>NC_090440.1:1567911106-1569111581 GCF_031143425.1 Pleurodeles waltl
AGTGGACTGGAGGAAATAGAAGAGTGAAAGGAAATAGAGGAAAGGAGAAATTAATGGAACAGAAGATATACTGGGATAGAGAGAGACAGAGAGAGAAAGAAAAAGCAAGATGGAGAGGATGATGGAGGCAGATAGGAAAAAGACAGATGATAGGAACATGAATGGTAGAACGAGACAGTAAAGACAAGAATATTTTGAGATGGGGGAAGAGAAGAAATGTCTGTGAAAGGAAACAAACCCATGGCGCTGATAATGAATTGGCACAAGAGAGCAAGAGAGAATGTGAGTCATTGAAAATAAACAATATAAGTGAGTAGGTAAGGAAGAAGATAAAGAAAAAGTAGACAAATGAAACATGTGGTCAGACATTCTATATTAGAGGGTAGCCCTTTTGTAAATTAATGGCAATTAAAGACTTCCCAAAATTGCCTGGCATCCCTCACGTTCCCAGCTGCAAATTAGTAAAGCTATGCCTCTGTTCTGAGTTCCACCTTCCTGGCCTGCAAAGTATTCTTACACATTTTACACGCTGCAACAATAGTTTCCCTGTTTCTTAGTATTTAGGGCAGCCATTAGTAAATCGTGTGATTTTGAGGAGGCTGCATTTAACCATTGATGACAAAGGGTTGTGGATGGGGCATTTTGAAGTTAACGCTTAGGTAGTTGTCCCAGAGACTATGCCAAAACCTACCATCATAGAGGAAGGGGCATTATCGGATAACAGACACTTGCCCATTTTATCAAAGTTTTCTGAAACCACATTTTCCACAAACTTTTTCAGGTGAACATGCTCCTGTCTAATTCTGAGACCTTTGTTGGATCTACAAACAAGAGGGGCCACTTCCAGCTTAGGCTCTGTTTACACTTTGGCCACTTTCAAAGATACTACTAAAGGGTTATGATCGTTGGAATAATTTTGAGAACGTTTAAAATCAAAATCAAGAATTAAAGAATAAATTCATGTGAAATCAAAATAAAACCAATAGCGATAGATCTCCTACCTCCAGTAAAAGTTGGATCAGACCTTGAGGTGCCTGGGGCACAGTCGTTCACAAACTCTAGGCTCCTAGAGTATAAGATATTGTTATCCCCATAGTTACAGAGCCTGAAATGTTTCATAACCTGGCCGTCTGTGTTCTTCATCCCACATACTCATGAATCACTAAATTCACAAACAGTACAATTAAAATCCCCTACCCAGAGTATGAACCCTGGTTTTTACAACTCACAGTTGTATTCATATCATCTAGCATTGCCACAATATTGGAACATCAATGATCTAAGATACTATGATACCAAAAATAAATCTGCTGTGCCCAGCCCATGATTTGTCCGAGATGTGGGCCCTAATTAAAGTGTAACTGTTCTACACTGGTTCTATCTATATATTTTGTGTCATAGAATATGTTGTATAGAATCAGTCCCAGAGTTGTATACTAAGTCTGTTTAATGTTATTGAGGATATTGTCTGTTGGGTGTTTTCAGTGTATTATGAATGTTTCTAAATAATATATTTTGTGAAGATAGAGATTGATTAGATAGCCTTTATCAATATTTGTTACAGAGGTTTTACTTATGACTTTGTATCTATTATAAGCCCTCAAATTATGTATTGGTTATAGACTTTGTCCAGTGATTATTTATTCATTTTTGTTGGTATTCCATTTTTGTTGGTATTATATCTGTAATTAGCCTTTTACTGTCAAAAATATGTTAATAGGTATGGGTTTTAAAAAAATAAAAAATAAAAATGCCCTCTACTTTGCTATCATCTAAGAATGTTAAGTTATCTGACCCTTAGCATGTTTGCAGTTACTCTTCTCTTGCACATTTCAAAATGGCCCCCACAGTTTTTGAGGCAGGAGGAGTAATATGTTAAGTCCCCTTCTTGATGTTTATTGAGGACGCGTAGCCCAGGTTACGGCCCTACTTGTTGTTTATTTAAATGCACGCCGTTCCAGCGTGCAATATGGCAAAGCTTTCATTTCTTCTGAACAACGGCTGGCAATCTTCGTGATAAATAGGTAGGTGCTGCGTGTTTTGTTGCGCTCGCGGCTGACAGGCTTTTGGTATTTCTCTATGCCTGTCTCAGTAAGCGTATGTTGTTTTTATTTTAAACAGCATCAGTCCGGTTGCACACACTATTGAATTACCGTTTGTGCTCCCTATCAATACATCAAGTTAAGGTTAGTTACTTGGCTTACGCGTCTCTCATACTTACTCTTAGTTACTGAAACATTATGACTGCTGCTTTGATAAGTGTTTGAGGCTAATATTTGTCTTTGTTACTTACTTAATATCATTATGATTTGTTTATATTTTCTACTTTGGTGTGGTATACCTCTGGGACTTGATTGATTCGTTTTTTAAGACAACATTTACTTTAACTAACCATATGGACTATCGATGGGGTTCAGCCTGATTTAACTATGTTTTGTACATATAATTTTTTAATACATAATTTTTATTTTGGCTTATTATTTGTTGCACTATAAATATATTTTCTTTTACGTGCACATATGAGGTTATGTTGGTGAGCAGGTGTGGGTTCCCCAACACCTGGTGGGAATTATCGTTGTGATGATTATAAGTTTTTTAGGTAATTCCTTGTGTTGTTGTATATATAGGCACTGTCTTCATTGTCCTGAGGAGGCCGTAGTTGGTAAGGCCGAAACGCGTCGACTATAACGTACTATAGAGTGAGTGTTGGAATTCCTGAAACATTTGGATTGAATAATTGGTGGACTGGATCGGACTTTTATTCAGTGATTGACTTTTTACACTGTAGCAGGATACTTTCCTTCCACAACTGTCACTACCTGGTAGAGTGACTGCTTGCCACTTGATGGTTAAGCAGCCTATATTTTATGTATCAAGGTGCTCGTTTGGAACGGTTGTTTTGATTTGTATATAATTTAATTTTCTGATTGAGTTCTTGAGGTGTACAGGCGATTTGTTGACACCATGATTGAATCAATTTATTTGTAATAAAGAAATGACTATTCAGTAAAAAATTGAGTTTTTTGCTTAGATATTTTGTATAGATTTATCCCTGTTGGATATTTTGATTTTCACATTGTTATTGTCCCTAATCCAGTGGGGTAACAGGGACCTCCCCTCTGTCTGTTGGTGTGCCCAGCCCAGTCGGCAGTAATAGTTGAAACCAAAGAGGAGCTCCAACATACTTGATCTTTAGGATGGGAATCTTAATACAGATTGAGATAACCAGACGTCCCCTTACCTGCCTTCAAGGTGATGGTAATACAGGGATGCAACAGGAAAGCAAAGTAGCTACGTAAAAGTCATCCAAAGCCCAGGTCCCTCAGATTACAGGAAACTGTTTGATATACCCCAGCTATTTTTTGTTAGATAGCTTGGATGAACACCAGCAAGATAATAATTTAAGAAGTTGTATCAGTAGAGTTTGAACTTGGTGGAGGGTTTTGGCTTACATCAACTTTTGGAGCTGGATTCACAACCAATCTTATAGATAAATGGAATATTGCTTTAGGACAACCAGGGGACATGGGAGAGAAAAGAGACATAATAGATGGAGAGAGATGGAGAGAAAGGGAGAGACAGAAGCATGGGAGAAACGGGAGAATAGAGATAAGATACTGCAATGAATAATAAGATGTATGGGCTGCGGTAATGAATGGAGAATAGCAGGTAGCACCTTCTTTGGCAAATGATTTTGCATTATCTAAATGTCACAATATGTAAGACATTCTTATCACACAGTAATACATGTGTATTGTGTGATGGAGTATCATGGATGTGAATTCCATTTGACATTGTTAGGTACAGTGATACCTATAATCTTTAAATCTATAATCTGCAAGGATTTTCTGGCAAGGCAAGTTACAAATGTATTGGTATCTACTCTAGCATCATGAAGTGCAATACTTTATACAGAGGACACTCACTTGACCGAGATAACATTTTTTAGCTTTGAGTATCTAATTTTGACTTCAGTCATTGTTGATCCTAGATTTACTCTCATTTGAGGACTTACCAAAATCCTGAGAGGTACATTTAAAGATTGACAGACTTCTTAGCATTAGTCCTTGCATGTTTGTTTTACTCTAGACCTCCTAAATCTCACCTCAACATGTTTTGCAAATTGTTTTGTACTTTGCTTTTCACTTTTCTACAAAACTAGTTCTGCTGCATATGAAAGGGATTCCCCAGTTGGAAAGTTCCTTCCCCATTGATCCCAGTAAGTTTTGGTGCATTCTCATTCCTATTCTGGATACTCAATTAGTCTAGCATGTTATATTGAAATACAAATGGAAGATGTTGTTATACAAATGCAGATAACATGCCATTTTGTAAGGGTACAAGTCTTTGTGCATCCTGCATGGGAAAAGCCATGGAAATGTTTTGTGAATTTCATGTTCCATAACACTGATTTACTCATGTAGAAATGTCTACCAAAAAGGTGAACATTGGCAAATGAGACAACTCAATCTACTTTGGACTTTATACTTTTTTGCATTTTATATGAGTTTTTTCAGCTGCACTTTGTGAGACCTATTTTATTACCCAAACAGTTTACTTCTCACAGTGATGGGCTTACATTTTTGCAGTCTCTTTCCTTCATTGACATTTGTACAGCCATTTTAAGCTTAATTACTGCTGCTAATAATCAGAGGAACTTTTATGCTTCTTAGGTGTCTTTGAAAATTATACAGTCTTTTCTTTTTTATGCCTGTTAGGGTACCGATGATAGACTGTTTTGTTATTACTTTTTACGTACTGTACTATTTATTATGTGCTTTTATGGTCAAAATATTTCGCCAAATATAGATTTCTTTGACTTTCAGCAATTGGGGTAGTTATCAAAAAAATATTCACACCTGTTGATTCTGTGAATCAGTGTTTGATCATTTCAAGTGTAAATTTAACTTTACATCCAAACAATGTATGCTACATGAGACTTAGGGCCTCATTATGAGTTTGGCAGTCCGTTGACTGCCATGGCGGCAGAGGCGGTCCCACCACCATTGCTGGCAGTCGGGCCGCTGTGTTATGAGTCATTAGGGCCTATGGAGCAAAGACTGCCACCAGGCAGCACAAACAGGTCCGCGGATGCAGTGTTTCTGCTGAACACCTTACAAGGTTGCACACTGCCAAAATGACCATGGCCGTTCAACCCCAACATCTCAGCATGCAGAAATGGGACCTATAAAGGGAGACACTCACCTGCAGGCAGCCTTACACTTCCAATGCTGCCATGAAGCCTATCAAACATGTCCTGCCGCTGCTCCTGATCCTTGAAAGAGACCAAAATCTACACTGTATGGGGCACAACCAACCTACCTATCTCATCAACCATTACAAAAAATTGTTGCAACGTCGTCCACATGGTGTGGGGCTTACGCTACGGGCACCAAATACATGTCTCATTGTGTACACAGTCCGAAACAGGCATAAAGATGGAAATATTCATAGTCACAATATGCCCCCATTGGGCAGGTCACTCACACTGTCACATGTCTCATTGTGTACACAGTCAGAAACAGACATAAAGATGGACACATTCATAGGCATAATATACCCCCATTGGGCAGGTCACTCACGGTGTACTGCAACAATACACAGAAACACACATCTGACCATCTCAGGCACAGCGACAGTGAAGGATAGGTACACATCATTCTCTCATACAACACCAAAAACTCACCAACATCACATATACAAAAACAACTCACACACTCACATTGCATGCATGCCATGGACTCTCCTCACATTCAACACACATATGTATGGATGTGGCATGGATCACAAACAACACTCCCATGAAACAGCCCTGAAATGGACACACACATCACACACATTACAACACAATGGAATGACAATGGCATGCACAATACACAGCAAGACAAATAGACAAAGCTCACTATGCACACAATACCTGCACAAATGGGATGGGGCCATCAGTAGCACTCAGGGAAGGAGGCTGCACTAGGACATATCACTTTGCACATGCCCATAAAACAACATTTTCACAGGAAAATGGCCCTGCATCTATCTCAGGGACAAACAAATCTAGCCCCAAATGACATGCCTATCTGCAGAATGTGGAAGTGCAAGTCAACAAAGCAGATACAACTCCAACTGCCTGGGATATCAATCTACAGGAACCTGCTGCCATGTATACACAGATAAATGGACACATGCACAGTCAAATGCAAACAAAGCTAGTACAACTGAACCCACTCTATGTCTGCACAAACAAAACTCAAGCTGACACACATCAGATAAATACATGATCCATATCACCATACATATTCACATTGGGCGACAGAAGATGAAATACCTATCACAACAAACAGTACACAATGCTATGACACCACCAATGCATGAACACCCACATATTCATACACTCAACATATTCCCTTGCCTTGAGGGACAACAGCACTGCCCCCAAAGTCAGTTACTGCAAGCAACAGCAAAGGAAACGGTAAGCAGGCTGAAACACGCACAACAGTAGGCACAAAACACAAGTCATTCAGGATCAACATAACGGTAGAAATGGAATTTGGGGACAAAGATGTACCCAATAAAACAACAACTGTTTGGGTTTAATATAACCTATGGAAGTAGAATAAAGGCCATTGACCAGTCCTTTTTGTGGTCCATAAGAGCACAGTATTGTGCCAAAACTTAACTTCTAACTGCCATGTAAACTCCACAGGAAGGGGCATTAAGTGGGCAGGCAGGCACCTCAGGGAATATCCTAGGAGGGGGGTCGGATTTGGGAGGAGGGTTTGGTCTTGGGCTTTGGAAGGGTAGTGTGATTTTTGGGATGGGGGGCTTCTTCTTGGGGGGGAGAAGTATGGGTGCTTGAAGTGAGGACAGAGAAGGCTGTGGTGGTGGAGGGGATGGGATGGGAGGTAGGTGGGGAACTCTTGGGTTTGGGACGGGGTTGGAAGGAACAGGAGAAAGGTGAACGTCAAATAAAAAAAAAATTCTCAGGGATGGTCAGCAGATGGGGTTTGGGATTTGAAGGTCAAGGACTGGATGTCTGCTTTGTAGGTGTGCATTTGTGAGTGCATGCCTCTGGAATGTATGCTCATGATTGGTGGGTGTCTGTTGGGTGGGTGAGTGAATGTGTTTGTGTGTCTTGGGGGTCTGGGAGGTGGAGGTACTGGGGGATGGGGTGGTAGATATGTGTGTGGCTGCAGTGGTGGTGACTGCAGGTATGCTGAATGTGGTGGCAGTCTGTGTATCTTGTTACAGTGTCTGCAGGCATGTGCTTGTGGTGGATATCTGGTGGTCTGTTTGGGTAATGTCTGTGGATATGATGGGTGTAGTGGTTGTGTCAGAGACTGTTGGTGTGGTGCCTGTGAGTATGCTGGATATGGTGTGTATAATGCTGGGGTGGTGGAGGTGTCTGGGAAGTGGTGACTGTTGTTGTTTCTGTGGGTGTCTGTTGTTTGCATGCATGCTGGTGTGTTTTGTGGTGCTTGTGTTTGTGTGTGCTGCTCTTGTGCATTGATGTGGATGCATGCCAATGTGCCAGTGTGCTTTGGCTAGGTTGGGGAAGGTTGTACTTGGAGTGGGAAGAGGGAGGTAGAGGGGGGACAGAAGGTGGGGGGTGACTGGCTGCTGTCAGTGTGGAGGCCGGAGCCTGAAAAGATCTCTGTAGGTCCGACACTTCACCATGAATCCTTGCTGTAATGCATTGGTCTGTTGTAGCTGACTTGCCAATCCCTGAATGGCATTCACAATAGTTGTCTGACTCATGGAGATACTTCTCAAGAGGTCAATGGCCTCCTCACTGAGGGAAGCAGAGGTTCAGGGGCTGGGGTGGAGGTGCCTGCTGCAAAAAGACCCCCACCCTATTGGGTGAGCGGGCAGAGCCAACTGGGTGGGGAGCAACGTGATAGGAGTGGTGGGCAAGGATGGTATAAAGGGATGCCCTGATGGGTCCATCACCATAAGGGAGTGTCCACTGGAGGAAGAATCTGAAGATGATGATGATGTGGCAGTCTCCCCAGTAGCACTCCCCTCACTCTTCAGGCCATGCGTTCCTCTGTGTTGGTGGTACCTTGACCCGAGGTCTCATGACCAGATGCTTGCCCACTCCGCAGTACCCGGTCTCCTTCTCTTGCTGGTGCAGATGTTGCAAATACATAGAGAAATAGTATCATCATATGTCCATGATCACACTTGAACAACGGCTCTGATTAGCAAACATTATCATGATGTCAAGCAGGGTCCGAGCAACAAACTCCACCTAAGTGTCTCAGACATGTGCCATACCATATGCATGCATGCCATATGAAATGTCAATGGTTGACGACAGAAAAACCAGGATCTCAGACAACTACAATTGCATGGCTGAAGTTGTGCATTCACAGTAACCAGTCTACAATTAGGAGACATTATCACCCCAAACGCTTTGCCCCCTGGAGCAGACCTCTGTCACCTGTTGGCATGCAATAGTAAGCCATTGCAAAATGCATTAACACAGATCCCACAGAAGGTCATGCAGATATCTATTTGTCACATACACGATGACCCAACAAAAAGAGATGATGAAACAAAATCATGCCATGTTGATGGCAATAGTACAATATCCTGGAGAAGGTGACATGGAAATACCCATGTCACACTGGAAACATATCAACAGACTTCACCAAGTGATATTTGTCCCAATAGAGCCATAGGGGTAGTATTAATGTTACTTAGATAGGCCACACATGAGGCATGGAAGTGGACACTGTAGACAGCATATGCAATATGTCATGGAGAGATGTCCCCAAAATACACTAGCAACACAAAAGGATGATGGATGGAGTGCTCACAATGCAAACACTCACCCCCAGTCACAGATCTGGGTTTAATCCATCGTTTATTTGCTGCCCATGCCATTCCAGTTTGGACCCAGCCATATGCAAATCAGTCTTGACCCTGTTCTCCATGGGAACAGTCCAGTCCGAACTGCCAGGCCAGGTCTTCCCTGGACTGGAAACAAGCATCCTGGGACCGGTTTCGGGGTTTCACCCCTCATCAGCCAAGCTACCTTGAATCCAGTGGCATGGGAAGCACGGGACCCACGTCTGGGCATACCCTTCCCACTTAGGGCGACATTAGCAACACAAAAGGATGATGGACGGAGTGCTCACAATGCAAAAACTCACCCCCAGTCACAGATCTGGGTTTAATCCATCGTTTTTTTGCTGCCCATGCCATTCCAGTTTGGACCCAGCCATATGCAAATCAGTCTTGACCTTGTTCCACATGGGAACAGACCAGCCCGAACTGCCAGGCCAGGTCTTCCCTGGACCGGAAACAAGCATTCAGGGACCGGTTTCGGGGTTACACCCCTCATCAGCCAGGCTAGCTTGAATCCAGTGGCATGGGAAGCACGGGACCCATGTCTGGGCATACCCTTCCCACTTAGGGCGACCTTAGCAACACAAAAGGATGATGGACGGAGTGCTGACAATGCAAACACTCACCCCCAGTCACAGATCTGGGTTTAATCCATCGTTTTTTTGCTGCCCATGCCATTCCAGTTTGGACCCAGCCATATGCAAATCGGTCTTGACCCTGTTCCCCATGGGAACAGTCCAGCCCGAACTGCCAGGCCAGGTCTTCCCTGGACTGGAAACAAGCATCCTGGGACCGGTTTCGGGGTTTCACCCCTCATCAGCCAGGCTAGCTTGAATCCAGTGGCATGGGAAGCACGGGACCCACGTCTGGGCATACCCTTCCCACTTAGGGCGACAATAGCAACACAAAAGGATGATGGACGGAGTGCTGACAATGCAAAATACACAACACAATGAATCAGCAAGCCCCAGGCTAATCAACACTGTCTTGCACCACTCGCAATGACATACTCCGAAGGCATGAGAAGAAGCCATTAGTCCTTTGAATGTTAAAGAGAGCCAGATATTCGAAAGTACTTGTTGAAGGCCCTCAACATGTTGCCCAATGGGAAGCTAAATCACTGTCCCCATTGTGTTCATGCAAACACAGATGTTTGCTGTAGATGAATGCCTGAACTAAACATGTGATTTCAAGATAACTGCAAGTCACTCCATGATGCATGCCAACAGTCAGGGCAAACACCTTCACATTACATGTCTGCAGTGCACTTTTCCATACAATACCACATCAAGGGCATAGATATTCACCTTGCAGCTCTGTACTATAGGCCTACCTGTCATGTCCCTCATTACTACTGCAGTTGTACATGCCAAATGACATGCTATGATGAGGGAGGGTATGTGTCAGCCAATAAACAATGGTGACACACCACTGTATGTGGCACAACATGAAATGTATCCCCATTTCAAATGTTCTATTCCACAAACAGTTTGCCATGCACATATATGTGAGGGAATACAGATCTCTTCCCATAAAAATAGGTAGACCATGCATGAAACTGCAGCTCACAGATGTTTTCTAAAGATACAGAGACACATGCTGACATGTGGGCACAAACAATGTTGACAACAGTGTTGGGACATAATCATGTCAAGGGACATTCCCCACTTACCAAGGGAAGGTAGTGATCATCAGCTGCATCCAAAAAACAATGTAAGCCCTGTCACATGTATGTTAGACATCTTCACAGTACAGACTGCAGTGAGGCAACAACACCCACCATATGCTGAAGACAACTAGCTTATGCGTGGCAGATGACTATATCAACATTTACCCAGACACATGGTAGAGGACAGTGATCCATCACCTACTTACCTTTGGACTGGAAGCTTTAGGAGAAGTGGTCTGTTGTAAATAAATTATACCCACTACAACAAAAAACAGTACTTGATTGATCAATGTACACAGCCATGTCATCCCTACAGAGCAAGTGGTTTGTGCATTCCACCTAGTTATGGCCTAGGATCCTGGACCAATAGGCAAGACACATCAGTATACAACACATGACATGTCTACACAAACTATCACTCATCTACTGTGTGACACATGGCTCATCCCTAATTGTCAGGGGGAGCTGTGAGAATCTAACTCAATCACTTGACATTGGGTCAGGCAGGAATATGCTTGTACTCACCCCCTTGTGGCTGCTGTGCTGCACTCAAACACCCATCAAGCCCTGCACAGGCCATCACCAGGATGTGGACCATTAGGGGGGTCATGGTCTGATGAGCACCCGCCCATATTGGGAGGACAGCCCCAGGTGAGCCTCCATGATCTTCCGGGGCCCAGCATCTCAGGTTCTCCCACTTTCTTCTGCAGTGGGCGCTCTGCCAGCTGCGGACCCCCAGTGTCCGCACCTTCTTGGGGATGGCTCTCCAAATTCCCTTCTTTTGATGGGCATTGACTTGCATGGAGAGAAAAGACAAATCAAGAGATGATGTTCCCAAGTCTCATCACAAATTAGTTGAGTCACATACATGTCAGTAACATCAAGCTAGAACTTTCCTATTTGTCAATACTCCCCAAGTGCGATGCATACATGCCAATGAGTACAGGGACATGACTACAGACATACATTTCTGCATCTCTGGACTAACCTACTAACCATGCTCAGGCCCTACAATTACTATGCAAGCTTGCTGACATCATGTAGGCCATGCTCTGGCAACCTGACTGAGATGTGAGCCACTACGAGATACATCACACCTCTGTGGCTTCTGAAGGGTGAACTACTTTGGCATGAATGGACCAACACATTCACATTATGTGAGAATGACTCTGCATACAATCAGTACAGGCAACAAACTCCAACATTACACATGGGTAACAATGAAGGGACTGGCATGGTGGGTACACAAAGGGCCTGATTACAACTTTGGCAGAGGGGGTTAATCTGTCCCAAATGTGATAGATATCCCGCCTGCCGTATTACGAGTCCATTATATCCTATGGAACTCGTAATACGGTGGGTGGGATATCCGTCACATTTGGGACGGATTAACCCCCTCCGCCAAAGTTGTAATCAGGCCCAAAGTATCCACTCTGTCCTTATGTGGTCAAGTGGGCTAACAAATGCAGACTCGTGCTACTTCAGGGCGTGGGGTTCTGTTGTACGTACCTGTACCATAGAACACTCCATTGGACATTTGTGTCCATCCTACAAAGATGGCATTCAACAAATAAAGGCATGCATTTCTGCTATGTGACCAAGCTACTGAGTCACATATCATGGCCTCCCAGGAATCAACACAATGTCTACACTGTGGGAATGTCATTTATGCAATAAGCCAGCACACAACAAATATGATCTGTGGGAAGGTAACAATGGGGCTGTGGGAGTAAGGGACCTGGCATGAGTTGAAGACACACTTTGACAATGATGCTAAGTGCACATGTGGACTAGACTAGTAACCAACCTCTGTACCCATTCCTACTCTAATCAAATGAATGAGGCATTCTGGGCAGGATTTTACACCATAGCCTCATATTGCCCACATAACAGAATCTGCTGGGGTACAGGGAGTGGGCACAGTGCCACAGTTGTATAGCCAGAGTGACTCCACCCCAGCCTAGACTAGGACCTATACTGAGAGATGCTCTTGACACGCCCTGGTCTCTGCAGGCTGAGCAGACAGAACCTACATGACACTACATTCCCATCACTTTCATGCATGACAGTATATCCTGTAGCTGACAGCAAATTGGCATGTGGTGTGTGTGGCAGCCTAAAAGGCAGAGTGAGTCATGATATGCCTTTCAAATAGCAGTTAAACAAGGGAAGATGTGACACATTGCTCACATTACTCACAACAGATTCATACAACATGCATACTCAGCTCATGTTGTCATGTACATACATGTTGTCTGACATATACAACAATCATGAGGTAAAAGACGTCAGTGGATGGCAGAAATGTCTCCTAACCTAGTTATGCACATCCAACACAAGGAGGATCCTGGAACCCAAAAAATCCACACAACGCAATGTCAATGAACTTTATATATGGTACTGGTCACCAATACCTGCACATTGCACCTCCCATTGGTTGTACACAGACTGCACCTACAGGCATATGAGTAGACAACCTGGCACACATGGCCAGATTCTAGCCTGTGAGGAAGGAAAGGATGGTGAAGTACAGAGAAAATAGTGCTTGTGATGTATTTACCTGCTTCTCTGGTGCACCATAAAGCTCTCCGTACAGGCTTATGGCCTCATCCACCAGCCTCTCCAGGTTCTCTGGAGAGACTGCAGGGGCGCTGAGGTGGTCCCAGAGCAGCATACAGCAGGTCAGGTGAGGAAGATCTTGCTGTCAGCAGTGTTAGGAGTCAAAAGAGTGATTCTGCAGAACATGGTGGTCACGTCCGCATGTACGCAGTCGTCACCACCAGCAGACACAGCCATTGGCCCGCGACTGCCACTGTCAAAAACATTAGCCTATAGTTGTGTCTGCCACCATTGCAACTGCCTACCGCCATGATGACTTCTGCTGGCAATCACAGGCAGATCTTAATGTCCTGTGGAATAGATAAGGCAGCTGCCATTTTATAGGCCTGAAATGTGGTATTAGGCTTCAAAAACTGCATCACATCTCTGAAAATGTAGTTTTGAGCTGACAACAATGCTTACCCTGTCTTGTCATGTAGGTCCTACTACTCAAACACCATTGTAGTATGTTGCGGGGGCACAGATGGCATTTAAAAGTGTGGCACTATCCACCCCTGCAGAAGGTCATTTTTGCTGTCAGTTCATCCAGTTACAGTTCAAGGGGCAATTGTGATGCACAGATTTGAGTTTGGTCCAGATACATGTTGTGGACACATGTGTGGAAGACCAAGGGAGTCACTTAGGACTTTTGTGTAATTAGCAGCTGTAATGTGTTCTGTTTCCCATGTCTATCCCTTCTAAAATACCTTGCCACATAATAACATTGGCATGCATCATATATGTAGCTGGTTACACAATGACTAATATTAGAACACATTTATTGCAAGGGCAGCTCCTCCATTAGGGCAGAGGAGCATCAGCCTCCCGCCAGCAGCAGAAGCTGCAAAACTTTCAACTCGAGGGGACCATAACCTATGTTCATTATCCCATCATTGTGAAGGGGGTTGTGCATCTGGGGTGAGGAGCTGTGAGGGGCAGTGCTCAGCGCTCCCCCTTACTGCATATCTATGTTTGGCCAGCTGGCTCAAACACGCTGCAGGCTCTCTCCAGCACAACACAGTTGCCGAGAGAGCCTGCACGGGCTCCAAGCTTGCCTGGGAGTGCCCATCCAGGGTGCTCTTAGCCAATCCTAATGCTGCCATGAGTAGCGTCAGGGTTGGTCGCAGGGCAGGCTGGGAGCCTGTGCCTGCATGCAGCCAGCAGTGAAGAGGAACGCAGGCGGGACCACGCCAAAATGTTTTACATTTAATTTGAGTAAATTTTAGCTGCCCCCTGTGCGCAGCACCCACCCCGCTCCTTTCGAGCGAAGTGGGCCATGACTGATTTCTTTTCATATATAGGTACTCAGGGAAACAGAAGAGGCAACAACCATCTGTCTGCCGTCAACTGCCAGACCTTCAGACCATGGAAGAACGACTCATTGTTCTCCTGTTTCATCTGAATCAGCAAACAATACTGGACTTATGTCATTAGTTGGAGACAGATCTAATGCCAGCTATTAGTTATCCAAACAGCATATCACCCATTCTATAAGTCAAGTCAGTACTGCACTTCCTAACCACAGGGTACTTCCAACATACAGTTGCCCTGTCAGCTGGCATGTCCCAACCTATGTTCATTCTGGTGTTGGAGGATGTCCTCTCAGCATTGTTGAAACACCTGCACAGCTACATCCAGTTTCCCCGAACTCAGGATTTAGCCCATATGAAGGCTGACTTTTATGGTTTTGTCACAACTGTACCTAGAGAGGGCCTGGCTGGTTGGTAAGTCACCTCTGTCCTGTTTGTGTATGTGCAATGTCTGGTGCTCCAATCCTGAAACACAGGACTCATTGTTGCACATATGTTCCATTCCTTTGCGCATAGTGGGGCAAGCTTTTAGTCTCCTGAGGTCCAAATTAAGATGTCTGGAATGGACAGGTGGAGCCCTCCTCTACTCACCTGGAAAAGTATGTCAGATCACTGTGGCATGCTGCATGCCTTACAACATTGCCCTGCAGAGGAATATCCCATACATCCCAGAGGTGGGGCACCAGCAGTTTCACCGGCTGAGGCCCATTAAATGCCAAGTAAGGGTGGTTAAGTTTAAGAGGAAGGAGCTGACTTTTGGGAAGATCTCATAAAGGGCTACTTTTCTTGAGTGTAAGTATGTCATGTGACGTAATGACTGTGACTGTGTGAAGAACTGTAGTTGTTAGCTTGAGTGGAGTAGGATGTTTTGGCAACAACTGTGGAGCTAATACTCTGCAATATTCAGCCAAAGGGTGCTTGAAGGGTTAGCATGTGACATATCTCCACTTTGATGTAGCTACTTTGTTTGTGTCAGTCTTATTGAAATGTAGTTCCCTTTTCAGATGCTTGACATAAGATTTGTGTAATAGGAATGTTTTCAAGCCTATCGTTCTTGTTTTGTATTTGTACAGGTATCTTCACCATGACATCTTTATGTGGGTGTTTCAGAGTTGTGACATTGGCAGGTATCTGATACTGTTCCAGCATGAGAAGTGGACATGGATTGTTCCAGGTAATGTAGGTCACAGATTTGTGGTATATGAGACCTGTGCCAAAGCAGCTTGAACAGTGTTTGGGTAGAAGGTCAGAAGTGTACTTACTTATTGTGCTGTGTTGGGCCGATTGCCTCATGTGTGTGATCATGTGGCCATGAAATATGTTGTCATCAAGTGCAAGCAAGGCATTCACCCTTCACATTGGATAAGTACTCTTTTGTATGACATGTATGTAGCTGTAGATGAGTTTTATCATTGCAGGCCACAGTGTCTGTGCCACAACACAGACCTATGTTTGAGTCATACCATCAGATGCATGGTCAATGGATTATGATGAACCTGTAATCATGGACTATGGAACTGCCTTATGTCTGTACCTTGGGTTATGCGATGTGGGATTACTTTGGTTTGGTATGTAATACGTCTCAAGCTGGTGACATCATTTACTTTTTTGTTTGCTATTCAACAATGTCTGACAAGGCCCTTCCTTCCATGGTCTGGGGGACTGTACCTCGGTATGGGTACCTTGACACAATATGCATCAGACATTATTGGCTATGACAGTCTAGACATATGGATAGTCTTTGTTCTGTGCAGTGAAATACATTGTTTGGTGTGACCAGACACCTGTAGTATGTGTTTGCGTGTGTTGGTAGTGATTGTTAGCAGGACACTGTACCTGTAACATCTCCGTCCTTGGATTAGCATCTTGTGTCTTCTTCTTTTGCTTCACATGGTCTTACACCTCTGCACAGCAAAATGTGGAACAGAAGCAAGCAGAAACTGACTTTGGCCTAAGTGGAGGTATTGAAAATGTTTGCAAAAAAGAATATTGGGTCATGGTTGAAAAGAACAGTGATGGGTTCAATCATGGTGGATGAAATCTTTGGAGCAGAAGCCACACCACTATAAGTCCAAAGTCCATTGGAAATGGTAGGTGGTTGAAGAACAGTCAACAAAGTGAATATGTGGCACAGAAAGGAGGTCCTTTAGGAAGAGGTCACTTGCTGGCAGTGATGGGTATCTTGCCATCCCCACCTCCTGGAGTCTTTGCTGAACATCCCTGCTTGCATGGGGGGTAAAATCAGCTGATATAGAGGCTGGCACTGATGAAGGGCCTGGTGTTTCTGCTCCAAAGGAAGGTGTGGAATGTTGTTGATGATCCCTGATCATGGTACTTTTAATGTCCTTCAAACCCCCTATTAAGGAGGCCATGCTGGTATTGTGGACCTCTCTCTGCTCATGCATATCCCTATAGATGACCCTCTGCACCTGCTTGATCTTCCAGAGTTCTGCAAATAACTGGGCCATCATGCCTTGGGACTTCTGATAGACCCCCAAGATGTGGGTGATGGTGTCCTGGCCAGGAACATTCCCAGTGGCCTCACCCTTCTGGCCTACAGCATCCCTCCGACATACCCTACTCCCACAAACCTGTGATTTGCCACAGGGTGCCCCCTCCCACTGGTTCTAGGACAATCATTGTCCAAGGTGTTGTCCTGAACTGGGGGCACAAGATGGTAGACACTGTCCTAGGGACACAGTTTGGGGAAGTGAATGGTTGCCTGTGATGTCGAGGCAACTGGGATGGGAGGTGTTGATGTGGGCACAGTGAGACTCATTGTTGGGATCTGAATAGGCTGTCCCAATGGGACCACATCATCCTCCACATCCAGACATCCAGGAGTGTGTTTTTCACTGAGGATTTCATCCCTGGGTGTAGTGGCTCTCTCTTCTATTGCCTCTGTGTGCCCAGAGGAAGGTTGACCTTTTGATGTGAAACATACATTGTTACTGGTTGCATTGTGCAATCTACCTACAAAAGTTTACAGTGACATTTTCCAAAGATGTTGTGCATAGTTGATTTGTTGGTTATCCTATTGTGAGAGGTACCCATGCTATTGGATGTAATGACCTGACATTTGTGAAGCATTCCAATTCCATTTAAGTCAAGCAGCTGCCGAAATGTGCAGGTCATTAGCACTTGGGAGGAGGGGCTGAGAGTTACATCTTGCCACCAGTGGAGGCAAAACAGTGGCTAGGCAAGATATGGCTTTTACCATTTTTAGGCCTGGTTGTTTTGTATGAAGGTACACCCGGGATTTGATGTATATGTGATTGGAGTCATCATGTGGTCAGTGCTTTGTGAATGTGTCTGCTGCCAATACTATTCTGGTAATGTATCTTGCAGGCTTTTGGATCCTTGTTTTGCACACAGGGTAAGGTGTCCCTTCTGCCCTCAACATTTTCATCTTGGGTCAGCTTGTCAAGATGGAGCCATGTGGCAAGACACAACTCTGAGTTGAGCATGATATGTATCTTGGTCCGGCCCATGTGAGTAAACTTCAATTGAGAGTTAGCAGACAAGTGATTACTATTCTGGCATTTGGAGTCACTCACACAGTGTCTCATCTTAGCTGCAGTCACATCACTCTCATTACTTACCAACACAATTTGTGTCCGCCCAGGTGAGTAAACTTCATTTGAGAGTTCACTAAAAGATGCATTGTGGCAAATGCAAACTGGGCTGGTGATTGGAGTTACGGGAAAAGGCCCTCCTGAGTGTTGCAATCATGTAACTCCCTGTACTACACCCAGTATACAAGTGTTATCCTCCCAGGTGATTACACTTCCATTGAGAGCTAACAAACAAAGGTATTTGGACAAGTAAACAGTGGTCTTATGTTTGGAGTTGGATAGACAGAGCCTCCTGATCATGGCGGTCATGTCACTCCCTCTACCTCATACACTTGAGAAAGGTAATCTAATCAGGTAAGTACACTTAATATGCAACTTCCAAAACATACTTTTTGGAAAATAGAACACTGGACTGGTGGTTAAAGTGACAGTAAGAGAGCCTCCTGTGAGTTGAAGTCATGTAACTACATGCACTACACACACTAAACAATAGGTTTCCTCCCAGCTGAGTACACACTAATTGAGAGTTAAGACACAGGGCCTTTGGAGAAGAGAACACGGTTCTGATGTTTGGAGTCACTTAAACAGTATCTGCTGTTAGTAGCAGTCCTGTCAATCTTACTACTCCCCAATACTTGACAAATGTTATCCCCTCAGGTGAATAAACTTATTTTGGGAACTGACAAACAGTGGTCTTTGGACAAGAGAACACTCTGCTGGTGTTTGGAGTTACAGATATAGTGCCTGCTGTGAGTTGCAGTCCTGCCACTCTTACTACTCACCAGTACTTGGCAAATGTTAATCCACCGGGTGGGTAAACTTCATTTGGGAATTGACAAATAGTGGTCTTAGGACAAGAGAACACTGTGCTGGTGTTTGGAGTTATAGATACAGTGCCTGCTGTGAGTTGAAGTCCTGTCACTCTCACTACTCCCCAATACCTGACAAATGTTATCCCTCAGGTGAGTAAACTTTATTTTGATTTGACAAACAGTGGCCTTTGGACAATATGACACTCTGCTGGTGTTTGGAGTCACAGATACAGTTCCTGCTGTGTGTTGCAGTGATGTCACTCTCACTACTCCCCAATACTTGACATATGTTATCCCCCTCAGGTCAGTAAACATGATTTGGGAACTGTCAAAGAGTGGTGTTTGGGCAAGAGAACACTGTGCTGGTGTTTGAAGTTGCAGATACAGTGCCTGCTGTAAGCTGCAGTCATGTCACTCTCTCTGATACACACACTATACAAATGTTATCCTCACAGGTAAGTACACTACAATTGTGAGTTAACACACAAGGGTATTTAAAGAAGAAGACACAGGGCTGGCTGAGTGGAGTGACAGTAACAGTGATTCCTGGCATTGTCAATCATGTCAGTCCCTGTACTACACACACTACTCATATGTAATATACCCAAGTACACTGCAATTGGAAGTTAACAAACAGGGGTATTTGGGGAACAGAACACAGGGCTGGCTAAGTGGGGTAACAGTAACAGTGCTTCCTGGCCTTAGCAGTCATGCCAGTCATCATACTACACACATTATTCATATGTTATCCTCCAAGGTGAGTATGCTACATTAGTACACTACGTACAATTGGGAGTTAACAAACAAGGGTATTTGTAGAAGGAAACACTGTGCTGGCAGTTTGAGTAAAAGCAACAGTGCCTGCTGGGAGTTGTAGTCATGTCAGTCCCTGTACTACACACTCTTGAGAAATGTTATCCTCCCAGGTGGGTATACTTCAATTAGAATTTTAAAACAAGGGTATTTGGAAAAAGAAACACTAACCTGGTGTTTGGAATTGTAGAGCAGTGCCTGCTGGGAGTTGAAGTCATGTACCTCCCTGCTGTGCACACACTATGCACAAATGTTCTGCCCCCTGGTGTGTATACTTCAATTGTGAGATGTCAGACAGGGGTCTTTGGACTGGTGGACACTGGGCTGGTGAGTGGAGTGACAGTGAAGGTGGGAAAAGGTGCGCATATATGACTTGGCATTTTCGTGACATTCTTAGTTTTGTGACTTACTGGACTCCACTCCCCCAGGTATTCTTGTCAAGCCGTCAGGATGCAGGATGGTCAACACCTTCTCCTTCCAGGGATAGAGTTGTAATGGGGGAGTGGGAGGGCTACCATGAGTCTTCTTAGCCTGTAGCAGGTGCCAAGAGAGCAGGGACTGGACCTTCCCCTGAGGTCGTTCCACCTCTTCCTGATGTCCTCCCTTGCACGCAGGGTGGTGCCTACAACATTGACTCAGTCAACTATCCTGTCACACATTTCAATTAACCTACTGAGAGGAGTGTGCTGAACTTGGGTTCCAAACAATTGTGGCTCTACTCTTACAATTTCATCCACCATGACTCATGGTCTACGAAACATGGATTTTTGGAACATGACATGGTGGAAAAAAAAGAAGTATATAGAAGAGTGACTTACTAAAGAGGGGTAGTGCTAAAGGAGGGAATGGGCAAAAGTGTGTGGAGGGTGTGGTATGGGATGGTGAAAAAATGGTGTCTACTATCTGTGCAGTTTGGGAAAAAGTTGCACTGTCTTGCTGGGTCTTGCTGTAGTAATGCAGAGGATTGTGGTGTGTGAAGAGATATGTTTTATAATGTAATTTGCAGGTGTGTCCATTGTTGAAATGTATGTCAGCTGTGTGGTTTTTAAATCCATCCAATATGCCATTGTGTATTACTTTGGTGATTGTGAATCGCCATTGTTTGGACTGCTATTGGCTGGCTGCCATGGGTGCGTCCCACTGCAACTTTGGGCTTGTAATATGTTCAGTGGTTGGTGTCTGTGCTGTCAGGGCTGGAGGACGGAAAACCTATTTGGCCTTCAGGCCGCTGCCGGTCTGCCTTGTTTTGTTTGGCCGTTGGTGGTCCGGCCTGTGTAATTCGTAATAGGGCGGTCTGTAAGACAGCCAACACATGGGCCCTCAATATGACTAAGGCAGTCTTTTCGTAAGACCGCTGAAGCTGCTGGCACCAAAAAAACACTAGTGCTGGTGCTCTTAAGACCGCCCTATTGTGACTGATTTCAGAATTCAGCCCAAAATCGGACAGAATTTTCACACCAGTCGTGCTGGAGGTCGGCAGTGAAGAGGCGGTTCCACCGCTGGCACCACCACACCAAAAGGATGCCACATGCCGCATTAAGATGCGTAAAATGACGTGGCGGTGTCCTGATGGTGTGGCGCTGCCAGCAGTAGAAGCACTAGGACATGTCCCTTCCTGGACGACTTCCTAGACGGATGAGGTAAGTGGATCGTCTGACAGGGAAGGAGGGTGTGCGTGTGTGAATGTCGTGAATGCAGGATAAAGGGGTGTTTGTGGGTGCATGTGTGAATGATTGTTTGTGGACAGGGTGAGGGGTGTGTGTAAGTGTTTGTGGATTGGGGTGGGGGTGCATGTGTGTAAGTCGTTTGGGGTGGGGGTGTGTGCGTGTGTGAGCGATTGAGCGCATGAGTGGGATTGAGCAGATGGAAGGGGTGAGTGTGTGTTTGGAAGTTGACAGGGAGGGGTGGGAGTTTGTGTGAGTGGATGGGGGGTGTTTGTGTGAGTGGACAGGGATGGGGTGTTTGTGTGAGTCAACGGGGACAGTGGGTGTGTGTGTCAGTGGACAGGGTGAGTGAGTGTATGTGGTGAAGGGGGAGGGGTATGTGAATGCATGTATGAACTGGGAGAAAGGGGCCAGGGGTAAAAGTATAAATGTGCTGGAGGGGTAGGGGGAGTGAATGCATGAGTGTCAGCGGTGTTTGTGTGTGTATGTATGTCAGTGTGAATAGGTGTGCATGTTGTGTTTGCGTGGCTGAATGGGAGTGTGCTTATTTATGTGTAGAAGTGCGTGAGTGCATGCATGCAGGTATGTGGAAGTGTGTGTGAGTGTATCCTGGCAACAGGAATGCTAATTCCTGTCACCAGGATGCAAGACCACCAGCTTTTTCTGGCAGTGCGACTGCCAGTAAAATACTGGCGGTCTCCTGCGTTGTCATACCACTAGCGGTATTAAGGCATCTGCTGTGCTGGAGATACTCACCTCCAGCCCGGCAGATCGCGGAAAAGCGGTGGGAAGGGTGGAGTATCAGTGGTTTGGCTGAAGCTGAAGCAGCCCTGGTAGTCTTCGAACCACCAGGGTCGTAATGAGGGCCAAGGTCTTTGTTACATAACAGTGAAGGAGGGCAGTGCCTTTACTGTTATGCAAAATGTGAAACATGAGTACTATGGAACTTTTTCAGCACCAGTTCATTTTTTTTTTTTTTTTTTTTTACCATTTTTATTTCTTTGTCAGAGGGGGAGGACTATACAAAAGAAAAAAGAAGACATAATATATCCAAAAAAAAAGAAGCAAAGAAAAAGAAATAGGGCCTTGAAGAAGACAGTTGTATACATCGCATATCAAAACAGCTACCATCTTTTGCAATATATCTTGATTTTCCAGCCATTTAGTCAGTGGTGCCCATATTCATTCCACCCTATGCCTCTTCTTATGGCCCTTTAGTTTGTAAAGACTTAATTCAATATTATAGATAGCAAGTAATCTAGAGTGCCATCCCTCAAACGTGGGGGGTTCTTTTTTAATCCAGTCTGTAGCAATACAAAGACGATATATTGCCATTGTTAAAAATAAGAAACGCCTTATTTTATACAGTGCAGGCTCCATTTTTTCAGATGAGTCCATAACCCCAAGTACTACCAGCATAACAGTTACCTGAACATTGCAACCCGTAATCTTCTTGAGGAATACCTCTATCTCATTTAAAATTCCCCGCAGCATTGGACATGCAAAAAACATATGCGTTATCTCAGCTTCAGCTTCCCCGCAACGAGTGCAAATTCAAGAGGATTTACCCCACTTTTTCAACTTTGCAGGAGTGTAATATAAGTCCATCAGTGTCTTATAATGCTGGGTTTTCAAATTAGCTGAGAGAAGTGTTGTATCTGCCATAACTAAAGATTGGTCCATCCATTCCCCAGCCAAACCAAACCGTATAGTCCATCGTTCATTCTGATGTGCCATATCATCTGATTGTAGCTCAGTTAGTAAAGTATATAACTTGCCAATCTTTGCGCCACTTTTAACAGCCTCAACTATTGTAATCTCCATCATTCCTGACCTATCATACTTCTGAGAATGAAGAAAATTTCGTATTTGCAAGAACTTAAAGAAATGGGTCCTCGGTAACCCATATTGGGACTGCAGCTCCATAAAAGATTTACATCTGGATTTATAATACAAGTCTCCAACTTTGTTTATTCCCCTCGAACGCCAAAACGCTAGTATGGGATCCCTAAAGATATATTTCGGGATAGCCAAAAAATTCATTGGTGTGTAAGCCGTAATCTTTCCCAATCCCATGCTCCGTTTTATCTGAGCCCAAACCTTGAAGGCGGCTAAGAAAGGCTTGAATCTTACTTTTTTTAAATAGCTTGGTTCCTCAAATTTCGATAACCATCCACTTGCCTCCCTCCCCGCCATCATAACATAGATAGAGGTTTGATTTACTTCTACAACTCCACTGGAGCTTCCCCTTATAAGTTCATCCATGTGTTGAAGACAGCAAGCATAATAGTACAGTGTAAAATTAGGGACTGACCAGCCACCACGGTCCTTGGGAAGTGTCATATACTTCATAGCCCTTCTCGTTTTAGCATATCCCCATAAGAAGTTATTACCCATTTTTTCCAATCTCTTAAGCCACTTTTTGGTAACCTCAAGGGGAATAGCCCGAAATAAATATAGAATTTTCAGAAGAACTAGCATTTTCAGTACATTGCAGCGACCCTCTAATGATAAGTGCAAATTATGCATTCTATCTAAATCCTTCTTTATTCTGCTTAACAGTGGAACGAAATTAATTTCCACCAGACGATTAACCACCAGAGTGATTTTAACCCCCAGATACACCGCTTCAGATACCAGCCGGCTGTCTGTTAACGAGACATGCTCAGAACATACTATCTGTGTCTTATCAGAATTCAACTTATATCCAGAGTATCTTCCAAACTCTCTTGCCTCTATTTCTACTGCCTTAATAGCTTCCTCCGGATTGCTTGTCACTATAGCTACATCATCAGCATACGCAAACACCTTATATGCTTCTCCATGATATAATAGAGGTTTAATATTTTTGCATTCTTCCAATCTTAACAAGAAAGAATCAATGTATAAAGCAAAAAGCAGGGGGGAGAAGGGACATCCCTGTCTAGTCCCCCTTGAAATTGAAATAATACCTGATTCCAAACCTGCGATGCATATTCTAGCTTTTGGGGCTGCATATAAGGCTTTTATGGCTGTGATATACCCACTCCCTATGCCCTTCCATCGCATAGTTTCCCATAAAAACTTCCATGATACACGGTCGAATGCCTTCTCGGCGTCTAAAAGTAATAGCCCCAGAGTTGTTTGATGCAATTCTGCAAGATCAAACATGGATATTCTTCTTCTTATATGATCAATTGTATCTCTGCCAGGAATAAATCCATGTTGTTGTTTCCTTACCAAATTGACTATTACATTTGCCAATCTACTAGCCAGAACCTTTGCATAAATCTTTCCATCTACATTCAACAAGGAGATAGGTCTATATGAACTGGGAAGCTCTGATGGTTTATCCTTTTTTTTAACACTATAATACTTGTGTATTCCCACGATGGGGGCGCATGGCCTGTCTGTGCTATACAAAAAATACTATGCATGTCCCTTTTTATGTCTGCTAAAAAAACCTTATAGAATTCAAGTGGTATAGCGTCCGGCCCAGCGGCTTTCCCTGTTGCCAGGGAACTCACTGCCCCAATTATCTCTTCAATCTGAATTGGTGCATCTAATGTGATTTGTTCCTCAGGAGAGAGCCTTGTTCCTTTTAATTCCCCCAAAACTCCACTACCCTCTTTTTGAAGCTGTTCAGAGTACATTATATCCTCTCTATACAAATCCTGATAGTAGCCCTTGAAGACCTCTAGAATTCCTTCTAACTCTGCATGTTTCTGTCCATTACTATCAATTATATTAAAAATATTCTGCTTAACGGCCTTTTGTCTAACCCGCCTAGCTAAAACTTTTCCTGTTGTTTCCCCATATTCATAGTGTTCAGATCGATGACTTTGATAATCAGCTGCGACTGTTTTGTTCAGGTAAGCATTTATTTTAGCCTTAAGAATCATCGTCTGGGTCTGGGTGAGAGTAACATCTGCCTTACTAACAATTTTAAGGGCTAATTCCCTTTTTTTTGTTATTAATCTTTGCTGAAGCTCTGCGATTTCCTTCCCCCTCGCTGTCTGCACTCCCAGACTATAACTGAGGGTTTCACCCCTGATCGCAGCTTTAAATGAGTCCCATACCATCCCCGGATCTGCCGTACTCCTATTAATTTAAAAAAATTGGTGAATCCATACTTTCATGTAGGATATATATCCTGGGTCAACCAATAATTTCCTATCAAATGTCCACACGCGCCGTAGACTAGATGACCCCCTTACTACTATAGACAAGATTAACGGATTATGATCTGATAAAAATATGGGCTTACATTCTATTTCAGCCCCTCGAATTAAACTTTGTGATATAAAAAAGTAATCCAACCTTACTAGTTTCGCGTGTGGGAAAGAGTAATAGGTATACCCTGGATTTGGAGTTTTAGTATTTTCCCAAACATCAATCAGCCCATGATCCATCACTAACCTCCTTAAAGCTTTCCATATTTTGGGCTTTCGGCCCTGATATAAGCTCTGAGCGCCCATACTATTACTACCTACCTCTAAATGAATATTTAAATCACCACATACAATTATTGGTAAGGGCCATCCAGCTAGTTCTACATTCAATGTGTCCAGAGGCTCAACCTCGTCAAAAACTGATCCATATATAGTGCAAAGAGTAAATTTGAATGTGTTCACAGATAGCTCTGCGAGAGCCCAACGCCCATCACTGCTTGTTCGAGATCGACAAACATAAACATTAATCATTCTAGCAAATATCGCCACACCACGTGTCGACACCTCCTGCCGGGAACAAACCAGGGGCGTTAACCCAAGCTCTCGCATGAGCTCTCGCTTGCTCCATGCAATGTGTGTTTCTTGTAAGCAGTATAAGTCCGATTTAATTAGTTTAAGCCCAGCTGCCACTCTTTTCCTTTTTTGAGGGCTATTAAGACCACAAATATTCAGCGTACATATCCTTAATCTATTTGCCATATCGCACAATTTGTTGTACCAATCTTACGTCACTGCTTCTTCCTCTAAGCAAACCTACTTGTTGACTTTGAGCCATATAAATCCTCTTCCTCTGACATGTCTTTATTAACTTAATCTGAACATTCCTGCCTATATTAGCACCCCCGCTCCCCACCACCCCTCTCCCACCTACCCACCCCTTGCCACCCAACCCTACTACCAACCGCACCCCCACCCATCTATACCCCCCCATTCCCCTAACCTTACCCTTACGCCCAGTTTATGGAAAGTATGGGATCCTACTATCCCTAATGATGATAGAACATCTGCTCCGACCGTCCCACCCAGTGCGTGTTTTTTAGACCTTTTCCCCCTTTTTTTTTTTTTTTTATCTCTATCTCTATCTATCTGAGTACTATTTTGTCTGAATTTTATAAAAAGGAATTAATCCTGAGGGGGGAACATACAGGGGTTATTTACCGCTACCTCATCTTCTCAACTCCATAGGCTTTCTGCTTTCCCCACCCCCCATCTTAATCAAACGGGCTCTACCTTAAGAAACCGGACCACTAAGTCCACCCAAAAAAGCTCTTGCTTTCACCTCTGACGTGAAGTACTGGGTCCTATTATCCATTACTACTTTCAGTTTAGCTGGGTTTAATAAAAAAGCCTGTGCCCCCTTATTTTGGAGTGGTTGAATTAACTGACAAAGCCTCCACCTTTTTTCAACGGTAGTGTGGCAGAAATCTGGTCTCACGAAAAACTTGCAACCCTTAGCCTTACTTCTAGAATTGGGTCGAGCTCGATCGTATATAACCTGTCTTGCCTGAAAATTAAGCAGAGAGATTAACATTGCTCTGGGTCTCCCACTTCCTCCTACTGAGTTTGACCCTGCTCTGCTAAAGGGAAATCGGTGGGCTCTTTGAATCTCTCTATCCCAATCCCACTGATGTAAATCCGGAAATGCCTCCTTAAAAAGTGCGACCATAAAGCTATGTGTATCTGATCCTTCAAGTCCCTCTGGTATACCCAGTACGCGCAAATTATTCCTCCTTAGTCTATCCTCTAAATCTGTCAATTTCCACTGAGTGTCCTCAAGTTGTTTCTCCATAGCCTCTCGAGTCACTTGGTGAGATCCGGCCTCATCCTCCAGGTGAGAAATACGAGTCTCCACTTCTTCCATCCGTGTAGCAAACTCCGAACATGTCTTCGCCACCCGACGAATTTGGATTTGCATCTTACGGCAAGCTAATTGAGTCTTACGGCTCTCAGATTTAGATTCTTCTCGATGTTCCATAATACTTTGATATATGGTTTCCAGCGACACAGGATTAGGCTGTTTTTCAACATTGTCATATAGAGTTAAGTCATCCTTAGAATACTCCCACTGAAGACCCTGAAGACCTTTAGGGGGTCATTCCGGCCGGGGACCGCGGAAGCACCGCCAGCAGGCTGGCGGTGCTTCCAGGGCCATTCTAACCGTGGCGGTAAAGCTGCGGTCAGAAAAGGGCAACTGGCGGTTTCCCGCCGGTTTACCCCTGGCCCAGGGAATCCTCCATGGCGGCGCTGCTTGCAGCGCCGCCATGGGGATTCCGACCCCCTTCCCGCCATCCTGTTCATGGCGGTTTTTACCGCCAGGAACAGGATGGCGGGAACAGGTCACGTGGGGCCCCTGGAGGCCCCTGCACTGCCCATGCCACTGGCATGGGCAGTGCAGGGGCCCCCTAACAGGGCCCCATAAAGATTTTCAGTGTCTGCTTTGCAGACACTGAAAATCGCAACGGGTGCCACTGCACCCGTCACACCCCTTCAACTCCGCCGGCTCCATTCGGAGCCGGCTTCATTGTTGAGGGGGGTTTCCCGCTGGGCAGGCGGGCGGCCTTCTGGCGGTTGCCCGCCGGCCCAGTGGGAAAGCCAGAATGGCCGCCGCGGTCTTTTTACCGCAGTGCGGTCATTCGGCGGTGACCGCATGGCGGGCGGCGACCGCCGCCCGCCGCGGTCAGAATGACCGCCTTAGTGTCCAGCGAGTTAGTAGAGTGATTGTTAGGTCCTACTTGCTCGCTTCTCTTCTTCTGTTTTTTCCTAACCGTGGCATTCTTGCAACTTTCATATGATTCCCTCCCCGGTGCCAAGGAGGACACCTCGGAATCAAGCTCTGAAGAAGTCTTATCCGCCTCTAAGTCCAACTGCTCATTGCTTGACCAACTTGAATGATCCGATAATGAAAAAAATGTATCCCCTTGCATTATCTCATTATCCCGTAACATCACAGGCCCCTGTTTTAACAGACTTATTCCAGCAAAATGTGACGAATCTCCATTGCTGCTGGGGAGTTCTTGTTGTGGTTGTTGTTGACTTCCAACATCTACCTGTGGCGGTATCATGTCACCTTGAAAGCTCTTCCTCTGCTCCGCCTGACTTCCAGTAACTTGCTTTTCTAGGGCCGCCACGTCTAACCCATCACTCTGCCTCCCCCCATCTTCCTGTGGGAGGGGTCCTTCCGCAGCCGCCATCTCAATGGTTGCTAGTTGATCAGCCACCACCACAACGGAGGGGGTATCTGTACCCCCCACCAGTATGTCTTTCCCTCGCTCAAAAAACCTGTCCAATGAGGCATTCATAATTTTAGAGCCAGTCTTCTCCCCCGAACCATGCTTCGTATCCCTTGTCCCCCCCTGCCGAGTTGACAAACTAACCCTTAACGGTTTACCCCGTCCAGACAAAGTCATATTTTTCGCCCCCTTTGGCGGCATTTTTACTTTCTTTGCTTTCTGAAGCAAAAACGTGTTATTGTAATATATACCAAATGCCAAGCGTTTGTAATAAAGAAAAGAGATTCTGACCGTTTTCTGGATCCACGTCTGAAGCTTTCCCCAATTGGCGTCCGGGAACGCAAACCAGACATTGCCCTCAGGCAGAAGCAGAAGCAGAAGCGAACCAGACCGCATTCCACGGAGGCGGTATATATAATCCTTTGACTCCGCCAGCAATATCCACGTTGCTTTATTGTCCCAAACAAGCCCAGGAGCAAAGTGAGCTAGAGCACTTCTCATACAGGTAATGTGCAATCCTTTAAGGGGTAGGGGGAGTGAATGCATGAGTTTCAGCGGTGTTTGTGTGTGTATGTATGTCAGTGTGAATAGGTGTGCATGTTGTGTTTGCGTGGCTGAATGGGGGGGTGCTTATTTGGGTGTAGAAGTGCGTGAGTGCGTGCATACAGGTATGTGGAAGTGTGTGTGAGTGTATCCTGGCAACAGGAATGCTAATTCCTGTCACCAGGAAGCAAAACCACTAGCTTTTTCTGGCAGTGCGACTGCCAGTAAAATACTGGCGGTTTCCTGCGTTGTCATACCACTAGCGGTATTAAGGCATATGCTGTGCTGGAGATACTCACCTCCAGCCTGGCAGATCACGGAAAAGCGGTGGGAAGGGTGGAGTATCAGTGGTTTGACAGAAGCTGAAGCCAACTCGTATGGCAGTGAGACTGCAATCGCAGCCCTGGCAGTCTTCGAACCACCAGGGTCGTAATGTTACATAACAGTGAAGGAGGGCAGTGCCTTTACTGTTATGCAAAATGTGAAACATGAGTACTATGGAACTTTTTCAGCACCAGTTACTTTCAACGATATTTCACTGTTACTCCCTAATCTACATATATAAACACATCACAAACAAATGTGCACATGAGCCTCTCTTATTTGACAGAACAAAGTTTCTACTTTCATAAATCACCATGTTACCTATTTAAAGCTAGAGTCTATTTAAATTCAGGATCACATGTGCTAGGCCATTTCCTAAGATGCAGCAACCATGGTTCATAGAAAGGCTCTTAAGCTGCATTTGTTAGTACATATAACTGAATACATATTTGAAACAAAAGCTTTAGATACCCCTTAATCTTCTTCAGTCTGCTATATGTCAGCAAACAGATTTTATCAATTGAACATTTGCTGCTATCTGCTGGAAAGGTAAGTGTCACACAAACCAGCTATTTTTAGCATGAGAACCCTCGCCATGGCATGATTGATGGGTGCCCAATCTGGCAATGTGACCTTTTAATCCTTCACACTCCATTGCATGAAGGATAGTCAAAGTAGGCAATATGTTTGGATGCATCATTGTTTAACTTTTTAAATTTTGAATCAAGTCAGTGGGCAGCACTGTGCTTAAAATTATGGACCAAGGTCAAAACATTTTTGACTGGTGTTGTTATAGATCTTGTGTGCTTGAGAAATTTGAATCAGTTGCACTTGTGAATGAGGAGCCAGTGGAGCTACTTGAGATGCAGCATGCTGTGGGTGCGGGTGGGAGGTAGAGTTTAAGTCTTGCAGTGGTGTTATGGATGATCTGGTGTCTATGAAGGAGTTGTTTGGAGATTCCAGTGTAAAGTGTTGCCATAGTTCAGCCTGCTGGTGATGACTGCTTGAGTGACTGTACTTCTGGTGTTCTGAGGCAACCATTTCAAGATCTTGCATAGCATGCATAGGGTGCACACTGTGTTGTCTTGAGAAGTCATATTCAGCTAGTCGCATAGCATGATTCCTACATTTCTTGCATGGTCTGTAGGTGTGGGTGTTGGTCTGAGCTTCGACACCCACCAGAGTCCCATGGATAGGCCTTGTTGCCAAAGAACAGTACCTCCATCTTGTCAGAGTTGAACTGCACATATTTGGGTTGCATCCAGTCTGCTACCATGGTCATGCAGTTGGTGAAGCTAGTCCTGGTGGTTGTTGTCTTGTTCGCCAGGGAAAGGATGAGTTGAGAGTCATTGACATAGGAGATGACAGTGATTTTTTGTCATTTGATGATGTTGGCGAGCGTTGCCATGTATATGTTGAAAAGGTTGGGGCTGAGGGACGATCCCTTTGGGACTCCGTATATCAATTTCATAAAGCAGAATGTGCCCCAAAACTCTTTCACCCCAGTCTCATGAAAACAGGATCTTGTGGGACAAAAGTGTTTGCATACATTTGTTGTGTGGCATTTTGTTGTAGTGATCATGTTATTTTAATTTTTGGTGCTGCTGTGCTTTTGTGCTGCATTAGTCCAATGTTAATTTAGTGTGATGCTCTTTTGTCATAGTATGCCCTGTTATGTTTCTGTTGTTTACTTGAGATATTTTAAAATTGCTGCTTCATTTCCAACCAAAAGTAACACTTGCCTTGACAGTTCCTGTGACAAGTAACCATTTACCGCCATCTAAAGTAGTAATATAGGTCTGCTCCAACTCAACTACAACAGACACCAATGAGCCTAAAATAGTTGCAGAGACTGTCTTAACTCAGCATTTATAATGCTTACTTAATTTATTAGGACCCGACTAAGCCCAAAGTTCAGTACTCACTTTGTGTGATACCGGCCATCTGTACTTTCAGCTTACATCTGTGTAATTGATTGTGTATATTGTATCCTATAAATAGTGTTAAAAGTTTAACAGAAAGGAACATTTGGACCCACTACCTGTTGTAAGCTATCTTTCTCGAAGTTATTAACGGTGACTGTGACATGTTGTCATGGTTTCTAAAAAAACTTGATTTGCGGCCAATAAATCAAAATAAAGGTAAAGGGCAGGCCAATTGCAAAATGTCTGTTTTACTCGGTAGGGAAATATGTATTGCCTACCTTACTGTTATTTGAAGTAAACATTCTTTGTGAAACTACGTTACAGTAGTGCATTGTAGTGAGGAGGTGAGAGTGACACATCTAGCAGGAGATAAAATAAGCAGATGCTAAAAATGAGTTTTCCTCCAGTGGAACAATAAGTCCCTCCATAGTCTTGTAGGGAGCTGATGTGGAATAAGAGCTGAATGCCTTATTGGCAGCTACAAATAAGGCAAGCACCGATATGAAGGGTTACAATGAAGAATAAAAAGAACAGTAAACATTTGAAAAACATCACAGCAGGTGTAGTTCAGAAAAAGGAAATTAGTTACAACATGTGACTGAAACCATTCCCTTTAAACACATTAAACCTGAAGTTGACTGTTCTCCGCCTCCCACCCTCCACTGAGAGTTTAATTGTAAAGATCCCTGTTACACATCATATTAGAATTTAGTTTAAATTGTAGAACACATTATTTCCAATCAGACCGCCAACCATCACTCACAAAGATTTTTTAAAAAGGCGATTAATAATTCATCTCAGATAAGGAAAAGATCTATATTTATACCATCTTCCCAGCCACCATAAACTACCTGACAATTGTTCAGTAATGATGCCCAGTAAATTCTTTAAAATGGTAATTTGTCATTCTGTCACTTCATTTGTGACCTAAAATTCCTCACTTGAGGCATCATCAAATAAATTAATCACTTTCCAGGATCCATTTCTCTGTTCTGCACGTTATTATGCCCGGGCTCTCTTGTGTTTCTCTTCATTTACATATATTTAATGGCTCAGCAGCGGTTCACTATGACACACAACGCTCACATCTCATTACAGGTGAAATATTCTAACTGCCACTATCACTGGGAAAGAAAATAACTCTCCCAATTTAATTTTCCTGATGTAACAAAACCATGATTCTTCACTATGAAATGTTGATGCCATCCATCAGTCACAATCAATAAAATCATCACAGATATACGCCTCCTTCAGCATCATTCCTTCTTACTAGTATTGTTTGAGGAAGGTAATTAAGCTCATAAGATGTAATGAATGTAAATGAACAAAAAACTCGTGTTCTCTATAGAACTCTGTCTCTTTTACTGCTTTGATATAAAGTGCCTTTACTTGTTATCATTCATATGCAAAAAAGACCCTGATGGAAAGACATCAGAAATACTCGAGACAATAATCAGGCATTACAACGTCTAATTAAAAGGAACATATTGTAAAATATAAAATGTCAGATGGTGTGATTTATAGCTTACATCGCTAAAATATATATTAAGTTTAAGCTACTTTCGAATTTATCTGAAGGTTTAAACAATGATGTTTCACATTATACTAATAATAGAGAAGAAGTAAATGGTCTGCACAGTGTTTACATATATCCCTAGTCAGTGTATTGGGAGAACGTTACACATTTAAGGGGATATATAAAATGCAAACGTATTGGAACAGAGGGTTCAATCTTTGTACATTTAACATACTCCTTTTTCATTGTTGTGTTTACCCTCAGCCATATAAAAACAAACTTTTATATGTCTCAGTTAATTGCTTCATGATTTCAGAGTTGGTTTTTGTACTTTTTTATTTGTAACCTTATTTTGATTAAACTTTCGTAGCTATAACCTATCGAAGTATACATTTATAATTTACAATTTTCATTTCAGATAGTTTTATGTGCAAGTTCCATCCAGGTCTTGAAGTACTTTTCCACACCACTGTACACAAAAGCTAATTGCAATTTTGGCTACCTATTCTTTACAAGTGTAGGTCCTGCAGGTACACAGTGCGCACCACCATATGCAGCATTTGGTGTCTCTTTGCATTTGTAGTTTTTATATGGTGAACACGTTGCAAGGTTTGTCGCTGTGCACTTTTGTAGCAGCAATGTGTGACATAGTGCTGAAACTATGACTTCCACTATTGAACAGATCTTTCTAACGCTTCATACAAAGTAACTTATGATAAACATTTACTGCTCTTCGATACCCCAGCTGGAAAACAGGGATCAGTTCTATATCAACATAGATTAGCCTTCTGTTGGTGTCATTCTCTGCTCTATTACACAAACCGACTGCCTTATTTGGCACACGGCCTCTCACCATGATGTAAAACTGAGTATGCACTGTCTAGCATATGATTTGTACTGGATATCCTTTCTGTCCAAACTCCTATACAAAGGCATACTTGGAATAATCCCTCATAATCAATGTCTGCTGTGGATTGCAGTACACATTAAATGTGCTAGTTTCTAAGTGAAATGTACCCATTTCCCCTTGGTTATGCCTGCATAAAGTAGTTGTTAGATTTTGGCTTAAAGCTTGGTCTGGCTAACTCGTAGATTGGGCATTGTGTCAAAACCTATTGGTGTCTGTGTTGATCCACACCTTTGAAGTAAAGTAGCACAAAGGGCCTGATTACAAACCTGGTGGTCTTAGGGCTGCCAGACTGACAGTGGTGAGGGGACCACCGCGGCTCTGGTGGTCCGACTACTACATTACAACCCTGACAGTCTGACCACCAAGGGACTGCAGTCTTCACCAGGATCTCCGATCCTGACAGGATTACGGTGGTCTTGATTGTGACCATCCTGGGTGCCGCTGATGTCAGCGACGCCCTGCTGATTACAACCTTGTTCTCCGCCAGTCTTTCTATGGGGCACCATTGCCACCGGTCCAATTATGAGCCAGGAACAATCCTGCTGCACCTTTCTCACAATTGAACAAGAAAGGGGACTACCCTATTAACCCCAGTATACCTGGGTAAATTCAAGCAAAAAATTACAAGTGGTATAATAGTAGGGAAAAATACAATCATCAATATCAAAAATGAAACTGTAAATCAGTCTTTGAAACTACAATTTAATTACATTTTCTCAAAGCATTATGTTTTAATCAAACGTACGAATAGCCTATATACATTATAGAACATGTTATAAACATAAACACATATACACAAAAAAATATGAAAAAAACATTCATCCTTCGATCATCTCCTCATTTCAAAGCAATGTGGTTATAAACCATACTTTCAATGTTAATCCACATCTGAGAGATGGTTGCATCATGTACACATCTCTACATCGCCATTATTTTTCTACACGTTATAAGAAAGATGTGTAACCTAAGATATCTATATAGGTAGTATTTGAAATTCCTCGCAACCTCTCCTTAAATACAAAAGGTCAACGCCATTTGGCCTCCTTAAATTGCGGCCTCATCAGGACCATCGGAGAGAGAAGTACCTGCTTCTTTTGAATTAGGATCAGTCATAAACTTTAACCCGATTAAATTCTTCTTGCATTCGAGCCAAACATCACACCTCGGCTCCTCGGTGATGCAATTGCACGTGTAGCATTTTATTCAGGGAAAACTCAGATCGTTCATATATGAATGAGAGGCCCACTAGGATGGCAGGCGGAAACCCTGAAACCCACTCGTGGCCCAGTGGGAAAGTTGTAATTGGGCCGGTGGGGAGACCGCCAGTACCATGGCAGTGTCCTCGTTAGGAGTTTGGAGGTCGGATGTATCTGACTGCCAAACTATTAATGACCTCCAAGGTGTTTTTTGTGCATAGAAAAGTTCATCTTTTTAGTGCAAAACAGCTATTACTCTGGGCAGTAATGTGCAAATTACGCTTTATGCCACTTTGAGCAATCCAGCAAAAGTCTTTGTACATTTGGACCTATGTGCACAGTAACACATGGGAGGAATTAGGGGTATTTGTAACAGTGACAATGTACATCCTTACAGCTAAATACAAAGTACAAATTGTACTCTGCCACTCAATTGCATTGATAAACCTGTTCCACTGCTCTAGATGATAGTGGCAGTAACATTGCCAAAGCTCTAGCTTATGGAGAGCACTTCAGAGTCCTATGTATAGCACAATGCATCAACCTAAGTGTTCAGGACTTTATCAAAAAGGAAATAATAGTAACACATGTTGGTCAAATGGTGCAAGATTTGCACTCATTTCAGTCAATCTTTGAAAGACTGGAAGCAAATGAGGATACTGTAGTATGCTTGTATAGTCCATATAGGTAAAAGCCCTCATTTACGAGATGCAAACCCATAGGAAGTCCACCTTTTTATTTCTGCAACTACTGTTTGAGCCTTAAAAGTCAAACAATAATTACATGCTACAAAGGAGTGGCAATGCAGCCTCCAAAGCCAGGACAATAGAGCTTGACAATGGGAACTCGTAGAGTGCCTGATTCAAATGCTTGTGCCTTTTGAGATTTTAACTCAGGAAGTCAGAACACAGGACAGTACAATGGGCCAAGCAACCCAAATATTGCATATGCTGCTGTAACATTTTCAAAAGGTGGAAAAACCATTTACCATTGTCAATAAAAAAGTAGCTGCTTTGGTCAACAATATAATCAATTTTCTGAAAACAAATCAATAGGTGCAAAAAGATATTGGGCCTGATTATGAGTTAGGCGGTTGGCAAACCCAACCGCCAGACCTGTCGTGTGGAAATCACTACAGAGCTGGTGGTCTCCCCAAATGCCATATTGCAGCTTTCCTCTTAGCTGACAGGTGGTAACCAGGGTCCCCCCGGTCAGGCCAGTGGGAAAGGTGCGGCAGCATTGTTCCCGGCTCATAAGGTGGCAGCAGTGGTGCCACGCACAGGGTGCACCAGCATAGCAGACAGTGCGCATTTCAAAGGTGCTGGGCTGGCCTTGTGACCCCTACACTTGATCACCACCAGTCTTTCTGTAGCGGTGAGACCGCCATGAAAAGGCTGTTGGAGAACAAGGTGCTGACTTCAACCAAGACCGTCATCAGCCCTTCGGAATCTAAGATCCTGGCAGAGACAGCGGTCGTTTGGTGCATCCACCTGCCAAACTTGTAATGTGGTGGTTGACCGCCACAGCCACTGCGGTCCGACCGCCACCACAAAGCTGGGGGTCCTAGAACCACTAGCCTCATAATCGGGCCCATTGTGTCCCCTGAAGACCACATCACTGCCATGATAATGGATCCATGGTACAAAAAAGAGCTGAGCACCTTCATTACTTTTTCAAATGTGGGTGTCTCAATTTAACAGAATAGGACACCAGGAGAGTGGGAGAACAATTACAAATGTGAGAGCTAAACTTTCAATGTCAGGAGACTTTGGTGTTTGCCCAGAATCACAAATCAGATCACAGCTGCATCAGCATCACCCTCCATTGCTAATATAGCTGCCTGTTGCTAAACCTATAGCACCAAGAGTTTCACTTCCCAAATCAACAAGTTGTTTCATAGATTTAGCAGGACTTAAATTAAGTGCACAGGATCAGGCACTGCAGAAATAAAAAGTGTCAACAAAAAGGACACTGGAATATGGTATAGGACTACTTTGATGATCCAAAAGAGGCCTACCTGGGCCAAGGCCCCTTTGACTGAGACTGAGAATGATTAACATGAAAAAAAGATTCATATCCTGAAAGTTTGAGGCACCAGAAGATCCAAATGTGGACAAAGGATGTTTCTCAGACATCACACTTGTGGAAAGTGATCATCAACTAAAAACACTTTTACCAAAAGATATATATATATATATATATATATATATACAAAATAATATAAAATTAACAAATAACCAAATAATACTATTTCATACATTTATACAATATTAAAAAAATTATTACATTTTGGGAATAATAGATATACAATATAGACATTCCCCCTCCAATCTGTGCAACAGTAAAGAAAACATTATACAGTGTAGGGGTACAATTTACAATGTACACTCCAGTCTGTGTAATAGTAGGGATAGGCTGAGCTTTGGAGGGATAACATTTCCTTTTTCCACTCCAGTCTGTGCAGCAGTAAGGAACGCACTAGAATTCAGAGGGGTAAAAGGTACTGTTCCTATTTTAGTCTGTGCAACAATAAGGAAAGCATTGGAATTCTGGGGGGGTAAAAGTTACTATTCCCATTCCCATCTGTGCAACAGTGGGGAAAGTGGTGGAATTCAGAGGGAAAGAATTTAATATTCTCGCTCCGATCTGTGGAAGAATAGGGAAAGTGCTGAAAGTCAGAAGGGTAAAATTTACTATTCTCACTTCAAGCTATGTAATGGCAAAGTGTTGGACTTCGGTGGTGTTAAATTCACTAGTCCCACTCCAGTCTGTGCAACAGCAAGGAAAGCATTGGACTCTGGAGGCATAAAAGTTACTATTCTGACTCCAGTCTGTGCAACAGTAGGGAAAGTGTGGGACTTTAGAGGGGTAAAAACTCTGGTCTGTGCAAATGTAAGGAACGTTTGGAATTCAGAGGTGTAAAATTTACTATTCCCACTCTAGTCTATGTAACAATGGGAAAAGTATTGGAATTTGGAGGGGCTATAACCTACTATTCCCACTTCAATCTGTACAGCAGTTGGAAAAGTGATGGCTGTCAGAGGGATTACATTTACTATTTTCAGTCTGGTCTGCCCTACAATAGGGAAAGCGCTTGACTTCAGAAGGGTTACATTTACTATTCTCACCCCAGTCTGTGCAACGGTAGGGAAAGTACTTCACTTCAAACACATGACATATTTTATTAAACCTATTAGTTGACCAGAAATGTAAAACTCTTATAAGGAAAATTATATATACAATTAAAAAGCAGTTAAACACATGAATTATACATTTTAAAAATATCACTAATTTATTTAATTAAATTTCCACACTGTACTGCCACAAATCCAGCAGCTACCACTCGAAATATAGCTAAAATAAAATAGGTATAACACAATTCACATTACTAATAGTCAATTGAATAATAATTAAAGGGAATCATTAATTGTCAATTAATTATTGCTTAATCATCCCAACCTATGCCCCAGAAACACAATTAATAATCAATAACGAATTATTAACACAGTATTAAATAATTGTTAATTAATTAACATGTAATTTCCCTACACTATACTCGCACAAACCTAACAACCTGCACCTAATTTATAGTTTTTGAAATATAACTATCACACATGTTACAGAACTAACTATTAAATAAATAAATAACAATAAATTAATAATTAATAATCAACTGTAACTTAACTTCCCACCCTGTACCCCTACACCCCTACAAACCCAACCACCTGCAGTTAATATATCACTTAAAATAGAACTATGCAATTTACAAATTTAGCAAACAAAACATATTTATTAATAAAGTAATAATGTATTGTTAATTAATTATACTTAATCAAGTTACCACCCCGTACCCCTATAAATCCAACAACCCACTACAACACTATAAACTACTACTAAAATTAAAAATTATAAATCACATTTAAAATAACAAACTATAATTCTACAAACAATATTTAGCATTTGAAATTATTTTATGAACTAAAACACATAAAGATGTTTGCAAAACAATATTTCTACAGCTATATTTTAGAAAACATTGTCACAATAATTTTTTTTAGAAATGATATTTCTGACCTACAAAATCAATATTCTTGTCAACAATATGTTTTTGACACAATCTTTTTATTACAATATTTTTCATATATTTCTGTATCTCGATATTCAAAACTAGATATTTTGTCCAAAACCCCACAGAGGTAGATAGACACCAAACTTGGTACAGGTAACTTGCATCAATGAAAGTCAAATGATGATTCATTTAATGGATGTGGTGCACTCACCTTAGGTAAATTCAGTATTTCATACATGGATTATCCCTTGATTCACGATGAACTCTATTAGCTTTTTGCAAATTTTCACACCAACATCTCTTGTGTCTCCTGAAAATTCTATGCTTAATTACAATAGATTAGGATGTTTTTTTAATTTTCTAGTTCAACAAGTCAATCTCATGATGAAAGAAGAAATGCAATCTGAAGTCTTGACAACAACATGCAGAATAAGGACCAATGCCTATCTACGTCTGTGGGAGACAAGATCAGTCAAAAAGGTGTGGACCTGTGGATTGAAAAAGGAAAGAAGTGACTTATTTATAATAATGGCGACTAGTGGCTTGAGTGGCAAATCCTTAGTGGTTTTAAACTTGTTGTCAATGCAATAATGATGGGCATAGCTATAAATGTTTGTTGTATGGGTAATCAATCATCCATCATGTTTTGAGCTAGTTGACTAGAATCAGTGGTTGAAGATATAGCCTTATTTTATTGGATGCTAGTTGTCATTTTCTTTTCTCTTTCTTCTGTCTTTCTACTGACCTTCTCTTCTATAGGAAAGTGAATGAAAATTCTCTCTTAAGACATAAGTGTAGAGTGTTCTCATCTTGTGAAATTGATCAAACCTTGTAATGAGCATATGTGCTAAAATGAGAGTGATGGGGCAGACAATTGCAGCTAAATGGTCTGAGAAATTTTGGATTCAGATGTCTGTAGAGTATATTTTGCACACACATCTATTACTTCATATACATGTTGCATCATTTAACAATGGACGCTCTCATCTTAAACGAAAACAGTTCAAGCTCATTGGATTGTATTGGATTATTTGTAGAGCGCATTCCGGCGGGGGCATCGAAGCGCTATGCAGACCATAAATGCAGAAAATATACCGGAATATTACTACTAATTAGTTTGCGAAGAGCCAGGTTTTAAGGCACTTCCTGAAGACCAAGTGATTCCGTATTTGTCGCATCGGGAGCGGCAAACCATTCCAAAGTCTGGGTGCTTGCACCGAAAAAGCGCGATCTCCCCATCTCGCTTTTTTGCAGCGTGGGACCTTGATCGTGAATCTAGAGGCTGATCTTAAAAGTCTCGGAGGTTGATAAAACGAAAAAGTAGATTTTAGATAGTCACAACCCAACGACTAAATTGCTTTATGCGTAAGGCAGAGTGTCTTAAACATAATTCTCTTCCTGATTGGAAGCCAATGAAGAGATGTCACACACCTAGAAGCAGAGGCAAAATGGGGCATATTTAAAGTTAAGCGGGCCGCCACATTCTGAATAGACTGTAATTTATCCAGAGAGGATTTATTAGCATTAAGCAGTAAAGAATTACAGTAGTCTAATCTAGAGGTGACCAATGCCAGTACGACCGGGCGTCTAAGGTCTTCCTCCAGAAGGTGAAGAATTTTCTTGAGAATTTTTAGTGTCCAGAAGCAAACCTTTACCAGATGATTGATCTGTAATTTAAAAGTCAATACATCATCAAACATGATGCCCAAGTTTTTGGCAGCTGGTACCGGTGAAGGGCAGCCCTCACACACGGGTGGCCACCAGTTATTATCCCAAGGGGACTCTTTACCCCCAAAGTGCATGATCACTGTTTTGTCCCCATTGAGTTTCAACCAGTTACAGGTCATCCATTTATTAATTGCTAGCATACAGCAATGAAAATTTTCCTTTGTGTCCTTCACATTGTGTGAAATGGGCACAATAAGCTGAGTATCATCTGCGTAAGAGACGATCTGAGCCCCAAACGAGCGCACCAGATTCGCCAATGGAGACATATAAAGATTAAAGAGTGTCGGACTAAGAGAGGAACCCTGCGGGACGCCACAGGGTAGTTGGAAAGGAGAGGCCTTATAATCCCCACATGCTACCGTCGTGGTTCAGTCCAACAAAAAAGAACTAAGGATCTGCAAGGCCTTCCCTCTTACTCCAACTTGGGCCAGCCTGTTACATAAAATAGAGTGCGAGATGGTGTCAAATGCTGCTGAAAGACAACATTCATTGTTTATATTAATTTGGCTACTTATGAAGGGGGAGAGACCAAATTCTAGTTGCCCATGATGTTAACTTTGATGATTAGCATGTCTACCAACTGCTGGAAACTTAAAGGTGTCTGAGTTAACCTAACCCTTTGGTAAGCCAACATCTTCAATCTTGCGATTCTGCTTACTGTTCACTATAACACACTTAGATCTTTCAATCAACAATATGTATTTTAATTAAAATTGCTTGCTTCTCTCTTCCTAAAGACTGGAACAATCTTTCTTGACCTCACATTAAAACAAAGCTGAATTTGCTTTGTTATTATTGCAAACTAGAACTTGCTTTTCTCAATGACAGTTGTTTCAAAGCATGAGATTTTTTTAAACTGGGTGGGAACATTTCATCTTTGCATTTTTAGGTTTCGTTAATATATGTAATATTTTGACATCTGTTCATATTTTATAAGTATGAAGAGCCATGAATCTAATGCATTAAATATTCTGATCAAGAATGAATTTATTGTGGCAATATTTGGGAATTGGAAGCATTTTGGTAGGAATAGTTTGCATTTATGAGCTGGTATAATTTTGTATTTTGAACTTATTGGGTTTAATTTGATATTTTTTACATATATTGTGTGTTGTAATCCCCTTGTTCCTATCTGATAAAAGAAAAAGAAAAAAGAAGATTACGCAGTTAGGGCTCATCAAAAATCCATCACATAGTATGTTGTTCTGTACAGTATTTACATTCTGTGCTTAGTCTCTCACTATAGTTTTACTGCTTTCTGCACTTATACTCTCAATCATTCTGCACTATAATGTACTTGTTAAAAGCATAAAAATAGAGGTGTGGATTTTGTGTGTGTATGTGTGTGTGTGTTCATGTGTGTGTGTGAGAAAATGTGGCAATCAATAATAAATACAAATTCTGGCCTTGTTACATGCTTAGCATTCATTATCTCTAGATAAACTGAGAGAAATTCATGGGCAATACATTTACAGTTCTTTCAGCTCAGAATTGGTAAGTTAGCCTAAACATGAACATATCCAAGGGCTGCATAAAATCTATCGGTTGACGTTTACGTTGTATTTGTAAAACTGCATCATGGTTCCCAAAGGAGGACTAGATCTCTAAGTATCCTGAGGGACCACACACAAGAAATTGCTGATATTACAAACTTTGAAATGCTTGAGTCAACAGTGGTTTTTGCTCCCTTAGCTCAGATAGGGACTTCCTACTGTGTTAGAGAATACATTTAGAAGGCACTTAAATATTAAATGGATTTTTATGCAATTGATTTTTGAATTGCATTTCAAATATGTTGAAATATCTGATGGGACTGCACAAAGAAGGATGAATGTTAGTAGGCCAGTAAATAATCACATGACATCATAATTGGTTCCTGCTTCCATGGAAGTTGAAACAAGCTTTTCCAATTAAAACATTGAACTCATGGGTAAAGGTTTCACCAACTGAGAATGCTACTAGCCACATATAAACCAATATGTCCTTTTGTAAAATACAGATCATATAAAAGTCTGGAGATACCCATGAGGTATCAAGAACAAGCATTATGGTTACATTGGAAATCACACATTTAGTTAAGCTAGTAAGAATGAGTCCATTTAGGGGCCGATTTCGAGTCTGGCGGTCACAAGACTGTCAGACTCATGGTGGTAGTCAGACTTCCACATCTGTGGCCATCTGACTGCCACATTACGAGGTTGGTGGGCAGACCCGCCAACTTACCACCATCCCCACCAGGATCCAAGATCCCAATGGGCTGACGGCGGCCCTGGTTGTAATCAGCCAGGGAGGCGCTGAACTCAGCACCACCCTGCTGATTACAACCTTGTTCTCTGCCAGGCTTTTCATGGGGGTTTCACCCCCATGAAAAGGCTGGTGGAGAACAAGTACAGTGTATTATGGGGGGGCTATAGCACTGCCCATGCCTACGGCATGGGCAGTGTAGGAGTCCCCCTGATTAGCATTCTTTAAATGTGCACTGTTTGCTGTGTCCACAGGCTATAAATGCAATAATGGGGTAAATTGTCTGCAAATGGAGATGAATTCCCATTTGGGTTGCATGTAAAACTGATCAATTAAAGGTATTCATCCTTGTATAACACCCAAAGATAAAAAAAAAAATATTACCTATGGGTCTCCAAGGACCGTCATGTTGGAGGTGATGCTCCAACCGCCAACAGGCTGGTGGAGAAGACTGCCAAATTATGAGTTTGGCAGTGGTGCACACAGAAGACCGCCAAAGCACCGCTGGCACCTCGAGGAAGGACATACCGCTGCGGTCGTTTGGAGGCATAAAAAGTCCACCAGAGACCATGTTTCCACCAGACTCATTACGAGGTTGCACACCGCCAATGTGACTGCTGCGGTTTAACCACCACGGAACACCAGGCGGAAACGAACAGTATAAAAGGAGACACTCAACTCCAGGAAGCCATACACGTTGGGAGCCATCATGGAAGCACAACTAGACGTCACCCCGCTGCTCCTGCTTGCATAAAGACAAGGGAACTATCGCTGACAACAATAACTGTAAGTACACGCGCTCACCTGTTACTTTAGCAATTTGTCAAAATCTGTGCAGTTACCTAACATACTGTAGGGAGGTGGGTGCGAGGGTGGCACAAACACGTAAGAGTACAGGGACACACATTCTCACCTAGTGCATCAAAGATACCCACACACCAAACACACTGCAACCAGCACACACACACACACCACATGTCAATAACACACACTAACGCACGGCAACACAGCACAGGCCCAGCCTCACACATTTTCATACAACATAACCACATGTCACACCAACACTACAACCACACAAATATAAAAACATGTCACACACCCAACCCTAGCCAGGGACTCGACACACATACAACCCAAAGTACAACTATCATACAGCCTAGCAATCAACACACACATCACACACACACACACAATACATCAAACCTATCATGCCATTGCACAATACACGCAGACTCAAACAGTCAAAATACACAAAGCAACACTGCACACCAAAGTGTGTCAAATCATTGTGCCCTGCTACATGCCCCACAACCTCACCCTGAGACATCAGATCCTATCCATTCCAGATGAGGGGGAACCAGAATGCAGAAATGCCAAGTGAGGATGACAGTGATGAGGATGAGGATATAAGTGGAAACATCTGGGCAGATCTCATCAATCAGTACTTCAACTGACTGAAGGTATGTGTTGTTCTGTGAAATGATTCGCTTAGTGGGATATCGGGAGTGTTAGGGATGTTTGGGAAGGGTCTTTGTATGACCATCAGACAGGTTATTAGTTGCTTAGCTTTCCATAGCTAAGGTTTTCATGCAACATAGGATATGGAGTTGTGACAAAGGTGGTGATCTCCCTTGTTAGAGTTTGCCAGAATGCACAATTGGATTTGCCATTGTATTGGGGACATGTATTTCTAGGTCATGGTTACCACTACCTGCCTAAAGTTATTGTTCAACATTTTTTACTTTCCAGATTTCTTCACAATGTCATCCTCACATGGACATTTCTGAATTGTGTCTCTGGCTAGTGGGGTTGGCAGGTCTGACATGTAAAGTGGACATGGAATGATCCAGGTACTGATATTATATTGGTGGTGTCTGAATGCCATGCCCAGGCGGTCAGGACATTGGGACGACATTGTTCTGTCCCACACAATAGACATGTTTGCCATGGTATTTGGGTTGAATGGTGTAATGTGAGTGGTCTTATGTCTATGACACTTTTCTTCCTGTGCAATCCATTCCCTTATCCTTCTCATTGGTTTGATAATGATGATAACTTACTTGTATGTAGCTGTCAATGTGTTTCCTCATTGCATGCCACCATGCATTTATGTCAAGACTGACATAGCCACTTCCTGGCAGTAGTTGTAGTCATTTTCTCCTCCTGGTTGTTTGGGTGGACAATCACGTTTGTGGGGGGTCCTTGAGTTACAGAGGCAGGGTATCTGAGGTATGTCCTTCCTCTGGCAGAGCCTTCATTCCACTGGCTGCCACAGATGTAGAAGGAGCAGATGTTAAATGGCCAATGGATGGGGTCCGGTGTTGGGGACATACCCTGCTCAGGGTGTTGTTAATGTCTCTCAACACCCGTGTTAGGGAGGCCATGTTGGCATTGAGGGCCTCCCACTGTTGCATGACTTTCTGGTGGTTGTCCCTCTGTAGCGGCTTGATGTCCCCTATCACAGCAAGTTCCTGGCCTATCATGCCTAGAGACTGTTGGTAATCTCCCAAGACTTGGGACATTGTGTCCTGGCCAGTTGTATCCCTAGCAGCCTCAAGTCGCTGGCCCACACCATCCCTCCCATGTACCCTACCCTCAAATGCCTGCACCCTTGGCACAGTTTGCCCATTGCCACTGGTGGCAGGTCCATCATTGTCAGGGCTTTCTAGTTGTGACTCAGGTACCTTACTGGGATGTACATGATGGTTGTAACTGTCCTTGGGACATAGGATTGGGGGTGACTGGGCCCTTGGGATATAAATGCAACAGGGGTGGGAGGAGTCAATGTAGGCAGGGTGAGGCTGACTGTTGTAGACCGACCAGGTATCCCAGATGGGCCAGAGTCATCCTCAATGTCCACATATCCAAGAGTACTCTCCTCACTGAAGGTTTCTTTCAGGGGGGAAGTGTCTGTCTCAGGTGTCCTCTCCATGGCCCCAATGGCATGTAGACCTTGTAAAGAAGTGGAACAGACAGTTACAGATTGTAATGCAACATGGGATATACACCTTGAGCTAGATGTGCATTGAGCCATGTACAAAAAGGCTTAGCCTGATCCCATAATTTGAAGGTGACACCTGCTTTAAAGTCTGGGGAACAGCTATATAGGATGCAGGGAATTCATCTCATACACCTTGCTATAGGATGATAGAGTATCTTGGCAGTTGGATGCCTGTTCTTTGACTCATATCTTGTCTGCTGTGTAGCTGTCTATTTTTTATGTTACTTACCAGTTACCAGTAGTTCACAATTGAGTCACCAGACAGCTGCACAATTTGCGGTGGATACTGACCTGTCCATCATTTTGGGAGTTACCATTCCATCCTGCCCATATCTGTATGGTTACACCAAATACAGCACACTGCATATATGTGTGTACCTACCAGGTGAGTATACTTCAACAGGTGATGGGAGTCAGTAGGGTCAGTTTAGCTGAGGACACAGATGTAGCTGTGTGTAGGTGGTATTGTACTGGGAGATGCCCATAGCATTGGTGGCTTGTAATATACTGTGCAATTGTGGAGCATTCAGGTGGATATAGTTGATTTTTAGTTGACATGCAAGGCATTTGTCATTGTGGTACACTGTTCTGGTGCCTACTGGGAGTTATAGTGCTGTCAGTCACTGTACTACACACACCATACACAGACACTGTGGCCCCAGGTGAGTTTAATTGACAAGTGGAATGATAGACTGGGGTATTCAGAGAGTTGGACACAGGGGTCATGAGTGGACTGTCTGTTCAGTTATCAAAAGGCTATCAGGGAGCATGAAAGACAAAACCTTAGGGTGTAGTATTCCTGTCAAGCCGTCAGGATGCAGGATAGCCAAGACCTTCTCTTCCCATGATGAGTACATAGAGAGAGGAGATGGGGCCCACCACCAGTCTTGAGTACAACAAGCTGGTACCTGGCGGCCATGGAACGGTACTCCCCCCGAGATCATTCCACTTCTTCCTGATGTCTTCCCTTGTGTGTGGATAGCTGCCTACAGAATTCACAGTGTTGACTATTGTTTGCCATGTCACCATTTCCCTGGTGACAGAAGTTTGCTGGATTTGGGCTCCAGGTAGGCGTGGCTCTACTCTGATGATTTTATCCACCATGACCCTCAACACATCGTTAGTAAAATGGGGATGTTTGTGTGGGGACGTGGTGGTGGTGGACGACTCGTAAAGGTAACAAAAAAGGGTGTTGAGGTGTGGGTGCTGTGTTGTGAGTGAGTAGGTGATGGTTGGTGTCTGATGTGTAAGGTATGAATTTGTGTTTGTGTATGTTGTGCAGGTGTGGGATGAGTAGTATTTGAAATGTGGAGGAATGACTAATCTTTGGTTGTTAATTTAAATTAGCAACCTCTATCCTGCTGTCTGTGGCTTTCTGGCTGCAAAGGATTGTGGTGTGTGAAGGGGTGTGTTTTATAGTGCAGTTTGTAGGTGTGTGTCAGCTGTGTGGAATTCAAACTATCCAGTGTTGTAGTGTGTATTACTGTGGTGAATGCCGACCACCAAGTTTCGCACTGCCATTGGTTTCCTTGATGGAAGAAGCGCTAATATCAAATGTGAGTTGTAATAGGTTCAATGGTTGGTTGATGAGTTGGCAGTGCTGGTGGTGGGACCGCCTCTTTCCCACCTTCCAGAGCCTTGGTGGTGTTGGTTTTTTGTTGGCTTTTGGCAGTCCTTCCTGTGTAACTTGTGATACAGCTGTTTGTATGACTGCCAACATGGCGGTCTTTTGGATGGTCGCCACCATGGCAGTCTGGTTGTCAGGATTCCAAACTTGTAATCAGACCCTATGTGTTTTCCCCTGGACATGGTCCTACCTATTGAAGAAATTGTTACCTATTTGCTAGCATATATATCACTAAATAAAGTACAACGTCCAGTGTGATTTTGTCAGACATTCTGAAAACAATTCAAAATGAGCAAAACTGTTCTCTGGTGATTTATATGGGTATGAAATTGATGGATAACTTTAATGTAGTCTGTTCCATAGTTCTCAGTAACATTAATGGGGAAGAATCATCGTTGGTTTTACATCAATGTCTTGCAGCTATACCACTATCTGAGTGACAATAAGAATTGCCTGAAATGATTTCAAGAGAATAATATAGTGGTCCAAACAGATTGTTGACTTGTCCTTCAAGACTGTAACTCAAAGAAAAACAGCAGGTTTACCAGAAAACATGGACTGAATCTCTACCTAAGCAGAAACAGTTATAATTTGAGAAACTATGATAAAATAAGAAAGCCTGTTTGGTACTGTATTGATAGGCATTCTTCATATTCTTCACAGGCCTTTGGGCAGAGTTAGAACTCAGACAAATTACCTGCAGATGAAAGCAGCAGCAGAAGTGAGCATTGTAAAAGAGACAAGAAAGCTAAGAAGGTGTTGCCTCTGGATACCAAACATAGTATGACGAAGGAGGAACAGCTTGTTCTAAAAATAAAATGGGGCGAAACCAAGATGGAGCTGATGTAATCAAGGTCTTTCTCTGCCCCTCCCCTGGCCACTGCCAAAAGGTGTCCTGAGCCCACCTCCTTAAGGACTCTGCTGCAAGGGACCTTCAAGGATGGGCCCTATTCTCAACAGGAGCAGTGGGATCTAGTTCCTGCATCTGAACCTATAGAGGATATCAACACATGGGACAAGGCTCAAACTGCTCACAAAATGAAGAAGCCACCAGGCAGGGTAGCCAACTAGAGCAGCTCAAAGCGAGAATCCCACCCAGATTAAGATCAGAACTCTTCAGAGGACTCCAAGAAGTAGGGGTTGACTAAGTGAAAAGAGCCCAGTGGGCATTACTTGTCCCAGTTTCTTAGAGGATAAGGCAGCATTATGCTTATTGAGAAGGAAAGGGTGCTAGCTCTACAGAGAGACACAGCTGGGCACACCTTTACTATTGGTTAAATATACCCACCCAATGAAGAACAAGAAAGCTTAATTTGAGATACCGTAGCAGAGGTATTATCCATCTCATATAAACACATTATTATGGGGGACAACCTGAATATTTTTAGAGAGATAATACTAGATAGATCGGCTCAGAAGACAGGACAGCCGGGTGGCATGTCAGGAGAGAGGTTGACCTTGTTGAAAGAGATAGGCTTGACAGATAATTGGTACTCCATGCATCCAAAGGTTAAGGATTGCAGATTCTTCTCAAATGCACAATAGTCATACAGTAGACAAGATGACTTTTTAGGCACATCACAAATATTCAATAAGTCTCAACCAGTGGAGTTTACCTTCTCCATTACCTTTTAAAAGACCAGCAAATTCTTTACTTGCATATTTGGAGGGTTTGAAGGGCACATTGAGAACCAGCTGTCCCTTGATGACGCAAGTAACGTCAAAAGGCTTATTTTAGGCCTTTGTGATTCCGAAGGGTAACCAATCTGATTTAATTGATCACATTTCTTGACATATGTAAAATAAGATTTATCAAACACCTTATTCTGCACAATGATATGAGCTGATACCTTCCCAAAGGGCTGATCTAGGTCTTCTTCTTTTGCTAGAGGCCACATACCTGAACTATAGGTGGAATTCCTCTGACTACTACTGTAACAAAGTAAATGAGGCATATATCGCATATCTGTCTCTTATAGAAATGATATGAGTACATACCACTTGAAACGCTCACTTTGAAACTCCTGCATTTGTCAGTGGTACCACACCATAACTGTTCTGCCACAACTATTAAATAGATCAATATGGGATGTTCCAGGTATATTTAATTCACAGTGTTTGATTATAGGGAGATGGCCCCCTTCACTCCCCTGGTTTAAAATTACTTTACTATGAAGGGTAAGGCTTCTGGAAAGATGGACATGTTTTCTCTTCCACATGTTTTTTCACATTAATGTGCAGTGCTTCATTGTACACGACTAGTGAAATAAATATGCATGAATGGAACTCCTTACACTAATATTTATGTTTTAAGTTGTTAATTTGTGCCTTTTAATGTTGTTTGATCTACTGGAAAGTCCTGTGGGAAAGTTTCGAGTGAGTAATTTTCTTTATTTTGGGTCTTTATGTCTGTCCACAGCTATGATTAATTTATTATAGGGACATGTTCTAATACAGAGATCTTTGAATTTCCAATGAAGCCTGCTAATCCAGGCTGGGCACTAGAGGTCACTCAAAAGAACTGAACTACCTAATAATTTCGAATGATGAATCAATTACCATCCCTTACAGTTTTTATTTTATTTCTGACAGATCAGACAGAAATACTTTTATGATGTGGCTTGTGCCCTTGGAAGTTTTATCTATAAACATTCCTGAAATCGAAATATTCTAATCCCTAATTATAATATTCTGAGCTCCACTATGTGGTTGACCTCATCCAAACACAGGGATGTGTCTAAGATGTGAGAAAAGCCTGATGATGAAGTATGTTGCTAGAGGTGGATGAAAGCTTCATTTCCTAAAAAGAGGGATCTACTTCTTCCTATAATGGTAGTATGCAATTTAGTTGGTGGCTTTACACACTTTGGCCCATATTCATAATTTTTTTGCGCCATTTTTGCGTCATTTTTTTACGCAAATGCAGCACAAACTTACAAAATATAAATTGTATTTTGTAAGTTTGCGCCGCTTTTGCGTGAAAAAATGACACAAATGCGGCACTAAAAAAGTATAAACAAGGGCCTTTGTGTAATGCTCACAGTCCCCTCTGATTGATTCCTGATTTATAGACAAAGTTTAGCCTATTCAGATTGTCTTGGGGCACTACAATAAATGTAGATAAGTCACAATTTCTAAATGTATCCATGCCTGCCAACCAACTAGAAAGATCTGCAGGCTGCCTTCCCTTTCACATGGGCAATATTAGTGTGTCAAAATTGCACCATCCTTAAATAAAATGCTAGTGATCAACTACTCAGAAATATTGACCTTGGCTCAGAGAAACTTGCAATCATGGCAGCTGAGTGAGCTGTCCTTCTTGAAGAGACTAGATGCAGATGAGATTACTCTTCTCCTGAAATAATACATTTGTTGGAGTTGCTTCCATTGCCACCTCCCTTTTATCTAATTGGCAAGTTTCAGAGATGGATTGAATGCATTATATCATCTGGGAAAGCACGACAAACTGGATTGCAAAGAAGTGGGCTTATATGCCACTTGACAGAGGAGGACAGGGCATCCCCAAGCTAATCAACTATTACCAAACAGTAGAGCTTTGCTTTAAGGTTGAATGGAACTGGAAAGAGTCTAAAAGGCAATAGTGTTCACAGACTAGATAGTAGCAGCCACACTTATAAGTGGCCTTGTTGCCCCATAAACATTGATCTTGGGGCTTATACCCACCTCTAGTCACTAGTGCCCTCTTTTGTCTGGGACAATGCGGCAGCCACAAAGGAACTCACAACCTTTCTCTTACCACTAACACCAATTATAGGCAATCCAGACTTCTCCCCAGCTACAATGGGAGGCAACTCAGACTTTTTCCCATCCATAATGGGATCTTCAGGATGCAAAAGAATTAAAGACTTTTATACCTATGAGGGTCTTACCTATGTGACCACATTAAGGGCCTCATTGTGAGGCCGGCGGGCGGCGGTCGCCGCCCGCCTGGCGGGAACCGCCATATGGCCGCTCCACGGTCGAGAGACCGCGGAGGCCATTCTGGCTTTCCCGCTGGGCTGGTGGGCGACCGCCAGAAGGCCGCCCGCCAGCCCAGCGGGAAACCCCTTCCCACGAGAAAGCCGGCTCCGAATGGAGCTGGCGGAGTGGGAAGGGTGCAACGGGTGCAGTAGCACCCGTCGCGAATTTCAGTGTCTGCTAAGCAGACACTGAAATTCAAAGTGGGGCCCTCTAAATGTGTAAACCTGAGCTCAATCCCCTGGTAGATGCTGCACAGAGCAGACAGGCTTAACTTAAAGGTAGCCTGTAAAATATTTATACAGGACCAAAATAGCAATAAAGTCAAACACAATATAAGAAAAATGCTGAACTAATTTAGCAACATACAGGACACAAAACAAAAAATCTGAATCAGAGATATGAATTTTTGAAGTTTTAAATGAAAATAATGCCAAAATGCGTTAAATGCCAACTGCTGTTAAATGTTCACTGTGGATTGGAACCTAACCTAGTGGAGCACAGGCCAGCTACATAAACCAGGATCAAACAAGTATGAATTTCTACCCTTGGACCTAAACAACAAAGATGCATTATGGCAACGCTGTAGATTCAAGTTTCCCTCACTACAAGCTTTTCCACAGCAGTAAGTCTGATTCAGCACAACCTCACGAAGAGGGTATCTTTTTAGTGGAGCCCTCTTTGACTTCATCCTGCAGCATTTTCCCACTGGAGGAATTATAGCTCCTCCAAACGTCTTCGAGGCTAAAATGTCCCTAAATGCTAAGGTTCTCAGGATAGTAGAAGCACACTTTGAAGGACCTCTGGAACAGCACTTGGGAGTCAAGACTTACTCCAACAGAAGCACACAGCGCGGTCCACGGCAGGCCCAGTTGCAATTGTTCAGCAGGGGAGCTGTAGGAAAGAACTTTTACAGTTTGTTGAGTAGGTTAGGGTGACTCCTGGTGATTCCCCAATGACTAGGGTAAAAGATTCCAGGAGATACTCTGCCCACTTCTACAGAACTGGTACTAGACAGTAAAATCATTCTCTCTTTGTACAGAGTGTGTGTGCCCATCCTAGCTGAGTGGCCAGGGAAGTGAGCAATTCTTCCTCTTTGAATGCTTAAAGTCAGTTCTGAAGACCGCTTCCAGCCCAATGTGAATAAAGCCTGCTGACTGGTGAAATAAATAGGAGGTCCCATGCTGGTGCCATCTGACATCTGCTGTGACAGTGTAGACCCCTTTGAAGTTAATGAAGTTCCTGAGCCCGGCCAAAATGGTTGTCCTGCCAGAGGAACATAAACACCTGCCCATACCAAGCCTTTGTCCTTACTCTGGAGTAGTTTTTCACATCTCATTCAGAGTTAAGTACTCAGAAGGGTACAGCTAGAGGCTTTAGGCAGGGAGAAGGTAACTTTCCTAAATTAAATTTTCCTTAATATTTATTGAAAATGTGGCTTCATTAAATATTTATTTTTTAAATAAATATTACAAAGATTCCAAAAATGTAATATCCTAGCTGGAGATAACATTAATAAATGTAATTTTGTATCTCTGTGATTTCCTATGACACATGCAGCCTTGATACACTCCCAGTAGATTTTAGGACCTTTTCACTGTAAAGACATGCTTAAGATTACATTTCTATAAGTACTACTTTTCAATAGCACGCACCTTGCTTATGGGCAGTAATGACAGTAAGACCTACATAGGATTTACTTATTAATATTTGAAAGGAGGATCACATGAACTTTACCTGTGATTAGCATAGGCAAATAGCACACAGTTCTACAGCCAGAATAAACAGACAAAGCAAAAATATGTGGTACATCACTCAAAATATGGTTATTTCCTACATCTAGAAATCCAAATTCACTGATATATAAAAACAACAGTCAATAAATTATTGTCCAGTTAGTTCTTTTCTTTGTAAAAGGAGGCATACTTGTATTACACATGTACTACTAAGTACTACACATTAAATACAATAATGTAAATCTGGCAGATAAAAATACATTTTGGTAACACCATCATATCACAATATACCCCTAGTAAATCCTTAACTGCCTTAATCACAATACCTCCCATCTACACCATATGCACATGATAATATAAGGGGGCTATCATGTTAAATAAGGTAGGCCTACTGGCTTTGTCAAGGTGTCATCACATTAATTATAATAATCACATGGTATACTTCTTCACTGTAAAATATTATAATTGTTGTCAGTATGTATAAGGCAGAGCTGCTGGTTTTGTCAGTGTGTCACCACTTTACTACAATTATCCACGTCATATTTCAAAAGGACATCACCGTTCAAATCAATAAAACCAGTACTGATCATCATATGCATTCATTATAAAGCAAAAAATAATTGTTCAATGACCATGTTGTCAATAAAGCAATTAAATTCAAAACAACATAACATGTGTATCTGAGCCTTTCTTCACAAATTACAGGCCAAAAAATGCAGTAATATACCCATCTAAAAAAGATCAGAAGCTCCAGCTCTGTGAGTGCTTAAAACCATGGAGATCCATCCCCAGGGTCATAGCTTCCATACTCCTAGAGACTTAGGGCACATTTTCAACAAACACTTTTTGAGTGGACTACTTAAAATGCAGCCCTCCATAATACTGATTTGATATGTTGGTGACACCCCTGATAATTCTGATAATCATAGAAGCCAATACAGATAGAAATAAGACCCTCGTGGGGGCATTCTGGGGTACTCCTCACCTGTCTCAATGAATATTTTATGAGACCGAACTGCTCTTAGCCTGCAGACTAGCACCAGGGAACTATTTGTTTGTTATTAATTTTTTGGCTTTCAGTGCCCTGGTGCTACCATGAACACTCAGATGCTACTTTCAGTGGTGGGTACAACAGGGGCAACCCCAAGGGCACAAGACCCCATCACTTCCAGCATAAAAAACACTGAAATTCACTAGTTCTAGTTCACTGGGCCAACTATAACTTGCAACCCTGCCATGCCTTGCTTATGACCTTGCATATCACATCACACATGACATGTTTAATTACAGAATTTTTAACATCACTGATGACATGTCAACTGTGCCCTATTAATTACCCACAAGAGGTTGTAAAAAGATTTGCTAAGGGGTGAAGGTTTACATATTAGTTAGTCACTCTCCTAAGGTGCCTTGAGTGTCTGGAGAGAGTGATCTCTGCACGCAAAGTTGTGTACGGGAGTGAATACTGTCCAAACCAGGCAATTGTCTACCAATATGTGCTTGACTGCTCAAAAGTGGTGAGCTATTTGCAAGTGTTCGGTACAGAGTGAAGCCTATATGTAGTAGGCATTCAGTACAGGTTCTTGGGTGTGTAGAGGAAGTAGGTCCTCTGTGCAAACCATTCACAGTAGGTACTTTCCCATCCATGTGTGGTTGAATGCACCTGAAAGGTCAGCCTTCCGCAGAGGAGTACAGGGTAGAGGCTGTGCATAGGCTTGGCCACCTACTGGGGCTTCGATGTCTGGATAGAGAGGCCTCTCCATGAAAAGTTACCTTAGGCCACAAGTTATAGATACTTGAAATAACTCAAACTATAACTGCTAAATGGTTTTGTGTGCGATTAAATTCAGAACCTAACTTTAAGGTCCCTGTAACCTTTGCTTTGTAAGTGAAATTTCTATGTTTTTTAAAATTCTATGGGGCATATTTATAAACCCCTCGTGCCATCTTAGTGCCACCATGGAGTAATTTTTTTCCCTAAGGCAGGGTTCTGCCACGCCATGTTTACAAAGTGGTGCAATGCAAACCCTTGTGCCACATTATGCCTGCATCAGGCATAATGTATGCAAAGGGGGCATTCTGGCACAGGGAGGCCCTAAAAAAATAGCACAGTGAAATTTACAACATTTCACTGCTCCATTTTTTCCATCATTGTTAACGCCTACTCAGAGCAGGAGTTAAAATGACGCAACCATAATATTCAATGGGCTTCCCTGTGCTCTGCTTCCCTAGCAACAACATGTTTGATGCTAGTGTAGCAATGCACCATAATAGTGTCAAAAAATTCGACGCTATTATACTAATGAACACGGCGCAACCATGGGGTCATTAGCTGCTGGTATGTGGTGCATAAGAAAAGTGATGTATCATAGCTGATGTGTCACTTTCTTGTAAATATGCCCCTATTTTCTAATTATAACATCCCTGTAACCTTTGTTTTTTTCAGTGAATTTCTATCGTTTTTGTAACTTAAACTAATTTTATTTGCTATATGTTAATCCAACCACTGCCTGGCTTGCAGACCGTCCCTGCGTCAACCCTCCTAACCAACCAACCCTGCACTGCACTGCACTGCACTGTTTGTGTGAGTTGGGAGTTGGCCACAGGGTCTGTCTCTCTGGGTGTGGGACTAGGGATGAGATGGTGCCTCTAGGTGTGCGAGTGGGTGTGATAGTGCCTATCTGGGTGTGAGAGTGGGTGTGAGAGGGTCTATGTGGATGTGAAAGTGGGTGTACTTGTGTCTGGGTATAAGAGTAGGTATAAGACAGTGTCTCTGGTATGACAGAGGGTGTGAGAGTGTCTCTGTGAGTAGGTCTGTGAGTGTCTGTTTGAGTCTGGGAGTGTATGTGTGAGAGTCTGAGTAGATATGTGAATGGGGTGTGAATGTCTCAGTGGGTCGTTGAGAGGGTGTATGAGTGTCTAAGTGGGTCTGTGAGTGCATGAGTCTGAGTGGGTCTGTGAGAGGGTGTGTGAGTGTCTGAGTGGGTCTGTGAGTGGGTGCATGAGTCTCTGAGTGAGTGTCTAAGTGCATCTCTGAGTGGATGTGTGACTGTCCCTTTGGGTCTGTGAGTGGGTGAATCAGTCTCTAAGTGGGTCTGTGAGTGGGTGAATGAGTGTCTGAGTGGGTTTGTGAGTGGGTGTGAGTCTCTGAGTGGTTCTGAGTGGTGGAGGCGTGAATCTGTGAGTGGGTACATGAGTCTTTGAGTGGCTCTGTGAATAGGTGTTTGAGTGTGCAAGTGGGTCTGTGAGTGGGTGCATGAGTCTATGAGTGGGTCGGTGAGTATGTGCATGAGTGTCTGAGGGAGTGTCTAAGTGCATCTGTGAGTGGGTGTTTGTGTATCTGTGTGGGTGTGCCAGTAGTTGCATGAATGACTTTGCTACAAAGGAACTTCACCTGCCCTTTTATCCAACAAGAGTTCACAGCTTTGCATGAAATATCTACGCAAGTAGAGTTCGTTTGGTCTCCTTGGGTAAATGTCCAGTATGTCTTCTACAGTACAGCTGCTTAATGGTGCACAAGGAAGTGTCACCAGTGACCTTGTGTTTATTTGATAATGTGACTGCTCCTCCTGCATTTTTCTCCAGAATTCTATGATAACATGATTCCTCCTAAAGAGAGGCCATCAAAACTACAAAGACGTGTAGCTCCACCAAACCAGGGTCCTTCCTTTTATCTATATGAAGTAAGTGCTTTTGTGTTTTGTGGAGATGTCCTCATATTCCTCGGCATCAAGAACAAGCCATCAAAATTAGTGAGAAATGCAATTTTGGGAGCTGTCCATCTTCCTGGCAAAAGAGGGAAGACATATAAGCATGTGCAGCTTCCAGGTGATTTGCACATTTGGGTATTCTGAGCAATTTAAAGGGAGAAACAAGGGGATGGGGACCACAGAGCCCCCCCTCCCCTGGCTGATTTTGGCTCCGGGAACCCCATCCCTGAAGTTCACGACTATTCAATGGGAGAGATGGGCATGCACTTCACCTCCCCTGGCCGATTGAGGTCCCATGGAAGCCAATCCCTGGGGCCTCTCCTTCATTCAATGGGGGAGGAGGGCCATGTAGCCCACCTCCCAAGACTATTTCAGTTCCAGCTCTGGCGAACCCATCCCCCAGGGCTCACCACTATTAAATGGTGGTGGGGGATGCATAACCCCCATTCCCCGAGCCAGTCTCGGCCCTGAGGACCTCATCCCCCAGGGCCTGGTATTAATTAAATGGTGCTCCTGCCATGCACAAGTTTTTCTTCAAAGATTTTATTGCAAATATTACACTGATATCAATTATTTTATAAAAAATTTCATGAGTGCTGTAATTTGTGGGGTAATAAGAAGTACATGATCAGTCCTAAGTTATAGTTACTGAAGGGCACGAGTTACAGTCAATTGAGTTACCTCTGACTATAGCAGGTGAATTTCTATTGTTTTGTACGTTTAAACTGTGAGCCTAACTATAACGTCCCTTAGCATTCGTTTTTTTAAGTGAATTTCTATGTTTTTGTAATGGATCCATCTGTGTATTTTTCTGATGCATTAAAATAAATAATTTTAAGCCCTGAACCCCAACACCTGAGTTAAGGAATCAGGGTGACTCTACATCGGCCCCTTTTCTTTTTTTTTTTTCTTGGACTCGGCTAAAGCCAAGTCCCAAGATGGCTGCCAACACTTCCTTGTTGAAGTGTTGAGAGCCAATCAGATATCAGCACGGGGCCAGTGGACTCACAGAATATCCGCATGCCAAGGTACCTCTTATTTCTAAACTCTAATATCTCTAAAACTACTGAACGGATTTACACCAAACCACAAAAAGCATGCTTTCAGGACCAAGATCTAGCTTTCAGCCAAATGTTGTGCAATTCTGTTCACCGGTTCAGGCTGCAGTTGTGTTTAAAATTTTGAAAAATCCCAATTGACATAGAATGTGGTTGAATTAATGTATGGTAATGAAAATTACTTTATGTTTAAAAAACCTCAAAGGCTACAGGGATGTTATAGTTCGGAAATAGAATTTAAAAAACAGAGAAATTCACTGCTAAAACTAAAGGTTGCATTGAAGTTCTAGTTAGGTTCTGAATGTACTTTTTCAAAACCATAGAAATTCAGCAGTTATAGTTAGAGTTCTTTTAAGTAACTAGAACTCACACCTAAGGTAAGTATAATGCACATATATATCTTTCAAGTAACTATAACTTGCGTTCTAAGGTAACTATAATGCACACCCTCGCCTCAACTTTCATCTTTCTTTTTTCAATGAATATTTTATATATATATATATATATATAATTATATATATATATATATATATATATACATACATATATATATATATATATATATATATATATATATATATATATATATAGATATAGATATAGCAACTCCGTAATTATACTTTGGATGACCAGAGATAGGGATTATTTAACATTTTTCTCCCTTAGTAACTTTGCACCTGTTTGATGAATGCCCAAAAAACTTTGCAGACCTGATGCCCCTATTTCATTCTTGGAGTAATTAACCCCTTGGATGCCTAGGATGTAACGGTTATGTCCTGGGCAGCACCGCTCGGGTGCCCAGGATGTAACCGTTACGTCCTGCACCTGGCCATCGGGGGGGGGGAAAGCTGGCGCTCCCCATGAGGGCCTCCCCCACCCTCCGCAGGGCTGGAAGTGGAATCGCTTCCCCTTCCACTCCCGCCCCCCACCACGATCGAATGATGTCAGTGCGCGATCGCGCTCTGACTTCATTAGAGGCCGTCCGACGCACTGGAAGCCATTTGCTTCCAGCGCGTCTGAGAAGGAAGAGGTGAGTTTCTCTTCCGGCCGGGTAGATTGTTTCAAAAGAGACATTGGGGGAAAGGACAGGGTTTTCCTTTCCCTTGATGCCTCTTTTAGGCACCAAGGATTTTGTTTGTGTACATGTGTGTGTGTGAGTTTTTTGTGCGTGGGCAAGGGCTGCTCCCCCAAGGGGGCATAATCTTCTAGGCTGTTTCTGCCCCCCTGGGGGCAGATCGGCTCATTATTTTTCAGCAGATCTGCCCCCAAGGGGGGTAGAAGCCATGATCGCACCAGGGATGTGTTGCTATTTGCTTTTTTTGTGTGGGGGCCCTTTGAACAAGGGTTACACCACGAAGGGGTAGAAACACTTGTATGCAGTTCTGCCTTGTTTTTTTGGCCCAGGGGGCAAAATACACTAGATACCAGGGATTATGTTTGTATGCATCTGTTTGTGAGTTTTTTGTGCTGGGGCGGCCCCTTGGGCAAGTGCCACTCCCCCAAGGGGCATGATCTTTTATGCCATTTCTGCCCTCCTTGGGGGCAGATCGGCCCATTATTTTTAAGCCGATCTGCCCCCAGGGGGGTAGAATCCACGATGGCTCCCGGGATGTGCTGCTGTTTGTTTTTTATTGTGGGGGGGCAGCCCCTTGGGCAAGGGCCGCTTCCCCAAGGCAGCATAATATTTTATACCATTTATGCCCCCGCCCGGGGGATAGCTCGGCCTGGTTTTTTTTATGCCCATCTGCCCGGGAGACCACTAGACACCAGGGAAATTTTTTAACTGTTTGGTGCTGGGGTGTTTCTCAACTGGCGAAGTATTTGCATTTGTGATTATAACAGTTTATTTCTCATTTTTATTCTAGTTCAAAACTTTTGCTTCTTTTGTTGTGGCTCGTTTTGGCAGTAGTTGACCAGCGGTTTGCATAGTTGCATGTTTTAGGTAAGTACATTTACCCCATAGGAGTATTGTTGCGATGCATGAATGACATGTTTGTAGGTGGTGTACTAAATGAAGGACTGTGTGCGAAATTGTCCTTAGATTTGTGCACAATATTTGTCTTGTCTTATGTCTAATATGTTTTTCTTTTTTTCTTTTTGGTGGGTAATTGCTGAGTCTGTGCAAATTAGTTGCTGGTGAGTCTAGCTTTTTCAGGCAAGTGAGTGGTATAGTTTTTGAGTACATAACTCTTTGTAATAAAGCCACACTTTGTTTTTTTCCTTATTTTAGAAATTGCTAGTTGTTGATGGCACATTTATCACATTATACTTCTTAGAAAGGATCATGGCTAGCCACAGAGTGACCACTCAGCAGGTTGATGGCATGTTTTTTAGTCATCTTCTGACCTTGATTATGAGACGGACTCAGCATCTGAGGCAGAAGTGGAAAAGAGAGATTCTGGCAGTGAGATTTCTGTCCAAGAGGAGTCTTCTGATGAGTAAGCCACTCTCAGTGCAGATGAAAGAGCTGTTTTCAAGGAGGACATTGATGTGCCAATGGAGCAGCAGCCAGCAGCTGAAAGGCTTCCCGTTGGAAGACTTGACACATGGGTTGCCCAAAACATGGAGCAGCCACAGTTACCTGCCATTACTAGTCTCCCAGGGTGTAGAGTAAATACAGAAAACATTTTGCCTGTCAATTTCTTTGAGTTGTTTATGGAAGATGTATTTTTGGAAGAGATTGTTGAGCAGACTAATTTGTATGCAGAGCAGTATTTGAGGGACAACGCTGCCAGACTTAGGCCTCAGTCAAGAGCTACACATTGGATTCCCACAAATTTGGAAGAGATGAAAAAGTTCTTGGGTTTGACTTTGTTGATGGGGTTGATAAAGAAGCCGTCACTGGCTTCTTATTGGTCTACTAGTCCCTTGATGGCAACGGCTATATTTCCTGCAATGATGACTCGTAATCGGTATTTGCTTCTTCTTCGGATACTGTATTTTGCTGACAATGCTTTAGCCTTGCCACGAGATCACCTCAATTGTGACCGTCTTTTTAAGATTAGACCTGTCCTTGATCATTTTGTAGATCGATTTTCAGAGGTCTACGTGCCAGGCAAAGAAATAAGTGTGGACGAGTCTTTGGTCCTGTTCAAGGGTTGTTTAGTTTTTAGGCAGTACATTCCCAGCAAGAGGGCACGATATGGAATTAAATTGTATATGCTGTCTGAAAGTAGTACAGGATATGTTTATAATTTCAGGGTCTACACTGGTAGGGATTCCAGTATTGACCCCCCTGGTTGTCCGCCTACTTTTGGAGTTAGCGAGAAAATTGTGTGGAAACTTGGTAGACGACTGTTTAACAAAGCTCTGTATGTAGATAACTTCTACACTGGAGTTCAGTTGTTCAAGGAGTTGTTCAGAGTGGACACTGTTGCTTGTGGCACAATCCTCTCTAACTGGAAAGGCTATCCAAGGGAGCTTGTGAGTAAAAAACCTGAGAGGGGACAGTGGAGTGCTTTGCGGAATGATGAGCTGCTAGCTCTGAAATTTCTAGACAGGAGGGATACGTACATGCTAACTACCATCCATGATGAGTGTACCTGTGGCTGTTTGGGGTCCAGTTGCTGAAGTGCGCGAACCTGTGTGCATTTTAGGTTACAATAAGCACATGAGTGGTGTTGATAGAGTAGATCAGAGGTTGAACGGTACACTGCTGTTCGTAAGTCTTAAGTGTGGTGTAAAAAGTTGGCCGTCCATTCATTCAATCTTGCAACTTTTAATGCTTTTATTGTGTTTAAGGATTGTTCCCTTGAGTCACGGATGAAACTTGTAAAAGTTCAGGAGTCAGTAATAGAGAGCCTTGTTATGGTGAATCATGCAAGAGTTCCTAGAGTAGCAGTTGTGGAGGATGTGGCTAGATTGAAAGATCGCCACTTTCCTGATCAGATTCCTCTCACTCCCAAAAAAGACTTTCCCGCTAAGAAAAGTAGAGTTTGTGCCCGAAGAGGTATCCAGAGGGAAAGACAGATGTACTGCCCAGACTGTCCTTCAAAACGTGGGCTGTGTGTGGCAGGCTGTTTCAGGAGTTACCACACACAGAAGAATTACTGGGAACTACTGTGAGCATAAACTGCCAATTTATTTTTCTTCATATGTTCAGTTTCACTGTTGGCATTACTGTCATGTATTCAGTTAGAGCTTTTGTGTTTGTAGTTTTGTACTTATAATTAGTTAGTGGTTTCTTTGTTGTTTAAAAACAAAAAAGGTGATAGCAGTGTCCATGGAGTAGCGCTTGGCTGGCGGTGTTTGTGGAGTGGTGCTTGGCTTGTGGTGTGAGTTGAGTGGCGCTTGTCTGGTGGTATGCGTGGAGTGGCGCTTGGCTGGCGGTGTATGTGGAGTGGCGCTTGGCTGGCGGTGTGTGTGGAGTGACGCTTGGCTGTTGGTGTGTGTGGAGTGGTGCTTGGTTGGAGTTGTGCGTGGAGTGGTGCATGGCTGGCGGTGTTTGTGGAGTGACACTTGGCTTGCGGTGTGTGTGGAGTAGTGCTTGGCTGGCGGTGTGTGTGGAGTGGCGCTTGGCTAGCGGTGTGCGTGGAGTGGCTCTTGGCTGGCAGTGCCAGCCAAACGCCAGTCCACACACTCCCATCAGCTGGTGTGATTCCTGTATCAGGCATGTGGGCGTAGGAAAGTGATGGGCCCTTGAGTGGCGCTGTCTGTCAATGTGAGTGTTGTAATATGCTGGGCCCGTGGCTGGCAGCATAAATGTTCTTGTGCATGTCATGTATGAAAGGTGTGTGACCGGACTGTAAAGTGTTTTTTTCCTTGTCGCTGCTTTACAGCTCACGAGATGTGAGTCATTGGTTCAGTTTTTTGGCCTTTCTGTTATTAACAGTGCATTTCATTTTTGTGAAATCTCTTGTTAATAAAATTTTATCTACTGAACCATCACTCACCCTTGTGCCAAATCCAACCAATATGTGTGGTAAAAATGACAAAACCTGCCTGCGGTAATCAGTCATCGCAGCACACCTGTGACACACTAGGTGTCTCGGGTGGGACCCCAGTGATGAATTTTGATGTGCCCACATACATCTGTGATGTTCCAAACACTAAAACTGTAAAAAGAAACACACTTAGGTTATATTAAAAAGACCCCTCACCCACCAAACAAGTTGGTGGTATACCAACTTGTTTGGTGGGTGAGGGGTCTTTTTAATATAACCTAAGTGTGTTTCTTTTTACAGTTTTAGTGTTTGGAACATCACAGACGTATGTGGGCACATCAAAATTATCTATTACAAAACTACCTGTGTTTGGGGGGGTCACCTACATTTTTGGTCCCAGGTACGGCCTTCATCTAGGAAAACCTACCAAACCCAGACATTTTTTTAAACTAGACACCCGAAGAAGTCCAGGGAGGTGTGGCTTGCATGGATCCCCCAACATTTTCCTACCCAGACTCCTATGCAAACCTCCAAATTTGCTTAAAAAAGCATATTTTCCTCACTTTGTTTTATAGGATCACCGCTCTGGCACAAATTTCCTCCCACCCAGTGTTCCCCTCAGTCTCCCAAGTAAAACAATACCTTACTTGTGTGGGTCCCCAGGTCAGAGTCAGCCTAAGGATGTGTAAAAGAAAAATATGTGCTTATCTACCCGCTGTGCTATCCCCTCAATCCCTACAATTTTATATATTTTTTCTGTTGCTAGCACATGGGCCACCCACACAAATGAGGTATCATTTATATTGAGAGACTTGGGAGAACGCTGGGTTAAAGGAAATTTGTGGCTCCTTTCAGATTCCAGATCTTTCTGTCACTGAAATGTAAGGAAAAAGTGTTTTCTTTGCCACATTTTGAGGTTTGCAAAAGGATTCTGGGTAACAGAACTTGATGAGAGCCCCACAAGTCAGCCCAACTTTGATTACCCCTGGTTTCTAGTTTTCACAAATGTACAGGTTTTGTAGGTTTCCCTAGGTGCCGGCTGAGCTAGAGGCCAAAATCCACAGCTAGGCACTTTGCAAAAAACAGCTCTGATTTCTTTGGAATATGTGATGTGTCCACGTTGAGTTTTGGGACATTTGCTGTCGCGGGCACTAGGCCTACCCACACAAGTGATGAACAGTTTTCATTGGGAGACTTGGAGGAATGCTGTGCAGGAGGGAATTTGTGGCTCCTCTCTGATTCCAGAACTTTCTCTCACCGAAATGTGAGGAAAAAGTGTTTTTTTTGCAATATTTTGAGGTTTTGAAAGGATTCTGGGTAACAGAACTTAGTGAGAACCCCACAAGTCACCCCATATTGGATCCCCCTAAGTGTCTGGTTTTAAAAAATGCACATGTTTAGTATGTTTCCCTAGGTGCCGGCTGAGCTAGAGGCCAAAATCCACAGCTAGGCACTTTGTAAAAAAAAAGCTCTGATTTATTTTGGAAAATGTGATGTGCCCACTTTGTTTTTGGGGGCATTTCCTGTCGCGGGCACTAGGCCTACCTACACAAGTCAGGTACCATTTTTATCGGGATACTTAGGGGAACGCTGGGTAGGAGGAAATTTGTGTCTCCATTCAGATTCCACAACTTTCTTTCACCGAAAAATGAAGTGAAAGTGTTTTTTTTTGCCACATTTTGAGGTCTGCAAAAGATTCTGGGTAACAGAACTTGGTGAGAGCCCAACAAGTCACCCCATCCTAGATTCCCCTAGGTGTCTAATTTTAAAAAATGCACAGGTTTGGTACGTTTCCCTAGGTGCTGGCTGAGTTAGAGGCCAAAATCCACAGCTCGGCACTTTGCAAAAAACAGCTCTGATTTCTTTGGGAAAATGTGATGTGTTCACGTTGTATTTTGGGGCATTTCCTGTCGTGGACAATAGGCCTACCCATACAAGTGAGGTAAAAATTTGATCTGGAGACTTGGGGAAATGCTGGGCAAGAGGAAATTTGTGGCTCCTCTCAGATTCCAGAACGTTCTGTCACCGAAATTAGAGGAAAACGTGTTTTATTTGCCAAATTTGGAGGCTTTCAAAGGTTTCTGAGTAACAGAACTTGGTGAGAGCCCCACAAGTCACCCCCATCTTGGATTCCCCTAAATGCCTAGTTTTAAAAAATGCACAGGTTTGGATGTTTCCCTAGGTGCTGTCTGAGCTAGAGGCCAAAATCCACAGCTCGGCACTTTGCAAAAAACAGCTCTGATTTCTTTGGGAAAATGTGATGTGTTCACGTTGTATTTTGGGGCATTTCCTGTCACAGGCATTAGGCCTACCCACACAAGTGAGGTACCATTTTAATTGGGAGACTAAGGGAAATGTTGGGCAGGAGGAAATTTGTGGCTCCTCTGAGATTCCACAACTTTCTGTCACTGAAAAATGAAGTAAAAGTGTTTTTTTTGGCCACATTTTGAGGTTTGCAAAGGATTCTGGGTAACAGAACTTGGTGAGATCCCCACAAGTCACCCCATCTTGAATTCCCCCTAGAAGTCTATTTTTGAAAATGCACAGGTTTGGTAGGTTTCCCTAGTGCCGGCTGAGTTAGAGGCCAATATCCACAGCTAGGCACTTTGCAAAAAACAGCTCTGATATCTTTGGGAAAATGTGATGTGTCCATGTTGGGTTTTGGGACACTTGCTGTCACAGGCACTAGGCCTACCCATACAAGTGAGGTACCATTTTTATCTGGAGACTTGGGGGAGCGCTGGGTTAAAGGAAATTTATGGATCCTCTCAGATTCCAGAACTTTCTGTCACCAAAATGTGACAAAAAGTGTTTTTGGGCCACATTTTGATGTTTGCAAAGGATTCTGGGTAACAGAACTTGGTGAGAGCCCAACATATCACCCCATCATGGATTCCCCTAGGTGTCTAGTTTTCAAAAATGCAGAGGTTTGGTAGGATTCCCTAGGTGCCGGCTTAGTTAGAGGCCAAAATCCACAGCTAGGCACTTTGCAAAAAACAGCTCTGATTTCTTTGGGAAGATGTGATGTATCCACATTGTGTTTTGGGGCATTTCCTGCTGCGGACACTAGGCCTAGCCGCACAAGTGAGGGTCTATTTTTATTGGGAGACTTGGGGGAACGCTGGGTTGGGGGGAATATGTGGCTCCTCTCAGATTCCAGAACTTTCTGACACCGAAATATGAGGAAAACTTGTTTTTTTTTGCCAAATTTTTAGGTTTGCAAAGAATTCTGGGTAACAGAACTTGGTGAGAGCCCCACAAGTCACCCCATATTAAATTCCCCTATGTCTCTAGATTTCAGAAAATGCACAGGTTGTAAAGGGTGCTCCAGGTGGCATCTGAGCAGGAGGCCAACATCCATAGCTAGGCACTTGGCAAAAAACAGCTCTGAATTCTTTGGGAAATGTGATGTGTCCACGTTGTTTTTTGGGGTATTTCCTGTAAGGGTCCCTAGGCCTATCCAAACAAGTGAGGTTCCATTTTTATCTGGAGATCTACAGGAACGCTGAGTTAAAGGAAATTTGTGGCTCCTCTCAGAGTCCAGAACTTTCTGTAACCAAAATGTAAGAAAAAGAGTTTTTTTGCCAAATTTTGATGTTTGCAGAGGAATTTGGGTAACAGAACTTGAAGCGAGCCCCACAAGTCACCACATCTTGCGTTCCCCTCGGTGTCTAGTTTGTAAGATGCACAGGTTTGGTAGGTTTCCCTAGGTGCCGGCTGAGTTAGAGGCCAAAATCTACAGCTAGGCACTTTGCAAAAAACAGCTATGATTTCTTGGGCAAAATGTGCTGTGTCCATGTTGGGTTTTGGGACATTTGCTGTCGCGGGTACTAGGCCTACCCACACAACTGAGGTACCAATTTTATCTGGAGACTTGGAGGGATGCTGGGTTAAAGGAAATTTATGGCTTCTCTCAGATTCCAGAACTTTCTGTCACCGAAATGTGACAAAAAAGTGTTTTTTTGGCCAAATGTTGATGTTTGCAAACAATTCTGGGTAACAGAGCTTGGTGAGAGCCCAACATATCACCCCATCCTGGAATCCCCCAGGTGTCTAGTTTTCAAAAATGCACAGGTTTGGTAGGATTCCCTAGGTGCAACTGAGTTAGAGGCCAAAATCCACAGCTAGGCACTATACAAAAAACAGCTCTGATTTCTTTCGGAAAATGTGATGTGTTCACGTTGTATTTTGGGGCATTTCCTGCTGCGGACACTTGGCCTAGCCACACAAGTGAGGGTCTATTTTTATTGGGAGACGTGGTAGAACACTGGGTTAAAGGAAATGTGTGGTTCCTCTCAGATTCCAGAACATTCTGTCACCGAAATGTGAGGAAAAAGTGTTTTTTGTCAAATTTTGAGGTTTGAAAAGGATTCTGGGTAACAGAACTTGCTGTGACCCCCACAAATCAGTCCATCTTGGATTCCCTTTGGTGTCTAGTTTTCAGAAAATGCACAGGTTGTATAGGTTGCTCTAGGTCACATCTGAGCTAGAAGCCAAAATCCACAGCTAGGCACATTGCAAAAAACAGCTCTGATTTCTTTGGGAAAATGTGATGTGTCCACATTTTGTTTACAGGCATTTTCTGTCGCAAATCCTAGGCCTACCCACACTAGTGAGGTACCATTTTTATCTGGAGACTTGGAGGGATGCTGGGTTAAAGGATATTTATGGCTTCTCTCAGATTCCAGTACTTTCTGTCACCGAAATGTGACAAAAATGAGTTTTTTTGGCCAAATGTTGATGTTTGCAAAAGATTCTGGGTAACAGAGCTTGGTGAGAGCCCAACATATAACCCATCCTGGATTCCCCTAGGTGTCTAGTTTTAAAAAATGCACAGGTTTGGTAGGATTCCCTAGGTGCCGACTGAGTTAGAGGCCAAAATCCAAAGCTAGGCACTATGCAAAAAAACAGCTCTGATTTCTTTGGGAAGATGTGATGTATCCACGTTGTTTTTTGGAGCATTTCCTGCTGCGGACACTAGGCCTAGCCACACAAGTGAGGGTCTATTTTTATTGGGAGACTTGGGGGAACGCTGGGTGGGGGAAATATGTGGCTCCTCTCAGATTCCAGAACTTTCTGTCACCGAAATATGAGGAAAACGTGTTTTTTTTGCAAAATTTTGAGGTTTGCAAAGGATTCTGGGTAACAGAACTTGGTGAGAGCCCCACAAATCACCCCATATTAAATTCCCCTATGTGTCTAGTTTTCACAAAATGCACAGGTTGTATAGGTTGCTCTAGGTGGCGTCTGAGCTAGAAGCCAAAATCCACAGCTAGGCACATTGCAAAAAACAGCTCTGATTTCTTTGGGAAAATGTGATGTGTCCACGTTTTGTTTACGGGCATTTTCTGTCGTAAACCCTAGGCCTACCCACACTAGTGAGGTACCATTTTTATCTGGAGACTTGGGGGAACGCTGGGTTAAAGGAAATCTGTGGTTCCTCTCAGATTCCAGAACTTTCTGTCACCGAAATGTGAGGAAAAAGTGTTTTTTTGACACATTTTGAGGTTTGCAAAGGATTGTGGGTAACAGAACTTGCTGTGAGCCCCACAAATCAGTCCATCTTGGATTCCCTTCGGTGTCTAGTTTTCATAATGCACAGGGTTGGTAGGTTTCCCTAGGTGCCGGCTGAGTTAGAGGCAACAATTCACAGCCAGGCACTTTGCAAAAACAGCTCTGATTAATTTGGGAAAATGTGATGTGTACACGTTGTGTTTTGGGTCATTTGCTGTCACAGGAGCTAGGCCTACCTACACAAGTGAGGTGCAATTTTTACTGGGAGACTTGAGGGAATGCTGGGTTAAAGGAAATGTGTGTCTCCTCTCAGATTCCAGAACTTTCTGTCACCGAAATGTAAGTAAAAAGTGTTTTGTTTGCCAAATTTTGAGGTTTGCAAAGGATTCTGGGTAACAGAACTTAATGAGAGCCCCAGAAGTCAACCCATCTTAGATTCCCCTAGCTGTCTAGTTTTCATAATGCACAGGTTTGGGAGGTTTCTCAAGGTGCCAGCTAAGTTAGATGCCAAAATCCACAGCTAGGCACTTTGCAAAAAACTGCTCTGATTTCTTTGGGAAAATGCGATGTGTCCACGTTGTGTTTTGGGACATTTGCTGTTGCAGGCCCAAGGCCTACCCACACAAGTGAGGCACCATTTTTATCTGGAGACTAGGGGGAACGCTTTGTTAAAGGAAATTTGTGTCTCTTCTCAGATTCCAGAACTTTCTGTCACCGAAATGTGAGGAAAAAGTGTTTGTTTTTTGGCCAAATGTTGAGATTTGCAAAGGATTCTGGGTAACAGAACTTAGTAAGAGCCCCATAAGTCACCCCATCTTGGATTCCCCTACATTTCTAATTTTCAAAAATGCACAGGTTTGGTAGGTTTCCCTAGGTCCCGGCTGAGTTAAAGGCCAAAATCCACAGCTAGCACTTTGCAAAAACATCCCTGTTTTCTTTGGGAAAATATGATGTTTCCACGTTGTGCTTTGGAACATTTGCTGTCGCGGGCACTAGGCCTACCCACACAAGTGGGGTATCATTTTTATATGGAGACTTGGGGGAGACTGAGTTAAAGAAAATGTGTGGCTCTTCTCAGATTCCATTTACTGTCACCGAAATGTGAGGAAAAAGAGGTTTGTTTGCCAAATTGTGAGGTTTGAAAAGGATTCTGGGTAACAGAACTCGGAGCAAGCCCCACACGTCACCCCATCTTGCATTCCCCTAGGTGTCTAGCTTTCAAAATGCACAGGTTTGGAAGGTTTCCCTAGGTGCCGGCTGAGTTAGAGGCCAAAATCCACAGCTAGGCACTTTGCAAAAAACAGCTCTGATTTCTGTGGGAAAATGTGATGTGTCCATGCTGTGTTTTGGGACAGTGGCTGTCATGGGCACTAGGCCTACCCACACAAGTGAGATACCATTTTTATCTGGAGACTTGGGGGAATGCTGGGTTAAAGGAAATGTGTGGCTTCTCTCAGATTCCAGAACTTTCTGTCACCGAAATGTGAGTAAAAAGTGTTTGGTTTGCCAGATTTTGATGTGCAAAGTATTCTGGGTAACAGACCTAGGTGGGAGCCCTACAAGTCACCCCATATTAGATTCCCCTCGGTGTCTAGTTTAAAAAAATGCACTGGTTTGGTAGGTTTCCCTCAGTGCTGGCTGAGTTAGAGTCCAAAATCCACAGCTAGGCACTTTGCAAAAAACAGATCTGATTCCTTTGGGAAAACCTGATGTGTCCACGTTGTGTTTTGGGGCATTTCCTGTCGTGGGCACTAGGCCTACCTACACAAGTGAGGATCTATTTTTTTTTGGTAGGCTTAGGGGAATGCTGGGTCAGAGGAAATTTGTGGCTCTTCTAAAATTCCAGAACTTTCTGTCACCTTAAATGTGGGGGGAAAAGTGTTTTTTTTTGGCCACATTTTGAGGTTTGCAAAGGATTCTGGATACAGAGCTTGGTGAGAGCCCCACAAGTCACCCCATATTAAATTCCCCTATGTGTCTAGTTTTTAGAAAATGCACAGGTTGTGTAGGTGTCCCTAGGTGCTGGCTGACCTAGAGGCCAAAATCCACAGCTAGGCACTTTGCAAAAAACTTCTCTGATTTCTTTGGGAAAATGTGATGTGTCCACGTTGTGTTTTGGGATATTTACTGTCGCGGGAAGTATGCCTACCCACACAAGTGAGGTACCATTTTTATCTGGAGGCTTAGGGGAATGCTCGGTTAAAGGAAATTTGTGGCTCCTCTCATATTCCAGAAATTTCTGTCACCGAAATTTGAGGAAAAAGTATTTGTTTGCCAAATTTTGAGGTTTGCAAAGGATTCTGGGTAACAGAGCTTGGTGTGAGCCCCGCAAGTCACCCCATCTTGGATTCCCCGTGGTGTCTAGTTTTCAAAAATGCATAGGCTTGGTAGGTTTCCCTAGGTGCTGGCTGAGCTAAAGGCCAAAATCCAAACCTAGGCACTTTGCAAAAAACAACTCTAATTTCTTTGGGAAAATGTGATGTGTCCACGTTGTGTTTTGGGGCATTTTCTGTTGTGTGCACCAGGGCTACCCACACAAGTGAGGTACCATTTTTATCTGGAGGCTTAGGGGAATGCTCGGTTAAAGGAACTTTGTGGCTCCTCTCAGATTCCAGAACTTTCTGTCACCGAAATTTGAGGAAAAAGTGTTTTTTTGGACAAATTTTGAGGTTTGCAAAGGATTCTGGGTAACAGAACTTGGTGTGAGCCCCACAAGTCACCCCATCTTGGATTCCCCGTGGTGTCTAGTTTTAGAAAATGCATAGGCTTGGTAGGTTTCCCTAGGTGCTGGCTGAGCTAGAGGCCAAAATTCACAGCTAGGCACTTTGCAAAAAACAGGTCTGATTTCTTTGGGAAAATGTGATGTGTCCACGTTGTGTTTTGGGGCATTTGCTGTCACAGGCCCTAGGCCTACCCACACAAGTGAGATACCATTTTTATTGGGAGACTTGGGGGAATGCTGCGTTAAAGGAAATGTGTGGGTCCTCTAAGATTCCAGAACATTCTGTTACCGAAATGTAAGGAAAACATATTTTTTTGCCAAATTTTGAGTTTGCAAAGTATTCTGGGTAACAGAACTTGGTGCGATCCCAAAAGTCACCCCGTCTTGGGTTCCCCTGGGTGTCTAGTTTTAAAAAATGCACAGGCTTGGTAGGTTTCCCTAGGTGCTACTACCAAACCTGTGCATTTTAAAAACTAGACACATAGGGGAATCCAAGATGGGGTGACTTGTGGGGCTCGCTCTAAGTTCTGTTACCCAGAATAATTTGCAAACCTCAAAATTTGGCACAAAAAACACCTTTTCCTCACATTTCGGTGACAGAAAGTTATGGAATCTCAGAGGAGCTACACATTTCCTTTAACCCAGCATTCCCTCACATCTCCTGATAAAAATGGTACCTCAATTGTGTGGGTAGGCGTAGTGCCCGTGACAGCATATTACCCAAAACACACCGTGGACACATCACATTTTCCCAAAGAAATCAGAGAAGTTTTTTGCAAAGAGTCTAGCTGTGGAATTTGGCCCTTTAACTCAGCCGGCACCTAGGGAAACCTACCAAACCTGTGCATTTTGAAAACTAGAAACCTAGGGGAATCCAAGATGGGGTGACTTGTGGGGTTCGCACCAAGGGCCAGATGTAGCAAATTCTGATTTTGCGATTCGGAAATTGCGAGTTGGTGCGACTCGCAATTTTCGAATCGCAAAATCGGAAGCAGAACGGTGTCTCAGACACCGTCTGGGAATCGCAATCGGGTTGCAAAGACCCACCTCATCAATATTAATGAGGTGGGTCGCATTTTGCGACCCCATTGCGATTCCCTGCACTCACAGGGATGGTGGCCTGCTGAAGACAGCAGACCTCCATGTCTGTGAATGCTTTTTAAATAAAGCAGTTTTTTTTTTGTATTGCAGCCCATTTTTCTTAAAGGAAAACGAATTGCAATACAAAAAAAATTACAAAACCATTTGGTTTCAGTTTTACAGAGTGGGCAGTGGACCACTGCCTGCTCTGAAAAAACATTTATGGCAACATTCACAAAGGGGAAGGGGTCCCATTGGGACCCCTTCCCTTTTGCGAATGGGTTACCATCAGTGTGACACTGGTGGTAACTGCGAATTACTTTGCGACCGCGTTTGCGGTCATAAAGCAATTCTACATTACGATGCGAATAGCAAATAGGAAGGGGACACCCCTTCCTATTTGCGAGTCGCATTCCCATTTTAAATGGGAATGTGCATCGTGATGAGCGTTTTGCATTTTGCAGTTAGCGCCATGCAAAACGCTACCTACATCTGGCCCCAAGTTCTGTTATCCAAAATCCTTTGCAAACCTCAAAATGTGGAACAAAACACACTTTTTCCTCACAATTCGGTGGCAGAAAGTTCTGGAATCTGAGTGGACAACACATTTTCTTTGACTAAGCATTCCCCCAAGTCTCCCAATAAAAATGGTACCTCACTTGTGTGAGTAGGCCTAGTGCCCGTGACAGCAAATGCCCCAAAACACAACGTAGACACATCACATTTTCCCAAAGAAATCAGAGATGTTGTTTTGCAAAGTGATTAGCTGTGGATTTTGGCCTCTTGCTCAGCCAGCACGTAGGAAAACCTACCAAGCCTGTGCATTTTTGAAAACTAGACACCTAGGGGAATCTAGGATGGGATGACTTGTGGGTTTGCATCAAGTTATGTTACCCAGAATACTTAGCAAACTCAAAATTTGGCAAAAAAAATACTTTTTCCTCATATTTCAGTAAAAGAAAATTATGGAATCTGAGAGGAGCCACAAATTCCATTTAACCCAGCGTTTCCGCAAGTGTCCAGATAAAAATGGTACATCACTTGTGTGGGTAGGACTAGGGTCCCCAACAGGAAATTCCCCAAAACATACTGTGGACACATCACATTTTCCCAAAGAAATCAGAGATGTTTTTAGCAAAAGGTGCCGGCTGAGTTAAAGGGCCAAATTCCACAGCTAGTCTCATTGCAAAAAACTTCTCTGATTTCTTTGGGAAAATGTGATGTGTCCATGTTGTGTTTTGGGTCATTTGCTGTCACAGGCACTAGGCCTACCCACATAATTGAGGTACCATTTTTCTCAGGAGACATGAGGGAATGCTGGGTTAAAGGAAATGTGTGGCTCCTCTGAGATTCCAGAGCTTTCTGTCACCGAATGTGAGGAGAAAGTGTTTTTTTGCCAAATTTTGAGGTTTGTCAATGATTCTGGGTAACAGAACTTTGGAGCGAGCACCATAAGTCACCCCATCTTGGATTCCCCTAGGTGTCTAGTTTTGAAAATGCACAGGTTTTGTAGGTTTCCCTGGGTGCCGGCTGAGTTAGAGGCCAAAATCCACAGCTAGGCACTTTTAAAAAAACATCTCTGATTTCTTTGGGAAAATGTGATGAGTCCACTTTTTGTTTTGGGACATTTACTGTCGTTGGAACTATGCCTACCCACACAAGTGAGGTACCATTTTTATTTGGAGGCTTGGAGGAACGCTGAGTTAAAGGAAATTTGTGGCTCCTCTCAGATATCAGAACTTTCTGTCACCGAAATATGACAAACAAAGTGTTTTTTTGGCTACATTTTGTGGTTTGCAAAGGATTCTGGAGAACAGAACTTGGTGAGAACCCCACAACTCACCCCATCCTGGATTACCCTAGGTGTCTAGTTTTCAAATATGCACAGGTTTAGTAGGATTCTCTAGGTGTCGGCTGAGTTAGAGGCCAAAATCCACAGATAGACACTTTCGAAAAATAGCTCTAATTTCTTTGGGAAAATGTGATGTGTCCACGTTGTGTTTTGGGGCATTTGCTGTCACAGGCCCTAGGCCTACCCACACAAGTGAGGTACCATTTTTATAGGGAGACTTGGGGGAATGCTGAGTTAAAGGAAATATGTGGCTCCTCTAAGATTCCAAAACATTCTGTCACTGAAATGTGAGGAAAAAGTGGTTTTTTTTTGCCAAATTTTGTGGTTTGCAAAGGATTCTGGGTAACAGAACTTGGTGCGACCCAACAGGTCACCCCATCTTGGATTCCCTTAGGTGTCTAGTTTAAAAAAATGTACAGGCTTGGTAGGTTTCCATAGGTGCTGGCTGAGCTAGAGTCCAAAATCCATAGCTAGACACTTTGCTAAAAACATCTCGGATTTCTTTGGGAAAAGGTGATGTGTCCACCGTATGTTTTGGGGCATTTCCTGTTGCGGACCCTAGGCCTACTCACACAAGTGATGTACCATTTTTATCTGGACACTTGCGGGAACACTGGTTTAAATGAAATTTGTGGCTCCTCTCAGATTCCAGAACTTTCTCTCATCGAAATGTGAGGAAAAGGTATTTTTTTGCCAAATTTTAAGTTTGCAAAATATTCTGGGTAACAGAACTTGATGCGAACCCACAAGTCACCCCATCCTGGATTCCCCTAGGTGTCTAGTTTTCAAACATGCACAGGCTTGGTAGGTTTTCCTACATGCTGTCTGAGCAAGAGGCCAAAATCCACAGCTAATCACTGTGCAAAAAACATCTCTGATTTCTTGGGGAAAATGTGATGTGCTCACCTTGTGTTTTGGGGCATTTGCTGTCACGGGCACTAGGCCTACCCACACAAGTGAGGTACCATTTTTATTGGGAGACTTGGGGGAACGGTAGGTTAAAGGAAATGTGCTGTCCTTTCAGATTCCAGAACTTTCTGCCACCAAAATGTGAGGAAAAAGTGGTTTTATTGCCACATTTTGAGGTTTGCAAAGGATTCTGGATAACAGAACTTGGTGCGAACCCCACAAGTCACCCCATCTTGGAATCCCCTAGGTGTCTAGTTTTCAAAATGCACAGGTTTGGTAGGTTTCCCTAGGTGCCGGCTGAGTTAATGGGCCAAATTCCACAGCTAGTCTTTTTGCAAAAAACTGCTCTGATGTCTTTGGGAAAATGTGATGTGCTCACGTTGTGTTTTGAGTCATTTGCTGTCGTGGGCACTAGGCCTACCCACACAACTGAGTTACCATTTCTATCAGAAGACATGAAGGAATGCTGGGTGAAAGGAAATGTGTGGCTCCTCTCAGATTCCAGAACTTTCTGTCACCAAAATGTAAGGAGAAAGTGTTTTTTTGGAAGATTTTGAGGTTTGTAAATGATTCTGGGTAACAGAACTTAGAGCGAGCCTCATAAGTCACCCCATCTTGGATTCCCCTAGGTGTCTAGTTTTAAAAAATGCACAGGTTTGGTAAGTTTGCATAGGTGCCGACTGAGTTAGAGGCCAAAATCCACAGATAGGCACTTTGCAAAAAACGGCTCTGATTTCTTTGGGAAAATGTGATGTCTCCACCGTATGTTTTGGGGCATTTCCTGTTGCGGACCCTAGGCCTACTCACACAAGTGATGTACCATTTTTATCTGGACACTTGCGGGAACACTGGTTTAAATGAAATTTGGGGCTCCTCTTAAATTCCAGAACTTTCTCTCATCGAAATGTGAGGAAAAGGTATTTTTGTGCCAAATTTTAAGTTTGCAAAGTATTCTGGGTAACAGAACTTGATGCGAACCCACAAGTCACCCCATCCTGGATTCCCCTAGGTGTCTAGTTTTCAAACATGCACAGGCTTGGTAGGTTTTCCTACATGCTGTCTGAGCAAGAGGCCAAAATCCACAGCTAATCACTGTGCAAAAAACATCTCTGATTTCTTGGGGAAAATGTGATGTGCTCACCTTGTGTTTTGGGGCATTTGCTGTCACGGGCACTAGGCCTACCCACACAAGTGAGGTACCATTTTTATTGGGAGACTTGGGGGAATGGTAGGTTAAAGGAAATGTGTTGTCCTTTCAGATTCCAGAACTTTCTGCCACCAAAATGTGAGGAAAAAGTGTTTTTTTTGCCACATTTTGAGGTTTGCAAAGGATTCTGGATAACAGAACTTGGTGCGAACCCCACAAGTCACCCCATCTTGGAATCCCCTAGGTGTCTAGTTTTCAAAATGCACAGGTTTGGTAGGTTTTCCTAGGTGCCGCCTGAGTTAATGGGCCAAACTCCACAGCTAGTCTCATTGCAAAAAACAGCTCTGATGTCTTTGGGAAAAAGTGATGTGTCCACGTTGTGTTTTCGGTCATTTGCTGTCATGGGCACTAGGCCTACCCACACAAGTGAGGTACTATGTTCATCGGGAGACTTGGGGGAACGCTGGGTTAAAGGAAGTGTGTGGCTCCTCTGAGATTCCCAAACTTTCTGTCACCGAAATGTGAGGAAAAAGTGTTCTTTTTGCCATATTTTGAGGTTTGCAAAAGATTCTGGATAACAGAACTTGTTGAGAGCTCCACAAGTCACCCCATCTTTGATTCCCCTAGGTGTCTAGTTTAATAAAAACGCAGAGGTTTAGTTGGTTAACTAGGTGCTGGCTGAGCTATAGGCCAAAATCCCCAGATAGGCACTTTGGAAAAAACAGCTGTGATTTTGTTGGGAAAATGTGATGTATGCACGTTCTGTTTTGGGGCATTTCCTGTTGCGGGCACAAGGCCTACCCACACAAGTGAGGTTCTATGTTTATTGGGAGACGTGGGGGAACGCTGGGTCGGAGGAAATGTGTGGCTCCTCTCCGTTTCCAGAACTTTCTGTCACTGAAATGTGAGGAAAAAGGTTTTTTTTTCCCTAATTCTGAGGTTTGCAAAGGATTCTAGGTAACAGAACTTGGCGAGAGCCCCACAAGTCACCCCATTTTAAATTCCCCTAGTTGTCTAGTTTTCAGAAAATGCACAGGTTTGGTAGGTTTCCCTAGGTGCCGGCTGAGCTGCAGGCCAAACTCCACAGCTAGGCACTTTGCAAAAAACAGCTCTAATTTCTTTGTGAAAATGTAATGTGTCCATGTTGTGTTTTGGGGCATTTCCTGTCGCGGACCCTAGGCCTACCCACACAAGTGAGGTACAATTTTTATCAGGAGATTTGCGGGAACGCTGGGTTAAAAGAAATGTGTGGCTCCTCTCAGATTCCAGAACTTTCTGTCACTGAAATGTGAGGAAAAAGTGTTTTATTTGCAAAATTTTGAGTTTGCAAAGTATTCTGGGTAACAGAACTCTCTGCGGTACCCACAAGTCACCCTATCTTGGATTCCCCTAGATGTCTAGTTTACAAAAATGTACAGTCTTGGTAGGTTTCCCTATGTGCTGACTGAGCTAGAGGCCAAAATCCACAGCTAGGCACTTTGCAAATAAAAGCTCTGATTTCTCTGGGAAAATGTGATGTATCCACGTTGTATTTTGGGGCATTTTCTTTCACGCAACCTAGGCCTACCCACACAAGTGAGGTACCATTTTTATCGGGAGACTTCCGGGAAAGCTGGGTTAAAGGAAATTTGTGGCTCCTCTCAGATTCCAGAACTGTCTACCACCGAAATATGAGGAAAAAGTGTTTTTTTGCCAACTTTTGAGGTTTGCAAAGGATTCTGGGTAACAGAACTTAGTGCAAGCCCCAAAAGTCACCTCATCTTGGATTCCCCTAGGTGTCTAGATTTCAAAATGCACAGGTTTGGTAGGTTTCCCTAGGTTCCGGCTAAGTTAAAGGACCAAAATCCACAGCTAGGCACTTTGCAAAAAACAGATCTGATTTCTTTTGGAAAATGTGATTTGTCCATGTTGTGTTTTGGGGTATTTCCTGTTGTGGACCCTAGGCCTACCCACACAAGTGATGTACCATTTTTATCTGGAGACTTGCGGGAACACTGGGTTAAAGGAAATGTGTGACTCCTCTCAGATTCCAGAACTTTCTGTCACCAAAATGTGATGAAAAAGAGTTTTTTTGGCACATTTTGAGGTTTACAAAGGATTCTGGGGGAAATTAAGTTGGTGTGAGCCCACAAGTCAGCCCATTTTGGATTCCCCTAGGTGTCTAGTTTTTAAAAATGGATAGGTTTGGTGGTATCCCTAGGTGCAGGATGAGCTAGAGGTCAAAATCCACAGCGAGGCACTTTGCAAAAAACTACTCTAATTTCTTTGGGAAAATGTGATGTGTCCACGTTCTGTTTTGGGGCATTTGCTGTCACAGGCACTAGGCCTAGCCACACAAGTCAGGTACCATTGTTGTCGGGAGACTTGACGGAACACTGCGTTAAAGGAAATGTGTGGCTCCTCTCAGATTCCAGAACTTTCTTTCACCGAAATGTGAGGAAAAAGTGCTTTTTTTCCAAATTATGCGGTTTGCAAAGCATTCTGGGTAACAGAACTTGGGGCGAGCCCCACAAGTCACCCTATCTTGGATTCCCCTAGGTGTCTAGTTTTCATAAATGAACAGGCTTGGTAGGTTTCCATAGGTGCTGGGTGAGCTAGATGCGAAAAGCCACAGCTAGGCACTTTGCAAAAAAACAGCTCTGATTTCTCTGGGAAAATGTGATGTGTCCACGTTGTGTTTTGGGGCATTTGCTGTCGCGGGTACTAGGCCTACCCTCACTAGTGAGGTACCATTTTTATTGGAAGACTTGTGGGAACGCTGGGTTAAAGGAAATGTGTTGCTCCTCTCAGATTCCAGAACTTTCTGCCACCGAAATGTGAGGAAAAAGTGTTTTTTTTGCCAAATCCCCTAGGTGTCTAGTTTTCAGAAATGCACAGGTTTGCTCAGTTTGCCTAGGTGCTGGATGAGTTAGAGGCCAAAATCCACAGCTAGCCAATTTGCAAAAAATAGCTCTGATTTCTTTTGGAAAATGTGATGTGTCCATGTTTTGTTTTGGGGCACTTCCTGTCGTAGGCACTAGGCCTACCCACACAAGTGATGGTCTCCTTTTATTGGGAGACTTTGGGGAACCCTGAGTCAGAGGAAATCTGTGGCTCCTCTCAGATTCCAGAACTTTCTGTCACTGAAATGTGAGGAAAATGTGTTTTTTCACCAAGTTTTGAAGTTTGTAAATGATTCTCGGTAACAGAACTTGGAACGAGCCCCACAAGTCCTCCCATCTTGGATTCCCCTAGATGTCTAATTTTCAAACTGCACAGGTTTGGTAGTTTTCCCTAGATGCCAGCTGATTTAGAGGCTAAAATCCACAGCTAGGCACTTTGCAAAAATCAGCTCTGATTTCTTTGGGAAAATGTGATGTGTCCACGTTCTGTTTTGGGGCATTTGCTGTCACAGGCACTAGGCCAACCGGCAAAAGTCAGGTACCATTGTTGTCGGGAGACTTGACGGAACGCTGCGTTAAAGGAAATGTGTGGCTCCTCTCAGATTCCAGAACATTCTTTCACCGAAATGTGAGGAAAAAGTGTTTTTTTTCCAAATTATGCAGTTTGCAAAGCATTCTGGGTAACAGAACTTGGGGCGAGCCCCACAATTCACCCTATCTTGGATTCCCCTAGGTGTCTAGTTTTCAGAAATGAACAGGCTTGGTAGGTTTCCATAGGTGCTGGGTGAGCTAGATGTGAAAATCCACAGCTAGGCACTTTGCAAAAAAACAGCTCTGATTTCTCTGGGAAAATGTGATGTGTCCAGGTTGTGTTTTGGGGCATTTCACGTCGCTGGTACTAGGCCTACTCTCACTATTGAGGTACCATTTGTATTGGAAGACTTGTGGGAACGCTGGGTTAAAGGAAATGTGTTGCTGCTATTAGATTCCAGAACTTTCTGCCACCGAAATGTGAGGAAAAAGTGTTTTTTTTTGCCAAATCCCCTAGGTGTCTAGTTTTCAGAAATGGACAGGTTTGCTAGGTTTGCCTAGGTGCTGGCTGACTTAGAGGCCAAAATCCACAGCTAGGAAATTTGCAAAAAATAGCTCTGATTTCTTTTGGAAAATGTGTTGTGTCCATGTTTTGTTTTGGGGCATTTCCTGTCGTAGGCACTAGGCCTACCCACAGAAGTGAGGGTCTCCTTTTATTGGGAAACTTTGGGGAACCCTGGGTCGGAGGAAATTTGTGGCTCCTCTCAGATTCTAGAACTTTCTGTCACTGAAATGTGAGGAAAAAGTGTTTTTCACCAAATTGTGAGGTTTGTAAATGATTCTGGGTAACAGAACTTGGAACGAGCCCCACAAGTCACCCCATCTTGGATTGCCCTAGGTGTCTAGTTTTCAAACTGCACAGGTTTGGTAGTTTTCCCTAGATGCCAGACGAGTTAGACGCTAAAATCCACAGCTAGGCACTTTGCAAAAATCTGCTCTGATTTCTTTGGGAAAATGTGATGTGTCCATGTTGTGTTTTGGGTCATTTGCTGTCGTGGACACTAGGCCTACGCACACAAGTGAGGTACCATTTGTATCGGGAGACTTGAGGGAACTCTGGGTTAAAGTAAATGTGTGGCTCCTCTGAGATTCCAGAACTTATTGTCACCGAAATGTGCGGACAAAATGTTTTTTTGCCACATTTTGAGGTTTACAAATGATTCTGGGAAACAGAACTTGGAACGATCCCCACAAGTCACCCCATCTTGGATTCCCCGAGGTGTCTAGTTTTCAAATTGCACAGGTTTGGTAGGTTTCCCTAGATGCTGGCTGACTTAGAGGCCATAATCCACGGCTAGGCAATTTGCAAAAAATTGCTCAGATTTCTTTGGGAAAATGTGATGGTTCCACGTTGTGTTTTGTGTCATTTGATGTCTCGGGCACTAGGCCTACCCAAACAAGTGATTTACCATTTTAATTGGGAGACTAGAGGGAAGGCTGTGTCAAAGAAAGTGTGTGGCTCCTCTCAGATTCCAGAACTTTCTGTCACCGAAATGTGAGGAAAAAGTGTTGTTTTTGCCAAAGTTTGAGGTTTGCAAATGATTCTGGGTAACAGAATTTGGAGCCAGGCCGACAAGTCACCGCATCGTAGATTTCTCTAGTTGTCTAGTTTTCAAAATTCAAAGGTTTGGTAGGTATCCTTAGGTGCCGGCTGAGTTACATGCCAAAATTCACAGCTAGGCACTTTGCAAAAAACAGCTCTGATTTCTTTGGAAAATTTTGATGTGTCCACATTGCGTTTTGGGACATTTTCTGTCGTGGGCACTAGGCCTACCCACACAAGTAAGGTACCATTTTTAGCTGGAGACTTGGGGGAATGTTGGGTTAAAGGAGATTTGTAGCTCCTCTAAGATTCCAGAAGTTTCTGTCACCGAAATTTGAGGGAAAAGTGGTTTTAGGTGCCAAATTTTGAGGTTTGCAAAGGATTCTGGGTAACAGAACTTGGTGCAAGCCTCAAAAGTCACCCCATATTGGATTCCCCTAGATGTCTATTTTTCAAAACTGCACCAATTTAGTAGGTTTCCGTAGATGCTGGCTGAGCTAGAGGCCAAAATCCACAGATAGGCACTTAGCAAAAAACAGTTCTGTTTTTTTTGGGAAAATGTGATGTGTCCACGTTGTGTTTTGGGGCATTTGCTGTCGCGGGCACTAGGCCTACCCACAAAAGTGAGGTACCATTTTTATCGGGAGATTTGAGAGAACGCTTGGTTAAAGCAAATGTGTGGCTCCTCTCAGATTCCAGATCTTTCTGTCACCGAAATGTGAGGAAAAATAGTTAATTTGCCAAATTTTGAGTTTGCAAAGGATTTTGGGTAACAGAACTTGGTGTGAGCCCTACAAGTCTCCACATCTTGGATTCCCATAGGTGTCTAATTTTCAAAAATATAAAGGATATGTAGGTTTCCCTAGGTGCTGGCTGAGCAAGAGGCCAAAAGCCAGAGTTAGGCACTTTGCAAAAAACAGCTCTGATTTCTTTGGGAAAATGGGATGTATCCACGTTGGGTGTTGGAGCATTTGCTGTCACGGGCACTAGGCCTACCCAAACAAGTTAGGTAACATTTTTATTTGGAGACTTGGGGGAATGCTGGGTTAAAGGAAATGTGTGGCTCCTCTAAGATTCCAGAAGTTTCTGTCACCGAAATTTGAGGGAAAAGTGGTTTTAGGTGCCAAATTTTGAGGTTTGCAAAGGATTCTGGGTAACAGAACTTGGTGCAAGCCTCAAAAGTCACCCCATCTTGGATTCCCCCAGGAGTCTAGTTTTTAAAATGCACAGGTTTTGAAGGTTTCCCTAGATGCCGGCTAAGGTAGAGGCCAAAATCCACAGATAGGCACTTTGCAATAAACAGCTCTGATTTCTTTGGGAAAATATGATGTGTCCACGTTGGGTTTTGGGGCATTTACTGTCGCGGGCACTAGGCCTACCCACATAAGTGAGGTACCATTTTTATCTGGAGACTTGGGGGAATGCTGGGTTAAAGGAAATTTGTGGCTCCTCTCAGATTCCTGCACTTTCTGTCATCGAAATGTGAGCAAAAAGTGTATTTTTTGCCAAATTTTGAGGTTTGCAAAGGATTCTGGGTAACAGAACTTGGAGAGAGCCCCACAAGTCACCCCATCTTGGATTCCCCTAGGTGTCTAGTTTAAAAAAAATGCACAGGTTTAGTTGCTTTCCCTAGCTGCCGGCTGAGTTAGAGGCCAAAATCCACAGCTAGCCACTTTGCAAAAAGCAGCTCTGATTTCTTTGGGAAAATGTCATGTGTCCATGTTGTGTTTTGGGGCATTTCCTGTCGCAGATCCTAGGCCAACCCACACAAGTGAGGTACCATTTATATCTGGAGACTTGGGGGAATGTTGGGTTAAAGGAGATTTGTGGCTCCTCTAAGATTCCAGAAGTTTCTGTCACCGAAATTTGAGGGAAAAGTGGTTTTAGGTGCCAAATTTTGAGGTTTGCAAAGGATTCTGGGTAACAGAACTTGGTGCAAGCCTCAAAAGTCACCCCATATTGGATTCCCCTACATGTCTATTTTTCAAAACTGCACCAATTTAGTAGGTGTCCGTAGATGCTGGCTAAGCTAGAGGCCAAAATCCACAGATAGGCACTTAGCAAAAAACAGCTCTGTTTTTTTTGGGAAAATGTGATGTGTCCATGTTTTGTTTTGGGGCACTTCCTGTCGCAGACACTAGGCCTACCCACACAAGTGAGGGGCTATGTTTATTGGGAAACTTGGGGGAATGCTGGGTCAGAGGAAATTTGTGTCTCCTCTCAGATTCCAGAACTTTCTGTCACTGAAATGTGAGGATAAAGTGTTTTTTTGCCAAATGTTGAGGTTTGCAAAGGATTCTGGGTAACAGAACTTGGTGAGAGCCCCACAAGTCACCCCATCTTAAATTCCCCTAGGTGTCTAGTTAGCAGAAAATGCACAGGTTTGGTAGGTTTCCCTAGGTGCCGGTTGAGCTAGAGGTCAAAATCCACAGCTAGGCACTTTGCACAAAACAGCTCTGATTTCTTTGGGTAAATGTGATGTGTCCACGTTGTGTTTTGGGTAATTTCTTGTTGCGGGCACTAGGCCTATCCAAACAAGTGAGATACCATTTTTATCTGGAGACTTGGAGGAACGCTGGGTTAAAGGAAACTTGTGGCTCCTCTCAGATTCCAGAACTTTCTATCCCCGAAACGTGAGGAAAAAGTGTTTGTTTTGCCACATTTTGACATTTGAACATGATTCTGGCTAACAGAACTTGTAGTGAGCCCCACAAATCACCCCATATTGGATTTTCCTAGTTGTCTAGTTTTTAAAATGCACAGGTTTGATAGTTTTCCCTAGGTGCTGGCTGAGTTAGAGGCCAAAATCCACAGGTAGGCAGATTGCAATAAACAGCTCTGATTTCTTTGGGAAAATGTGATATGTCCAAGTTGTCTTTTGGGACATTTGCTGTTGCAGGCACTAGACCTACCCACACAAGTGAGGAACCACTTTTATCTGGAGACTTGGGGGAACGCTAGGTTAAAGGAAATTTGTGGCTCCTCTCAGATTCCAGAACGTCCTGTAACTGAAATTTGAGGAAAAAGTATCTTTTTTGCTAAATTGTGAGGTTTGCAAGGATTCTGGGTAACAGAACTTGGTGTGAGCCCTAGAAGCCACCCCATCTTGGATTCCCACAGTTGTCTAGTTTTCAAAAATGCAGAGGTTTGGTAGGTTTCCCTAGGTTCTGTCGCAGTTAGAGGCCAAATTCCACATCTAGGCACTTTGCAATAAACAGCTCTGATTTCTATGGGAAATTTGATGTGTCCACGTTTTGTTTTGGGACATTTCCTGTCCACGGGCACTTGGCCTACCCACAGAAGTGAGGTACCATTTTTATCTGGAGACTTGAGAGAACGCTGGGTTAAATGAAATGTATGGCTCCTCTCAGATTCCAGAACTTTCTGGCACTGAAATGTAAGGAAAAAGTGTTCTTTTTGCCAAATTGTGAGGTTTGCAAATGATTCTGGGTAACAGAACTTGGAGTGAGACCCATAAGTCACCCCATCTTGGATTCACAAAGGTGTCTAGTTTTCAAAATGCACAGGTTTGGCAGGTTTCCCTAGGTGCTGGCTGAGTTAGAGGCCAAAATCCACAGCTAGGCAGTTTGCAATAAATAGCTCTGATTTCTTTTGGGAAAATGTGATGTGTCCACGTTGTGTTTTGGGACATTTGCTGTCGCGGGCACTAGGCCTACCCACACAAGTGAGGTACCACTTTTATCTGGGGACTTGGGGGAGCGCTGGGTGAAAGGGAATTTGTAGCTCCTCTCCGATTCCAGATCTTTCTGTCACCGAAATGTGAGGAAAAAGTATCTTTGTTGATAAATGTTGAGGTTTCCAAGGATTCTGGGTAACAAAACTTGGTGTGAGCCCCAGAAGCCACCCCATCTTGGATTCCCATAGGTGTCTAGTTTTCAAAAATGCAAAGATTTGGTGTGTTTCCATAGGTGCTGGCTGAGCTAGAGGCCTAAATCCACAGCTAGGCACTTTGCAAAAAACTAATGTGATTAATTTGGGAAAACGTGATGTGTCCACGTTGGGTTTTGGGGCATTTGCTGTCACGGGCATCAGGCCTACCCACAGATGTGAGGTACCATTTTTATCGGGAAACTTGAGAGAACGCTGGGTTAAAGGAAATGTGTGGCTCCTCTCAGATTCCAGAACTTTCTGTCACTGAAATGTGATGAAAAAGTGTGCTTTTTCCCAAATTTTGAGGTTTGCAAATGATTCTGGGTAACAGAACTTGGAGCGAGACCCACAAGTCACCCCATGTTGGATTCCCCTAGGTGTCTAATTTTCAAAATCCACAGGTTTGGCAGGTTTCCCTAGGTGCCGGCTGAGTTAGAGGCCAAAATCCACAGCTAGGCACTTTGCAATAAACAGCTCTGATTTATTTGGGAAAATGTGATGTGTCCACGTTGTGTTTTGGGACATTTGCTGTCGTGGGCACTAGGCCTTCCCACACTAGTGAGGTACCACTTTTATCTGGAGACTTGGGGAAATGCTGGGTTAAAAGAAATTTGTGGCTCCTCTCAGATTCCAGAACGTTCTGTCACCGAAATGTGAGGAAAAATTATCTTTTTTGCTGAATGTTGAGGTTTGCAAGGATTCTCGGTAACAGAACTTGGTGTGAGCCGTAGAAGCGACCCCATCTTGGATTCCCATAGGTGTCTAGTTTTCAAAAATGCACAGGTTTGGTAGGTTTCCCTAGGTGCGCGCTGCGTTAGGGCCCAAAATACACAGCTAGGCACTCTGCAAAAAACAGCTCTGATTTCTTTGGGAACATGTGATGTGTCCACGTTGTGTTATGGGGCACTTCCTGTCGCAGGCACTAGGCCTACCCACACAAGTGACGGGCTATTTTTATTGGGAGACTTGGGTGAACGCTGGGTCAGAGGAAATTTGTGTCTCCTCTTAGATTCCAGAACTTTCTGTCACTGAAATGTGAGGATAAAGTGTTTTTTTGGCCAAATTTTTAGGTTTGCAAAGGATTCTGGGTAACAGAAATTGGTGAGTGCCCCACAACTCACCCCATATTGGATTCACCTAGTGTCTAGTTTTAACAAATGTGCAGGTTTGGTGAGTTTCCCTAGGTGCTGGATGAGCTAGAGGCCTACATCCACAGCTAGGCACTTTGCCAAAAACAACTCTGATTTCTTTGGGAAAACGTGATGTGTCCACAATGGGTTTTGGGTCATTTGCTGTCACGGGCACTAGGCCTACCCACACAAGTTAGGTAACATTTTTATTTGGAGACTTGGGGAAATGCCGGGTTAAAGGAAATGTGTGGCTCCTCTATGATTCCTGAACTTTCTGTCACCGTAATGTGAGGAAAAAGTGGTTTTATGTGCCAAATTCTGAGGTTTGCAAATTGTTCTGGGTAACAGAACTTGGTGAGAGCCACAAAAGTCACCCCATCTTGGATTCCCATTGGTGTCTACTTTTCAAAATACACAGGTTTGGTAGGTTTCTCTAGGTGCTGGCTGAGTTAGAGGCCTAAAACCACAGCTAGGCACTTTGCAAAAAACAGCTTTGATTTTTTGGGGAAAATGTGATGTGTCCACGTTCTGTTTTGGGGCATTTGCTGTTGCGGGCATTAGTCCTACCCACACAAATGAGGTACCATTTTTATCTGGAGACTTGGGGGAATGCTGGGGTAAAGGAAATTTGTGGCTCCTCTCAGATTCCCGAACTTTCTGTCACCGAAATGTGAGGAAAATGTATCTTTTTTGCCAAATCCCCTATGTGTGTCGTTTTAAAAAATGCACAGGTTTGGTAGGTTTCCCTAGGTACCGGCTGTGTTAGAGCCACAATCCACAGCTAGGCACTTTGCAAAATACCGCTTTGATTTCTTTGGGAAGATGTGATGTGTCCACGTTGTGTTTTGGGATATTTGCTTTTGCGGACACTAGGCCTACCCACACAAGTGAGGCACTATTTTCATCAGGAGACTTGGAGGAACGCTGGATTAAAGGGAATGTGTGGCTCCTCCCGGATTCCAGATCTTTCTGTCTCCGAAATGTGAAGAAAAATAGTTTTTTTGCCAAATTTGGAGTTTGCAAAGGATTCTGGGTAACAGAACTTGGTGCGAGCCCTACAAGTCACCCCATCTTGGATTCCCATAGGTGTCTAGTTTTCAGAAATACACAGGTTTGGTAGGTTTCCCTAGGTGCTGGCTGAGCTAGAGGCCATAAGCCACAGGTAGGCACTTTGCAAAAAACAGCTCTCATTTCTTTGGGAAAATGTGATGTGTCCACGTTCTGTTTTGGGGCATTTGCTGTCGCGGGCACCAGGCCTACCTACGAAAGTGAGGTACCATTTTTATCTGGAGACTTGAGAGAATGCTGGGTTAAAGGACATTTGTGGCTCCTCCCAGATTCCAAACTTTCTGTCACCGAAATGTGAGGAAAAAGTGATTTTTTTGCCACATTTTGAGGTTTGCTAAAGATTCTGGGTAACAGAACTTAGAGAGAGCCCCACAAGCCACCCCATCTTCGATTCCACTGGGTGTCTAGTTTTAAAAAATGCACAGGTTTGGTTGGTTTCCATAGGTGCCGGCTGAGTTAGAGGCCAAAATCCACAGCTAGGCACTTAGCAAAAAGCAGCTCTGATTTCTTTGGGAAAATGTGATGTGTCCATGTTGTGTTTTGGGTCATTTCCTGTCGCGGACCCTAGGCCAACCCACACAGGTGAGGTACAATTTTTATCTGGAGACAAGGGGGAATGCTGGGTTAAAAGAAATTCATGGTTCCTCTCAGATTAAAGATCTTTCTGTCACCGAAATGTGAGGAAACAGTGTTTTATTTTGCCAAATTTTTAGTTTGCAATGGATTCTGGGTAACAGAACTTAGTGTGAGCCCCACAAGTCGCCCCATCTTGGATTCCCCTAGGTGTCTAGTTTCCAAAAATGCATAGATTTGGTGTGTTTCCCTAGGTGCTGTCTGAGCTAGAGGTGTAAATCAACAGCAAGACACTTTGCAAAAAACAGCTCTGATTTCTTTCGTAAAACGTGATGTGTCCACGTTGGGTTTTGGGGCATTTGCTGTCGCGGGCACCAGGCGTACTTACAAAAGTGAGGTACCATTTTTATCTGGAGACTTGAGAGAACGCTGGGTTAAAGGAAATGTGTGGCTCCTCTCAGATTCCAGAACTTTCTGGCACCGAAATGTGAGAAAAAATTTTCTTTTTGCCAAATTTTGAGGTTTGCAAAGGATTCTGGGTAACAGAACTTAGAGAGAGCCCCACAAGTCACCCCACCCTGGATTCCCCTAGGTGTCTAGTTTAAAAAAATGCACATGTTTGGCAGGTTTCCTTAGGTGCCGGCTGAGTTAGAGGCCAAAATCCACAGCTAGGCACTTTGCAACAAACAGCTCTGATTTCTTTGGGAAAATGTGATGTGTCCACGTTGTGTTTTGGGACATTTGCCCTCACGGGCACTAGGCCTACCCACACAAGTGAGGTACCACTTTTATCTGGAGACTAAGGGAATGCTTTGTTAAAGGAAATTTGTGGCTCCTCTCAGATTCCTGAACGTTCTGTCACCGAAATGTGAGGAAAAATTATCTTTTTTGCTAAATGTTGAGGTCTGCAAGGATTCTGGGTAACAGAACTTAGTGTGAACCCTAGAAGCCACCCCATCTTGGATTCCCATAGGTGCCTAGTTTTAAAAAATGCACAGGTTTGGTAGGTTTCCCTAGGTGGCGGCTGAGTTAGACCCCAAAATTCACAGCTAGGCACTCTGCAAAAAACAGCTCTGATTTCTTTGGGAACATGTGATGTGGCCACGTTGTGTTTTGGGGCACTTCCTGTTGCAGGCACTAGGCCTACCCACACAAGTGAGGGGCTATTTTTATTGGGAGACTTGGGGGAACGCTGGGTCAGAGGAAATTTGTGTCTCCTCTCAGATTCCAGAACTTTCTCTCACCGAAATGTGAGTAAAAAGTGTTTGTTTTGCCAGATTTTCAGGTTTGCAAAGGATTCTCTGTAACAGAACTTGGTGAGAGCCCAACAAGTCACCCCATCTTAAATTCCCCTAGGTGTCTAGTTTTCAGAAAAAGCACAGGTTTGGTAGGTTTCCCTAGGTGCCGGTTGAGCTAGAGGTCAAAATCCGCAGCTAGGCACTTTGCACAAAACAGCTCTGATTTCTTTGGGTAAATGTGATGTGTCCACGTTGTGTTTTGGGTAATTTCTTGTTGCGGGCACTAGGCCTATCCAAACAAGTGAGATACCATTTTTATCTGGAGACTTGGAGGAACGCTGGGTTAAAGGAAACTTGTGGCTCCTCTCAGATTCCAGAACTTTCTATCCCCGAAACGTGAGGAAAAAGTGTTTGTTTTGCCACATTTTGACATTTGAACATGATTCTGGCTTACAGAACTTGTAGCGAGCCCCACAAACCCCCCCTTATATTGGATTTTCCTAGTTGTCTAGTTTTCAAAATGCACAGGTTTGATAGTTTTCCCTAGGTGCTGGCTGAGTTAGAGGCCAAAATCCACAGGTAGGCAGATTGCAATAAACAGCTCTGATTTCTTTGGGAAAATGGGATATGTCCAAGTTGTCTTTTTGGACATTTGCTGTTGCAGGCACTAGACCTACCCACACAAGTGAGGAACCACTTTTATCTGGAGGCCTGGGGGAACGCTAGGTTAAAGGAAATTTGTGGCTCCTCTCAGATTCCAGAACGTCCTGTCACTGAAATTTGAGGAAAAAGTATCTTTTTTGCTAAATTGTGAGGTTTGCAAGGATTCTGGGTAACAGAACTTGGTGTGAGCCCTAGAAGCCACCCCATCTTGGATTCCCATAGTTGTCTAGTTTTCAAAAATGCACAGGTTTGGTAGGTTTCCCTAGGTGCCGGCTGAGTTAGAGCCCAAATTCCACAGCTAGGCACTTTGCAAAAAACAGCTCTGATTTCTTTGGGAAAATGAGATGTGTCCACGTTGTGTTTTGGGTCATTTCCTGTTGTGGGCACTAGGCCTACCCACAAAAGTGAGGTACCATTTTTATCTGGAGGCTTGGTAGAACGCTGGGTTAAAGGAAATTTGTGGCTCCTCTCAGATTCCACAACTTTCTCTCACCAAAATGTGAGGAAAAGGAGTTTTCTTTGGCCAAATTTTGAGTTTGTAAAGGATTCTGGGTGAAAAGAATTTGGTGTGAGCCCTACAAGTCACCCCATCTTGGATTCCCCTAGGTATCTAGTTTTAAAAAATGCACACGTTTGGTAGGTTTCCCTAGGTGCTGGCTGAGCTAGAGGCCAAAATCCAGAGCTAGGCACTTTGCAAAAAACAGCTCTGATTTCTTTCGGAATATGTGATGTGTCCACGTTGTGTTTTGGGGCACTTCCTGTCGCAGGCACTAGGCCTACCCACACAAGTGAGGGGCTATGTTTATTGGGAAACTTGGGGGAATGCTGGGTCAGAGGAAATTTGTGTCTCCTCTCAGATTCCAGAACTTTCTGTCACTGAAATTTGAGGATAAAGTGTTTTTTTTGCCAAATGTTGAGGTTTGCAAAGGATTCTGGGTAACAGAACTTGGTGAGAGCCCCACAAGTCACCCCATCTTAAATTCCCCTAGGTGTCTAGTTTGCAGAAAATGCACAGGTTTGGTAGGTTTCCCTAGGTGCCGGTTGAGCTAGAGGTCAAAATCCGCAGCTAGGCACTTTGCACAAAACAGCTCTGATTTCTTTGGGTAAATGTGATGTGTCCACGTTGTGTTTTGGGTAATTTCTTGTTGCGGGCACTAGGCCTATCCAAACAAGTGAGATACCATTTTTATCTGGAGACTTGGAGGAACGCTGGGTTAAAGGAAACTTGTGGCTCCTCTCAGATTCCAGAACTTTCTATCCCCAAAACGTGAGGAAAAGTGTTTGTTTTGCCACATTTTGACATTTGAACATGATTCTGGCTAACAGAACTTGTAGCGAGCCCCACAAATCACCCCATATTGGATGTTCCTAGTTGTCTAGTTTTCAAAATGCACAGGTTTGATAGTTTTCCCTAGGTGCTGGCTGAGTTAGAGGCCAAAATCCACAGGTAGGCAGATTGCAATAAACAGCTCTGATTTCTTTGGGAAAATGTGATATGTCCAAGTTGTCTTTTGGGACATTTGCTGTTGCAGGCACTAGACCTACCCACACAAGTGAGGAACCACTTTTATCTGGAGACTTGGGGGAACGCTAGGTTAAAGGAAATTTGTGGCTCCTCTCAGATTCCAGAACGTCCTGTCACTGAAATATGAGGAAAAAGTATCTTTTTTGCTAAATTGTGAGGTTTGCAAGGATTCTGGGTAACAGAACTTGGTGTGAGCCCTAGAAGCCACCCCATCTTGGATTCCCATAGTTGTCTAGTTTTCATAAATGCACAGGTTTGGTAGGTTTCCCTAGGTGCCGGCTGAGTTAGAGCCCAAAATCCACAGCTAGGCACTTTGCACAAAACAGCTCTGATTTCTTTGGGAAAATGAGATGTGTCCACGTTGTGTTTTGGGTCATTTCCTGGTGTGGGCACTAGGCCTACCCACAAAAGTGAGGTACCATTTTGATCTGGAGGCTTGGTAGAACGCTGGGTTAAAGGAAATATGTGGCTCCTCTTAGATTCCAAAACTTTCTCTCACCAAAATGTGAGGAAAAGGAAATTTTTTTGGCCAAATTTTGAGTTTGTAAAGGATTCTGGGTAACATAATTTGGTGTGAGCCCTACAAGTCACCTCATCTTGGATTCCCCTAGGTATCTAGTTTTCAAAAATGCACACGTTTGGTAGGTTTTCCTAGGTGCTGGCTGAGCTAGAGGCCAAAATCCAGAGCTAGGCACTTTGCAAAAAACAGCTCTGATTTTTTTGGGACACGTGATGTGTCCACGTTGTGTTTTGGGGCACTTCCTGTCGCAGGCACTAGGCCTACCCACACAAGTGAGGGGCTATGTTTATTGGGAAACTTGGGGGAATGCTGGGTCAAAGGAAATTTGTGTCTCCTCTCAGATTCCAGAACTTTCTGTCACTGAAATGTGAGGATAAAGTGTTATTTTGCCAAATGTTGAGGTTTGCAAAGGATTCTGGGTAACAGAACTTGGTGAGAGCCCCACAAGTCACCCCATCTTAAATTCCCCTAGGTGTCTAGTTTGCAGAAAATGCGCAGGTTTGGTATGTTTCCCTAGGTGCCGGTTGAGCTAGAGGTCAAAATCCACAGCTAGGCACTTTGCACAAAACAGCTCTGATTTCTTTGGGTAAATGTGATGTGTCCACGTTGTGTTTTGGGTAATTTCTTGTTGGGGGCACTAGGCCTATCCAAACAAGTGAGATACCATATTTATCTGGAGACTTGGAGGAACGCTGGGTTAAAGACAACTTGTGGCTCCTCTCAGATTCCAGAACTTTCTATCCCCGAAACGTGAGGAAAAAGTGTTTGTTTTGCCACATTTTGACATTTGAACATGATTCTGGTTAACAGAACTTGAAGCGAGCCCCACAAATCACACAATATTGGATTTTCCTAGTTGTCTAGTTTTCAAAATGCACAGGTTTGATAGTTTTCCCTAGGTGCTGGCTGAGGAAGAGGCCAAAATCCACAGGTAGGCAGATTGCAATAAACAGCTCTGATTTCTTTGGGAAAATGTGATATGTCCAAGTTGTCTTTTGGGACATTTGCTGTTGCAGGCACTAGACCTACCCACACAAGTGAGGAACCACTTTTATCTGGAGACTTGGGGGAACGCTAGGTTAAAGGAAATTTGTGGCTCCTCTCAGATTCCAGAACGTCCTGTCACTGAAATTTGAGGAAAAAGTATATTTTTTGCTAAATTTTGAGGTTTGCAAGGATTCTGGGTAACAGAACTTGGTGTGAGCCCTAGAAGCCACCCCATCTTGGATTCCCATAGTTGTCTGTTTTTCAAAAATGCACAGGTTTGGTAGGTTTCCCTAGGTGCCGGCTGAGTTAGAGCCCAAAATCCACAGCTAGGCACTTTGCAAAAAACAGCTCTGATTTCTTTGGGAAAATGAGATTTGTCCACGTTGTGTTTTGGGTCATTTCCTGTTGTGGGCACTAGGCCTACCCACAAAAGTGAGGTACCATTTTTATCTGGAGGCTTGGTAGAACGCTGGGTTAAAGGAAATTTGTGGCTCCTCTCAGATTCCAAAACTTTCTCTCACCAAAATGTGAGGAAAAGGAGTTTTTTTGGGCCAGATTTTGAGTTTGTAAAGGATTCTGGGTAACAGAATTTGGTGTGAGCCCTACAAGTCACCCCATCTTTGATTCCCCTAGGTATCTAGTTTTCAAAAATGCACACGTTTGGTAGGTTTCCCTAGGTGCTGGCTAAGTTAGAGGCCAAAATCCAGAGCTAGGCACTTTGCAAAAAACAGCTCTGATTTCTTTGGGACACGTGATGTGTCCACGTTGTGTTTTGGGGCACTTCCTGTCGCAGGCACTAGGCCTACCCACACAAGTGAGGGGCTATGTTTATGGCGAAACTTGGGGGAAAGCTGGGTCAGAGGAAATGTGTGTCTCCTCTCAGATTCCAGAACTTTCTGTCACTGAAATGTGAGGATAAAGTGTTTTTTTGCCAAATGTTGAGGTTTGCAAAGGATTCTGGGTAACAGAACTTAGTGAGAGCCCCACAAGTCACCCCATCTGAAATTTCCCTAGGTGTCTAGTGTTCAGAAAATGCACAGGTATGGTAGGTTTCCCTAGGTGCAGGCTGAGCTAGAGGCCAAAAGCCACAGGTTAGCACTTTGCAAAAAACAGCTCTGATTTCTTTGGGAAAATGTGATATGTCCAAGTTGTGTTTTGGGTCATTTCCTGTCGCAGGAACTAGGCCTATCCACACAAGTGAGGTAGCATTTTTTTCTGGAGACTTGGGGGAATGCTGGTTAAAGGGAATTTGTGGCTCCTCTCAGATTCCAGACCTTTTTGTCACCGAAATGTGAGGAAAAAGTGTTCTTTTTGCCAAATTTTGAGGTTTGCAAATGATTCTGGGTAACAGAACTTGGAGCGAGATCCACAAGTCACCCCATCTTGGATTCCCCTTGGTGTCTAGTTTTCAAAATGCACATGTTTGGAAGGTTTCCCTAGGTTCTGGCTGAGTTAGAGGCCAAAATCCACAGCTAGGCACTTTGCACAAAACAGCTCTGATTTCTTTGGGAAAATGAGATGTGTCCACGTTGTGTTTTGGGTCATTTCCTGGTGTGGGCACTAGGCCTACCCACAAAAGTAAGGTACCATTTTGATCTGGAGGCTTGGTAGAACGCTGGGTTAAAGGAAATATGTGGCTCCTCTTAGATTCCAAAACTTTCTCTCACCAAAATGTGAGGAAAAGGAATTTTTTTTGGCCAAATTTTGAGTTTGTAAAGGATTCTGGGTAACATAATTTGGTGTGAGCCCTACAAGTCACCTCATCTTGGATTCCCCTAGGTATCTAGTTTTCAAAAATGCACACGTTTGGTAGGTTTTCCTAGGTGCTGGCTGAGCTAGAGGCCAAAATCCAGAGCTAGGCACTTTGCAAAAAACAGCTCTGATTTCTTTGGGACACGTGATGTGTCCACGTTGTGTTTTGGGGCACTTCCTGTCGCAGGCACTAGGCCTACCCACACAAGTGAGGGGCTATGTTTATTGGGAAACTTGGGGGAATGCTGGGTCAAAGGAAATTTGTGTCTCCTCTCAGATTCCAGAACTTTCTGTCACTGAAATGTGAGGATAAAGTGTTATTTTGCCAAATGTTGAGGTTTGCAAAGGATTCTGGGTAACAGAACTTGGTGAGAGCCCCACAAGTCACCCCATCTTAAATTTCCGTAGGTGTCTAGTTTGCAGAAAATGCGCAGGTTTGGTATGTTTCCCTAGGTGCCGGTTGAGCTAGAGGTCAAAATCCACAGCTAGGCACTTTGCACAAAACAGCTCTGATTTCTTTGGGTAAATGTGATGTGTCCACGTTGTGTTTTGGGTAATTTCTTGTTGCGGGCACTAGGCCTATCCAAACAAGTGAGATACCATATTTATCTGGAGACTTGGAGGAACGCTGGGTTACAGACAACTTGTGGCTCCTCTCAGATTCCAGAACTTTCTATCCCCGAAACGTGAGGAAAAAGTGTTTGTTTTGCCACATTTTGACATTTGAACATGATTCTGGTTAACAGAACTTGAAGCGAGCCCCACAAATCACACAATATTGGATTTTCCTAGTTGTCTAGTTTTCAAAATGCACAGGTTTGATAGTTTTCCCTAGGTGCTGGCTGAGGAAGAGGCCAAAATCCACAGGTAGGCAGATTGCAATAAACAGCTCTGATTTCTTTGGGAAAATGTGATATGTCCAAGTTGTCTTTTGGGACATTTGCTGTTGCAGGCACTAGACCTACCCACACAAGTGAGGAACCACTTTTATCTGGAGACTTGGGGGAACGCTAGGTTAAAGGAAATTTGTGGCTCCTCTCAGATTCCAGAACGTCCTGTCACTGAAATTTGAGGAAAAAGTATATTTTTTGCTAAATTTTGAGGTTTGCAAGGATTCTGGGTAACAGAACTTGGTGTGAGCCCTAGAAGCCACCCCATCTTGGATTCCCATAGTTGTCTGTTTTTCAAAAATGCACAGGTTTGGTAGGTTTCCCTAGGTGCCGGCTGAGTTAGAGCCCAAAATCCACAGCTAGGCACTTTGCAAAAAACAGCTCTGATTTCTTTGGGAAAATGAGATGTGTCCACGTTGTGTTTTGGGTCATTTCCTGTTGTGGGCACTAGGCCTACCCACAAAAGTGAGGTACCATTTTTATCTGGAGGCTTGGTAGAACGCTGGGTTAAAGGAAATTTGTGGCTCCTCTCAGATTCCAAAACTTTCTCTCACCAAAATGTGAGGAAAAGGAGTTTTTTTGGGCCAGATTTTGAGTTTGTAAAGGATTCTGGGTAACAGAATTTGGTGTGAGCCCTACAAGTCACCCCATCTTTGATTCCCCTAGGTATCTAGTTTTCAAAAATGCACACGTTTGGTAGGTTTCCCTAGGTGCTGGCTAAGTTAGAGGCCAAAATCCAGAGCTAGGCACTTTGCAAAAAACAGCTCTGATTTCTTTGGGACACGTGATGTGTCCACGTTGTGTTTTGGGGCACTTCCTGTCGCAGGCACTAGGCCTACCCACACAAGTGAGGGGCTATGTTTATGGCGAAACTTGGGGGAAAGCTGGGTCAGAGGAAATGTGTGTCTCCTCTCAGATTCCAGAACTTTCTGTCACTGAAATGTGAGGATAAAGTGTTTTTTTGCCAAATGTTGAGGTTTGCAAAGGATTCTGGGTAACAGAACTTAGTGAGAGCCCCACAAGTCACCCCATCTGAAATTTCCCTAGGTGTCTAGTGTTCAGAAAATGCACAGGTTTGGTAGGTTTCCCTAGGTGCAGGCTGAGCTAGAGGCCAAAAGCCACAGGTTAGCACTTTGCAAAAAACAGCTCTGATTTCTTTGGGAAAATGTGATATGTCCAAGTTGTGTTTTGGGTCATTTCCTGTCGCAGGAACTAGGCCTATCCACACAAGTGAGGTAGCATTTTTTTCTGGAGACTTGGGGGAATGCTGGGTTAAAGGGAATTTGTGGCTCCTCTCAGATTCCAGACCTTTTTGTCACCGAAATGTGAGGAAAAAGTGTTCTTTTTGCCAAATTTTGAGGTTTGCAAATGATTCTGGGTAACAGAACTTGGAGCGAGATCCACAAGTCACCCCATCTTGGATTCCCCTTGGTGTCTAGTTTTCAAAATGCACATGTTTGGAAGGTTTCCCTAGGTTCTGGCTGAGTTAGAGGCCAAAATCCACAGCTAGGCACTTTCAAATAAACAGCTCTGATTTCTTTCGGAAAATGTGATGTGTCCATGTTGTGTTTTGGGACATTTGCCGTTGCGGGCACTAGGCCTACCCACACAAGTGAGGTACCACTTTTATCTGGAGACTTGGGGGAATGCTGGGTTAAAGGAAATTTGTGGCTCCTCTCAGATTCCAGAACGTTCTGTCACCGAAATGTCAGGAAAAATGATCTTTTTTGCTAAATGTTGAGGTATGAAAGGATTCTGAGTAACAGAACTTGGTGTGAACCCTAGAAGCCACCCCATCTTGTAATTCCCATAGGTGCCTAGTTTTAAAAAAAGCACAGGTTTGGTAGGTTTCCCTAGGTGCCGGCTGAGTTAGACCCCAAAATTCACAGCTAGGCACTCTGCAAAAAACAGCTCTGATTTGTTTGGGAACATGTGATGTGTCCACGTTGTGTTTTGGGGCACTTCCTGTTGCAGGCACTAGGCCTACCCACATAAGTGAGGGGCTATTTTTATTGGGAGACTTGGGGGAACGCTGGGTCAGAGGAAATTTGTGTCTCCTCTCAGATTCCAGAACTTTCTATCACCGAAATGTGAGTAAAAAGTGTTTGTTTTGCAAAATTTTGAGGTTTGCAAACGATTCTCGGTAACAGAACTTGGTGAAAGCACAACAAGTCACCCCATCTTAAATTCCCCTAGGTGTCTAGTTTTCAGAAAATGCACAGGTTTGGTAGGTTTCCCTAGGTGCCGGTTGAGCTAGAGGCCAAAATCCACAGCTAGGCACTTTGCAAAAAACAGCTCTGATTTCTTTGGGAACATGTGATGTGTCCACGTTGTGTTTTGGGGCACTTCCTGTTGCAGGCACTAGGCCTACCCACATAAGTGAGGGGCTATTTTTATTGGGAGACTTGGGGGAACGCTGGGTCAGAGGAAATTTCTGGCTCCTCTCAGATTCCAGAACTTTCTATCCCCGAAATATGAGGAAAAAGTGTTTGTTTTGCCACATTTTGACATTTGAACATGATTCTGGCTAACAGAACTTGATGCGAGCCCCACAAATCACCCCATATTGGATTTTCCTAGTTGTCTAGTTTTCAAAATGCACAGGTTTGATAGTTTTCCCTAGGTGCTGGCTGAGCTAGAGGCCAAAATCCGCAGGTAGGCAGTTTGCAATAAACAGCTCTGATTTCTTTGGGAAAATGTGATGTGTCCAAGTTGTCTTTTGGGACATTTGCTGTTGCAGGCACTAGGCCTACCCACACAAGTGAGGAACCACTTTTATCTGGAGACTTGGGGGACGCTAGGTTAAAGGAAATTTGTGGCTCCTCTCAGATTCCAGGACGTCCTGTCACTGAAATTTGAGGAAAAAGTATCTTTTTTGCTAAATTTTGAGGTTTGCAAGGATTCTGGGTAACAGAACTTGGTGTGAGCCCTAGAAGCCACCCCATCTTGGATTCCCATAGTTGTCTAGTTTAAAAAAATGCACAGGTTTGGTAGGTTTCCCTGGGTGCCGGCTGAGTTAGAGCCCAAAATCCACAGCTAGGCACTTTGCAAAAAAAAGCTCTGATTTCTTTGGGAAAATTAGATGTGCCCACGTTGTGTTTTGGGTCATTTCCTGTCGTGGGCACTAGGCCTATCCACACAAGTGAGGTACCATTTTTATCTGAAGGCTTGGTAGAATGCTGGGTTAAAGGAAATTTGTGGCTCCTCTCAGATTCAAAACTTTCTCTCACCAAAATGTGAGGAAAAGGTTTTTTTTTGGGCCAAATTTTGAGTTTGCAAAGGATTCTGGGTAACAGAACTTGGTGTGAGCCCTACAAGTCACCCCATCTTGGATTCCCCTAGGTGTCTAGTTTTAAAAAATGCACACGTTTGGTAGGTTTCCCTAGGTGCTGGCTGAGTTAGAGGCCAAAATCCACAGCTAGGCACTTTGCAGAAAACAGCTCTGATTTCTTTGGGAAAATGTGATGTGTCCATGTTGTGTTTTTAGGTCTTTGCTGTCAGGGGCACTAGGCCTACCCACACAAGTTTGGTAATATTTTTATTTGGAGGCTTGGGGAAATGGTGGGTTAAAGGAAAGGTGTGGCTCCTCTATGAAACCAGAACTTTCTGTCACCGAAATGTGAGGAAAAAGTGGTTTTATTTTCCAAATTTTGAGGTTTGCAAAGGATTCTTGGTAACAGAACTTTGTGCGAACCCTACAAGTCACCCCATCTTGGATTCCCATTGTTGTCTAGTTTTCAAAAATGCACAGGTTTGATAGGTTTCCCTAGGTGCCGGCTGAGTTAGAGGCCAAAATCCACAGCTAGGCACTTTGCAAACAACAGCTCTGATTTCTTTGGGAAAATGAGATGTGTCCACTTTATGTTTTGGGTCATTTCCTGTCGTGGGCATTAGGCCTATCCACACAAGTGAGGTACCATTTTCATCTGGAGACTTGGGGTAATGCTGGGTTAAAGGAAATTTGTGGTTGCTCTCAGATTCCAGAACGTTCCGTCACCGAAATGTGATGAAAAAGTGTATTTTTTTATAAATTTTGAGGTTTGTAAGGATTCTGGGTAACAGAACTTGGTGTGAGCCCTAGAAACCACCCCATCTTGGATTCCCCTAGGTGTCTAGTTTTGAAAAATGCACAGGTTTGGTAGGTTTCCCTAGGTGCCGGCAGAGGTAGAGCCCAAAATCCCCAGCTAGGCACTCTGCAAAAAACAGCTCTGATTTCTTTGGGAAAATGTGATGTGTCCATGTTGTGTTTTTGGGCATTTGCTGTCACGGGCACTAGGCATACCCACACAAGTTAGGTAATATTTTTATTTGGAGGCTTGGGGGAATGCTGGGTTAAAGGAAAGGTGTGGCTCCTCTATGATACCAGAACTTTCTGTCAATGAAATGTGAGGAAAAAGAGGTTTTATTTTCCAAATTTTTAGGTTTGCAAAGGATTCTTGGTAACAGAACTTTGTGTGAACCCCAAAAGTCACCCCATCTTGGATTCCCCTAGGTGTCTAGTTTTCAAAATGCACAGGTTTGGTAGGTTTCCCTAGGTGCCGGCTGAGTTAGAGGCCAAAATCCACAGCTCGGCACTTTGCAAAAAACAGCTCTGATTTCTTTGGGAAAATGTGATGTGTCCATGTTGCGTTTTGGGTAATTTCTTGTTGCGGGCACTAGGCCTATCCACACAAGTGAGGTACCCCTTTTTATCTGGAGGCTTGGGAGAACGCTGGGTTAAAGGAAATTTGTGGCTCCTCTCAGATTCCAAAACTTTCTCTCACCGAAATGTAAGGAAAATGATTTTTTTTTTTTTGCCGAATTGTGAGTTTGCAAAGGATTCTGGGTAACAGAACTTGGTGTGAGCCCTACAAGTCACCCCATCTTGGATTCTCCTAGGTGTCTAGTTTTCAAAAATGCACACGTTTGGTAGGTTTCCCTAGGTGCTGGCTGAGCTAGAGGCCAAAATCCACAGCTAGGCACTTTGCAAAACACAGCTCTGATTTCTTTGGGAAAATGTGATCTACCATTTTCATCTGGGGACTTAAAGGAATGCTGGGTTAAAGGAAAGGTGTGGCTCGTCTATGATACCAGAACTTTCTGTCAACGAAATGTGAGGAAAAAGTGGTATTATTTTCCAAATTTTTAGGTTTGAAAAGGATTCTTGGTAACAGAACTTTGTGCGAACCCCAAAGGTCACCCCATCTTGGATTCCCCTAGATGTCTAGTTTTCAAAATGCACAGGTTTGGTAGGTTTCCCTAGGTGCCGGCTGAGTTAGAGGCCAAAATCCACAGCTAGGCACTTTGCAAAAAACTGCTCTGATTTTTTTGGGAAAATGTTATGTGTCCACATTGTGTTTTGGATCATTTGCTGTCGCAGGCACTAGGCCTACCCACACAAGTGAGGGGCTATGTTTATTGGGAAACTTGGGGGAATGCTGGGTCAGAGGAAATGTGTGGCTCCTCTCAAATTCCAGAACTTTCTGTCACCGAAATTGAGGAAAAGGACTTTTTTTTGCCAAATTTTGAGATTGCAACGGATTCTGGGTAACAGAACTTGGAGCGATCCCTACAAGTAACCCCATCTTAGATTCCCCTAGGTGTCTAGTTTTCATAAATGCACAGGTTTGGTAGGTTTCCCTAGGTGCAGGCTGAGCTAGAGGCCAAAAGCCACAGGTTAGCACTTTGCAAAAAACAGCTCTGATTTCTTTGGGAAAATGTGACGTGCCCACGTTGTGTTTTTGGGCATTTGCTGTCACGGGCACTAGGCCTACCCACACAAGCTAGGTAACATTTTTATTTGTAGACTTGGGGGAATGCTGGGTTAAATGAAAGGTGTGGCTCCTCTATGAGTCCATAACTTTCTGTCACCGAAATGTGAGGAAAAAGTGGTTTTATTTGCCAAATGTTGAGGTTTGCAAAGGATTCTGGGTAACAGAACTTGGTGCGAGCCCCAAAAGTCACCCCATCTTGGATTCCCCTAGGTGTATATTTTTCAAAATGCACAGGTTTGGTAGGTTTCCTTAAGTGCCGGCTGAGATAGAGGCCAAAATCCACAGCTAGACACTTTGCGAAAAACAGCTCTGATTTCTTGGGAAAAATGTGATGTGTCCACGTTGTGTTTTGGTGCATTTGCTGTTGCGGGCACCAGGCCTACCCACACAAGTGAGGTACCATTTTTATTGGAAGCCTTGTGGGAACTCTGGGTTAAAGGAAATGTGTGATTCCTGTCAGATTCCAGAATTTTCTGTCACCGAAATATGAGGAAAAAGTATTTCTTTTGTCAAATTTTGAGGTTTGCAAATGATTCTGGATAACGGAACTTGGAGAGAGACCCACAAGTCACCCCATCTTCGATTCACCTAGGTGTCTAGATTTGAAAAATTTGCAGGTTTGGTAGGTTTCCCTAGGTGCCAGCTGAGTTAGAAACCAAAATCCACAGCTAGGCACTTTGCAAAAAACGGCTCTTATTTCTTTGTGAAAATGTGATGTGTCCATGTTGAGTTTTGGGGGATTTCCTGGTGCCTACCCACACAAGTGAGGTACCATTTTTATCTGGAGACTTGGGGGAACGTTGGTTTAAAGGAAATCTGTGGCTCCTCTCAGATTACAGAACTTTCTGTCACTAAAATGTGAAGAAAAAGAGTTTTTTTATGCCAAATTTTGAGTTTGCAATGGATTCTGGGTAACAGAACTTGGTGCGAGTCCCAAACGTTACCCCATCTTGGATTCCCCTAGGTGTCTACTTTTTAAAATGCAAAGGTTTGGTGGGTTTCAGTAGGTGTCGGCTGAGTTAGAGGCCAAAATTCACAGCTAGGCACTTTGCAAAAAACAGGTCTGATTTCTTTGCGAAAATGTGATGTGTCCACGTTGTGTTTTGTGGCATTTCCTGTAGCGGGCACTAGGCCTACCCACACAAGTGAGGGTCTGTTTTATCGGGAGACTTGGGGAAACGCTGGTTCGGAGGAAATTAGTGGCTCCTCTCAGATTCCAGAACTTTCTTTCACTGAAATATGAGGAAAAAGTGTTTTTTTGACAAGTTTTGAGGTTTGCAGAGGATTCTGGGTAACAGAACTTGGTGAGAGCCTCACAAGTCACCCCATCTTAAATTCCCCTAGGTGTCTAATTTTTAGAAAATGCACAGGTTTGGTGGGTTTCCCTAGGTGCCGGCTCAGCTAGAGGCCAACATCCACAGCTAGGCACTTTGCAAAAAACAGTTCGGATTTCTTTGGGAAAATGTGATGTGTCCATGTTGTGTTTTGGGGCATTTCCTGTCGCGGACCCTAGGCCTATCCACACAAGTGAGGGTCCATTTTTATCTGGAGACTTGGGGGAATGCTGGGTTAAATGAAATTTTTCGCTCCTCTCAGATTCTAGAACTTTCTGTCACTGACATGTGAGGAAAAAGTATTTTTTTTGCCAAATGTTGAGGTTTGCAATGGATTGTGGGTAACAGAACTTGGTGTGAGCCCCACAAGTCACCCCATCTTGGATTCCCCTAGGTGTCTAGTTTTAAAAAATGCACAGGTTTGGTAGGTTTCCCTAGGTGCAGCTGAGTTAGAGGCCAAAATCCACAGCTAGGCACTTTGCAAAACACAACTCTGATTTCTTTGGGAAAATGTGGTGTGTCCAAGTTGTGTTTTGGATCATTAGCTGTCACGGGCTCTAGGCCTACCCACACAAGTGAGGTACCATTTTTATCTGGAGACGTGGGGGAACGCTGAGCAGGAGGAAATGTATGGCTCCTCTCAGATTCAAAAACTTTCAGGCACCGAAATTTGCTCAAAAAGTGGTTGTTTTGCCAAATTTTAAGGTTTGCAAATGATTCTGGGTAACAGAACTTGGTGAGAGCCCCACAAGTCACCCCAACCTGGATTCCCATTGTTGTCTAGTTTTCAAAAATGCACAGGTTTGATAGGTTTCCCTAGGTGCCGGCTGAGTTAGAGGCCAAAATCCACAGCTAGGCACTTTGCAAACAACAGCTCTGATTTCTTTGGGAAAATGAGATGTGTCCACTTTATGTTTTGGGTCATTTCCTGTCGTGGGCATTAGGCCTATCCACACAAGTGAGGTACCATTTTCATCTGGAGACTTGGGGTAATGCTGGGTTAAAGGAAATTTGTGGTTGCTCTCAGATTCCAGAACGTTCCGTCACCGAAATGTGATGAAAAAGTGTATTTTTTTATAAATTTTGAGGTTTGTAAGGATTCTGGGTAACAGAACTTGGTGTGAGCCCTAGAAACCACCCCATCTTGGATTCCCCTAGGTGTCTAGTTTTGAAAAATGCACAGGTTTGGTAGGTTTCCCTAGGTGCCGGCAGAGGTAGAGCCCAAAATCCCCAGCTAGGCACTCTGCAAAAAACAGCTCTGATTTCTTTGGGAAAATGTGATGTGTCCATGTTGTGTTTTTGGGCATTTGCTGTCACGGGCACTAGGCATACCCACACAAGTTAGGTAATATTTTTATTTGGAGGCTTGGGGGAATGCTGGGTTAAAGGAAAGGTGTGGCTCCTCTATGATACCAGAACTTTCTGTCAATGAAATGTGAGGAAAAAGAGGTTTTATTTTCCAAATTTTTAGGTTTGCAAAGGATTCTTGGTAACAGAACTTTGTGTGAACCCCAAAAGTCACCCCATCTTGGATTCCCCTAGGTGTCTAGTTTTCAAAATGCACAGGTTTGGTAGGTTTCCCTAGGTGCCGGCTGAGTTAGAGGCCAAAATCCACAGCTCGGCACTTTGCAAAAAACAGCTCTGATTTCTTTGGGAAAATGTGATGTGTCCATGTTGCGTTTTGGGTAATTTCTTGTTGCGGGCACTAGGCCTATCCACACAAGTGAGGTACCCCTTTTTATCTGGAGGCTTGGGAGAACGCTGGGTTAAAGGAAATTTGTGGCTCCTCTCAGATTCCAAAACTTTCTCTCACCGAAATGTAAGGAAAATGATTTTTTTTTTTTTGCCGAATTGTGAGTTTGCAAAGGATTCTGGGTAACAGAACTTGGTGTGAGCCCTACAAGTCACCCCATCTAGGATTCTCCTAGGTGTCTAGTTTTCAAAAATGCACACGTTTGGTAGGTTTCCCTAGGTGCTGGCTGAGCTAGAGGCCAAAATCCACAGCTAGGCACTTTGCAAAACACAGCTCTGATTTCTTTGGGAAAATGTGATCTACCATTTTCATCTGGGGACTTAAAGGAATGCTGGGTTAAAGGAAAGGTGTGGCTCGTCTATGATACCAGAACTTTCTGTCAACGAAATGTGAGGAAAAAGTGGTATTATTTTCCAAATTTTTAGGTTTGAAAAGGATTCTTGGTAACAGAACTTTGTGCGAACCCCAAAGGTCACCCCATCTTGGATTCCCCTAGATGTCTAGTTTTCAAAATGCACAGGTTTGGTAGGTTTCCCTAGGTGCCGGCTGAGTTAGAGGCCAAAATCCACAGCTAGGCACTTTGCAAAAAACTGCTCTGATTTTTTTGGGAAAATGTTATGTGTCCACATTGTGTTTTGGATCATTTGCTGTCGCAGGCACTAGGCCTACCCACACAAGTGAGGGGCTATGTTTATTGGGAAACTTGGGGGAATGCTGGGTCAGAGGAAATGTGTGGCTCCTCTCAAATTCCAGAACTTTCTGTCACCGAAATTGAGGAAAAGGACTTTTTTTTGCCAAATTTTGAGATTGCAACGGATTCTGGGTAACAGAACTTGGAGCGATCCCTACAAGTAACCCCATCTTAGATTCCCCTAGGTGTCTAGTTTTCATAAATGCACAGGTTTGGTAGGTTTCCCTAGGTGCAGGCTGAGCTAGAGGCCAAAAGCCACAGGTTAGCACTTTGCAAAAAACAGCTCTGATTTCTTTGGGAAAATGTGACGTGCCCACGTTGTGTTTTTGGGCATTTGCTGTCACGGGCACTAGGCCTACCCACACAAGCTAGGTAACATTTTTATTTGTAGACTTGGGGGAATGCTGGGTTAAATGAAAGGTGTGGCTCCTCTATGAGTCCATAACTTTCTGTCACCGAAATGTGAGGAAAAAGTGGTTTTATTTGCCAAATGTTGAGGTTTGCAAAGGATTCTGGGTAACAGAACTTGGTGCGAGCCCCAAAAGTCACCCCATCTTGGATTCCCCTAGGTGTATATTTTTCAAAATGCACAGGTTTGGTAGGTTTCCTTAAGTGCCGGCTGAGATAGAGGCCAAAATCCACAGCTAGACACTTTGCGAAAAACAGCTCTGATTTCTTGGGAAAAATGTGATGTGTCCACGTTGTGTTTTGGTGCATTTGCTGTTGCGGGCACCAGGCCTACCCACACAAGTGAGGTACCATTTTTATTGGAAGCCTTGTGGGAACTCTGGGTTAAAGGAAATGTGTGATTCCTGTCAGATTCCAGAATTTTCTGACACCGAAATATGAGGAAAAAGTATTTCTTTTGTCAAATTTTGAGGTTTGCAAATGATTCTGGATAACGGAACTTGGAGAGAGCCCCACAAGTCACCCCATCTTCGATTCACCTAGGTGTCTAGATTTGAAAAATTTGCAGGTTTGGTAGGTTTCCCTAGGTGCCAGCTGAGTTAGAAACCAAAATCCACAGCTAGGCACTTTGCAAAAAACGGCTCTTATTTCTTTGTGAAAATGTGATGTGTCCATGTTGAGTTTTGGGGGATTTCCTGGTGCCTACCCACACAAGTGAGGTACCATTTTTATCTGGAGACTTGGGGGAACGTTGGTTTAAAGGAAATCTGTGGCTCCTCTCAGATTACAGAACTTTCTGTCACTGAAATGTGAAGAAAAAGAGTTTTTTTATGCCAAATGTTGAGTTTGCAATGGATTCTGGGTAACAGAACTTGGTGCGAGTCGCAAACGTTACCCCATCTTGGATTCCCCTAGGTGTCTACTTTTTAAAATGCAAAGGTTTGGTGGGTTTCAGTAGGTGTCGGCTGAGTTAGAGGCCAAAATTCACAGCTAGGCACTTTGCAAAAAACAGGTCTGATTTCTTTGGGAAAATGTGATGTGTCCACGTTGTGTTTTGTGGCATTTCCTGTAGCGGGCACTAGGCCTACCCACACAAGTGAGGGTCTGTTTTATCGGGAGACTTGGGGAAACGCTGGTTCGGAGGAAATTAGTGGCTCCTCTCAGATTCCAGAACTTTCTTTCACTGAAATATGAGGAAAAAGTGTTTTTTTGACAAGTTTTGAGGTTTGCAGAGGATTCTGGGTAACAGAACTTGGTGAGAGCCTCACAAGTCACCCCATCTTAAATTCCCCTAGGTGTCTAATTTTTAGAAAATGCACAGGTTTGGTGGGTTTCCCTAGGTGCCGGCTCAGCTAGAGGCCAACATCCACAGCTAGGCACTTTGCAAAAAACAGTTCGGATTTCTTTGGGAAAATGTGATGTGTCCATGTTGTGTTTTGGGGCATTTCCTGTCGCGGACCCTAGGCCTATCCACACAAGTGAGGGTCCATTTTTATCTGGAGACTTGGGGGAATGCTGGGTTAAATGAAATTTTTCGCTCCTCTCAGATTCTAGAACTTTCTGTCACTGACATGTGAGGAAAAAGTATTTTTTTTGCCAAATGTTGAGGTTTGCAATGGATTGTGGGTAACAGAACTTGGTGTGAGCCCCACAAGTCACCCCATCTTGGATTCCCCTAGGTGTCTAGTTTTAAAAAATGCACAGGTTTGGTAGGTTTCCCTAGGTGCAGCTGAGTTAGAGGCCAAAATCCACAGCTAGGCACTTTGCAAAACACAACTCTGATTTCTTTGGGAAAATGTGGTGTGTCCAAGTTGTGTTTTGGATCATTAGCTGTCACGGGCTCTAGGCCTACCCACACAAGTGAGGTACCATTTTTATCTGGAGACGTGGGGGAACGCTGAGCAGGAGGAAATGTATGGCTCCTCTCAGATTCAAAAACTTTCAGGCACCGAAATTTGCTCAAAAAGTGGTTGTTTTGCCAAATTTTAAGGTTTGCAAATGATTCTGGGTAACAGAACTTGGTGAGAGCCCCACAAGTCACCCCAACCTGGATTCCCCTTGGTGTCTAGTTTTAAAAAATGCACAGGTTTCGTAGGTTTCCCTTTGTGCCAGCTGAGCTAGAGGCCAAAATCTATAGCTAAGCACTTTGCAAAAACCAACTCTGATTTCAATGTTAAAATGTGATGTGTCCATGTTGCATTTCCTGTTGTGAGCATTAGGCCTACCCACTCTATTACTAGGAAATATTTTTATTGGGAGACTTGGGGGAACAGAGAATAGCAAAACAAGTGTTATTGCCCCTTGTCTTTCTCTGCATTTTTTCCTTCCAAATGTAAGACAGTGTGTAAAAAAGATATCTATTTTAGAAATGCCCTGCAAATCACATGCTAGTATGGGCCCTCCGGAATTCAGAGATGTGAAAATAACCACTGCTTCTCAACACATTATCTTGTGCCCATTTTGGAAATACAAAGGTTTTCTTGATACCTATTTTTCACTCTTTATATTTCAGCAAATTAATTGCTGAATACCCGTAATAGAATTAAAACCCATTGCAAGGTGCAGCTCATTTATTGGCTTCTTGATGAACCTACAAGCCCTATATATACCCGCAACCAGAAGAGTCCAGCAGACATAACAGTATATTGCTTTAAAAAATCTGGCATTGCAGGAAAAAGTTACAGAGTAAAACGTTGAGAAAAATGACAGTTTTTTCACCTCATTTTCAATATTTTTTTATTTCAGCTGCTATTTTCTGTAGGAAAACCTTGTAGAATCTACACAAATTACTGCTTGCTGAATTAAGAATTGTATCTACTTTTCAGAAATGTTTAGTTGTCTGGGATCCAGCATTGGTTTTACACCCATTTCTGTTCCATCTGGAAGGCAGCTGAAAGTACAAAAAATAGTAAAAATAGGGTATGTCCCAGTAAATTGCCAAAATTTTGTTGAAAAATGTGGTTTTCTGAATCAAGTCTGCCTGTTAGAGAAAGCTGGGCAGATGGTGGAGTTAGCACCACAAACCCTTTGTTGATGCCATTTTCAGGGAAATAAACACAAGCCTTCTTCTGTGGCCCTTTTTTCCCATTTAAAAATAAAATAAAAATTGCTATATTTTGGCTAAATATCTTCAGGGGAACCCACAAATTCTCGGTACCTTTAGAATCCATAGGATACTGTAAAAAAGGACACAAATTTAGCATGAGTAGTTTATGTGACAAAAAGTTATGGGGGCCTAAGCGCGAACTGCCCCAGATAGCCAAAAAAAGGCCAGCCACCTGAGGGGAACAGGCCTGGCAGCGAAGGGGTTAAAGTTTCTACTTTGTCAAGAAGATGCAATGTAAAAATGGGGACCCTAATTCTGGCTTCTAATCCATATAAATGTTAAGTTAATTATTTTGTTGTCATATCTGTGGTGCAGTATTACCTCCTTACTACCTCGGTACATATCAATGATTGGCTCATGTGTTCTTTTCCTTTATAGAGCAGTTGGAATATGCAATATGTTTTGCATATTTACCTTAACAATCACTCTAAAAAGAAGATCTGCCTTCTACTTGTGATTATAATTAATTCAGTAATGTGGTGATATGTTGGGAATAAAAGTTAGAGATAGCTATATGTTTTGTTTTTAAATACAGAGTACTGCAGTACATTTGATTAGGTCTCTAGAGAGTACTACGGTAAAGTAAAAGTATTTTTTTTAAAACAACCCATATATTTTCACTTTTATTCATACTCCTGTTAGGGTGGCTCTTAAAAGAGTCTTTAATTAGAAGTATATTCTTTGGATTTAGATAGTGCCCCATCTGCACCATATGAGTAACGTTTGGCGAACACAATGTTGAGGTGATATACGGAAGACATGCTCTGATCTCTTAAGAAGGCAGATTCCATTTTGTTGACATAACTGCAGGCTTTTTTTTAAACTTTCCTGCATTTGCTAATGAGTATTTCCATTTTATCCTTTGCAAATATTTGAAAGCACAACATAAGTGTGAAAAAATAGACTCATTAAATATTTAAAAGTAGCTTTTATCTCCGTTTAATCTATTCATCTATTTTGAATACCCGTGAAGTGGCCAATATCGTTGCCTCCACAATTAATAATTATAAAATGGTAATGCTGACAAGCACTAGGAGATTAAATGAGAGATATGACTTTATTCCACCCTGAACCTCTTTCAGCTACCCATGTGACCTTAAATTATGCTCAATGCTATGATTCTAAGCGCACTTTCTAGACCAAAAGATATAACTGTGCCCACTTATTTGTATGCTAACCTTCTTCTGTGAAGTCTTTCAAAAACCTTCAAGAAACACTGACTGAATGTGGGAAAGGTAAACATGGAGTTACTGTGCTACCACACTTGCATTCACATTCCATGTAACACATTAAACTTATGAAAGAAACAGTCTGATTAGTTATATGTGAAATTGGGCTGCTAACATAGCCCAAACAGTACTAAAAAAGTACATTGAATAACAAAAACATCTAGAATGGTATACTTTGAGAATCTTATGGTGTAGCTACAGCTACTTTAATGATATTTAAGGTCACATGACCATGTGACCCAATAGAGTATAGGATAAGAATAATAAGCCACTGGTTGTCTCTTACATACTTGCTGATTTGTTTTAAACACTTACGAAAGAGAGACCAACTTTAATCATACATCAAAATCAACTACTAGTATAGTTTGTAATAAATATAATTTAGCTGTATCACTCATTACTATTGCATCAGAATTACCATTAGGCTACAAACGTATCCCAATGCTACTTGACTTATGGAAACATAATTTACGTTAGGTGAATTGCTGTAATAGAACTGAAATTCTACTAAAGCTTGAAGATACTGAAGTGTTGTATTATTAGGAAAGGAATAACTTCATTTTCAATGGGTGACTTATACTTTAATGTAGTTATCCCTAATAGTATTGTTGTTTCACTTTCTATTTGTATTTAAAGGTATAGCTTCAATTAGCACAATGCCTTCAAAATGTTACCAGAAAGAAATGAAAATGTACTCTACATATATTCAAAATAAAGTACCCACACCTAAAAATGGACAAACTGGATGTTCTGAAAAGGAAAATGGTAAGGCCATTATCAAAGGTTCCAAAGTGAGAAAGGAGTTTGTGCTGATGATAGTCTTATTTGTGCAAAAATAAATCCCACAAATCTGAATGTGTGTAAAGACCACTCCTACAAAAACAAACAGGTGAATTGTTCTCTGTTGTACAGTCATACAAGGAGGATGAGCATTAGAAATATTATATGTAAACATTTTAAAAACAGAGTAGTTAACTAAAAATGTATCCCACTTGCAAAAACTATACTGCAAACCTGAAACATCAACAGCTTTTCTGGAAAAATAAAATTATTTATTTTAACTATTAATCATATGAAAACACTCACATGTTTAAATTTAACATATAAATTATGTAAGTTAGGGAAAAAAAACTTGAATTAGTTAGTGTTGTCTGATTAGTGGTTTTGGTTATAACTTTAGAATTGTTAAGGTTTTACTTGTTTAAACTTGGTTTGTATAGGGAAACATGTTTTCCTAAATATAACTAAGCTTTAACCTTTGGCTTTTCAATGAATCTCAATTTTTCTTTTACATTTTTAATAAAAATTTGTTTCAAAACGTAGAGTCCAGTGTCACCAGTGAAGAGTTGTTATGTGGAGTGTCATACAATACAGTGAAGGAGAGTATCAAAAAGTCTATTGTCGTAAACTAGAGTATTGTACATTGGATTCGATTAGAGTGTAGCAGTTTCATATCATACAGTGTAGTATAGTGTGATACAGTGTAGTGGCATGGTGTCATATAGTGGAGTCAAGTATTGTAGACTGGAACAGTGAGTTGTGCTGTAGAATGGTATGTCAAACAGTAAAGTAGGATGTTGTAGACTGATATAGAGTGGAGTAAAGGTTTTAGAGTGGAGTAGGGTGACGCAGAGTGTCATAGAGTCGAGTATTGCCAAGTGACTGTTATGGAGTACAATGTAGGAGAGTGTCATGGAATGAAGTGCTGTGTCATATAGTGGAGTGGTGTATTGTAGGGAGAAATTGGGTGGTGGGTCATCTGGTGTCATACACTGAAGTACTGAGGCATAGAGTGGATGGGCTTAGAATGGAGTAGAGTGTCATAGATTGTCACAGAGTGTAGTACAGTTTTGTAGAGTGGAGTTGCCTTTAGTGGACTACAGTGTCGGACAGTGGAGTGGAATTGGGTAGTATAAAGTGTAATATATTGGAGTATAGTGAAGTGGAGTACACTGGAGTGGGGTTAGGTAGAGTGAAGTGTCATAGACTCACGTGGCATGTTAAAGGCTATTGTGGCATGGAGTGCAGTAGAGTAGAGTGGCCTAGTATACAGATGAATAAAGTGTCTTAAATTGGAGTACTGTGTTGTACAGTAGAGTGTAGTGAGTTGTTGTACGGTAGTGGAAAGTGATGTAGATTACAGGAGAGTAGAATGACAAAATCTAGTTGATTTTTGTAGAGTTGAGTGGTGTACAGTACAGTGTTATAGAGGGTGATACAGTGGATTGGCATTCATTGTTATACAGTACAATGGCATTGGGTGGTGTAGAGCGGTGTGGCACACTGCAGAGTGGAGTACTGTGTCAGAGTAGAGTGAAGTGGGGAGCAGTAGCACTGAAATAGTTGCATACAGTTTTATATATTGTACTAGATTGTATGAGTAGAGTGGATTAGAGTCTTATGCAGTGGCATACAGTAGAATATAGTTTTAACGTGGAGTGAAGGAGTATAGACAGGAGCAAAGTGCTGGAAAGGGGCATGCAATGTAGTACAGTATTGTGCAGTGGAGTTACACAGAGTATAGTAGTGTGTGAAACAGCGAAGCTACGTAGAGTGGACTGTTGTATAGTAGCAAAGAGTGATGTAAAGTATTACTCAGTGGATTAGATTCTATGGAGTGGTGTAACCTAGTGTGGAGTAAAGCGCAATAGAGAGTATTTGTGTGTCATAGAGTAGAGTGACATGAAGTAGAGTGTACTGGCATAGCATACATAGGTTTGAAAACTGTTATAAATTAGACTGGGACCAAAAGTGGCCTGGAGAGTGGGCCCACAGTTTGGCTGCGTTTGGGGTGTTGGCCACAGGGACTGGCTACATGGACTAAGTGCAGGCCAGTCCTTGTGGCCAACACCCTGCTCTGCATGGCCTTTGACCATGTGTGGCATGGGGTTGGCTGCATGCCAAGGGTCTGCAGCCAAGCTCAGACATGTACGGCTTTGGCCATGCACAGAGTAGGTTTCCCTGCATCCGTGGGGGCATTTAAAAAAAAAAACTAGAAATTCACTGAAAATAACAAAGTTCACAGGAGCATTATAGTTTAGAAATACCAATCAAAACCCATAGAAATTCACAGAAAAAAATTAAGGGTACAAGGACAGTATCATTAGGAAATAGAATTTAGAAAACCTTAGAAATTCACTAAAAAACAAAGGTTACAGGGGTATTACAGTTGGGTTCGGATTTTACACACACAAAACCACAGAAATTCAGCAGCTGTAGTTATACTTAACTCAAGATATTATAACTCATGCCCTAGGGCAAATATAACTCATGCCCTCAACATGCCCTGCAAATTATCCCACATATTACATCAGTCATGACATCTTCTATGGCATCATGGATAACATCTCTGCAACATTTGCAATACATGTATTGATGAGGAAACTGTGCATGGCGAGGGCGTGAGTTATAGTTACCTTAGGGCATGAGTCTCAAGCTGTGGTACCCACATAAATTGAGCTCCTGCACAATCCCCTTTGTGGTCAACCAAGTAACCATCATAATGCGAAGGTGGCACCAGGGGTGTAAAAAGAGAGAGCGTCCAAGCATGTACAATTTAGGAAAACAGCAAACTAAAAAAAAGTATTTTGTTGTGGCACAAAGCAACAATTTTAAACAGTGGCTGAAAGGCTAAAGCATACTCCAGAAGACACTGGGGCTGCACAAAATATTAAAAAAAATATTTGGTTGTGCCCCAGAGAGGACAGGGGCACTGCCAGTGCTGTGTCAAATGCTTTGGTGGATCCCCTCCTAGGTCCTCATGTACATGACCTTGGGAGACCTTTGTATTTAGCATTCCTAAAACTGGGATGTGTAACTGATGGTACAGGAATCATTGTTGGTGAATCTTAACACTCGAGTCAAGTTGAGAATTCTTTATTCGGTCACAAGAGACCATAAAATTAAACACATAAAATGACATATTTCATGATAAATCTCTGGTTAGTCTAAAACATTCTCATTTTGAGTAAATGTGAACAACCACAATTAACATACTTAATCAAATGCTCATTACTCAATAAAATGCAATAAAAATATAATTTATGTAATGTAGTGTAAGGTAGTGTAATAAGAATACAATTTCCTTCCTTTTTTAGTAAAAAATGAGATTAAATGCTGACAGAGAAATCTTCTAAAGTGCAAAGTTCTGCTAAAAACTAATTAATTACTAGTCTTATGGATATGTAAAAAACTCTTTCTAGTTAAATCCATTTTGTAAATCATAAGTCTTAGTTATTATTAATCAATCAATCAATCAATCAGGGATTTGTAAAGCGCACTACTCACTCGTGAGGGTCTCAAGGAGCTGAGGAAGGGAGGGTGGAGAAGGTCAGGGGGTGGTGGGGGGAGGTGCTGCTACTGCCCGAAAAGCCAGGTCTTGAGAAGTTTCCTGAAGGTAAGGAGGTCTTTGGACTGGCCCAGGTGGGTGGGAAGAGTGTTCCACATTTTGGCGGCAAAGTTCGAGAATGAACCATAACCGGCGGTAAATCATTCTCTCACCTCGCTGCCAAAACGCCTTTTATATAGCATCACAAAGGAAGATATAATCGAATGCGCCTGGTAAGTAATTTCTATGAATACATTAATCATATTAAGTCACAGTAAGAGGGCCTTCAGCAATTTCGAATTTTGATCTTGTCTAAGTTTTTTCTGGCAATAATTACAGAGCTTAAGAAGTTTGCTAAGGCACAGCATATTTCAATGGACAAGAGTGACTGAAGATATAAGAATGCAGGAGGCGATTGTCGTATGAGGGAAGATCTTAAAAAAGGGATTATATACCGTTTTCTCTGCCTGTCATACAATTTGCAGACTAAGACTACATGTATGGTACTTTTTTGATGAAACAGAATCGCATGGACAGGTCCTAAGTGTCACGTTCCAATCATTCATGGTAGGAAAAGTTACCAGGCTATGAAACGTGCCTAATCTTAAACGAGTAAGGACAAACCGGTGCCTGGCTTTTGTTACATACATCAAGTAAGGTTGCATGCTATCCCCAGTCAACATAAAATGATTATTCATGACACTGTGTTTTTGCACTTCCCCTGTCCACCTCAAGTCCACTAAGTACTTGAGGGACAAGGTCCTCAGGTCTTTTCTGCTTACAGCAGCCTATAGTTCTGGATTTTCAGAGTATTCTGAGTGTCCCACATCTTTAAAAAAGCTCTTAATATACTTCAACCACAAGACTCTTAAAGAAATTCTGAAGGCCAAACAATCCTGCAGAACAACCCGGTTTAGGTCTGCATGTTCTGAGGTCCATATTTTCTGCCATAATAATATAGGCTGCACCATAATTAAGTCAGTAAGGTGGTTCTGCACAACAGACAAATGAGGAAGTGCTACTTGGTACCGATAAAAGGAATCTCAGAAAATCATTTTCCGCTGTTTGGAGGGTATTCTATTTAGTGTACCCCCAAGCTCCCACCCCATATGTATATTGGGGGGAATATGTTTTGTTCTGTAGATTTTTAGCATGTTCTGTGGGGTAATCGTCCCTAGCCGTTTTGAAAAGTTCTTCAGCACCATGTTAGTCTTGATGAACTGTAATTTTCTGACTTTTATACACCGTGACCAAGAGCCTTCTTTGTCAAACATGATTCCCAGATATGAGAATGTTGTTGTGATTCTGATTTTTCCACCTTGCATGGTAATATCGTAGGTCTTCAGTATCTTTTTGACACATTTCAAAATATAGGTTTTAGAGCGGTTAACCTTGAGGCCTAGTTTTGACATATAGCTAGCACAAGTTGTTAAAAGTCACTGAAGGGCTAATGAAGTCCGTGCCATTAGGACTGTGTCAACAGCATAAAGTAAGGCCGGAATCAGACAATGACCGATTTGGGGGAGATCGTTACATTTATTTATTAGTTTTGACTCCAGCTTGTTTATGTATATATCAAAAATAGAAAAGGTGCTAATACACAACCTTGACATATGCCTTTTTGTATACCAAATGTTCTAGAACATTCCCCCTTGCCCTGTATCTCACCTTAACCCAGCTTCCTTTGTACCGCTCCCTTATAAAGTGGATGATTGTCTGGTCACCCCTAGATCATTCAAGATATTCCATAGTGTGTCGTGGACTACACAGTCAAATGCTGAGGATATAAATTACCTTCCTTGATCTTAATATATTTCCCAATTATAACGTTTAGATTCTATCCCTGTTCAACCGTACCAATCCCTGGGCGGAATCCATATTGTAGTTCTGACAAGATGTTATTTGTTTCCGCCCACTCTTGTAGTCTGTTTAGAATGATGCAACCAGCTATTTTAGCTAATGAGTCAAGAAGTCAAATGAGTCTGTAGCATGCTGGATTAAGGCTGTCTCCCTTTTTAAATATGGGGATAATAATAGACTCTGCCCAGATGGTATAAGCCCTGAAGTGCAACAGGCCCTCAGGACCTAAGTCAACAGGGGGCCCAATAGCTGGGTGTTGGCCTTATACAAATCCACAGGAATGCCATTGGGGCCTGGGGCTTTCCCCGCTTTACTTGCATTGACAGCCCCTAATACTTCTTCTGGGGTAAATGGAGGTGATTTATCTTTTTGGGTGGTATCACCAATTGGAGGCTCATGCGGGTCTGTCACAAGCTCGGCGCCATATATCTCAGAAAAATGACCAATCCAATCCTCCTCCATTATAGGGATCTCCAATATAGGATCTTCTCTTGTCCCCGGCATTGGAGAATTTATAATCTCCCAGAAAAGGATATTATCGTTTTTAAGATTGGCATCATAGAGTGATTCCCATGTTTTTTCTTTCATGCAATCTTAACTTTTCTTAATTACTGCCTTGTGTTCGTTCCTCAGCCTACGGACCTCATTCAAACATTTGGCTGGAGTACTTAAGGCCTTCTTTAGTCTTTTATGTGTCTTAGTGCAAGCAGAATCAAACCACCCATTATTTTGCTGCTGCCCCAACTTCCCCCTGTTATTGGTGAGGGCTCTTTTCACACCTCAAGATATCGAGGAGAAGTCACTGACACATTTGTATGGGTCTACATCATCGCTGAGGCATACCCTGAAATCTGTGGTGTAATCACTAATTAGTTGTTTCAGAAAGTCTTGCGGTTCAATTTGGGACCAGCGTAGTGAGTACCCATTGCATGAGGCCAGTTCGATGTCATCAACCAAGTCAGGATTGCCCTTTTGGCCTTGTTTACCAGATGTTAAAGAGATCTGTAGGCTCTGTGGGTAATGGTCACTGATTGCTATGTCATGTACTAGATAGTTAGACAAGGTATAAGCAAAGTGGCTGGACATTAATACATAATCTATCACTATATCAGCTCCTCTGCCATTAAAGGTGGGTTTGAATTGCGGCTCGCTACAGTAAATCTCGTTTACAAAGGACAGATCCAATTTATGCACCAAGTCATTCATGATGTCTCCTTGATGATTATGTGTAAAGTGTACCCGGGGCCCAAAACCTTCTTCATTTAAGCCATATACCTTTTCTGAGGATTCCTTACAAAGATAGATATTAAAGTCACCACCCCATATTATGAGCCTTTCTCTCCTTGGGTTTACACAGACTTTCTCTAAATCCTCTCCCAGCTGACCTAATATAGTAGAAACCTTACACATGGGAGCATTGTGGTAAGAATTAACCACTAGGAGGATCGACCTCCTCAAATCACACACAATCAGTTGATAGTATGGATTAGAAAATACCATATTCAGTTTTATTAAGGGGAGCTTGTTTGAAATATATGTACATAGACCACCTTTTGGCCTTCGGTGTCTTGAAGGGACGGCCAGTGTATGATATGTTCCATATCCATTAATATGGATGGGATTCAAAAGCCAAGTCTCCTGTAGACATAAAAAAAGGAAGTCTTCAATGAAATTCACCAATTCCGAGTTATTAAGCTTACTACGTAGGCCTGCCGTGTTCCAAAATAGAAACGCTATTTCCGTTTTCAGTGAACTCTGTTCCTGTGAGTTGGAGATAGTTGTCCATGTACTGTTTTGAACAGTAGGGGTTTGTGTCCTGGGTGGGTCATCATGCCTTTTCTGCCCCCCATGAGTATTTATCACGGGAGCATCCTTCTTATGAGTCTCTGTATTCTCTCTGCTCAGTCAGTCTCGATCTTCAAGGGCTGACAGAGCTTGGAATCTATTATAAGTGGGAATGGAATAAGGCTTGGTAGTTTCCCCTCAGTGGCTTGTCCGAACACTAAGGGAATTTTGCCTAGCGATATGTTGATAAAAGTATCCCAACTGAAGTAATGAAATGGCATGGGGGGTAACTTGCCCTGCGCCAAGCTTGTGGATAATTCTTTCTACTAATCCCGGTGTTTTGAAAGAGAGAACCACACACTCTCCCGGGAGTGATTTTCAACTACTACCTATCCATTTGACTCTCCTCACCATCTTTATATCATCAAAGAGGGGCCCAACCATACCAGCTTCCATTCGAGATCCGATCCAGTTCAAGGACTTATTCCTCAATGCTGTCCGTGATTCCTGATTTTGATTTGCCAAAGCAGGAACATTGGCCAAAATCACCACATAAGGTGTCACATCCGGGGGAAGATGCAGGTTGGCACATGGGCGAGAAGGTGATTCCAGTGATGTTTCTGCTATGTGTTCCCTCCCGGAGGGTTTTGTGACAGTACAGGGAACCCTATCAGAGGAAACCTCTTTATTAAATGTTTCTGCCTGTGGCAGCCTTGTGAGGACAGGTAGTAAAGGTGGATGTATTCTACTTATGGGAATTATAGTTGGATGAGATGTACCAGACACTTGTGCTGCAATATTTGGCTCTCCTGACTGTAAAGATTTTATAAGGTCTGAGCTGAGCTCAAGATTACTTTCAACCTTTCTCAGGTGGTCCGAAAGGGAGTCAAATGATGACTTGACAAAAGGTTTTAGAGCATTGATTGATTTGGGGATGTTTGCAAGACATTTTGAAGTGGTTTTGACTGTTTTTTTGTAGGTTTTATTTGAACTGGTCTTCTTTAGTGACTGCCTTCCTATTGACTTAACTGAGTCCTTCTTCTTTTCAGGCAGAGATTTCCCATTATTAGAGATGTTGTCCTCCCTGCATTTTAAAGGCTTTCTTAGGCGTTTGGATGAAGGCAAGGAGACGTCAGAGACTAATATTGTGTCCGAAGTATATTGAACGCAGCTATTTTTGTCATTGTAATTTCTCGGGTCTCAGTTCTCACCATGTGTGTGCCTGGGTCCGTATCAGTGTGGCCAATCTGAATTGCAGGGATCCCTAAAGAGGCCGATGTGATTTCACCGCGTGACTGCAGTTTTTCTTCAACGCATGAAATTAGCTTAGCAATCACACCCATTGCACCTGAAATATATTTTCATATGGAATTAAGATCTTTTAAGGTGGGTGAGAGTTCAAGCTTGCATGCTTTCTCTTGCCCATCTTTCCGAGGGCTAAGTATGACCTTTTCAAAAGAGAAATATTATGGCCCTCATTACGTCCCTGGCAGTCGGTAAGAAAGTGGTGATAATACCGCCAACAGGCTGGCGGTAACTATTTCCAAATTATGACCATGGCCGAAAGATCTCCGAAAGACAGCCAATGTACCACACCAACAACCAGGGCAGAAGCAACAGGCACCACAGTGGTAGCTGGCTACAGCCAGATGGAAGTCAAAGTTCAGCCCACCATATTGTGACCAGACAATCTGTCACCTTTTCCGGAGCGGTTTCAACGACATCAAAAGCATGGTGGAAACACTGCACAGAAATGAAAGGACTCACCATTGGAGACACAGGGAAGAACCACGCTGCCATGGAACCAGAGCTGCAAGTGTTCCCGTTGATATTCTATGTCCTGCTCCACCACGAACACCAACGCTGGTGAAGATGATGACGGTGACTACAGCCACCTAGCACACAGGGGGGGAAACAAGAGTGACATACACACACACAACACACACCCCATACACAAACCCCATACACAACCAGCTGCACAAGAAAACAAGTGAATCCCTCTAAATCGTTTGAATAATGCAAGGACTACAGGAATTGACTTAAGTGATTGAAATAAGATCAACACAGTATAAATAATACATATGCCAATTCAACAGATGTGTACAAATTTACAAAAAAGGGACACTGCCCAGTCCTCAGTTTGCATGGGCCACAGGGCAAAGTCCAAGGCCCCACTTGTTACCTGCATCAATACAGAGAAAACCCTGCAGGGGCATCAGTTGGCAAATAGGCAGGCACCTAAGGGGGAGGGGGAACACCTCATCCAGAGGTGGAAACAAGACCACTGGTTCTGGAGGGGGCAACATACCCTGTGCTTGGTCCTGGGGAGTGCAAGCCCACAGTCTCTCAGGTGGGTGTCATCCCCACTGGTTCTGGAGGGAGCAACATGCCCTGTGCTTGGTTCTGGGGAGTGCAAGGTCACAGTCTCTCAGGTGGGTGACTTGCCCACTGGTTCTGGAGGGGGCAACATGCCCTGTGCTTGGTCCTGGGGAGTGCAAGGCCACAGTGTCTTGAGTGGGTGACTTGCCCACTGGTTCTGGAGGGGGCAACATGCCCTGTGATTGGTCCTTGGGAGTGCAAGGCCACAGTCTCTCAGGTGGGTGACTTGCCCACTGGTTCTGGAGGGGGCAACATGCCCTGTGCTGGGTCCTGGGAAGTGCAAGGCCACAGTCTCTCGAGTGGGTGACTACCCCACTGGTTATGGAGGGGACAGGCCGCACAGTAGCCCATGGAGGCTGGATCGCATTGCGTCCGTCGGCGGTAATGGCTGTACTTTGGTGGTGATGGAGGTAGTGGGAGGCTCCTGCTCAGCCCCTGCACCCTGTGATGGCTGCACTGTGGTGGTGGTTGAAGTAGTGGGAGGCTCCTTCTCAGCCTCTGCACCCTGTGATGTCTGCAAGGTGTTTGTGGTTGAAGTAGTGGAAGGCTCCTGCTCAGGCCCTGCACTCACTGATGGCTGCACAACCACGGTTGGTGGTGGAGGCTCTGTGACAGCTGCTGGTGCAGGCTCCTTCCCCTTCTTGCTTGATGGTGCAGGCTCCTTCCCCTTCTTGCTTGCTAGTGCAGGCTCATTCCCCTTTCTGCTGGCTGGTGCAGGCTCCTTCACCATTTTGCTGGCTGGTGCAGGCTACTTTACCTCTCAGCTGGCGGGTGCAGGCTCGTTCCCCTTCTTGCTGGCTGGTGCAGGCTCCTTCCCCTGTCTGCTGGCTGGTGCAGGCTCCTTCCCCTTCTTGCTTGCTGGTGCAGGCTCCTTCCCCTTTCCGCTGGCTGGTGCAGGCTCCTTCGCCTTCAGGATTTGTGGCCTGGAATCTTTTTCACCATGAGTAGGCGCGAATGGAAGTGGTCCTGTGGACTGTGTGGCTGAGGTACTTGGCTGGGTTCTTGATATCCTGGCCATACGTGCAGTATGGGGGGAGGGGTAGGGAAGAGGTCAGTGGTGGAAAGGAAAAGCTTCGTAGAGACATTGCAGCGGGAAGAGGGAGAAGTGATTGGAGTGGTTGTTGGAGGTGTTTGTCTGCTGGATTTGGGTGCAGGTGCATGGGCTGTATGCTGTTGTGAGATGGATGGCTGATTGGTGTCTGAGTGCTTGCGTTTGTGTACCTTGGGGGGACAGACACGGTGGGAGAGGACACAGGGGACGTGTGCATGGATGTTGTGGAGGTGTCTGGCAGTGAGGTGTGTGTTCTGCTTGGTGTGGTGATGATGCAGGGAGTGGATGATGATGTAGTGCATGCAGGTGTGAGTGTGGGCGTAACTGGGTGGGAGGTGGAGGAGGGGGAGAGGGGGCGACAGTGGAAAGAGTGGATGTTGTTGTGTCTGCAAATGAATGGTGTTTGTGTGAGTGCCAGTGGGATGAAGTGTGGTGCTTGTGTTTGCCTGTGCCACTCTTGTGTGTTGTTCTGTGTGCACGCTCACCTGGCTGCGTGCTTGGGATGGGTTGGGGTTGAGGAGAATGGGAAGTGGAAGTTGGAGGGTGGATGGTAGAAACAAGGACAATGGCTGCCATCAGAGAGGAGGCCACCAATCCAGTGTGAATGTCTTCCAGGAATGCATTAGATTGTTGCATCTTGGCTGCCAGCCCTTGGATGGCATTCACAATGGTTGACTGCCCTACAGACAGGGATCTCAGGAGGTCAATAGCCTGCTCACTCAGGGCAGCAGAGCTCACTGGGGCAGGGCCTGAGGTGCCTAGGGTGAATGAGATGCCCACCCTCCTGGGTGAGCGGGTACGGGCAACTCGCTGAGGGGCTGCTGGGTGTGGTGGCTGTACCTGTAGCTGGGGTAGTCACAGAGGTGTCCGCCACCACCAGGGAGCTCCTCCCATTGGAGGAGGTATCAGAGTCTGTATTGTCCCCTCCAGTCTCTGCCGTGGTGCTCCCCTCACCCTCCGTCCCACTGGTGCCCTCATCGTCAGTGGACTCTGCCTCCTGGGTCCTGTGGGATGCAGCTACCTCCGTCGCCAGTGCCTCTGCTCCTTAGCTAGATGATGCTAATGCACAATAGGACAAGAAGACAAAACAAGAAAGTGGGGGAGAGAGAGACAAAGGATACACCACCATTGGCGTACACAGCACCCTCACACACAGGGAACAGGCCTACACACTATGCACTGTACTACCAGTGATATTGCTAGCCACCAAGGCATGAGGAGGAGCACACACCGCCAACTGCAGCACACCTGGAACCCACGCAGCCCTGCCCAGTAGTGGATACTAATAAGCTGAGTAGCTATCAATTTCCAATCAGACCCCTAGCCACCAGAGGACCTACGCTGCTATGTCTGGCCTGGCCCAGGGGCACCCAAGGACACACACCCACCACCCAGATACCACCCCACCAGGTGTAAGCTGTAATAATAACCACTGTACTCACCCCCTTGTGGCTGCTGTGTTACCCTCAGCACACATCCAGCTATGGATTGGCCACTGCCTGTATGCGGACCATCAGGGGGTTAGGGTTCGACAGTCTCCCCTTCCTCATTGGGAGGCCATCCCCAGCTGGGCATCTGTGGTCTTCTGTTTCCAGCGTCTCAGGTCCTTTCACCGTTTACGATAGTGGGTGCTCTGCCTGACATAGACCCTCAGGGTCCGCACCTCCTTGGTGATGGCACGCCATATACCCTTCTTTTGATGGGCGCTGACCGGCAGAGGTAAGACAAACAGGAAAACAGTCCAGCCTGTCACACACATGGCCCACCATACCCCTTTCCATGGCCATTGGCACATACATGGGCCAGCTCACAACGTGTACACCGCCAACAGATAATCCCCCTTACACAATGCCTTCACACACATTTCCATGCATCCATGCCACATGCATCGTGCCCACAGTGTACTCACCTGTTGGTCTGGAAGCACACACAGCAGTCCATACTGGGATAGGACCCCATCCACCAGTCGCTCCAACTCCCCAGAAGTGAAGGCTGGGGTCCGTTCCCTGGTCACACGGGCCATGGTAGGTTCCAGACATAGGTCACAGCAGCACATGCAGTGTAGGTCCTTTCCTATGGAAGGTCAGGTAACAAGTGAGGAATATGATAGAAAATGGCAGTCACGTAGATCACCATTGGTCACTGTAACCCATAGGGCCCAATATTAACCAATGAGGATTTGCACGGCGGTTCCCGACTGCCTTCCACCACGGCGCACAACGTCAGCGGAATTACCTCACTTCCAGCTTTCCCTCCACACAGGACAGGCGGACGCCATTTCGGGGAGGCGAGCCCTATGGAATAATGCTGCATCACAGGAGAAATAGCATATACTGGACAAATCACACTGACCCATTACATATTCACAGAATGCAAACTACTGTTGTGGCTCAATTGTTCAGTTTGTGGCAGGCTCCTAACTATTTTGTCCCATAGATTCCTACCACTGTGGATGAATTGGAGATGTAGACATACCTCTGTGTACAGACCCCTGGTGGACTTGGCTACACTGGAGGACAGGCACATAATACTCACCTATACACTGGCAGGGCCACAATCACAGAGCTGTGTGCCCTGACCCTGACCTGAAATCTGCTATCTGTCACCTCACTGGGATCCCCCCTCTTGTGCAAGTGCTATCAGTACTCCATTTCCTGGCAACAGGTTCTTTCCAAGTGACAGTGGGGTTGGCAGCAGGAATGTCATAGTCAATGTTCTCATTAGTGCTGACAAGAGTGCTGTCTGCCCTGATAAAACACATGTGCGGCTACATTGCATTTGCCCAGGTTGAAGATTTGGCCACTGTGAAGGCAGAGTTTTATGCAATGTGACATATCCCCAATATAATTGGGGTGATTGATGGAACGCACATTGCATTTGTCCACCCCCTCCGCCAGAACGAACAAGTGTTCAGGAATCGTAAGTGTTTCCACTCCATGAATGTGCAGATGGTGTGCTTGGCGGACCGGTACATCTCCCACGTCAATGCTAAGTATCCTGGGTCGGTGCATGATGCCTTTGCCCTAAGGAATAGCAGCATCCCAAATGTGATGGCCCAGCTACAGAGGCACAGGGTGTGGCTTATAAGTGAGCTCTGGTTCCAACCCAGTATATGTTGGTGTATAGGCATGGTGTGGGCCATATAGGATAGTGTGTGGCTAAATGTTGTCCCTAAATAATTGAAGGTGACCCTGGTTACCCAAACCTATCATGGCTGCTGACCCCTGTGAGGAATGCCAGGACAAGGGAAGAAGAACGTTATAATGAGGCACATGGGTGAACCAGAAGGATAATTGAGAGAACCTTTGGCCTCCTGAAGGCTAGGTTTCGGTGCCTCCATCTAACAGGTGGATCTGTGTTCTACTCACCAAAGAAGATCTGCCAGATAGTGGTGGCATACTGCTTGTTCCACAATCTGGCCCTCAGACGCCATGTCCCTTTTCTGCAGTAGAAGGAGACTGGAGATGCCCCTATGACAGCAGTGGACCCTGTGGACAGTGAGGATGAGGAGGCAGAGGATGAACATGAGGACAACAGAACATCTGTGATCCATCAGTAGTTCCAATGACACACAGGTAAGACAGTATACCGTTACATTTCAATGACTTTAATTGTAATCTGTGTGGCATTTGTATGCTGATAATTCTCAATTCAATGCCCAATTACTTTTCCATCTGGCTATTCATTTTGCAGATGTTGGTGATTTGAAAGATACTCCTGGTGTGATCACTGCAGCCAGCTTCAGGTCATTAAATCTATGTTCATTCTATATACAGTTTGTTTGCAATGCTTATACCTGTTTCAGACAATACATATTTGATATACATGACATACTCGAAATTGATTTTTGTCAAAGGGTGTTTATTAAAGTGAAATGGGATGGGGTGATGATGGAGGAAAGTCCAGGGTACTGTTCCAGTCTGTTTGTAGCACAGGTTCATTGTCCAAGGGTACATAAGACGGGGATCAATGGCAGTTCAAGGTGGACAAGGTGACTGAGTGGGACACAAGGGGACAATCAGGAGAGTCTCATTTCCTGGAGTGGGTCTTGGCAAGTGTCTCTGGCTTCTGTCTGGATCACAGGGAAAGGTTGCGGGGTGGTTCCCCTTCTGTAGGGGGAGGGGTACTGGTGGCCTGTGAGTCCTGTGGTGGGGCCTCCTGGCCAGTAGCAGCTGCGGAAGTGGAAGGCTGTTCAGATGACTGGCTAGTGGCAGGGGCCCGCTGGTGTGAGACTGCCCCCCTCATAATGTTGGCCATGTCTGCCAGCACCCCTGCTATAGAGATCAGGGTGTTGTTGATGGCCTGCAAGTCCTCCCTGATCCCCTGGTACTGTCCCTCCTGCAGCCACCTGTTCTCCTGCATGTTGTCCAGGATCTGGCCCATCATGTCCTGGGAATGTTGGTAGGGTCCCAGGATCTCGGAGAGTGCCTCCTGCAGAGTCGGTTCCCTGGGCCTGTCCTCCCCCTGGCACACAGCACTCCTCCCAGCTTCCCTGTTTGCCTGTGCCTCTGTCCCCTGAACGGTGTGCCACTGCCACTGACCCCAGGTCCCTGATTGTCTTGTGTGCAAGGTGTGGCCTGGGGTCCCTGTACAGGTGGACACACTGCTGATTGACGTGTCCTGGGGACAGAGGTGTGGGTATGCTGGGTGGGTGCTGTGGTGGTGTTTCTTGAAGGGGGAGGCCCTGTGGTGGTGTTTGACTGGGCTTGGGTAACCAGCAGTCCAGTGGTCCCTGATGAGCCAGATAAGTCGTCCAGATCCTGAAGTCCAGAGTTACTGTCATCACTGTGGGCCTCTTCAGGTGGGATACTGGATAGTCCTGGCACCTCATCTCCGGTGACATTGGCTGGGGTACCTGTGGGGATGTACATGATGTGTTATGGTTAATGTGTATGACATATTGTACATCCCTGGCTTCCACTCTATGGTTAGTTTTGCCCTGCCAGCTTTCACTTTTGTATGTTATTGTATGGTGGGATTGTTAGTTCTCTATGCTGTGCATACTTTAGTGATGTGTGCCCATGCAGGGCAGTGAGGAGTGTCCATACATTGGTACAACATACAGGGCTTGGCATTGGGATTGGTGAGATGTGATGGTGGAGTGTGTGTAATGGAGAGGAGTGATGGGAGTGAGGGTGAGGGTATGTGATGGCATGCAGGTAGGGAGTTGATAATAGTAGAAAGTTGACTTAACAGTGTCCAATCCGCCTCTAACTCAGGTCAGGCCCTCTGGATGCAGTATTGCCAAGACTTGCTCCTCCCATGCTGTGAGTTGTGGGGGAGTAGGTGGGGGTCCACCAGCAGTCCTCTGTCTTGCTGCAATGGAACGTACCTTCCCCTGTAGGTCATTCCACCTCTTCCTGATGTCCTCTCTTGTTCTGGGGTGCTGTCCCTGTCCACGATTCTCTGCCATAACTCCATCTTCCTTGCAAGGGATATTTGCTGCATATGTGCTCCAAATAGCTGTGGCACTACCCTGACAATTTCCTCCACCATGACCCTTAGCTCCTCCTCTGTGAAACGGGGGTGTCTTTGTGGTGCCATGGGTGTTATGTGAGGTGTGTTGGTAAGGGTATATTGGGTAATGTGTTGGGGTGTGTGATGTGGAGTGCGTGAGTGGTATATGGGTGTGAGTAGTATGTGGCTCTAGTTGTCTCAGTTGTCTTGGTCTCTGTCGGGTGGCAATGATTTGTAATCATAAAGGGTTGTTGGTAAACTGTGTGTGTGTTTTATAGTTGTGTGTGTGTGGTGTGTGTATGGGTGTCAGGTGTGTGTTGTTTGAATTGGCTAATGTGGAGTTGTTTTGTCTGTGAGTGTACATTGTGAGCCCGGTGGTATGTACCACCAATGGTTTACCGCCGTTGAATGTCTGCAGTGGTGATTTGTGGGTCATAATGTGGTGGGCGTTGTTCTGTTGGCGTAACGGTGTGGGTTTTGATACTACCAGTTTATCACTGACCTTTGGACTGGTGGATTTGGGTATGTGGCTGAATTCTGTCGGACTGGTGTGTGTGTGTCGTAATTTGGTGAACGGATATCCGCCGCCGTGGCGGTAAGTTGGCAGCCATCAGCGTGGCGGTAAGCGGGATTTACCACCAGAGTCATAATGAGGGCCTATATATTCAACAGTATGCTTTTGCGCTTATACAAATAAAGTGCGGGCCTAATAATTTGCAAGTTAGAGGATCTGGGCTACTGCCCGTCCCAGGATTCTTCTTATTTGCTCTCCTATCGAATTATCGTTTTGAGAAAATATGCAAATGTTATAGGGGGAAAGTGTGCCTTGACTGACACTAGGATCGTGGGGCCACTGAGGCTGTAGGAGACTGTCAATCTTACCTGAAAGGTTTCTGTATGCAGGAGAGAAGTACACCCTCGTTAGAGTGGGTCGTAAGCCAGACTATGGCATTCCTTCATTTCATCTGGTAAACTTAGGGGGGGATGCCCAGCCCAGCGTTCTCTGGGCACAGAGGGGCGTGGAAGGGCCCACCCTTGGCCCAGGCCTTGCCCAGGCACAGCCCACGTACATTCTGCACTGCTGGAATCTTCAGTGCGCTTTATAGCCTCAGCAGTTGGCTCCTACCCCTGCCTCCTGCAAGAGCCTCTGGTCTTTGTGGTCCATTGACTGACCACACTCGATATGTGCATTCCGCACTGCGGGAATCTTCAGTGCACTTCCTAGTGCTCAGCGGTTGGCTCCTCCCCCGACCACCTGCAAGGGCTTCTGGTCTTTGTGGTCTCTTGACTGACCATGCTCGATATGCGCATCCCCACACTTAACACTCCTTTGCAACATACTGTATATGAGTGACTCGCGCAAATAGTTAATTGGACATTGAAATGTTTTACTACAATGACAAAGTTAATAGTAAACCACTGTATGTATTAATTAATTTCACTGTAAGAAATTACCATCCTTAGTGGTTTTACTGGTTTTTATATTGCTCTAGAAGGACATATTCCTGCTTTTTTTAAGATGGTGACACTCACAAAGCCAGTGGAGCAGACTTTTGATAAGTACACCACTTTATATGATGTCTAGTACAAGTTAGGGGGTGTTGTGCTTTTTGGATCCTGGGCTAGATATGGGTATGAACTGTTAAGAAGGGATCACTATAGGCATTGCCAACTGCCATCATGTATATATATATATATATATATATATATATATATATATATATATATATATATATATATATATGTATATATATATATATAGTATTGAATATTGTGTGAATCATTAAGTACTTTTCATTTTTATAAGTAAAAGCACTGATTGACAATTATTTATTGGATGTTGCTTGTTGCGTATCTGAGAACAGGGCTTCTATCTCACACCAACTTCCCTGAATAAGCCTTGGACTATCCTGCCTTGTTACCCTGAGACAATCAAGTGCTTCAAAGTGGTACTTGATTTTCAGTAGATAGAAGGTTGAGGACTTTTTACTTATGACAAACTCACATCCCTCCCAACTGTTAACCCATTTTCTTTCAATATATATACTTGCACATTTAAGTTGGTTACCATATGTTTGTAGGGTGTGTGAGAAATGCATGTTGTTATTTAATAAGCTTAACTTATGTATAAAATGAGAGAAACCTTAAACAAGATGCACTTCAAGTCAGTTGAAAAATGGCTACTCTCACATTTGTTTATAGTATATGTGCTTCAATACTCTACCTGTTTTTGTTCTTTTTTAAGAACTGAGGTCCAAGGACATCAGTGTCAGTAACACTACAGTCTCTTTGTACCGTCTCCTTACATACAATACGTTAGTTGTGTCTTTAATTGTAAAGGCCATGCCAAAATGTTATGAATTTTAATACGTTTTCACGTGTGAAGCTGGAACTGCTCAGAATGTTTTTATTTACATTTGATGCAAGTGCTGACCTGTGTATGGGAGGAATTCTTGCAATTTGTGTAACCACTTGCAATTGAGTGGGGTAGAATTTCCTCCCATTCATCATTTGTACTCTATGCCACCTCAGATTAGACCCAGCTGTATAGAAAGCAGCCTAGGCCCTACTGCAAAAAGAACGGTCTAGCCAAACTGCCAAGCCAGGTCCTTTCTAAGCCTTAAAACACAAGCAACTCAAGACCATTTTTGGTCAGATTGGGCACTTTCAGTCAGGTGTAGCTTTCTCCAGTGGCACAGAAAGCAAGGGACTTATATCTGGGAATACCCTTAACCACTAAGGGGTTATATCAAATACACAAAAGATGATGGGAGAAATGCTTGCAATTTGTCTAACAATTGGCAATTGCATTCCAACTGTGTCATTCTTTTCCCCACCATGCACCCCAGATTAAACCAAGCCATATGTAGATCAACCAAGCTGGTCGCCCATGTATGGCTACATCTGTGTAAGTAATGTTATTTGAAAATAAATAAAAAATCACATAATGCTTCCTTTTATTAATCAACGCGTGTATATGTGCAATTATAATATATCATTCTTTATACATACGGAAACATTCAGTCTAATTTTTGTATTTTTCAAATGAAAATTTTGGGTCTGATTTAGATATTGGTGGTGTTACCACCAAACTGCTGAGGCAGCGGACCTGGGAAGACTGTCAAGTTGATGGTGTTCCACCCGCTGTATTTAGATGTTACAGTCCTGCAGGTGGTGTACTGGCAGCAGTTTGCTAACACAGGGAGGACATTGCGGGACCCAATGGACAGTGGACAATGGCAGTGGCTATGGAATAGAGGTAAGTCTCACACACAGACACACACACACACCTTTGCCATGTGTGTCACCATGCATCACACACAACACACCACATACACATGTCATAATGACATTGGGGGTCATTACAACATTGGCGGTAAAAGCCGCTTACCCCGTGCTGAAGACCGCCAACACACCGGCGTGGCAGCGGAATTCCGCCACAGCTATTATGACCACACAGCACAGAAACCGCCAAAATTCAGACATCCACAAAAGTCTGCCACACCAAAGGTCAGTGATAAACTGGCGAAAACAAAACCTCCACCGTCACGCCAACAGAAATACACCCACACTATCACGACACACGAATCCAGACGGCGGTCTTTTAACCGCGGTACTCCATTGGGGCTACACACCGCTGCGCTCAAAATACACACACATTTATAATACACAGCCACATTGGACAGTTCGAAACACACACACCTGATACACATACACACACCCACACACCCAATACAATATAAAACACACACCCACATCACCCACAAAGCCCTATGACCAAAATCCCGGACGAAGGCCAGAGAGAGACACCACAAACAACTAGCAAGCATCCACAGGCACACACAGAACTTCCACGCACCTCACACAACACACCACTAAATATCGCCCCACTTATCACCACACACTACCCCACACATCACCCACATCACCCCATGGCACGGCAAAGACACCCCAGGTTCTCTGAGGAGGAGCTCAGGGTCATGGTGGAGGAAATCGTCCGGGTAGAGCCACAGCTAATCGGATCACAGGTGCAGCACACCTCCATAGCTAGGAAGATGGAGCTATGGCACAGAATAGTGGACAGGGTCAACATAGTGGGACAGCACCCAAGAAATCGGGATGACATCAGGAAGAGGTGGAATGACCTACGGGGGAAGGTGCGTTCCGTGGTCTCAAGACACCACCTTGCGGTTCAGCGGACTGGCAGCAGACCCCCACCTCCTCCCCCACAACTAACCACATGGGAGGAGCAGGTCTTGGCGATTCTGCATCCTGAGGGCATGCAGGAGTAGATGGAGGAATGGACTCTGGTAAGGCAAATCTTAACTATTACATCCCCCACCCTACCTGCATGCCATCACATACCCCCACCCTCACCCTCACCCCCATCACTCCAACTCCTCACAAATGTCCCAACATCACAAACCACACATCCTAACACCAGGCCCTGCATGCAACAACAAAGCATGGACACCCATCACTAAAGCATGGCCACTGCACATACCCATACACCCCCCTAAACCATCATCACACAAGGTCCTACACAGGAATGCAAGCACTGGGGTGCACGGACACCCACCCATTGCACACCATGGCACCCACAGATGTAATAAACATCCTTTTATACCCCTGCAGGACCCCTACCCAACGTCACCGGACAGGAGGGTCCACACATGTCCACACCACCAACAGAAGAGGCCCACAGTGATGACAGCCACTCTGTCCAACTGGATCTAGATGACCAGCCCTGCCCATCGGGGACCTCTGGACAGTCGGTTCCCCTCACACAGTCACAGGGCACCACAGAGCTTCCCCCCTCTGGAAACACCAGCACAGCACCCACCCAGCGGGCCCATACTTCTGTCCCCAGGACAGGTCAATCAGCAGAGTGTCCACCACTACAGGGAACCCAGGTTAACCCACTACCCCAACAACAGGCACCTGGGGGCAGTGGTAGTGGGCACACGGTCCAGGGGACGGAGGCCCAGGAACACAGGGGAACTGGGAGTGCTGCTGTGCGACAGGGGGAGGACAGGCCCAGGGAACCCACTCTCCACGATGCCCTCTCCTCCATCATGGGAGCATACCACCACTCCCAGGAGACGATGGCAACGGTACTGGCCAAGTTTCAGGAGACCCAGTGCCTGCAGGAGGAACAGTATTTGGGCTTCAGGGAGGAACTCAGAACCATCAGTTCCACCCTGGGCACCATCGTAGGGGTGCTGAAGGAAGTACTCAACACCAGCAGGGACACTGTGGCACAACAAGAGGCCCCTGACACTAGTCTGGACGATGAACTGCCCACCACCTCCGCTGGCGCTAGTGGACAGGAGGCACAGCCACAGGACCACCACACCAGCACCTCACCCCCTGCAGAGGGAGAACCACCCCGCAAACGGTCCCTGAGATCCAGGACAAAGACAGAGAACGATGCCAAGACCCCCGCCAAGAAATGAGACCACCCTGAATGTCATCCTTCTGTCCCACTTTGTCACCCTGTTCATCCTTAAACTGCCCCAGCTCCGCTTCCTATGCCCCTTTGGACAATGCACCTGTGAGACTAATAGACTGGACTCTGTCATGGACATTCCTCCACCATCAACCCTCACCATTTTGCAACCCCCTCCAATATTGAGCACTTAAATACCCTTGAAGCACAAAACAATCTGGAGTCAGTCTGTGATTTCGGAATAATGTATTAGCAATTAATGTGTCAAAATGCTCTTTCAATTGTAATGTCAACATACCTATGTCACACAGCTGTAATCCATGAGGAATCAAAGCAGATGTCACACAGTGGGACCCACATCAGTGAAATCGTAAGGGAAACTGAAAACTCAGTGACCATACACTGGGTGAAAACGACAGACAGTAGAGAGGTAGTAGTGTTAAAGTATGTGTAGTAGGCAGGTTTGTATTCTTACCTGTGTCGCACTGGAAATAATGCTGGATCACCGAGTTCCTGTTGTCCATGTACTCTTCTTCTGCTTCCTCGTCTTCACTGTCCACAGGCTCCACAGCTGCAAAAACACCGCCATCTGGACCATCCTCCTGCAGAAAAGGCACCTGTCGTCGCAAAGCCAAGTTGTGAAGCATACAGCAGGCCACGATGATCTGGCACACCTTCTTTGGTGAGTAGAATAGGAATCCACCTGTCATATGGAGGCACCTGAACCTGGCCTTCAGGAGGCCGAAGATCCGTTCTATTATCCGCTGAGTTCACCCATGGGCCTCATTGTAGCGTTCCTCTGCCCTGGTCCTGGGATTCCTCACTGGGGTCAGTAGCCATGACAGGTTGGGGTAACCAGAGTCACCTGCTAATGGCGAGGGACAACTGTTAGACACACAGTAACCTGTAGGGATATCCCCAGACCCAGACAACCATTCCCACTGACTTGCTTCCAGGTGCTCACCTAATAGCCACACACGGTGCCTCTGGAGTTGACCCATCACATAAGGGATGCTGCTATTCCACAGGATGTAAGCGTCATGCAATGAGCCAGGGAATTTGGCATTAACATGGGAGATGTACTTGTCGGCCAAACACACCATCTGCACATTCATCAAATGATAACTCTTCTGGTTGCTGTACACCTGTTCACTCCTGTGGGGGGGTACCAAAGCCACATGTGTCCCATCAATGGCACCTATGATGTTGTGGATATGTCCCAGGGCATAGAAGTCTCCTTTCACTGTAGGCAAATCCTCCACCTGAGGGAAAACGATGTAGCTCCGCATGTGTTTCAGCAGGGCAGTCAACACTCTTCACAACACGTTGGAAAACATAGGCTGGGACATCCCTGATGTTATGGCCACTGTAGTTTGAAATGACCCACTTGCAAGGAAATGGAGTACTGACAGCACCTGCACTTGAGGGGGGATTCCTGTGGGATGGCGGATAGCTGACATCAGGTCTGGTTCCAACTGGGCACACAGTTCCTGTATTTTGGCACAATCAAGCCTGTAGGTGATGATCACATGTCTTTCCTCCATTGTCGACAGGTCCACCAGCGGTCTGAACACTGGAGGATGCCGCCATCTCCTCACATGTCCCAGCGGACGGTGCCTATGGAGGACAACAGCGAGCACAGAGTCAAACAACTCAGAGGTACGTAAACACAGCTTACACCGAATACGAATCATAATCCGATATTTGGCCTGTATGTTTGTTGAGGCTAGGCCTAGGTATGTGTGACGCAGTTAAAAATTAAGCCATGTGGGCCCCTCAAATGGCGGCTGCCTGACCTGTAAAGTGGGACAATGGGATGTGAGGTAACTGCGCTGGCGTAGTACACCGCCGTGGTAGGCGGTCGACGACCGCGGCGCAATTCTGCATTGGTTAACATTGGACCCTATGGGTCCCAGGAGCCAATGATGATGTACGCCGGGGGTGACGGTACGCACCGCTGCGGACCTGACTGCCATTTTCTATCTGTTCAATCACTCGATACCTGATCTTCGACAGGAGAGGACTTACACTGCAAGTGCTGCTGTGACCTCGGTCTGGAAGAGACAATGGCTCGTGCGACTGGGGAAAGGGCCCCTGCCTTCACATCGGAGGAGTTTGAGAAACTCGTGGATGTGGTCTTCCCCAGTACACGCTACTCTACGGTCCTCCAGACAAACAGGTAAATACACTGGGAGCATGCTGTATGGGCTATGCCTGTGTGGAGTGGGGTGGATGAAAGATGGGGGGGGGGGATTGAGGCGTGCATGAAACGAGGGTGAGTGCATGTGCATCATGGCAAGGGTAGGGGTGGGGGCCAATGACTGTGACAGTGCATTTGGTAATAACTTTTCTTTTCCCCCTGTACAATTCATGTAGTTCAGCGCCCACCAGAAAAAAATATATTTGGCGTGCCATCGCCACAGACGGAGCACCCATTGGCGTAAAAGATGGGAGGACATTCGCTGCTGTAGCAAGAAGACGGCGGAGACCCAGCTGGGGATGGCCTCCCAACGTGGGAGGGGTGCTCGTCGCACCATGACCCCCCTGATGTTCAGGATCCTGGCGGTGGCGTACCCGGAGTTAGATGGGCGCATGGGGGCATCACAGCAGCCACAAGGGGATGAGTACACTTCCATTCTGCTGATTTTGCATGCAGTGAAGGTGTCTGGGTGGGGGAGGTGAGCTGTGGGTTTCCCTAGACCAGGGCGAGTTTAGGAGGCAAGGTCCCCTTGTCCTGGCAGAGCCTGTGGCACCCCACCCCACCTGTGTACAGTGCCAAGTACACCTAGTCAGGCTCCTGTGAAACCGATGTGCGCAGATGTCGTCCAGAGCCTTGTAGGTCATGCCCCACGGATTGAACAGTGGAGGCCAAGTGCACGGCGTAGTGCAGGGGGCTTCTGTGTCTGTTGTGTCCGCCAACGGTAGCGGTAATGCATGCACACAAAATGTCTTTCTTCTGGTGTGTCCCCCTTTTTGTGGTCTCCCTGTTCTTGTGTGCATTAGCATCATCAGGCGGAAGAGCAGTGGCAACGGAGCAGGAGAGAGCTGCATCCCACATGGCCCTGGAGGGCGAAACAACAGAGTCGGAGTACACCAGTGTGACAGAGGGCGAGGGGAGCTCAACGGCGGGGACAGGAGCTGACACCAGTGACACGGACTCGTCCTCTGATGGGAGCTCCCTTGTGGCGGTGGCAACATCTGTGCCCCACGCATCCACAGGTACAGCCGCCACCCCCCCTCCAGCACCGCCCTCCCAGCAGCCCCTCAGCCTTTGCCCCGTGCCCGCTCACCCAGGAGGGTGGCATCACCTTCGCCTCAGGCCCTGCCCCAGTCACCCCTGCTGCCCTCAGCGAGGAGGCCATTGACCTCCTCAGGTCCCTCACTGTTGGGCAGTCTACCATTTTGAATGCCATCCAGGGTGTAGAAAGGCAGTTGCAACAAACAAATGCATTCCTGGAGGGCATTCATTCTGGTCAGGCGGCCCTTCAGCGAGCTTTTCAGACTCTGGCCTCAGCACTGATGGCAGCCATTGTCCCTGTCTCTAGCCTCCCCCCTCCAACTTCCTCCACCCAGACCCAATCCCCTGTACCTCAGCCTATCCCAAGCATACCTTCAGACCAGCATGAACACACCTCAACACACAAGGGAAGCTCAGGCAAACATAAGCACCACACATCCCACAGGCACTCACGCAAGCATCACACACATGCAGACATACCAACATCCACTGCCTCCACTGTGTCCCCCTCCTCCTCGTCTCCCTCCTCCCTCCCAGTCTCGTCTACACTCACACCTGCATGCACTACATCTACAGCCACTACTGGCATCACCAGCACACACGCCACCACACTCCGCTCACGTGCAGTCACCACCCCCACTGCCATTCACACTTCCCCTGTGTCCTCTCCCAGCGTGTCTGTGACGCCACCTCCCAAGATACACAAACACAGGCACACACCCACCCAACAGCCATCCACATCACGACAGCCTCCAGCGCATGCACCTTCACCCAAAGTCACCAACACCTCCTACAACCACAACCTCTTCCTCCTCTCCCAAACCCCCTCCAGCTACCTGTCCCAGTGTTTCCAAAAAACTTTTCCTGTGCAACCTTGACCTCTTTCCCACATCTTCCCCACCCTGTCCACCTCCTAGGGCCAGACTCTCCAGGTCCCAACCTAGCTCCTCAGCCACAACATCTCTGGGACCAGTGGTGCATTTAGTCACCGGAATCTGGAGTGCACCGGCCACCAGGGCAACCAGTGTGGCACGGAGCCACAGCACGGACATTCCCCCACCTGTGAAGCATCTAAAGTTGGCCAGTGCCCGGTGGGAGAGGGGGAAGACTCCAGCCACCAATGCCACTCCCAGAGGTGGGAGTGTGGAGTCAGCTGCGACACCTTCCAAGGTGGGGAATGGCCACAAGAAAGTCATCAGGTCTGGGAAGAGCAGCACAGGGGAGAAGACCGCCATCATCCCCGCTGCCCAGGAGCCCACCGCCATCATCCCCGCTGCCCAGGAGCCCACCGCCAGCACCTGCCCTACTGCCCAAGAGGCCACCGCCAGCACCTGCCCTGCTGCCCAAGAGGCCACCGCCAGCATCTGCCCTGCTGCCCAAGAGGCCACCGCCAGCACCAGCCCGCTGGGCCAGAGAGGACCGCCAACACCAGCCCCGCTGGGCCAGACAGGACCGCCAGCACCAGCCCCGCTGGGCCAGACAGGACCGCCAGCACCAGCCCCGCTGGGCCAGACTGGACCACCAGCACCAGCCCCGCTGGGCCAGACAGGACCGTCAGCACCAGCCCCGCTGGGCCAGACTGGACCACCAGCACCAGCCCCGCTGGGCCAGAGAGGACCGCCAGCACCAGCCCCGCTGGGCCAGACAGGACTGCCAGCACCAGCCCTGCTGGGCCAGACAGAACCACCAGCACCAGCCCCGCAGGACCATGAAGGACCGCCAGCACCAACCCCGCAGGACCATGAAGGACCGCCAGCACCAGCCCCGCTGGGCCAGACTGGACCACCAGCACCAGCCCCGCTCGGCCAGACTGGACCACCAGCACCAGCCCCGCTGAGCCAGACAGGACCGCCAGCACCAGCCCCGCTGGGCCAGAGAGGACCGCCAGCACCAGCCCCGCTGGGCCAGACAGGACCGCCAGCACCAGCCCTGCTGGGCCAGACAGAACCACCAGCACCAGCCCCGCAGGACCATGAAGGACCGCCAGCACCAGCCCCGCTGGGCCATGAAGGACTGCAAGAACCAGCCTCGCTGGGCCAGAGAGGACCGCCAGCAACTGAGTCACTGCAAAGGACACCGCCGCCACAAGCACTGCTGAACAGGGCACTGCCGCCACAAGCACCGCTGAACAGGGCACCGCTGCGACAAGCACCGCTGAACAGGGCACCGCTGCCACAAGCACCTTTGAAGAGGGCACCGCCACCGCAAGCACCGCTGAACAGGGCACCGCTGCCACAAGCACCGCTGGCCCATGAGCGCCAAGGGCACTGACGCTACTGAGTCCGTCACAAGCAGGATGAAGCAGTCTGGGCACCATGCCCCCTCCAGAGCCAGTGGAGAGATGCATCCACTACCTCAGTCCTTAGCAGGATGAAGCACTCTGGGCACCATGCCCCCTCCAGAACCATTGGAGATTCACATCCACTACCTCAGTCCTTAGCAGGATGAAGCACTCTGGGCACCATGCCCCCACCAGAACCATTGGAGACTGTCATCCACTTGTGAGACTGTGGCTTTGCACTCCTCAGGATGGAACAGTGGGCAACCCACCCACTGTAGAGACTTGAGAGACTGTGGCTTTGCACTCCCCAGGATGGAACAGTGGGCAAACCACCCACTGTAGAGACTTGAGAGACTGTGGCTTTGCACTCCCCAGGATGGAACAGTGGGCAACCCACCCACTGTAAAGACTTGAGAGACTGTGGCTTTGCACTCCCCAGGATGGAACAGTGGGCAACCCACCCACTGTAGAGACTTGAGAGACTGTGGCTTTGCACTCCCCAGGATGGAACAGTGGGCATGTGGCCCTCTCGTAGATTTGGTGTCTTGCACTCAACTGGCTGAGGTGCCCCTCCTTTCCCTCCCCCTGAGGTGCCTGTTTTCGTGCTCTGTGATGCCCCTGCAGTGTTCTCTCCGTCATGGTCGGGGATCTTGTGTGGGCCTCGCCCATACCGTGTGGGCCCAGTGTTCCACGGAATTCATTGGAGCACTACCTGGACTACTAAGCTTGGTGTATATTTTGTTTATAGTTTATATATATATTTTTGCGTACTTGATTTTAATATATTACAATGGTTACACTCATTTTCTTTGGTCTTTGCATTCTTCCAGGGGGGTTGGGGCTGTAACTATAATGTATCATGCTGTATTAGTGTGTGTGTTGTCGTGGGCGGGGGTGGGGGTGTTGCGTGTGTGTGTCCTTGTTTTTTCCCTCCCCCTCCCCTGTGTCGTAGGTGCAGTATTCACCGTTGTCTTCGCTGCTGACGTTCGTGCTCCTGGTAGAGGAGCGAGAAGATAAGGGCTGGCAGGATCTGCAGCTCTGGTTCCATGGCGTCCGGATTCCTCGTGGGGTGTGTGGAGGTGAGCGTTTTCCCTTCGAAGTCCTGTTTCCGCCGTGTTTTTGTCCGCGGTAAATCCGCCCCGTAAAAGGTGGCGGATTGGTAGGTTGTGATACTGTGGGCGGTACTTTGTTCTCCGCCTGTCTGTTGACGTTGACCGCCGCGCTGTTTGTTTGTACCGGTGTGGCAGTCGGAGTGTTAAAGTGGCTGTCTTTGTTGCCGGTTTCCGCCACGGTCGTAATTGCAATTTTTTTTACCGCCGGCCTGTTGGCGGTCTTACCGCCGCTTTAACACCGTCCGCCAGGGTTGTAATGACCACCATTGTGTGCATTTGTGTTGTGTCTAGTGTGTCCCTACCCATGTCCTACCTATTTGAGTCCTTGACATATGCATGTCACAGTAATCTTTAAAAAATACTGTGAGATGTATATGTCTGCAGTGGCCCCAATCTCATGTGCAGTGACCCCCAATGTACACAACCAATGCTGGTTCCCTACCTTTGTGTCCAGTGATGTGGGGGTTCGTGTTTTATCCCTGGGCCAGTGGCATCAGCAATGGAGAGTGTGGTCCAGTCATGTCCAGCTGGAAACAGAAGTGAAATAGGGAAAAAGGATGAGTTTTTACCCCCTTTCCCTCCCTATCTGCAAACTCAGACTTGGAGGTCGAATCACCACTTTTTGCTTGGCAGTAAGACACATCCAAATATGCATAGCTGTAAGTGTGGCTGGAGTCTCACCACCAGCCACTCTGTCCTCTCATGCTGAGGCAGACCACCAAGGCAGCAGACGGGTTTTCAGTTAGAAAACCAGCAACAGGACAGCTACCACCAACACTTAAATTAGGCCATTTATGTTTCTAAATGTGAAGTATTAAATAAATGATTTATTTAAAAAATAAACATATGAGAATACACATTTACAGAGGGAACATGGAAGCTTACGTTTTCCAGGAAGGAGATTGTTTTATGAAAAATTTGATTCTTTTAACAAGAAAGCTCATTTAAAAAACGGACTCTTGAATATGAGAAATAATTGTCAAAATGAGAATATGTATACATTTTTACTTGGCTGTGTTTCACATTGATGGCTTCACTGTTTGATATTGAGGATAAGCTGATCAAAATGTGTTTATCATCCTCTAAGGTTGATTGTGCAGGTTTATCCTGGCTTGCATTGTATAGGCAGCATTTCCACATAGTCTTCAAATGCCAGAATTGGTGGAGTATTGCTTAAATTATCCATAAGGTTGAAAATCATCTTCATCTAAGGAGGGTAGCAATTAATATGACAACAAGATTTCTTCCTGAGGATCTAGTAAATTATATTATATACATTTGCAGGACAGAAACAATAAATATAAACATAAACTAAATAAATAACCTATTTAATAAATGTAATGTACATTATTCAATGTACATATATTATAAAGATTTGGTTAACATTACAATATGTATTTCCTCTATAGGCCTGTGGAAGTGTATCTGGTATTCCAATATTGGTGCAACCATCAAGTTATATCTAGTGTGTGTGAAGATGCTTGTCCCTGAATACAGTCCTACACCTGTCTTCTGACTGAAGATCACATCATGGGTGTATTCATTTTCAGACATGGTACTACTATACCAACTCCAATTGGAGGGACTGGACCACAGGTTAGGCATACTGTGTAGTCTATCGGTTTGTGAAGGAGTATCCTGTTTGTCACTTTGTGCTGGAGTACCCACTGCATGAATCTCTAAAACAGGCCTTATGTTCCCAGACTGTGGATTTGCATTTCTCACATTTCTTTAACTGAAGGAAGTATACCTAGAAAAATGACTTCTATAGAAATTTTAAAAGTCTTTTTGGTTTGAATGGAGATGGTGAATACTCTTTCTAAGGACTGCCTTTAAATAGACTTTAAGGTTTAGGGGTGGCAAAGAAGAGTGTAATGAGCAAGTTACAGAAATTTTAAGTTGATGGCTGACTTCTCACATTTTCTACAGCACTCATTTAATTGTGTTGATGATAGGAAGGTAACTAGACCTCACAAACGGTGTGGCTCTGTTCACAATGGTCAAGGATTGAGTCATCCCTAGTTTATAAGCATCACTGTCCTACAATAGTATTTTAATGGAAAGTTAGCTAGGAACCCAAAACTAAACCAAAGATTTATATGAATACAGGGCATTGGATTTCAAAATTAGGAATATACTACCCCTAGTATTGCAAGCCCTACATAATTAATGCAATGAGTGGGTAACTGAAATCTAGAGGACTGTAGTCCTGCCAGAGCTTGTGTTTGCCTTACATTTAACTTCAAAAAATAGTTTTGACTTCAGCAAATTCTGACACCATGCTGGAATGAGAGTATGAAGGTTATAATGAAGCTAGAAAACTGAATGGCTGCTGTCATAGAGAATGATTTTAGAAATTCTGTGGGCAGATTGCCTGTCTAGAAGGATTGAGAGGCACCTAGTTCCCGACAATTAGTCAACACCCAGAAGAGGAGACTAAGAAGAGAAATCTGTTGATCACAGTTTATATGTACCTATGATCTCTTCATAGTAGTTTTGGTTAGGAAAGACAAATACTCAGACTGTGATCACTAAATCCTGGAGTGATTTGTGATCCTGGGTTAAATATTGGCCTTCTCAGGCTGTATTATGAAAAGGAGAGACTAGCACGTGCATGTTCCCAACACCCAGATACACTGATCAGTCAGTGGTTGAGGTAAGCCATGATATTGTGGCAGGGTTATGGCTGTTTACATGTAGGTTGAGAGTGCACATTGGAACGTAACTCCTGTATTTTAGACTAGTGCAGGAGCACTGCATACAGTGCATACAGTGCTGAAGAAAGCCCACAACATTTAGAACTGCAAAGCAAACAATTTAACAGCATGGACACACTTCTCAAGCAGCAAGAAAAGATGGAGATAAAGGGCAGACAAAAGCATGTAGAATGGGCTGAACAGTGTACCTAAGAACAATGTGTGTTGTGTGTAATGGGCTGCTTTGGAGTTTGGAGTACCTGCAGTCTCAATTCAGAGATGATGCCGACCGAATGGAAATTTCTAAGCATTGACAGGAACTGCTGTTCCGGCAGTTCCTCTCAATGACTCATATGCCTGATGGTACAGTCAGTCCATGAACCTTTTAACTTGTTTTTGATTTTTCAAAAACAAAACTTCAGTGCAGAATATTTTGGATAAACAAAAAAGAATGAACCTCACAGCATGGGAATTTTCCTGAAAGATGTGGGGGTCTTTTTATGTTTTTAGAGTTCTTTAACTCCACATTTTTCAAATCAGTATGGGAAAGTAAAACTGGTCATTCAATTGCTCACTTTAAATTGGGTGAGTGGTCAAGTGGCCAAACCTCTGATGGTCCTTACTCTTTTGGGCTGTCAGAGGTGTATGTCAGGAACTGAGAGGAAGTTGTTTCCATAAGTGACATTCTTAAGGTCTACCTGACCTTAAATTGGGAGGGGGGTAGATATTCAGTTTGGGGTTCAGGGTACTCTGTCATCGGTCAGAAATGCTTTTTATTGTACCACAGCACCTTTACTCTAACAAACTAAGAGGGCTGAAACACTGTCAATGATGATGAATTGCTGAAGGGGGTGTAATTAGTCATGTCTGCAGAGTCATAGTAGGACCAGAGCCAGAACATCAGAAGCAAAGATCCACCTTATCCATGGTCGAAGCCCTAAAATCCGTACTTGCCCATTGCTACCCCAATAGAGTCTGACAAAGTTAGAAAAAAGTATTATTCCCATGCAGAGAAGCTCTCACAAATATCCTTGTTTTGACTTTTAATTTGTAAATGAAATACACTTCTAAATATTGTGAAATATGCACACCACATTATGCAATATGACACTTCAAAACACCTCCGATAGTTTGTTACTCCTCCCACACTTGATATAAAAATAATTTTAAAAAACATTAACACAAACAAACAATTATGTGTTATTCACATATCCTATCCTGAAATGTGGTGGTGTCTTCAAGGTTGGTGTTGTTGTTTCTTTAAATTCAGCCAACTATCTCAATACTAATGACTACTGCCTTCTGCTGCTCAATAGGCGTCACCTCTGCTGGATGGCTGAACCTCTACCAGTTGCCATTGTAGTACTCACTTTCTATGCCAGCTTCTTCTTAGTCCTACTCTTGTACTTATGCCACCTTTTCTTACACTCCTGCTTGTTGGTGTAACACCACTGACTTAGTCCATGTATCCACTCCATAAAACAGCCTTAATAGCTAGTGGGAGTTTTGAGGTGACAAACAGACCTTTTATTTGTTGTATCACCTCACTAATCAAACAAATAACCCCCTCTGGATAAAATTAAGCTTCTGCCTTCTAGTACTCTCTTGATTACTCACTTCTTGTTGTTGTATGACCTTCTATCTTGCACAATGGTACTTTGTGCTGTGCAGTGATGCTTTGTGTTATGCAATAATGCTTTCCATCATGCAGTGTTGTACCACAATGCATAGGTGTTTTCTGTTGCACAACACATGCCAATGGAAAAAAGTTGCACAATGCAGCATACTCTTTTGTTCTCACAAATGAGTTCTCACGATGAGTGACATCTAATAAATTTACCCCACAGTACTGGAAGAAGAAGGAATGTGCTCTGCAAGTTTTCAAATAAGTGCAAATCTCAGCCAGGGACCTACTGTCTGTCGGTTCTTTCACCCACAAAGACAACAAAAAAAAGCGCATATGTGCACATGAGTATGAGTTTGTAGGGAATATAGGACTGCAGAGGATCAGAAAGATTTCATTAGATAGTGCAGTTTGGAGAACTGCCTATGATACATGCAGTCTGGTGTTCTAAATATCTTTCACAAACATGAATTTCTGAATTTCGGTTATACCAGGACTAAATGGTCTCTTCATCTCAACATAATAGGGGACCTTATTAACAAATACGGTAATCATTTAGAGATTGTTGATAATGAGGCTTCTGCCAAAAGCTGTCAAATGCCACATCTGAAAGTCTTGTTTATCTTCTGCCTCGTTTAAAGTGGTGCTGATTGTGTTTTTTCCAGTAGCTAAGAAAGCTGAACAGTGTCATATTTACCAAGTTACCAAGACCTAGCACTGTACAGCTTCCTCTATGTGCTGGTGCTCTTGTTGATGTCTAGTGCTAATGCAGACAGCCTTGCGCCATATTACAAGAGTGCCTTTGTTACGAGCAGGAAGGGACACTTTCCTACACAAAAACAATCCTTAGAGGCATGTTCATCTTTTTATGTGTGCTACAGATTTCAGGACACATGGAAATAGGATATAAAGAAGAGAAAATAAGATATTTGTCCTCGTCATGCCTCTGTCAGGTTAGGCACACCATTTTGACACAAACTGAGTTTACAAATCCTTGTAAATCTGAGATTGCATCAAAATACATGGGTGGATGCTTGAAAATGCTGATGCATGGGGGTTGTGTCACAAAAGTGGTGCAATCCTGATGCAAAATCTTAGTAAATCCCTCAGTTGCCAAAGGCTATAGTGTTAGGGACATTGTTTTGCCATGCAGTTTCCATCTAAAATGGTGCTGAAGGGGCCATACTATACATTCCTGAAAAATTCTCAACTATGCAACAGGTATTTTCGAGAAAACTCCAAGCATGTATGAGACATTCCTCTTTTATTTTCCAAAACAAACACCTGCTTTGAGGGGAGGGGTATTATTTTTTTCAGAAAAAAAGATAACATCTTCATTCTTCGGTCATGCTACCACATCACCTCACACCAGTGTACAACCTTTTGAAATTGCCCGCGGCATGGTGGCAGGTGCACTTTCAGAGAGGAAAAAACAACTAGGCATAAAATTCATGTTATATTTGAAGGGCCAAACATAGTGGTGCCACCAGAAGCTATGTCTCCACTGTCCATGCTTCACAGTAGCAGGTCTGCAAAAGACTAAGGCCCAGATTAATTAAAAGTGGTGCTGCAGCTAATTCTGCGCCACTTTTCTTGCGCCCCCTCAGCACCCCCTTAACGCCACCATGTGTGCACTATATTTAAAATACTGGGCACCATGGCCATAGTCTGGTGGGCTAGCATCATACTTTTTTTGCGCTAGTCCGGCGCTTTGCAGAACTAGCTTAAAAAATTATGATGCTAATCCTGCAGAGCGCCCAGAGGCCCATTGAACACAATGGGAGCCTCTTTTTAACACCTGCCCTATGCAGGTGTTAAAAGGTGCAGATGAAAATGGCACAAAAAAATCTCGTAGATTCCTTTGCGCCATTTTTACAGCCCCCCGAGTGCCGGAATGCCCTCTTTGCATACATTATGCCAGGTGGCAGGAGTTACAAAGTAGCGCAATGCAAGCATTGCGCCACTTTGTAAATATGACACAGTGTTTTTGCCCTTCCAGCGCTACACTAGCGTCATAAAAATGAGGCTAATGTGGCGTTGGAATAGCACTAGGCCACCATAAATCTGCACCAAATTGACCACCCATGTGAGTCAAGTAGGGTGACAATACTGGTGACTGAAGGAACATCAGCGAGCCAGGAACCCCGTAGGCCATAAAGTGTTACACATTTTGCTTGCTAGTCTGTATTTTGGCGCATAACCACTATTGTTGGGTTTATTGCTTAAACTAGCAGTTGCTATATATCAAGGGTATTTAATGATAAGCTGAAAGCACAGAGAAAGTAAAGCATCTATAGTGGCAACCTATCTTGTATCCTTAAGCAATTGTCAAATTTCCTGCTGGAACACAAAGCATTTCTAGTTACAATTTCTCTGGCCTAAGGGAAAATTGGCTGCGTGGGTATGATGTTATTTCAATCTTAATTTTGTGTAGTGCGTTTATTTTGTGAAATGTGGTATGGTTTGCTTTTAAGTACAGTTCTATGGAAATTCAGAAATGACCTTGAATGCGGCCACCAGCGGTGAGAGAAAAATGTCTAATCTAGTTTCCAAATTAATCTAACACTTTTTCCTTAAGTCATTATCCTCACTCCTTGCTATTGTAACAGCAAAAGGATAAAAGACAATTGCAAGGAAAGCATGAAATGAACATGTACTTTTATAGTTGCTATAGCCAGTATAGACAGGCACATTAATATTTCTTTCCAGTGTTCCGTACAGTTCATTTGTTGCATGAATAATTTATTTCAGAAGTTAAGCGTACACCGAAAACATATAAATGTATAGATGTGTGCAAGTAGGTTGGGCTAAGCAAAAACAGGATATAAAATGTAATTGCTGCCCGTCCTCTTAGACTAAGGAGTTGAAAATATGCATGTTTCCTGGTTAAATTGTTTCCGTCATTTATCACTTGTGTCCCCACTCTTTTGAAGAGAGGTTTTAAGTTATGGGCAAAGTGGGCAATCTTCCAGGGCACCAATCTTCCCAAGGCTAAATGGTAAAATGAGTGGAAAACTCAAAATTCACACCACCATACCTTTACTTAAAAAAATCATCTTGCTTTTCTAATTTACCAACCGAGCATGATTAACCGATTAACCTAGGGCCAGATTTACTAGGACCTGCCCCTGAGCAAAGTGAAGCAAATCGATGCAAAACAATGTAAATTCTTGCAAAGATATTTAGGCCCGTATTTATACTTTTTGACACTAAACTGCGCTAACGCAGTTTAGCGTCAAAAAGTTTTGCGCCGGCTAACGCCATTCTGAAGCGCCATGCGGGCGCCGTATTTATTGAATGGCGTTAGCCGGCGCTAGCAGACCGGCGCTGCCTGGTGTGCGTGGAAAAAAACCACGTACACCAGGCAGCGCCGGCGTTGGGGAAAATGGCGTTAGGGCATCTTAAAATGGTGCAAGTCAGGTTGATGCCAAAAAATCGCCTCCACCCGATTTGCGCCATTTTTAACAACGCCCAGACGCCATTTACATGACTCCTGTCTTAGTAAAGACAGGAGTCATGCCCCCTTGCCCAATGGCCATGCCCAGGGGACTTATGTCCCCTGGGCATGGTCATTGGGCATTGAGGCATGTAGGGGGGCACAAATCAGGCCCCCCTATGCCAAAAAAAATATAAAAAAAATAAAAAATTATACTTACCTGAACTTACCTGAATGTCCCTGGGATGGGTCCCTCCATCCTTGGGTGTCCTCCTGGGGTGGGCAAGGGTGGCAGGGGGGGTCCCTGGGGGCATGGGAGGGCAGCTGTTGGCTCATTTTGAGCCCACAGGTCCCTTAACGCCTGCCCTGACCCAGGCGCTAAAATCCGGCGCAAATGCAGGGTTTTTTGCCCCGCCCACTCCCGGGCGTGATTTTTGCCCGGGAGTATAAATACGACGCATTTGCGTCGCAGTCATTTTTTTAGACGGGAACGCCTACCTTGCATCTCATTAATGCAAGGAAGGCGTTCACGCAAAAAAATGACGCTCTTTCCTCATACTTTGGCGCTAGACGTGTCTAACGCCAAAGTATAAATATGGCGTTAGTTTTGCGCCGAATTTGCGTCGAAAAAAACGACGCAAATTTGGCGCAAACGGAGTATAAATATGCCCCTTACTTTCCAATACAGAGCAGACAAGCACAAATCGTTACCCTCTTCCTTTCCCACTACTCTCTTTTCCTGGCTCATTTTCCTACACAATTTTTCATTTTGATTACCTTTGCTACCTTGCATCTTTTTGTTTTTTTTCTCAAGTCTTTCTTTCTACTACTATTAGTTGCTGCATTTACCTCATTACTCCTCTGATTCACTTTCCAGCTCACTCTCTCTATCTCTAGCTCTCTCTACGATAATCTAAAATCTATTTCTCTACCTCTACAGATTTACATAAAATAATGAAAAGTATGCTTTCTGAAAAAAAAGTCTAACTTTTTCACAAATTCGATGTAATGCCATTCATCTTTGTCTCTGTATTGGAGAGCAAAGTTTCCTGTCAAAAGCTAACATGGGAAATCAACATTTTAGGACCCCTTTCCTTTTTTCTTGGCTGGTCCTTCAAGGATCTGTTCAAAATCTTCCAGGAATGATCTTAGGTGTGTGAGATTTTGTTTTGCAAAGGTTTGTACATATTTGTGAAATGAAATGGAGAGGTCATTAACAAAACACTAATTATGGAAACTCTAACCCAACAGTAGCAGTGATGTCATCAATGTTGCCATCAATGATGTAATTTGAGATGTTGAGATGTCATCAGTGATGTCATAAATGATGTCATAGAACATGTGGAGTGATGCCATATGTGCGATCACAAGCAGTCCATGGCAGGGGCAAGTTATAGTTAGTGCTGCTAAGTATAACTGCTGAATTCCTGTGTTTTTTAGTTCAAAACATTACGATTGTCAGTGAGAAATTCACTTACCTATTGTGTTACTTTAACTTTCATTTTTTCAGTGAATTTCAAGGATTTGTCTTTTTAAGTAAATTAATTATTTTAGTGAGTGTATGTATAATAGAATGAATTATTAATATAAGTTGTTTTCAGACATTATTTTGTGAAGAGAATGTTTTTTATTGTAACATAACAGCATAGGGTTCAGTTTGCAAAATCTTTCTAAATATGTGTGAGTATTTAATAGATAAATATTCAATATTTCAAAACAAATTGTGTATTTTCTCCATTGTTGTAACCTTGATATGACGACATGTTACCAGCAATCTTTTTATGAGGTATCTTTACTCTCACAAGAGGCTCATGAGAAACTTGCTGAACACTTGTGAGATCGTAAAGTTCTATATTTCACTGTAATCAACTGTATGCATTCTTTATCATGCTTTCAGTTATTATCTAATGCTAATATATAATAGGGTGGTTGGACATTTTTGTTTTTTAACCCCTTCACTGCCAGGCCTTTTCCCCCTCCTGTGCCAGACCTTTTTTTTGCCTATTTAGAATAGTTCTCGCTTAGGCCCTCATAACTTTTTGTTCACGTAAGCTACCCACGCCAAATTTCAGTCTTTTTTTTCCAACATCCTAGGCATTCTAGAGGTACCCATACTTTGTGGGTTCCCCTGAAGGAGGCCAAGAAATTAGCCAAAATACAGTGAAAATTTTGTTTTGTTTTTTAAATGGGAAAAAAGGGCTGCAGAAGAAGGCTTCTGTTTTTTTCCCTGAAAATGGCATCAACAAAGGGTTTGCGGTGCTAAAATCACCACCTTCCCAGCTTTTAGGAACAGGCAGACTTGAATCAGAAAATCCAATTTTTTAACACAATTTTGGCATTTTACTGGGACATACCCAATTTTTACGATTTTTTATTCTTTCAGCCTCCTTCCAGTCAGTGACAGAAATGGGTGTGAAACCAATGCTGGATCCCAGAAACCTAAACATTTCTGAAAAGTAGACAAAATTATGAATTCAGCAATGGGTAATTTGTGTAGATCCAACAAGGGTGTCCTGCAGAAAATAACAACTGAAATAAAAAAATATTGAAATTGAGGTGAAAAAAACAGCCATTTTTCTATACGTTTTACTCTGTAACTTTTTCCTGCAATGTCAGATTTTTGAAAGCAATATACTGTTACGTCCGCTGGACACTTCTGGTTGTGGGGATACATAGGGCTTGTAGGTTCATCAAGAACCCTAGGTACCCAGCACCAATAAATGAGCTGCACCTTGCAGTGGGTTTTCATTCTGTACCGGGTACACAGCAATTCATTTGCTGAAATATAAAGAGTCAAAAAAAGGTATCAAGAAAACCTTTGTATTTCCAAAATGGGCACAAGATAAGGTGTTGAGGATCAGTGGTTATTTGCACATGTCTGAATTCTGGGGTGCCCATACTAGCATGTGAATTACAGGGCATTTCTCAAATAGACGTCTTTTTTACACACTGTCTTATATTTGGAAGGAAAAAATGTAGAGAAAGACAAGGGGCAATAACACTTGTTTTGCTATTCTATGTTCCCCCAAGTCACCCGATGAAAATGGTACCTCACTTGTGTGGGTAGGCCTACTGCCGGCGACAGGAAATGCCCCAAAACACAACGTGGACACATAACATTTTTCCACAGAAAACAGAGGTGTTTTTTGCAAAGTGCCTACCTGTGGATTTTGGCGTCTAGCTCAGCCGGCACCTAGGGAAACTTACCAAACCTGTGCATTTTTGAAAACTAGAGACCTAGGGGAATCCAGGACGGGGTGACTTGTGGGGCTCTCACCAGGTTCAGTTACCCAGAATCCTTTGCAAACCTCACAATGTGGTTAAACAAACACCTTTTCCTCACATTTCGGTGACAGAGACTTCTGAAATCTGAGAGGAGCTACATATTTCCTTCCACCCAGCGTTCCCCCAATTCTCCCGATAAAAATGGTACCTCACTTGTGTGGGTAGGCATAGCGCCCGCGACAGGAAATGCTCCAAAACACAACGTGGACACATCACTTTTTTCTACAGAAAACAGGGGTGTTTTTTGCAAAGTGCCTACCTGTGGATTTTGGCCTCTAGCTCAGCCGGCACCTAGGGAAACCTACCAAACCTGTGCATTTTTTAAACCTAGAGGCCTAGGGGAATCCAAAACTGGGTGACTTGTGGGGCTCTCACCAGGTTCTGTTACCCAGAATCCTTTGCAAACCTCAACATTTGGCAAAAAAACACCTTTTCCTCACATTTCGGTGACAGAGAGTTCTGGAATCTGAGAGGAGCCACAAATTTCCTTCCACCCATCGTTCCCCCAAGTCTCCCGATAAAAATGGTACCTCACTTGTATGGGTAGGCATAGCGCCCGTGACAGGAAATGCTCCAAAAAACAACGTGGAGACATCACATTTTTCTACGGAACACAGAGGTGTTTTTTGCAAAGTGCCTACCTGTGGACTTTGGCCTCTAGCTCAGCCGGCACCTAGGGAAACCTAACAAACTTGTGCATTTTTAAAAACTAGAGACCTAGGGGAATCCAAGACGGGGTGACTTGTGGGGCTCTCACCAGGTTCTGTTACCCAGAATCCTTTGGAAACCTCAAAGTTTGGCAAAAAAAACACCTTTTCCACACATTTCGGTGACAGGGAGTTCTGGAATCTGAGAGGAGCCACAAAGTTCCTTCCACCCAGCATTCCCCTAAGTCTCCCGATAAAAATGGTACCCCACTTGTGTGGGTAGGCATAGCGCCCGCAACAGGAAATGCTCCAAAACACAACGTGGACACATCTCATTTTTCTACAGAAAACAGAGGTGTTTTTTGCAAAGTGCCTAGCTGTGGATTTTGGCCTCCAGCTCAGCCGACACCTAGGGAAACCAACCAAACCTGCACATTTTTGAAAACTAGACACCTGCGGGAATCGAAGATGGGGTGACCTGTGGGGTTCTCACCAGGTTCTGTTACCCAGAATCCTTTGCAAACATCAAAATTTGGCCAAAAAAACACTTTTTCCTCATATTTCGGTGACAGAAAGTTCTGGAATCTGAGAGGATCCACAAATTTCCTTCCACCCAGTGTTCCCCCAAGTCTTCTGATAAGAATGGTACCTCAATTGTGTGGGTAGGCCCAGTGCCCGCGAACAAAAAATGCCCCAAAACACTATCTGGACACATCAAAATTATCAAATACAAAACTACCTGTTTTTGAGGGAGGGCACCTGCGTTTTTGGTCCTGGGCTCAGCAGCCATACAGGGAAACCTACCAAACCCAGACATTTCTGAAAACTAGACACCTGGGGAGTCCAGGGAGGTGTGACTTGCATATATACCCCAGTGTTTTCTTACCCAGAATCCTCAGCAAACCTCAAATTTAGCTAAAAAATCACATTTCCCCCACATTTCTGTGTGGGATCACCTCACCAGGACAAATTTCCTACCACCCAACGTTCCCCCCAGTCTCCCGGTAAAAATGATACCTCACTTGTGTAGGTGGGCCAAGTGCCTGTGACAGGGAAGAGCCAAAAACATGTCAAAATTGAGGGGGAACCAAAGCGGGTCCAAAGGGGCAGTTTGGAAAAAAAAAATGTAGGCTGAAAAGTGGGGCAGAATTTCTATTGGTATAGATGAGACAATGCTGGGTGGTAGGAATTTTGTGGATTCCTGCAGATTCCGCTAGGTTTCATCACAACAATGTGGGAAAAATTTGTGATTTCCAGCAAAGTTGAAGGTTTTCAGGGCATTGTGGGTAAGAAAATGGTGTGGGGTGCATTTGAAGCACACCACCCTGGACTCACCCAGATGTTTAGTTTTCAGATGTGTCTAGGTCTTATGGATTTTTCTACATGGCAGCGTCCCAAAGTCCAAAAAGTGCAGCCCTCACCATTCCAAGCGGGACAATTTTGAGAGTTAGCCAGTCTCTCATGGCCCAAATATAAAACCAAAACCTCAAATAATCAAATGTCCACTTGCTTGCCGTGGTCTAAGATGTTTTAGTGTGTGGGAGAGAGCAGAAAGACTGTTACCCCCTGTACTGGTTGGTGGCCACCACCCCACTATTTTTTTTTAATTCCCTGCCATTTAGTAGACTTCCTGCCCCTGGGGTGTGGATCAGGGATAATTGCCCCGTCTGGCCACTGGTGGGCAGAACAACTTGAGCCCCATTTATTTGCGACGGGGGTATGCCATACCCCCACCCTCTTATTTTGAAAAAAAATCTTCACTGGTCTCTGGTGGGCTTTCTGCCCTCCTTGGGGGCAGATGGGCCTTCCAAAAAAAAAGCCGATCTGCCCCCAAGGGGGGCAGATATGGCCAACAGTAGTGTGCCCCCATGGGGAGCGACCCTTGCCCAAGGGTCTACCCCACCCAAACAAAACACACACCCCAATCCCTGGTGCCTAAGTGGTTTCTGCCCCCCCGGGGGCAGATCAGCCTAATCGAAATAGAAATGGGCTAAAATAATTTTGCCCCCCAGGGGAACGACCCTTGTCTAAGAAGTCGCTCCCCTTGCGTGAAATTTTCGCAAAAAAAAAAAAATCCCTGGTGTCTAGTGGTTTCTGCCCCCGGGGTCAGATTGGCCTAATAAAAATAGGCCGATCTGCCCCCAATGGGGGCAGAAATGGCCCAAAGATAATTTTGCTCCCAGGGGAGCGACCCTTGCCTAAGGGGTCGCTCCCCAACATATAAAAAAATAAAACAAAACAAAAAAAAAATCCCTGGTGCCTAGTGGTTTCTGCCCACCAGGGGGCAGACCAGCCTAATTACAATAGGCCCATCTGCCCCCAAGGGGGACAGAAATGGCCTAAAACAAATTACCCCCCCCCCCCAGGAGAGCGACCCTTGCCTAAGGGGTCGCTCCCTTCAAGAGAAACTGAAAAAGAAAAAATCCCTGGTGTCTACTGGTTTCTGCCCCCCTTGGGGGCAGATTAGCCTAATAGAAATAGGCTGGTCTGCCCCCAAGGGAGGGGGGACAGAAACTGCCTAGAATAAATTTTTCCCCCAGGGGAGCGACCCTTGCCTAAGGGGTCACTCCCCACATGTAACAAAAAAAATAAAATACCTGGTGTCTAGGGGGTTTCTGCCCCCCCGGGGGCAGGTCGGCCTAATTATTTTAGGCCGAGGGGCAGAAACAGCCGTAAAATTATTTGCCCCCCTAGGGAGCAGCCCCAAGGGGCCACCCCCCTTACATGTACATATTAAAAAAAAAAAATCCCTGGTGTCTAGTGGTTTCTGCCCCCCTTGGGGGCAGATTGGCCTAATAAAAATAGGCTGATCTGCCCCCAAGGGAGGCAGAAATGGCCTAGAAAAACTGTTGCCCCCAGGGGAGTGACCCTTGCCTAAGGGGTCGCTTCCCACATATAAAAAAATAAAACAAACAAAAAAAAATCCCTGGTGCCTATAGGTTTCTGCCCCCCTGGGGGCAGACCAGCCTAATTACAATAGGCCGATCTGCCCCCAAGAGGGTCAGAAATGGCCTAAAACAAATTTGCCCCCCCCCCCAGGAGAGCAAACCTTGCCTAAGGGGTCGCTCCTTTCACGAGAAACTGACAAAAAAAAGAAATCCCTGGTGTCTAGTGGTTTCTGCCCCCCTTGGGGGCAGATTAGCCTAATAGAAATAGGCCGATCTGCCCCCAAGGGGGGCAGAAACTGCCTAGAATTAATTTTTCCCCCAGGGGAGCCACCCTTGCCTGAGGGGTCACTCCCCACATGTAACAAAAAAAAAAATCCCTGGTGTCTAGGGGGGTTTCTGCCCCCCCTGGGGGAAGATCGGCCTAATCTGCCCCCAGGGGGCCAGAAACAGCCAAAAAACAAATTGCTCCCCTGGAGAGCGGCCCTTGCCCAAGGGGGCACTCTCCTTATCATGTAAATTGAAATAAAAAAAATCCCTGGTGTCCACTGGCATTTCTGCTGCCCGATCGCATCAGAGAAGCCTGAAAGGAGAGGATAAGCTTTGCATTTCTCCACCGATCGGGCGCTGGAAGCTGAGCTTCCAGCGCCGGAGGGAAGGCCTCTGATGAGGTCAGCGCGCGAAAGCACACTGACGTCATATGACACCCCGGGGGATCATGGAACGTCGGGGGTGGAAGGGGAATCGATTCCCCTTCCATCCCTGCCTAGGGGAGGGGTGTGCCTGGCTAGCGCTCCCCCCGGGGGCCCATAGCAGGATGATGTGATCTCGTCCAAGGCACCGGGGAACCGGTGCCTTCGACGAGATCACCTCATCCTGGGCACAGTAGGGGTTAAAGTGATGGCTTGGCTTTTGCGAGATGCTCATGGGAGTTGCAATCACAAACCCCTGTGTGGACTCTGGGGAGGCTATACTTCCTGCATGCGTAGTAGGGTGTGTACATGGACTAGTCTCTCCTTCCAGACTTCTCCCTCAGATGACTGGTGTGCATAGTAGGGTGTGTGGAGACAGACTGGCCTCTCTGCTGAGGCCTCTGTTTCAGATGACAGGTGTGCGTAGTAGGGTGTGTGGAGAGAGATTGGTCTCTCTGCTGAAAACTATTTTCTGATTACAGGTGTGAGTAGTAGTGAGTAGGGAGGGGCTGCCCTTTCCTATCATACTTCTCTCTCAGAAGGCTGTTGTACATATTAAGGTGTGTACATGGACTGGTCTCTCCTGTCAGACCTGTCTCTCAGATGATGGACATGAGTAGTAAGGTGTGTTCATTGACTGGCCTCTCCTTTCAGACCGTTCTCTCAGAAGAAAAGTGTGCATAGTAGGCTGTATAGAGAGAGACTGGCCTCTCTGCTGAGACCTCTCTCTTGGAAGACAGATGTACATAGTCACTCTGTCCAGGGACTGTCATCCCTGCTAACACCCCTCTCTCTAATAATGAGTGTACATTGAAGGGTGTGAGAAGAGACTGTACTCTAATTGTAACTCTTACGAAGCCAATGGGCATAAATAGTAGACTCTGATAAACACCATCTATAGTATATTCAAAGATCATCCACTCCTATCTACTTTTCACGATCCAGTGGGAATGTGATGCAATCATAATATTTTGTTTTAATAAGAAAGACCTATCTGCTTATCACTGTACTCTTTTCTTACACACTTCCTCTTAAAAACAAGAACCACAATAACCATTCCTACTAATAGAGTGTATTGAGAACTCAGCTACTAATTTTTACTATTGACAATCCCGAGGGAGTGCAGCAAGATTTTAAAAATGAGTTAAAAATAATATAAATTTATTATCTTCACAGTAGCTATCCCTTAGACACCGCCTCTCTAAATTAAAGGGGACAGAATGCCTTTCTGCTGCCCGTTATACCGCTTTTTAACTTAATATCCACAACACTTCGAATTTTTCATAGTAATCATCAATGGCTGCAATTTAATTTCTAACATTCTAACAGCCAGCGAATTAGAGTACTTTTTTCTAGTGGGGATTGCAGGAGTATCTTACTCCTGATAGAGCATGAAGGCTAATGGAAAAAACGGGTGTCTCGACAAATCACAGGGCTACATTTTTTATTTCCTACTCTCACAGGTGGTTTGCAGGACTCTCTCAAGCCCAGCTTCTGAAATATATAATTACATTTCACCCTTAATTTCTCAAAAACTACTGAACGGATTTACACCAAATCACAAAAAGCACAATTTGCAGACCAAAATCTAGCTTCCTGATGAATTTGCTGAAACCTGCCTTTAAAAAGTCTATTGAAAATGTGTGAGGATTTCACATTTTGGGACTCCCCTTTTTTCTCAGCTTCTGCTTGACAGAGGACCCCAAAATCTCCTGGAAAGGAGCTGAGGTGGATCAAAAAAATTTCAAGTTTCATGAAGATTTGTTAAATGGGGCCACCGTTATTAGCAAACCAAAATATGATATTTATAATATTTAATACATAATAGTGAACTGATTTTTACATGATTTCCTATGGTCCTTACGTCCATTATTATGTATGGGAGAGTGTTGCAGTACCCATTAGTTGACCTTACTCCTCCCTAAACTCTCCCACTTCCTCATATCATGCCCCATTTTTCAGCCCCTTGCCTGTCCCTCCCACATTTACTATTAACATGTATGCCTAAATGCACTGGGAGCTCCGCATTAGGATCAGAGATCTCCACACATAATTGATAGGAGAGGTGAAGGCATATATCTCTGCATATGAATTAGTCAATGGTATTTTTAGTATGTTATTAACACTATTAAATGTATTACAAAATAAAATGTGTAAATAGACCCTTATGTCTTTTTGAACTATGAATGAATACAGAGCTTCAGGCTCAGAAGGACATCAATAATGACCTGCTCCTAGGTATCACTCCCTGTGCTTCTACAGAAAGAGCACACCTTATGACTAAACTCCAGATAACAAATGTGTTTGCAATATCATACCAGTAGGTAAGATATACAAGGCGTCTTGAAATACAATCATAAGCAACTCCATCCTGATCCTAAAATTGGAAAACAATTATTCAAAGAGCATTTCTGTTTACTAGTTTATTCTCACTCCTCTCCTGTGCTACACTGTAACACTTTGCGGTAGCATCAGATTTAGATTCATGGGGTGTCATTAATAACAGACTGACTCTATGCCTCTGTAATTGTGTGTAATTTTAGAATTCAGTCCAACTACATTGCTTTATTTAATTTCCAGCACAATACATACAAGATTTGAGTGAACTTTGCACAGGACACTACACCAAGGAACCAATAAACAAGCTCTTTGATGATTATTTTCTCACAACACGTCAGGAATTCTTCTCTGGTTGGAGTCAGTATGCTAGGTGTCGACGTGATGAGGTGGTGCCATTTTGGATGCAGAAGCGGTCAGAGTAGCAAACCAATGTGGCTTACCCACTAACGTACTCCCACTATCTCAGCTCTGGTGCCTGGCCTCTGAACTTTCATCCACCTCACCTTGTGTTTGGTTTCTTGGCTGACCTGCTGACCTTTCGGCATTTAGCAGGCAGGCTGCCTTATTCTTGGACCTCTTCAACTGGACTAAAAATAAGGCAAGGCAGCATTCCTCTGCTGGGCTTTCCTCCCACCACCCCTGGATATACATCATACTGGACATATCGGGCTTTTATTGCTGCCATCCCTGCCCTTTGCCCCCTGTCTGTGGTATGTGGAATTTGCAAGGGAAGTGCAGAGAGTTAATGTGTGGTTCTCTGGCAGGTAGAGATACTGGAAGAGGAGGTGGGGAGCTTCATGTGCATCCTGCATATCCTGTGTGCTTTGTTTGTCCTGGGGGTTGCCTCAAGTAAAAGGTTCCATTCAGGACACATTGTGCCAACTTTTCCATGTGTTGCTGTGTGCATTTCTAGTGTTCGGAGCACAGCCTCAGCTTTAATGCTGTTTGGCACTACCTCCATTGATTCCAGCTAGAACCCATAAACCAAGCATATACCACAGCAGACACTATAGCTAGTGTGATCCGGGCTGCATCATAGCTGTATGCTAGGGGGTAATACACTGCAACAGCAGCAACATGGTTGCAGTTGCGGCTATAATTGTTTTCAGCAATTAGTGAAACATTACAGCATGTTGCACCCCAGTTCTCATTGCTCGTTTTGCAAACCCTATGTTGAATATCTCAGACTTTACACTCCCTAAGCTTGTGTTGTTTCTTGACCTAACAGTTTGGGGGCAGTTTGGTGGAGGAGGGCCACCTTTTCCTAAGCATACACCTGGTTGACACCTGGCATATGGTACTCTTAAATAACATTGGCCTCTGTTACTCTTACAACATTGTTTCCACCAGCACCTTCAGCATCCTCAGCACCTTGAGTAGTGGGAATGTAGTGGAAAAGAAAAGTTCAAGCTTCACCCACCAAGGTCCAAGGTCCATAGAGCAAGGGGCTGAAAAGGGCCAATGAAGGGTACTGCAGAGATCCTGTAAGGGACCTGTAGCAGGTGGCAACAATGCAAGATCAAGAGGGAGAAGACAGGAATGAAGCAGCAGGAAAAGAGAAGCAAGGGGGCCAATCAAAAAGGAAGAAAGACACAGAGAACATGTCATCCACACTGTCTACCCCACCCCAGCTACCATGACATGTTAAGAGCAATATCCCCAAAATGGCACCAGGGTCTCAACTTTTCCAGTATCACACAGAGCTTCCACAGCAATGGACAAGGAAGTGGATGTCAGTGATGCAAAAATTAACCTAAAATGAAATGCCAAACACAGCGGCAGCCCATAATTGTGGATAAATCAAGGGGCGGGGAGATAACCAGCCTGCTCATGAATCAGGTCTATCATATACCTAAAGGATTATCACTCACAGCAATATTCATGAAACTAGTTAAAACAGTAGACGTCATGCCATTCACAATGAGGAACTTAGACAAGAGAAGTGAAGAAAGAAAGAGCATGACAAATGGCTAGAAGTAGGGGTAGATCTTCACAGAGAGTCCTGTATCTTGGCTGAGAGCCATTGAGTTTGTGAGGGACTCCCTCAAGAGTACACCGTTGTTATCCATGGAAACCAATATAGTATCACCCAGTTTCCCTAGTCCCAACCCTTTCTTCTAATTTAAATGACCCAGCTGTAGTGGGGCATAGTGGAATCCCTGATACTGTAACAAATCCAATTAATATAAAGAACCTGAAAGAAGAGATGAGAAATGGCAGGCAAGAACCTGTGATAGACATTCCTGTTCTAGACCTGTAACCAAATACAGTGGCCCCAGTACCAGAGAGATTCCCCTGTAGATCAGGCCAACCAACATGTCCTTACTGGATCTTACACTTTTGTATCAACTAAAACACCTGAACCGCTCCCCAATAAGGAAGTTTAGTCTTGCTGCTACCATGTAGGGCAAAGATGTAGTAATGGACTGCATAGAGGCAGCAACAAAGTTTGACTTCACCAGTAGTGGAAACAGCCTATGGAATGTATGTGTAAAATCTAACTTTTGGACAATCCATTGCCAACAGCCAGAATTCTGATCAACTTATCCAATTGGAGACAAGACTTTGATTACATTCCCCCAAGTTGCCAGGACTTATGCAAATGGTGCGAAGAGATCTTATTCACTCAGTACTCACACAGGAAAAACCCTTCTAATAAGTGCACTGAACTGAAAACACAGATCTTTGAGTCATAACAGGATGATCGCAGGGCCCAAAATTCACCTTCAAAAGGAAGTAAATACCTTGGCAACACCAGATGGAAGTACCCTTACTGGAATGGTAGAAGGAAACCGAAGTGTAAGAGACAAGGGATATACTGATTTACTAGCAAAAAATCATGGAAATCAGGGAAACCAACCCACCATGTAGAAAATAAACACCTCAATCATTTCCTGAAATGTGGTTGGTATCCCCCAAAAAACTGGCAACATCAACTTTGTAAATTGTGTAACTTCTCAGGACGCAATCATTTTGCAAGAAACATGGGCATCACCATCTTGGACTCTACCTGGATATATACTTCATTCAAAATAAGCACTAATATTGGAAAAAACAAGGAATATAGGCGGCCTGCTGAAGTCATGCTGGGCCAACATATGCCTTGCAATCAAAGAAGAGAACAACTGCCATGAAAACCTGCAAATGTTTGATTTTAAGTTTTTAGATAATTCCACACCAAGCATAATAAACATGCATGTACTGAAGAAAAAGATGGATTTAAAAAACATTTAGCCTATATCAAGGAAACAGTGTCAAAAGCAAACCAGGTTGATCTACATATCCTTATGTGTGGGGATGTTAACTCTAAGACGGGCGAGTAGGGAGTCAACGATGAATCAATAATCAAACTCAAAACAGCATATGGGATTCCAAGTCCAAGCTATTCCTTCTCAAATATAGATACAAGAGGAAAGCACATGGCTCAACTCTGTTCAAGGGTCTTAAATAAGCATGATATTCCTATGAAAATGACATTCAGAATGTACCGAAGAACAATGCCTGAAGGGCTCAATCTATAATTAATTACATTTTACTGAAGGCAACAGATTGGAATAGTTTCAAAAACCTGCCCTTGCGTTGAAGGATGGAAGGCGGCCATTGTCCTTTGATACTAGCAATGAAACACAACACAGATCGAACCAAAAGAAGTTGAAAATAAGAAGTCATCTTGGTATTTTGTAGGGCAAGTAATGATAAGAAGGGTCCTTGACCATGAATCAAATGTGATAAGTTGGAAGGACAAACAAACCATGATCGCAATACAAATATGTTTTGTAGAAGAAAAAACTGAAAATGATAAACTTCTGTATGATGAACTGTTGTATCGATAAACTCTGATTGTTTCTAGAAGATGAAACATGAAGGAGCAATTCTAAACAAACATCAGCCCCAGTGACATAGTTTGATAAGGAATGCAAGAATAAAAAAACAGAACTTTAGTCACTAGTGCACAGCGACTCAGCAAGAGATACAATTAGGGAGGCAAGATCCAGCTATATATAAGGCCTTATTTAAGAAGAAAAAGGCCGACGCCATGGATGTGCATTGGCTAGAAATCGAAACATCTGACACGAAAAAGGACACAGGTGTCTTCTGGTTAAAAATAAGAGGTCTGGGAGACAGGGAATAACAACAGTGAAGAAGCCCGGTTAACCGATTTCTCCCAAATCTATAACCAGATAAAGATGTTGATAAACGTTTTCACGATGAAGAACAGGAAAGAACTGGCCCTCGGAATAAGGTCCAGAAGTCTGTTATCATTAGCAAAGTAAAAGGAAGGGATGCAATAGTCGATCTGATAAAGGGGAATGCACCTGGTCCCAACATGACACCCCTGAAGTGTTCCTCTCAGACCCCTACTGGTGGGCTGACATTTTGATGGAAATCTTTATTGAGATCTTGGCAGAAACCCATTGCCTATCCTTTTGGTAACATTGTATCACAGTTCCAATTTATTAGAAAGGCAGGGAAAATGAACCAGTGTCATAGAAGCTGATTCGTCTAATAGACATTGCTTGTAAAATCTTATCTAAAATGATTCTCATGGCACTGGACAACTGGGTCACCAAAGAGAATATCCTCTCTCCCATCCATGGCAGGTTTAGAGATAGACTTTTGACTATCAATCAGATATTTACATTGCTACACACAGTGCACAAATTCAGCACAGCCAAAAAATGTCTCTTTATGCATCATTCTTAGACTTCACTTAAGCTTTTAACCTGGTGCCAAGACATCGCCTTTAGGAAAAACTGACAACTATGAGCATTGACACAGCCCTCTTGTCTCTAATACAACTAATGTACACTGATACTACTTCACAAATTAGATTAAACCAGAAAGGGCTCATTAGTTAAAATAATTAACTTCAGAAATGGGGTAAAGCAAGGGTACCTACTGCCCTCTACCTACCTCCTGCCCTAAGGCAAGGGTAACTACTGCCCCCCTTTTGTATATAAATGACCCATTTGAAGAATGCCTTCAGAGGATATTCCTGTGAAAAATGGCTTTAAAATTACAGACCATTTATACACTGACAATTCAATCTTGATCCCCAAAATGGCCAAGGATCTTTAGGCTCAACTGTCAGCCATGAAAAAACTGTAAAACATTTATACTAAAAAATAATTCAGAAAAAACTAAAATCATTGACTTTCAAGACAAGCTGAGAGAACAAGTCCATTTTCCACATAAAGGTCATCAAATTTGAAGAAGTTGAATGTTTTAAATGCTTGGGAGTAGTAATCAACTGAAAACCTTTCTGGTGTACTGAAATTCAGAGCACTCTTGGAAAACCTGAAGCACCAGCAAGCACCATCGTAAAGATGATTTGAAAGCACAGACACTGATTTTCCAACCACATTGACAAAGTTTTTCAAGCAAAGGTAGGAAGCCAAATTTGTTATGGAGCAGAACTTTGGGGCCCGGATAAGGTTAAATGCTGCACTGGGTGCTTAGAAAGAAAACAGTCCTCAATCGGCCAACATGTTTTACCACAGTTGTCTTGTAATCTGATGGAAGCTACACTTCTACATACAACTTCTGTCAGATGGTCCTTGTAAAGTATGGGCTAAATAGACTAAAAGTATCTTTTAATAATGTGGCCATCTTGAAGGATCATTTTAAAATGAATGTCAAATCCTCCTTTGCAAAGCTTTGGGTCAAGCAAGAGACTCAGCCTAGTATGACCTCAAGCCCCAAGTAATTTTCAGTCAGCTTTGAAGAAGATATTATACTCTGCGGTTAACAATCAATGTGTGTGACTGGCTTAAAAATTGAACTAAAGAGCACTGGAAAAATAATCCTCAGAAACCACATCAGGAAGTTCGAACCTTCTCCTACTGCCATGCAATACCTAACCCTGCTCCGTAACCAAAGAGAAAATAAGCTTTTCAATCTAGAGAGAGGAGGGTGTTTACCGCTAACTGTAACATTGAGCAGAAAAAATCCAGCAGTCTTGTACAAATGCTTGTGTAGTGCCGTGAAGATCTGAAACATTTCATGTTGACCTATACAACACCATAAGATTGAGTAAAATCATCAAGTTATTGTGTAAAGTACAGCTAGATGACCCAGATGAACAAATTATTTTCCTCTTTAAGAGACCTGTCAGGACATGCAAGAAACCAAACGGGATTGAATTGGAGGAAAAGCTAAGACCTCTGGACAAAACTGGTCCAGGAGAACCCTGCCAACAATTCCCTCATTCCAAATAAACTACTAAAGGTCTTGCCGTCATTAACACCCTTCAATGGCTAAGGTCAAAGCTGGAGTGCTTTATCTTGGGAAGAACTGGTGTTTGAAAGTTTTTGCATATTATGGCATTTAAAATTTAAACAAGTTTTTATGTATTTCAATATTTAATTGACTTTTATTTGGAATTGTTTACTCCTTTTATGTGTATAAAATTGTCTGTTGTGTGTAAGGCAGCCATGCTTTGCACTGTGGGTTGAAAACGCTTTAAATAAATTCAAAATAAAACAAATGTATACTCCCTCTTCACTTAGAGAGAGTAACAACTCTCATACCTCTATAAAGTAAGATGAGGTTGAAAAATCTGAAATGATTGAAAAAAGATCAGATTAGAATATACCTTCATGTTCACATTCTAGCAGATCTCATTAAACTTAACACCATAACATGGGGCCTATGGATCACAAATGGCCGTTATATTCACTTTGACAATAGTACCTGAAAAAAACCTCAGTGGGGTAGAAACAAAACGTTTGCGGTATTGGATAGCCCTGTCTTTTAAGACTGATTTATCCAGGAGTGAAGATATTTTGGGCAATGCATATTGAGTATGCCAAGTTCCTCATTGAAGAAATTAATAAATAAGTTGAAGAATTCAGAACCAAAACAAAAGACCACTAAATTATGAATGGACAGTCAATATCAGGGGAGGAGAAAAGTCATTTAATTATGTTTTCTAAGACCTTATCTGAATGTGAAGAAGAGAGAAGCAGTCATCATAAGCAGACTGTTTCAGACAGAGATGACAAAAGAGAATGAAGGGAAAGCGGCAACTGAAATCTATTGATAACAGGTAAAAATGAAATAACTACTTGCCTGCAAACTTATCAGAAGTTACACAAAAGACGTCCTAATATATATCATCCTATATCACGTACTTACTGACACAGATAGATTGGTGTTAAGCAAAAGTTTATCCTTTAGGCCCACTTTTCTTGTAAACGCCTAAATATTATAACTGAAACTGTGTAACGTTTGAAAAGGTTTAGACTCAAAGCTTACTGCTGTGTCAATCAAGAACACCCACACATTGACACCACAGGCCTTGGAAACAGTTCAACATTGTTTAGTTCAAAAACTAAAAATAAGCCACCAGAGAATGCATCCATTAAAAATGAAATCATGACAGACCTGGACAATTTGGTAAAGATAAAAACAGACACCAAGTCAAATATAGCTAAAGAAAGGTTTCAAGCCAATAATTCCTTTGTGTCACATGAATCATTATTCCTAAAACCAGACAAAGAGTGGAGGTTAAGGCATCATTATCATGGAGGAGTATAAAAGTGATGTTTAGAGACAATTTAACAATATAAAATTTTAAAGACAAAACAAAAGAAGGGCTAAAAAAGGTTGGTTTTCGAACAAGTATTTGTGTTTTTTAACAAAAAGGTAGCTGGGACATCTGTATTATGTATACTACCTAAGCTCCATAAACCTATCAATAAACCATGGGGATCCCTGATATTGCCAGGCTGTGGCTACTTAGTAGAGTCTTTATCTGAAGATCAAGATTACTTCTTCCAGCTCTTTGGCCAAAGAATTCAAATTATTTCTAAAAATCCTATGCATTTCTTCTACCTGATTAAAGATGCACCATTTGATCTTTCCAAAGTTTGGCTTGTAAGCATAGGTGTAGAATCGCTATACACAAACATTCCTGAAGGGGAAGCCTCAGAACTACCAGAGGATCCAGAGGTCATCAAAGACATTCTGAACAAAAGTGCAGATGTCCAACTTGACCCGACAGGCTTCACTGTAGGAGTTGCAAGAGTTTCCTGAATGTCTTCATATTTGATCAGGACTACTATTTCAAAAATTAAAAATGTGTCATGGGATTTGCTTTTGCTCTAGAAATTATTTATCTTTTTATGTCTTACTATAAGGAACTATACATTTATGGTAAAAGCAACCTATTGAAGTGTAATATCCACATGTGGTTCAAAGAGTTGTCAAAATGTATTTGATTGGGAAAGAGATAGAATTGCTCAATATCAAATTATGGTTCAACAAAATATCTCCTAATTTAAAATGTATTGTGTCAAAAAACAAAAAACAGGTTAACATTGTAGGTCATTTGGTTTTTAGCAGTGAAAAGAGGATTACAATGAGCCTTTATACAAAACTGACTGACTGTAACATGTTGATTTCAAAAACATTTATTGTATTTTACAAGAACTAATACAAAGCAATACAAAAAAGAACAATCACATTTTCTAAAGATTGAGGTTATCATGATTACATTAAAGGCATAAGAGTTGTAACACTGCTGTCTTAAACAGTTCAGAGTGTCCAGAAAGTCAGATAACCCAATGTAACGTCACAATAACTGATGTAGGTAATGAAATCAGCCAACAAATAATAAATAATACAAATAAAATCAATAACACCAACTTAACATGGAAGGAATTGCATATAAGATTTTGGAGCAACAATGATGAGGATGTGGACAATATAACTAGTACGACTGTTATATGCTTCCAAGACTGTAACATATTGATACATTTCACACGCTTCTGCCCTTGAAAGTGAATTGAAAATGTTAATATTGGATTAATTGATATCAATGCACAGAGCTATATCTTCATATACACGAATGAAGTCACATCACCATTATTAAATTCCCCCGTAGAGAGCTCTCCGTCAACCCCGGCATGTAGGTATGTGGTCAGGCAGACTCCGATACCTAGACCTGGGGTTAATGACTGACAGGCCACAGGCGGGCTGACACTTAGCCGGAAGTCAAATGCACAAACAAAAAACATTAGATTAGATCCCACAGATAGGCAGCAATACTATAATGGTTCTCAGAGAATAGCCCCAATATAACACACATGTGCAGAGAGATGTGTTCATTCCCAAAAACACCTTAAAGTTAGATGTCACATACAGTTATCATAACACAACACACATAGCACACACAGTAACTAGGCACACCTCAGGCCGGGACATCTGGACATGTAATCACTGGCACACATTGTGTCCACGCCACGTAGAGGCCCACCTGCATCCACTATCTGGAGTTGTATTTACGACTCCTTGACAACTGTTCACATTTTTTACCAAGAAAAGAATGTCTTTTGTGGTTTTATTGCACTCAGAGAAATGTATAAAAACTTGCTTCAATCTGATGTGCAACGAGAGAAGGACCTCAATGTTCGGTTCTGTAAGGCAGGGAACCTCACATAGACATATTCACATTTGCACAACAAGAGAGCTGAACAGATGCCGCAAATGACTGTAAGTTCTGCTGAATCCGCGGGGTGGAGGTCTGTCCTGAAGCCACAGTCACAAGGGTAAGAGACTACATCAGAGCCTTAGTCTTAGAATTTGGTGCGTGGTAAACTAGGAAAAAGCAAAATCCATGGCAGTTACTTTCTTGTTTGTCAGAATCAGGAAGGATGATTTCTTGGACCGCTGGGCATGACACAGATGGTACTGAGCGTGATACATATGGAACTCATAAGCCGCTGGGGGTGACATAGGATAAGTCCCCTGTCATAAGAGATGCCTATCGCTTGGATCACTGGGCATGATGCAGATGGTATGCATAGGCTCTGGGTGATATAGGGCCCACTTCTCGATCTTATTAGGCTAACCTGTTTTTTATGTGCCACTGGTTTCTTAACACTGGTGGTATTTGAAAGACGTCTGAGGTTCATTTGCTTGGACTGCTGGCTATGACTATGCCCCAGCACAGAACTCCGATCTACCTACGCAGAGTAGCACGAAGCTCCCAAATTACATCTTCTGGTGAAGAGTGGAGTTTGTTCATGCATGCAAGGTTCTTTTGTGGTGAACATGAGCAAGTGCCAGGATACTCTTGGGCCCCTAGTGAGCACAGGCAAGACTTCCCATTTCCGTTTTTGAACCCGTGCTGACTTTCAGTTTTTTGGGCTTAAGGACTATGGGCACCTTACCAAGTGCTCCCTGTCTAAATTGTACTGGTGGTTAGCCTGCAAATCAAACGCTACTTGTGCCACCCACATGAGTAGCCCTGTAAAGGTGTCTCAGATGTACCACTGCAGTGTCTGTGTGTGCTGTTTTAAACTGCCATTTCAACCTGGCAAGTGCACCCACTTGCCAGGCCCAAATCTTCCCTTTTGCTACATTTAAGTCACCACTAACTTAGGCCCAAGGCAATCCCATGGGCAGGATGCAGTGTATTTAGAAGGTAGGACATGTACTAGTGTGATTTACATGTCCTGATAGTGAAATGCTTCTAAACTCAGTTTTCATTATTGCAAGGTCTATCTCTCCCATAGGGTAACATGAGGATAGCCTTGAAATATGTTTTAAATATAATTTCCCAATGGGAGCAGATAGAGCTATGGATTTTGGGGTCTCTAAACTCACAATTCAAAAATACATCTTTTAGTGAAGTTAGGTTTCGAGCTGTGAGTTTGAAAATGCCACTTTTCGAAAGTGTGCATTTTCTTGCTTAACCATTCTGTGCCTCTGCCTGTCTGCTGAATACTTGTCTGAAACAAGATGACAGTTGGGTTGTTTGTGCATTCACTCTAGACAGTCACACAAATGGAGGTGTGCCCTGCATATCCTGTTGGCCAGTCACTAGGCTTATGTGTCTTCCTGAGCTAGAATGGTGGGAGGATCTGACATTTTTACCTGAACAGGGCTGTGTCTGTCCTCACACAAAACAGTATTCAAACCCCTGGAGTGTGTCTGGGGCCAGGGCAAAGAAAGGCAGGGCCTTGTGCACTACAAAGACTTCTCTTTGAAGACTTCCTATTTCAAAGACAGAAATGGGTATCAGTACCGGGTCTCTGACATCACATAGTTAGAATCCTTCTGGACTGAAGAACGTTTGCCAGTATGAAGAGCTGGATGCTGTAGGAGGGACTGCCACTCTCCCTGTTGCTTTGTTGTGCTGGCCTGTTGCTTCTGCCCTGGGAGTGAAAGGAATGGACTTGGCTTTCTACTTCCTGCTTCCAAAGCTTCACCAAGGGTTCGACTGAGCTTGTCTCCTGTTAAGAAGTCTCAGGGACATCAAAGACTTTACCTACCTGCACCTGGGCTCTCTTGCTGAGAGTCCTGACTTGCCAAGTGGTGTCAAATCCAATTCCTGGGTCCTTGGGAGTGAGTTCTGGTGCAACAAAGAAGAAATTAGTGCATTGACTTTCAGGACGACTTCGGAACCGGTGCTGCTATCTGACCCCATGCTGCTGTTGGCACTGAAGCCGTGGTCTCTGCTAAGTGCAACAACCACAACCTACAAAGCAGGTCTGGTGCTGCCACAACACCTCTGAAGTCCCACCTCATAGTCAGTCCAGATTGTTGTGTCACCGACGTACATTGCACCCCACTCCAACTCTGACGCAGTACTTGTGGCTCCATAATAAGGTTGCGACAGCACAAAGCCGATGCCTTGCGTCTTGATCTGCTAGATTTATCAACCCCTTCTTGTCATAAGAAACCAACGCCTTGCCACCAACTCTACATCATCTTCTCTGCAACTTTATTTGGAAGTGATGCCACACCTCCCCTGCCTAGCAGTAAGGAACTGATGCTCACCTCTGTGGTTGTACAGTAAGGAACCAATGCTGCATCGCCTCCAGCAACGCCTCACCTCCCCAACTCCTTGCAACATCTTTGTTTCCTCACCATTTTCCAAGGAACTGTAAATGGGGCCTACACAACTCCGTGGCTGATCGTGCTCCCTCTCCGGGCACCGGGTTGTTGGAAGCAACTTCATCAAGTCCTTTTGATAGCCCCAGGTGAAGCTATTGTGTTTCAAACTGTTATAATACATTTAACATTTGAAAATTTGTATCTTTACTTGTGTATGTTGGATTTTTGTCATTTTTGTCCTGCTTTACGCAGATAAATATTGGCTATTTTTCTAAACTGGTGTGGAGTACTTTGTGGTGTTTTCACTGTGTTACTGTGTGTATGTATAAATACTTTACACATTGTCTCCAAGATAGGCCTAACACCTTGAGCCAAGCTACCATGGGGTGAGTAGGGGTTATCTTAGATATGTGACTCCCTTACCCTGACTAGAGTGAGAGTCCCTAAGTGGACAGGGTGCAAACCACTGCCAACTAGAGACCCAATTCATAACGAGTAGTATATGTTTTTAAAACTTCATTTAGGGCAGGGATGGCATTGGATTAATTTAAAAATGTTTGGCTATTGGATTCATTTTTGTTTTTTTTCAAAAAGTGTATATGTTACGGGGTAATATTTGATGGCATAGGAGGATGTGTGTTGTTGTGAATGTTTTATTGCTCAGTTAGTTTTTGTGTTTTGTATTGCTTGATTAATGTTAGTGTTTTCTTCAGTGTTACCACCATGCCTCTTTATGGTTAGGGTATGTGTGTGTGTGTGTGTTTGTTATCGACCATCATTTGTTTTTTTTCTCCATGATGTGCAGCCAGGGGCCATTTAGTGTAGTTTATGTTAATAGGTGTGCATGTGTTCTTTGTTCTCCATGCCTCCTTGTTCACAGTTATTGTTTGACCATGTGGTTGGCGGCCATTTTTTGCATCCAGTCTGTGTGTCCTTGCCATAGGCCTGCATGTGTTCTTTATTCTCCTTGCTCCTTGCTGCTGTTGTTTGACCATGTGGCTGGTGACGATTTTGTGCATCCAGCCAGTGTCTTTTTGCCATAGGTCTGCATGTGTTCTTTGTTCCTCATGCCTCCTTGCTGTTGTTATTTGACCATGTGGCTAGCAGCCATTTTGTGCATGCAGCCAGTGTGTCTTTGCCATAGGCTTGCATGTGCTCTTTTTTCTCCTTGCTCCTTTGTGTTATTGTTTGCCCATGAGGCTGGCAGCCATTTTGTGCATGCAGCATTTGTTCCTTTGCCATAGGCTTGTATGTATTTTGTGTTCCCCAAGCTTCCTTGCTGTTGTTGTTTGACTATGTGGCTGGCCGCCATTTTGTGCATTCAGCCAGTGTCATTTTGCCATAGGCTTCCATGTGTTCTTTGTTCCCTATGTCTCCCTGATCCTTGTTGATGTTGTTTGACTATGTAGCTGGCAGCCATGTTGTGCATGCAGCCAGTCTGTCTTTGCCATAGGCTTGCATGTGCTCTTTATTTATTTCCTATACTTGCTTGCTCGTTGTTGTTTGACCATGTGGTTGGTGGCCATTTTGCCATCCAGCCAGTGTGTCTTTGCCATAGGCTTGCATGTGTTCATTATTTATTCCACATGCCTCCTTGCTCGTTGTTGTTGTTACTTGACTATTTGGCTGGTGGCCATTTTGTACATCCAGCCAGTGTTTCTGTGTCATAGGCTTGCATGTGCTATTTGGTCTCGCTCCTTCTTGTTGTTATTCGACCATGTGGCTGGCAGCAATTTTGTACATGGAGCCTGTGTTCCTCTGCCATAGGCTTGCATGCGTTCTTTGTTCCCCATGCCTCCTTGCTCCTTGCAGTTGTTTTTTGACCATGTGACTGGTGGCCATTTTGTGCATGTAACCAGTGTGTCTTTGACATAGGCTTGCATGTGCGCTTTATTTATTCCCTATACTTCCTTGCTCCTTGTTGACGTTTGACCATGTGGTTGATGGCCATTTTGCTCACCCAGCCAGTGTGTCTTTGACATAGACTTGCATGTGTTCTTTACTCTCCTTGCTCCTTGATGTTTGGCCATGTGGATGGCAGTCATTTTGTGAATGCAGGCAGTGTTCCTTTGCCATGGGCTTGCATATGTTTTGTGTTCCCTATGCATCCTTGCTGTTGTTTGATCATGTGGCTGGCTGCCATTTTGTGCATCCAGTCAGTGCTATTTTGCCATAGGCTTCAATGTTTTCTTTGTTCCCCTTTGCTCCATGCTCCTTGTTGTTTGACCATGTGGCTGGTAGTCATTTTGCACATCCTGCTAGTGTCTTTTTGCCATAGGCTTGCATGTGTTCTTTCTTCACCACGTCTCCTTGCTTCTTGTTGTTGTTATTTGACTGTGTGGCTGGCCGCCATTTTGTGCATTTAGCGAGTGCTCCTTTGTCTTAGCCCTGCATATGTTCTTTGTTCCCCATGTCTCCTTGCTCCTTGTTGTTGCTGTTTGACCAGGCAGCTGGTGGCCATTTTGTGCATCCAGCCAGTGTGCCTTTGCCATCGGCTTGCATGGACTGATGTGATACAGTGTATATTGATATGCTTGGGGATCATTGTAGTATATGTATACTAAAAGAATATGATTCTGATGAACATTGATTATATTATTTTCCTTTTTTTTGTTGCATTGTTTACTTTGCACCTCAGACCTTTCCTCTCAAAAGGGCTTTTTCTTCTTTTTCTCCCATACAAGCATTGCCAATTATTGACCATTTCATTAATTTAAGTGTATATGTTAATGTTTTATTTGATTTTTATTTTAAAACTTTTTATTTCCTATATATTTTTTTCATTTTGTTTTTCATTTTCAATTTGTATTTATTTTTATTTTAATTCTGTATTTTAATTTGTAATTTTATTCATTTTTAATTTAATTTCTTATTTTTATTTTTAATTTCATTGTTTTACATTTTTGTTTTTGATTTTTTAAACTTTTTATTCTTTCAATTTATTTAATTCTGCATCTTGCCTCGATCCATCCATCCATCCACCAAAGCTGCACATCCGCAGTACAGAATTCTGCTTCTTTAGGTGTGTAATAATTCCATTTCCTCCTGGACACGCTGGCTGCAGTGCAAGGCAAACACATCAGCAGCATTTTTTAATGATTTTTCCATAACCCTGGACCACCTTGCATTTATCCATGCTCCTCTCTCTGAGTACCACAGGTGTCTCCTTTAAAACTGATGGAGTTAGGCCAAACAGCTATATCTGTATGTTGTGTTGCCTGTTTTGAAATGAAATTGTATGATGTGGTGGTGTGGTTTGACTTTACAATGTTTGGTTAAATTGGTATTTTTTACATAAGGACCAACCACACTAATATCGCATTTGTCTCTACAACTTCAACCTGCAACAATGCCATGTTTTACTGACTACATATTTTTCTTGCTTTGTTGCTTTTAGGTGCACAAGAAAAGAGACCTCACATCACAGGCAGAATTGCCAAAGAGCAGGCCTGTGCAGTGCTTTCAGTCCTCCAGTCTCTTTCCTTTTGTACAGCTAAATGCGACTGCCAACTGAGAGCTTTAAGATAGCCACAAAGAAAGTTGCTCCCAAGAATGTGGTCACTGAGGAGAAGCAGCTTTCCACCAGTGGCATGCCAACCACAATCTTTTTTGGGAGAAGTGTACCTGCCACACTGACACCCAGGGAGGAACCTAAAAGCAGTACTTCTGCATCAACAGCACCACCCCAACCTAAGCCCAGGACCATGTCTGTCAGTGAGGCAGCCACTGCAATCATGGTGACACAGATGAGCAGTGATGCTGAATTTGTTTTGTCCCTTTTGCAAACTAGTACCCAATCACTTCAGGAAACAGAGCAACGTGGACAGCAACCGCAGCCAGCATAAGTAGATCTTCCCAAAATTGGAGCAGAACAGAAGGTTGAGCTTGCTGCCGAGCAAGTACCTCCTCTTTTAGAATCAATGGCTCACAGATCTCCAACAAGAAAAAGGAAGGGAACTACTCTGCCATTTACTCCAAGCACCACTTCTGATGATGATGTTAGAAACATGAAGTGGACCCCGACAGAGTCCAGTAGACACCAGGAGAGGCAAGGGAAAAGAAAACTTTCAGAAAGACTTAGAATCATAGAAGGGATGATGATGAGGAGGATGACAACAACAAGCCAGTCATTGTGGAAGCTGGCACAGAGGAGTCCAACATTACTATCCAACCATCTCTGAGGGAGGTGGCACAAGCAGCACCACCACCTCCCATACTTGTAAGGCCCCGCCTGAGGGCTGCAATCAACCCCTAATTTAGTAGAAGTATGCACTACAGAGAGGCAATCAACACACCCACCTACCTCCTGTTCTTCATCAGGCATTGGCTGTGAACCAGTGAGAAAGTACTTCTCCCCAGTTTTGGACTTTTTTATGCAAACAGGAGGAGGATATTACAATATGCTCCAGTTGCCACATAAGTGTTCGTCAAGGTAAGCTGGGTTCATAATATGGTACTGGAGGCTCAATGAACCAAATTAAAAAACATCATGAAATCCAGTGGGAGGAGCACCTTAAAAAAATTCCTGAATGTGGTTGTTGTGGTGAAGGTGAGGCGAATCGAGAAACATCAGCTACAACTGGTTAAGTGTCAGTGGAAGGTGAGGAAGAAGAGTGTGACATCCTCATGTAAACACAAAGCAGCCCTGTCTCCAGCAGTGCACCAGAATCACCCTCCCCAGCGACCTCACAATGGCATAGGAAGATTCAGAGGCGGATGTAGACACCACGGCATACAGTGACTGCACCATGATGGACACTAAGGGGGTCATTACGACCTCGGCGGTCTTGCAAAAAGACCGCCGAGGCCACGGGAGACAGAATACCGCCATTGCCGGCGGTATTCCTGGCTCCCTATTATGACATTTCCGCTGGGCCAGCGGACGGTAACAGTGTTACCGTCCGCTAGGCCAGCGGAAATGTCACATCAACATTGCTGCCGGCTCGTAATAGAGCCGTCGGCAATGCTGATGTGCAGAGGGTGCAGTAGCACCCGTCGCGCATTTCACTGCCCGAAATTCGGGCAGTGAAATGCACGACGGGGCTATGCCTGGGGGCCCCTGCACTGCCCATGCCAAGTTCATGGGCAGTGCAGGGGCCCCCAGGGGCACCCCAAGTCCCCTTACCGCCAGCCTTTCAATGGCGGTGTTTACCGCCACGGACAGGCTGGCGGTCGGGGACTCATAATCCCCAGGGCAGCGGTGCTTGCACCGCTGCCCTGGTGGATTATCACCGCCAGGCGGAATCCTGGCGGGATATTGGAGGGACCGGCGGTATGGCCATGGTAATTCCGCCACGGTCATAATTGCTGGCAGAACACCACCAGCCTGTTGGCGGTGTTACCGCCACCTTACCGTCGGCCGCCAGGGTCGTAATGACCTCCTAAGTCAACCACCACCTAGTTCTTGAAAGTCACCTACATCAGTGGCCCCAGAATAGGAGAAAATCCGGGCTGCTATTATGGGCATGTTTAGGTAAGTGGGCCCCTACGACCACAACCACCCAATGGCACGTTTGTACAATGAAAAGCTGGAAAAAATGTTACAACTGGACCACCTCCCTTTTGCTTTTGTGGAAGGAGAGGGATTCTTAGACTTTGTGGCAGCCATCCCCCCAAAATGGAAGGTTCCAAGCTGACCGATTTTGCCAGAAGAGCAGTTCCAGTGCTGTATCACAATGTACTGCAATTTGGGTTGTAAGCTCTACACACTATCAACCTGACAACTGACACATGTAACAGTTGCCAGGTGACTGATTACATGTGCATCACTGCACACTGGATCTCTATTGTAGGAATAAAGCAAACACTATCTACAGGTCTTGGCCCTGAAGAAATTTTCAAGAGTTTTCTATAGCATGCAACAGTAGCCATGTTCACCATGGAGAAATCACATTCAACTGCAAATATCTTCGATGAATTTCATAGCAAGTTGTCTGAATGGCTGTGACCCAGAGGTCTCTGAATTGGATTTGTTGCCACGGACAATTTCAGTAACATATGCAAGACCATGTCAAACAGTGGCTATTTCAGGGTTCTGTGTTTGGTGCACTGCATCAACCTGGTTGTTCAAGGAGTTCTCAAGAATGAAGACATAATCAACAATATACTCACCACTTGCAGACAAATCCGCTCTCATTCCAACTATTCTTTTAAAGCCTAGAAGTTTTTATGGATTATTCAGTATTCTAATAGAGGAGCAGTTAAAGCCCTGATACTGGAGGTTTCAGCACATTGAAACTCAACCTATTATGTGTTGCAACGTCTGTTTGAGCAGCACAGACAGATCAATGACTATTTCATTCAAAGAGGAGGTGATGCAATTGGGAAAGCTATGACTCTGGATGTGGACATATGGGGCCTAGTCCAATGCCTGCCACAGATGCTGCTCCCTTTTGAGATTTTCACACGGAAAGTTAGCAAGGAGGCCAGACAATGGGCCAAGCTATCTCGCTGTTGCACCTGCTACAGGAGCAGTTAAAGAAGGTGTCTGAAAGGCTCATACTTGGAGGTGTGAACGAAGACCCAGAAACACTTGCCTTGGTTGAGAGCCTAAGCTATTGCTTGACATTTAATGCAAGGCTGGAAAATGACATTATCTCCTCCATAGAGTACATCTGTGCTACCCAACTTGATCCACACTATAAAACATTTCTTTTCACTTTCATTTCTTTTTCTGAAGGGGATGTTTCAGAATATGAGAGGTGGATTCTTGAGCAAGTTGAAGAACTGGAAGAAGAATAGCTGAAACTTAGAGTCCCAATCTGCAGTTCTGAGGTGCCTCCTTCAACTTACAGGAAGGGCAGTGTTGCTTCACAGCAGGCAACGCCAGAAACCAGAAAACAACAAAAAAGAAGAATCTGACCCAAACTCTACTTGGCTTGCTTTCAAGTGTCAGATCTTAAGTCCAGTGGAGAGGCAAAGGCAAAAGAGGTCAAGCAAATGGCAACACAAATGGCTATTAAGAGGATGTTCCATGAGTATCCGGATGGCCCAAACGGGGTGTATTTAGATCAAAACCTATTAGTTTATTGCTTAGGAAGATGTGCCAATGGCCAGAGCTCAGCATCTGGCAATAAATTATCTGGCTTGTCCTGTAGCCAGTGTGTCTGCTAAACATGAGTTCAGTGCAGCTGGTGCAGTTGTTACAGTGAGAAGGATCCAGTCTCTCGCCTCAAAATGTGGAGAGATTAACCATGATCATAATGAAGTACCATTTTATATCACCTGATTACACCATTCCTGAAACACCACAGGAGGAGGTAGACGATGAGTGGATAGAATCAAGTGAATCACCTGAGTTTAGGGATGACCTATACGTCCCAAACTGATTATGCCAGTGCCACCACAGAACTTTTTAATTATTTCTTGTTGAACCTTTTTCTTTCTCTGCTAGTCGAAAATCATGTTTGTTTCTGATTTATGCTGCCCTACCTTTTTTTAATCACACTCACATATAGGCTGTATTGGAGTTGGACTCATATGCAGTGAAGAAACCCTCACTTTCTGCCCGTGCCAATGCCAAATTCCAATCTGTTACTACCATCAAAGAGGAGATAATATTTTGTTTTCTCAACTACCATGATTGGATTGGAAGAGGTAACTACTAACTTTTTAAGGATGCTTGGTATTATCTTGAGTGATTGTGAGTGATGATTGATGATGTATGTGATGGCTAGCTGAAAGAGAGCGCGGGAGCTCAACAAATTTGTAAACTTGATTTTGATGATTTGTTATATTTGGGAGGCTGATGGGTGATCCTTATTTCCTGAAAATGATTGGCCTTTCAAACTTAGCAAAAATAATCTGCAGGGACCACTCCTTCTTTCTTGTTTCTTAGTGACCAGACCAGTCACTTTAGTTACAGAACACAAATCTACACAAAATACTCTAATTCTGTTTCTCAATTTGTTCTTCAACAGCAGTACACTACACAGGTTTACCTCACTTGGTTTGGAACTGGGATGAAGTTACTCAATCAGGAGGAGGAGGATGGAAGAAGGACTCAAGGCAGGATTACCTCAACAGCTAGAAGGAGAAAGTTTTTGACTTTAAAGAGAAACCATGACTCTGAGGCCTAGTACTCACTCAGCTCTGTGGACTGGAGATGGGTGCATTGATTTGGGAAATGGTGCTGAGTATGTGTTTGCTGCTTTGCTGCTTTGCTGGCTCAAACGTAAAACTCATCTTTATGTTCTTGCTCTGTCCCTGAGTCTTATTGGTACACTCTGGACTCCGCATGAAGCTTCCATTGCTTCCATGTGTCCTTCTCCTTTACTCTACCATGCAGTTATTTTTTTCAGTATGCAGGCCTTCTCCTAGTCTACTCCTCTGTTGCACAAACAAAACTTTGTGAAAGCTTTACACACTCCAGCTTACCTTCCAGATAGGTTGGGCCAGGCACAAAGAGGGATGGACATTCCCCGAAGAATGGAGATTCACTGCCCAATTTGGCAATACAGTATTATTTTCCTTTACACAATCATAATTTTTAGAATTGGGTGGGTTAACTTTAGTGCTCCGTAATTTGTACTTTTCAAACCTAGAAGACATAACATTTGGGGATATACTATTTGGGTCTCTCTGGGGTGGAAGGACTGTTTGAAATGCATATAACTGAACTGTGTCATACTTATACTTTCATAGTTTCCTTCCACAACAGATTGATGATGGTGTGCTGCTCAGTTCCCCAATGAATATTGTTGTGGTTTCTTTCTCATACCTTTCCCCAAATCCCCTTTCCAATCCATTCATTCAGCCCCTAATCATCTTCCCCTGGACTCTGTGATTTATTGAGGTGTAACTTAATTTTACACCATAAATGGATCACACACTTTCTGGGGGTAGTAGTGAAAGTGACTCCAACTCACTTCATAGCATTCTATTATCTTACAAATCTTCCACAACAGTCCCATCAACATCATCATTAAGGCCTTGTGTTAAATAAACATTTAACCTCGTCCAACCACTCCTGACCCTGAGCACATGTTTCCTGACTCAAGAATTTCATTTCCTAAATTTAGTTTTAATACTAGATCCCCATCGCTCAGAAGAAGTTGATATTGCTAGTTTTTATTATCCTATCAGGTATTCTTTGCTGTGTGTCAAATACTGGCATTGTGTTAGTCTGGTATTAGTCTTCCTAACGTTATGAAATAATATTTGACCCATTAAGTATCTGTTTCCTTCAATCTAGTTGATAGTGATGGCTGACCCTTTGATTAATCCTGCAGTCTGAGTTTGCATAGGTTAGAGTGGGACCTTGTGTCTTCTCTATTAGCAAGCTAGTCTGCTACTACAACTACCTCCCCCTTTAGATAAGGTGTCAACTTGGGAAACCCTGCAGTATGATGACTGAGGTGTTAAGCATTTGTTTATCAATTCAGGTAAGAGAAGTACCATGGATTGAAATGAACTTGTTTAGTTAGTAATTAACTTCTACTGAAGAAGATGTTTGTGATTAGGCAATCATCCCCTAGTGATATATAGAGTTAGAGAGGGCAACATAGCAAGGGTATAAGTAAATGACATTTTAAAAACAGGCTACACTAAAAGACAGTCGTGTAAACTAAAACCCCAAAATAAACACTTGAGGCATAAATGAAGTAAAATAGTATATCCCCTTTTATTTTCTACAAATATAAACCCACTCTTTCCACCCACAACAGGCAAACCCCTCTCCCCAAACAAATGGTCCAGTCCCCAAAAAGTCCAATAAAAGTCCAACTTGAAATCTGGTTCCAACTCCCTTCCCACCCTCTGCACCCACAACAAGTCTCTCCCATCAAAACAAAAAAAAAACAAAAAAAGCTCAGGAGAAGGCATTGTCTATTTCGGTCCAGAACTGGTCCAGGCTCTGCTCTATCTTGCCGGGGTGGCTCTCCATACTGTTCATCAGCCACAGGATGCACTCACGGAGTGGAAGGGGGCTGCAGCAGTCCTAGTCAGGGCCCCTGACAGCTGGTGGCGGCAGTGGTCTTTGGCCAGAAGGCTGGGGCTGGCATGCGGCTGAACCGGGGCCTAGTTCAGAGGCAGCTATTTCTGCCTCTTCATCACCACCAGCCGTCCATATTCTGCCTGGATAGTCTCCGGTTTCTGCCATCACAGATGGGCTGTTATCTCCTGTCTGATGAGTGGTGCTGGTGGACCAGCATGAGTAGCTATATTTTAAAAAAAATAATAATAATTGCAAGCAATGTTTTTTGCAAACACTTGTTTAAAATGAAGAATTGGGTGCCACATTCCCCCCTAGGGACATTGGAATTTTATGTGATTATGATCAGGAGAGTCACAGGCAGGGCCAATTTTAATTGTTAATCTACACAAGCATCTCATAAAAAGCACTGACTGTCTGGTAGAAAAGAAGTGAGGCAGAATAACACCAGCTTAAAAAAACTGCGATTTGATTTTTAAAGGCTTTTCTAGTAACTAAACAGATACTTTGAGTGGAAAAATAAAAATAAACTGAATGAAGCTTTATGCACTATGGAGTACAAGTTGTTGTGCTAAATTAATAGAAGCATGCCAGTCAGCGCTTTGGGTACTCTGCTACTGTCTGCAGTTTGGCAGCTGTAGTTTACAATTTTCTATCTTTAATTCAAATGGCCCTGCTCTTTCCAAATGCCTTTTACTTTCTACCTTGGCCCCAAAGAGGCGGATGAATAGTAAATAAGATACTACGTCACACAAGTCAACTATATAATGTGGATATTATTATCCTGTCTGCCGTAAGTTCACACAAGCATCACATAAAAAGCATGACTGTCTGGTAGAAAAGAAGTAAGGCAGAATAGCACCAGATTAAGAAAGGCTTTTCTAGTAACTAAAGAGACACTTTGAGTGGAAAAATAAAAATAAACTCTCATTTATGAGTGAGGCTTTATGCACTATGGAGAACAAGTTTTTGTGCTAAATTAATAGAAGCATGCCAGTCAGCGCTTTGGGTACTTACCTACTGTTTGCAGCTGGGCAGCTGTAGTCAATTATCTATCTTTAATTCTAATGGCTCTGCTCTTTCCAAATCCTTTTCTACCCTGACCTCAAAGAGGCTGATGAATAGTAAATAAGATACTACCCCGCAGAAGTCAAGTATAAAATGTGGATAGTATTATCCTGTCTTCAGTAAGTAGGCAATGGGGAAAACAATGCACTGCACTACAGCGAAAGGAACAGGCTATATAGATTGTATTTGGCTCGTTCGTCAAAGAGCATCCTTTACACCAAACTTGAAATCAAATAAGGCACTCATTCCCACTTTACTCACTGGCCTGGCAAACCACGACAAATTATTTACAAAAAATGCATTCACTGTGCAGTAAAGAAAGGAAACTTTACTTATTCTACTGCAGGGTAAGGCCGAGGGATTAGGCAGGTAGTTAGAGCATTTGTTAATCATCGATTGGACATGGGCCTAAGCTTTGGTTTATTCAGTCACTATAATAGACAAAAGTCTAAGGGGAAAAATGTGAATAGGCGTAAAATAAATCTGCTACGGGAAACTGAAATATATTTTGGAATCACTCCATATGGCCATAAAAATGTAGCACATAGCAAGAATGGATTGATCAATTTTCTTAGTAGGCTGGGATGGAACAACCTAGGAAATAATAAAGGAGTGCAGTAGTAAGAGGTGGCTGAGTGGGCGAAGAGAAACACGCCTTATGTATTTGGTTTGCAATGCATAAAAAAATGGAAATGCCACATTAACTGAAGCAGATGCATATTTCACAGCAGACACTACAATCATGAATCAAACCATACTGCACTTCTTGGGGCATGGATGGTGAAATCCCATGGGAAGGGAGGGTGATGATGAATGATGATGGGTGGGATATATATCTGCCTTGCCTAACAAATACAGTAAGTCAAAGGATTAGAACAAAATTAAAAAAAAAAAACACCTTGAACCATAAATTTGATAACCATAAATTAAAGTAAGCAAAATAGGTGAGCAGCATGCCCCTCTCCAGAAGACCCCCCTTGTTTATTTATCCAAGTAATTATTCAGTCATCCTTTCATTCTTCCTACTATATTTGCCTATAGCCATCATGATTTAAGCTGTACTTTCTCTCATCCAGGCTTTCACCAAATGTCCAATTCAATATCCATCTATTCAGTTCCTACCCTTTCTTTCAATCATCCTTTAACCTATCATCCATTTACCCAATACTCACTAACACATCCTTTCACCCACCCATGCATCCTTTCCTTTCACTCATTCCACCCATCATTTCTTTTAACCTTCCATTTTTTCCTGCTTCCATCAAGCCATCATTTTTAACGCACATTATGTGAGGTTCTGTTGAGTTGCAGATAGAAGAGGCCATAATGCAACCCCTACTTTCACTGGTAAAGTGGGGGGTTCGCAATCATGAGTCACAGCAACACCCTTGTAGCTTGTATGTAGAATACTAATTATCAATATACAAACAATGTGCCTTACCATCACTGGCCCTGAAACTGCTTCTCCCCCTCCAACCGATTCTCTCCCTGCAGCGGCCATTGAACCAGCAGCACTCTGTGTGGCTAGAAAAATACATTATACATTTTTTAAATGCCAGATATGCCTCCCATTATTTTTCAATCACAAAAATACAACTGCAATACATTGCTACAGTTTGGTTAGCACTGCAGTATCTTCTATCAAAAACATCACTCTAGGAATTTTGTTGGTTCACAATGTTAGAAAAGCCAGGTAGTCAAACCAGCAAAAAACTTTTCTTAATGGAGAGCCAAAACTATTCTATGATTGTTAGACCTGACAGCCTTAGGGTGGTCACCCCTAACTTTTTGCCTGCCTCCCTCCACTTTTGAGATACTGTTTTTGCTGGTTTTTAGACTCTACACACTTTACCACTGCTAACCAGTGCTAAAGTGCATGTGCTCTCTCCCTTTAAACATGGTAACATTGGATCACACCCAATTGGGCTATTTAATTTACTTATAAGACCCTAGTAGAGTGTACTCTATGTGCCCAGGGCCTGTAGATTAAAAGCTACTTGTGGACTTGCAGCACTGATTGTGCCACCCACTTCAGTAGCCCCTTAACCTTGTCTCAGGCCTGCCATTGCAAGGCCTGTGTGTGCAGTTTCACTGCCAATTCGACTTGGCATCTAAAAGTATTTGCCATGCCTAAAACTCCCCTTTTTCTACATATAAGTCACCCCTAAGTTGTGCCGTAGGTAACCCCTAGAGCAGGGTGCTGTTTAGGCAATAGGCAGGACATGTACCTGTGTAGTTTACATGTCCTAGTAGTGTAAAACTCCTAAATTTGTTTTTACACTACTGTGAGGCCTGCTCCTTTCATAGGCTAATATTGGGGCTGCCCTCATACATTGTTTGAGTGATAGCTGCTGATCTGAAAGGAGTAGGAAGGTCATATTTAGTATGGCCAGAATGGTAATACAAAATCCTGCTGACTGGTGAAGTTGGGTTTAATATTACTATTTTAGAAATTCCACTTTTAGAAAGTGAGCATTTCTCTGCACTTAAATCTTTCTGTGCCTTACAATCCACGACTGGCTGGGTTTAGTTGACAGCTTCTTGTGCATTCACTCAGACACACTCCAAACACAGGATACTCAGCCTCACTTGCATACATCTGCATTTTGAATGAGTCTTCCTGGGCGGGAAGGGTGGAGGGCCTGCTCTCACACAAAGGACTGCCACACCCCCTACTGGGACCCTGGCAGACAGGATTGAACTGAAAGGGGACATGGTGCACTTCTAAGCCACTCTTTGAAGTCTCTCCCACTTCAAAGGCACATTTGGGTATAAAAACAGGGCCTCGGCCATATCACCTCAGACACTTCCTGGAGAAGAAACCTGAACCAGAACCTGCACCTTGACAAGAAGAACTGCTGGCTGCCTAAAGGACTCACCTGACTGCTTCCTGAAGAGGACTGCTGACTTGCTGTTGCACTGCTATCTTGCTGCTCTCTTGCCTTGCTGCAGAAGTGCTCTCAAAGGGCTTGGATAGATCTTGCCTCCTGTTCCCTGAAGTCTCAGGACCAAAAAGACTTCTCTCCTGCAGCTGAAATCCCTGTGTGGTGAAATTTCGACGCACCACCTGCCAAAAACGATGCATAGCCTGCTCACGGTGAAAATTTCACCGCACACCGAGTCTGGAACGATGCAGCCCGTCTTCTCAAACAGAAGATCGACACAGCAACGTGACCGGAACTTCAACGCACAGCCCTACTGGATAGACGCAAGCCGACTCAGAATGACGCCGCCTGACTTGCTGAGAGGAATCAACACAGCACCTGCCGTGCGGAAGAAAATTCCATGCATCGTCAACCGGAATCGACGCAGCCGCTGTGACTTTGCTCCTCAAGGCCAGGAATCCACACATCGTCCCCAGGGCATCTGACAACCCCGCAACCCGAAGAGGATCCAAGTCTGTGCCAGAAATCGACGCAACATCTTCCCCGTGTGGAAAATAACGACGAGTCCATGTGCGAAGGGGCGAAACCGACGCAAATTCACAGTTTTCCACGCATCTCCTCCTCTGCGGTCCCTTGTGAGGATTTTTCAACGCAAACCAAGTACTTTGCCCTGCAAGAGACACTTGTTGTTTCTAGGCAAACTTAAGACACTTTTTATTGATTTTACAGTAATCTTTTAAACTCTAAAGACACTTGATATCACTTTCAGTGATATCCCTACATTTGCTTATGTCATCTTTAATCGTTTTTGACCTGCATTTATTCAGATAAATAATATATTTTTTTCTAAACACTGTGTGGTGTATTTTTGTGTTGTTATATGTTGGTATTGTATGATTTATTGCACAAATACTTTACACATTGCCTTCTAATTTAAGCCTGACTGCTCAGTGCCAAGCTACCAGAGGGTGGGCACAGTATAATTTGGATTGTGTGTGACTTACCCTGACTAGAGTGAGGGTTCTTGCATGGACAGGGGGTAACCTGACTGCCAACCAAAGGCCCCATTTCTAACAATGATGATGACTCTAAATTATTTATGCGCAATGAAGGGGTAGAATAATAATGGTCAATGAAAGAGATATAGGGTCTCATTACGACTTTGGCGGTCTTTTGGCAAGACCGTTGCAGTGGCTGCCACCAAAAGACCACCATGTTTATGGTATTCCATCCCCTGTAGTAACAGTCACACTCTAAAGAACGGGCAAAAACAGTGATAAATCAGACACTGCCAGGCCACTGGAAGGCGGGAAAGAGGTGTTTCCACCACCAGCACTGCCAGCCCGACAACTTTTCACCCACCAGTTTACGACCCACAAATCACCACAGTGGTTCTTCCATGGCGGAAAACCATTGGTGGTCTGAACCGCCAGTCTAAGCAACTCACCTCAGACAGAACACAACACCACATTTCAGTATGCAGGCCTTCTCCTAGTCTAGACAGTTTGAATACCCCACACTTGACGCACATACACACATTAGACACATCTAGTCACTGCACTATATAACAACCCCCCACACAACCCACAATCGTTTGTGACAAAAACAACATACATAGACAGTGAGGACCCACAAGCTTATTAGCGCTTATACACCATAGGCACATATACACTTCACACTCAGCACACACCACACAACTTCACGATCAACACAATACATACATCACTACTGCACACAAACAGCTCAACTAACCAGTACATTTAAACTAACACCCCAACCGCACAAAGCACTCTACACTGCACCCTGTACACACACAACCCCCACCCACAACACAACCACCATGTCCCGTCAAAAGTGCCCATTCTTCACAGACGATGAGTTGAGGGTCATGGTCGATGAAATCGTCAGGGTAGAGTCACAACTGTTTGGCGCTCAGGTACAGCAAACCTCCATTGCCAGGAAAATGGAGTTATGGCAGAGAATTGTTGACAGGTTCAACTCAGTGGGCAACCATCCATGCACAAGAAAGGACATCAGGAAGAGGTGGAATGACCTTATGGAGAAGGAGCGTTCCATAGCATCGAGACACCAAATTACCATGCTAAACACTGGCAGTGGGCCCCCACCTCCTCCCCTAGAGTTCACATTGTGGGAGGAGAAGGTCTTGGACATCCTGCATCAATAGGACCTGACTGGAATACTTGGAGGACTAGAATCTGGTAAGTAACTAACACTCCCCTAGCACAAATGCGTCCAGTCCAGCATGCTTCCTCACTACGCAATCACTCCCCAATTCACCCTATCCTCCACTTCACTTCCCCCCTAATCACCTAATACCCCTCTCTTGCATGCTACACCCCCACCCAGCACCAATGCCCGCACATTCCCAGCCAAGTGCACGGATAGCACTTCTAATCAAAAACACCATGATTCCCAGAATGCACCTGCCCATCTCCATCAAAACGTGCAAGATGCACATCACAGCACATCTCTTGTATGTATGACTATTGCCCCAGCTATACCAACTGGATGCTTCGACTGACTCACTACATGGAAATGACAGCAATGCTATGGCACAACACAATGCCAAACAATGCCAAATACATTCACAGCACTGTCACCAATCCTGAGGGCCACTTATCCAGATCAATAACCATGAAATGGACTGATAATGGGCTTGAAAGTAATATGGTATACTACAGGCACGACATGCACAGTCAGGACAAGCAATCTTGCACATACATATACCCTCTTCCCACTTGGACACCATGCTGCAATGTACAGCCATACCCACTCACATCTAACAATCCTGAATTGCCACCTGCTAACAGGGCACACCTGTCATGTGAGCCATCACACAGGAACTGAACCCACCCACCGAGCTAATGTTACCAAGCCTGATCTACAACAACCCCCATGAAGCATGGTACGTATGTTACCATACACTATCCACAAACTGTGTTAGCAGTGCTGTACCTGCCATTGCCATTGCTGATAATCAAGTCAAGGTACTGTATGCATCAGACAAAGAGACAATCATTCAAACCTCCAGCATATACCCCTTTCTCACTCCATCCACAGGTACCCCTGCCAGTCCTACCATGGAGAGGATACCAGAGACTGCCCGCTCTTCTCAGGATGAAGGTCCCAGTGAGGACAATGCCGTGGATGTCCAGAAAGTGATGAACTACCTGGCCCTTCTGGAACCCATGGTCAGTCTAACACTCCCTGCTTCACCCTACCCACATCAACACCCCCCGATGCACCAACATTACAGCCAACTCTTCTTCCCCAAACCTGTGTCCTAAGGACTGTTCAAACTATTCTGTGCCCCACAGTACAGGGACCTAGGCCGAACCCTCACACCCAAGACAATGAAAGTCCTGGTGAGACTGAGAGTGGGCACACCATGCTAAGGGCACAGGCATATGGGTGCAAGGGTTGTTGGAGGGAACCTTTGGGCCAGAGGATGGGGCACCCAAGGGAGTCAACTGATCAGCAAACCATTTCCCAAGTCCTGAAAGCATATCAACAATCCCAGGACAGGATGGGCCAGATCATTAACATGTTGGGGGAAAACCAAAGGCTGCAAAGGCAATACCATCAGGAGGTCATGCAGCAGTGGCAGGCCCACAATGTCACCATGGACTCCATTGAGGGGGTGCTAAGAGACAGTAACACCACCCTGCATGCTTCCTCCACCCACCAGCAGGTCCCTTCCACTATCCACATCACATCTAAACCTTCAACATCAGCGGCAGGTAGTGGAATGGAGGCCCTGCCAGGGGAACCACAGGCCACTAGCACCCCTCCCTCTGTAGCTGAAGAACACCCCCTGAAAATGTGGTTGTCCATCCAGACATCCAGCTGGAGAAGATGCCAAGACCAAACCGACTGCCAGGAAATGACCCTCTACTGTTTATTCTCCCTTGGGTACCACTGAGACACCCTGTTGACTGTTTAATGACATATCTCCATGTTCCCATGGCCCTTAGACACTGGACCTGTACTACCTACAGCTGTGCCACGTACTCTGATGATTTCATCCACCATGACTCCACTCATCACCTGTTGGACAATTAATGCACAATAAACACTGCAGATCACAGCAACTGCATATGTGTGTTCAATTATACATATACAAATGTTTAGTCAGCAAAATGGTATGTGGGTATGTTACCCTAAACCAACAGGCAAGGTAATGGACAGCAGAGGGAGGCTTCCAATGCAGGTGACACAGTACAACAGACATGTCTCAGGGCAGATGTAAGGGAGTCACTAGTCCAGACACACACCAGAGTATATCCACTAATCTAACCTGCAAAAAGACCATGACAGAGACTTTGATCAGGATAGTAGGCATGGTGGCACACAAAACACATATGCAGGCCATAGTTGTCGTGTCCAGTATGGTTTGGTAACTAAACAGGGCACAAAAGATGTCACTTCTACATCACCAGTCTCAGGAAACATATCACAAAACACAGTTGCTAGCATGTGTCATGGGCAAAACTCTACTCTGGAAACAGTTACCAAAGTCTAATGAACATTAATGCCTCAAGCAATAGGTAGGAGGTGCAAAGATTCATAGTATACGGTTAGTCACTGGAATCACATGAGAACAGGAGAATGCAGGGCAGAAAAATACAGGCCTGTCCATAGGAGATGTGATTCTTGCAACCTGCATAGAGTACATATGTTAGAGATGAGACATTCAACTCTGCACCTCACATGCAATCAGTCACCTCCCAAAACACACACATAGGGATAGGAATACTTTACACCACCACTGATGATCCAAATCAGGAGGACCATTGACACCAATCAATGTGGAAATACAAGACTTGCAAATGCACACACACAGCATACCTATGTGTTACTGGAAGTACTGATTGATGAGCTCAGTCCTGGAGTCAGCTGCAACTGCCTCCTCATCACTTTCCATGTCTCTGTCACTAGTCACTGGTCCAGCTGCCTCGTAATCATCAGCTAGTAATGGTATCTGACATCTCAGGGCTAGATTGTGGAACATGGAGCAGGCAACTATGACTTGCCATACATTTTGGGGAGTATAGTGGAGGGCACCTCCAGAGATGTCCAGGCACCTCAATCTGGCCTTCAGTAGGCCAAATTTCCTTTTAATTACACGCCTTGTCCAGCTGTGGACCTAATTGAAACGGAGTTCCCCTCATGTGGCAGAGTACCTCACTGGTGTCAACAGTCAGGGAAGGTTAGAATAGCCATAATCTCCTGTGTACACAGAGGTGGGACCTGTCACAATACACGTACAGACACAGGGAAGATTGGGATGACAGGTGCCATAACAGAAACATACATTTAAATGCATACATACCAATGAGCAAAGCCCTATCTCTGTGTAATCATGCCATCATGTGGGGATCATTGTTGTTCCTCAGAATGTAGGAGTCATGCACTGATCCTGGAAACTTGGCTGCCACTTGGGGGATGTACTGGTCTGCCACAATCCACTTGCATATTGATGTAGTGGTACTTTTTCCTGTTCCTATACACCTGTTTATTGGTGCTAAGAGGGACCAAAGCTATATGGGTGCCAATCATGGCCCCTATCACATGAGGGATGTGTCCCATATCATAGAAATCTGCCTTCACATAGGGTAAATCCGCATGTTGGGGGAACCTGATGTAGCTGTCCAGGTGTTTCAAGAAAGTACAAATTACATCTTTCAACACAAGACTGAACATGGGCTGTGACATCCCTGCTGCCAAGCCCACTATATTCTGAAAGGAGCCAGTGGCAAGAAAGTGTAGCATTGACAGGACTATTATTGTGGGAGGGATGGCATAGGGATTACATATGGCAGGCAATGGATCTGGTTCGAACTGGGTACATAGATCCATGATGGTCTGACAATTCAGATGATAGGTCAGGATGATATGCCTGTCTTCCAGGGGTTCCAAGGTCGACTAGCGGACGGTACACTACTGCATGTCTCAATCTCCTCTTGACAGGATATCTAGGATAGAGAAGAGAGAGAGTACATAGTGGTAAGCACCCCACCCATTAGCTGAACATGCCATGCACTGCTGGCACATACCATATTGGGCATGCAGAAGTGGCATGGACACCATCCTTGCTGCACATTGCTGCTCTTGATAAATAGTTTGTGACACTCATCACATGTGTAATGTTCAATATGTGGTACACTGAGTTGTCCTTCACTGAGCATGTATGTAATCATGGTATATACCGATATGATTGCACCGCCTATGAGGCTCTGAGTATCTGGACATGCACACTGTCTGACAACTGGACATATAACATCGCTGTGTCATGCATGTCACGTGTATAAGCCTAACCATGATGGCACAACATAGGCCTGCTCTGCATTCTGGTCTAAAAACGTGTATGGTGCATTTATTTTGCTTCAGCAAGGCATGTTATGTGAATAAAATGGCAGCCGACTGTCATGCAGCACTGGACAGATGGAAGTGACCTAAGCCGGTCGGTGTATGTTGTCATGGCAGTAGGTGGTCGCAACCAAAGGCAACTTCTCATTGCCAACATTGCTGCCTGTGGGGGACTGGGGCCAAAGGCGATCACCACTGGCAGTGACCGTACTGTATGCAGCGGCCGTGACTGCCATTTTCTACAGCCTTGCTCATTTGACTTCTGACACTCTTGCAAGCAAGACCTCCACGATGGGAGCTGCTGTGTGCTGTCTCTGGGAGCGATCATGCCACATCTTGCAGGTGACAGGGCCCCAGCCTTCACCCAAGAAGAGCTGGAGAATCTGGTGGAAGGGGTCCTACCCCTGTGTGGACAGCTATATGGGGTACCAGAGGATCAGGTGAGCCCAATGCCATAGTCATGTCTAAGGAGTGTGTGTGATGGTGAATGTCGTAAGTGTACCGATCAGGGAGTACATACATGCATGGGGCATGGAATTAAGGCGTGTGAACCGTGACAATGGGTATGTGTGAGCATTTGGTGAGCATTTTGTGAGTCTGATGTTTTTAGTCCAGTGCTGTTGGTATAGTGCCAGTCTACATGACTTTCTCCTTCTGTCTGGGATTCTGACCCCCTTACCGCCAGCCTGTTTCTGGCGGTTGTCACCGCCAGGAAGAGGCTGGCGGTAATGGGTGTCTTGGGGCCCCTGGGGGCCCCTGCACCGCCCATGCCACTGGCAGTGCAGGGGCCCCCGTACAGGGCCCCGGCCGGCTTTTCACTGTCTGCCTAGCAGACAGTGAAAAGCGCAACGGGTGCCACTGCACCCGTCGCACGGCCGCAACACCGCCGGCTCCATTCGGAGCCGACTTCTGTGTTGCAGGCCTCCTTCCCGCTGGGCCGGCCGGCGCTAACATGGTTAGCGCCCTCCGGCCCAGCGGGAAGGTTGTAATGCCGGCAGCGGTCTTTTGGCCGCGTAGCGGCCAAATGGCGGTTTCCGCCTGGCGGGCGGCTACAGCTGCCCGCCAGACTTGGAATGAGGGCCTCAGTCTCCTCAGGCAGTCTTATGTGATAGTGGGATGTGTAATTTGTGTACAGCCAGTGGTGTCTGTCGATGTGTGCCTAATGAATGCAAATATTTCCCCTCTGAAATGTGTGTTGCCTGGGCTTTGTGACAGGTTTTGCCATTTGTGGAATGTTGTGTGTGAGGCTGGAGTTGTCATGGTGTGTAGTCCAACTGGTGTACCTATTTGTGTGGTGGCATTGTAAGTGGTCCGTGATGTCATGATGTGATATGTGTGTTCCAGTGGTGTATTTGTTTTGACACAGCACTCAGTGGATGTGATTGGATGTATGCTTTGTAGTACATGGCCCAATGTAGATGCACTTAGCAGTATGCTGAGTAGTGATATTTGTGTTGGGTGTCAGCTGCTCTAGCTCTGTGATAAGGTCTGACTGGTCACATGGGTATTCCGTGGATTCACATATTATACATCAGATGTGAACTGTTTGGGTGTCTGACTTGGCTAAATCAGAGTTGTTCTCCATGATGGCATCACTTTACTGAGTGGCCATCCATGTAATATGACAGGTAGGTGCTGTGTGGTCTGTGAGTGGAGTTGTATACACTGTAATTTACATATTACTGAGGAGATGGACTAATCAGGTGTTATTACTGTAGAGGCCTGAAGTGCTGTGTTCAGTCAGCTGCACATCCAATGGGATAAAGGGGTATGGAGAGGTGAGATGTGTACTCAGGCATACCATTGATACTGCATCCAGAGTATGCTGTGCCAGCTAAAAGGGCTTAGCTTGGCATCATGGGGGTGACTCTAATCGTACTGTCAGACTTAGGTATTGATGTAGCTGTAAGGGTTGGCATACAGGTGTGAGTAGTAGTGACATGTATTGACATGATGTGGATAATGTGTAGTGGCAAATGCAATTGCCTAGCCATGATATGTACTGTCATAGATTAACATGTGTAGCTGTGTCTATGGTAGACATATGCTGACCCATTCCCCCCCTATCTGTCTCTCCCTGTCCCTACCTCTCTCTCTCTTTGTGTGCATCAGCATCATCTGGCTAAGGAGAAGAGGCACAGGTGAGTGGTGAAGCAGCAGCCTAGGTGATCCAAGAAGCTGTCACCAGCGAGAGTGAGGGACTCAGTGGGACGGAGGACAAGGGGAGTGCCACGGTAGAGACCGGATCTACCACCTCTTCTTCAGAATCCTCCTCTGTGGACACTCCCTTTAGGTTGCAATTTCTCCTTAATTATTCAGCCAAAGTGAGTTCTGATGAGTGTGATTAGGTAGTGGCGAGCACCTGCTTGGTTCAAACTAGAACACACAATAATATTCTTAGTATAAACAAAATGTACTTACACAAGCACAACAAATAATCTAATTAATAGTCATCGAGCCCTGGAATCTCGATGTCTAGCAGGTCAAGCAGGTCCCACTCCCCAACGAGGATATATGCCCAGCAGTGTGTCAGCTGCTTGCTGGAGCACTGGACCTGGCTGGTACGCTGCACACACCTGCACATGGGGAAGTGCTGCAGAAGGAGATTAGAAAAAAGTTAGGGTTTGGTGGTAGAATTTCTTCCATCATGGGCTAGTCCAACGAATAAATCTGACACCTCAACCACCGCCTACTTTCTTCCTGGACCTGGGAAGATTCCATCTGAAGATGAAGGTATGATTTTAGGACTTTTGGTGCTCACTTAACAGTAAACACTTTAAATTAGAAGCAGCTGAGTATTGCAGTGCTTAAAAGGGGGAATGTTCATCCAACATCCCCCTACAAACTCAAAAAGTTTAAATACACATTTACACAGCCTCAAGCACACGCCCAAATATAAACACAATGGGGGTGATTCTGACTGCGGCAGTCGGCGGTCGCCGCCCGCCAAGCGGTTCCCGCCGAAAGACCGCTCCGCGGTCAAAAGACCGCAGCGGTCATTCTGGCTTTCCCGCGGGGCCGGCGGGCGATCGCCAGAAGACCGCCGGCCGGCCCAGCGGGAAAGCCCCATCAACAAGGAAGCCGGCTCAGAATTGAGCCGGCGGAGTTGAAGGGGTGCGACGGGTGCAGTGGCGATGTCTGCAGACAGTGAAAATCTTTGTGGGGCCCTCTTACGGGGGCCCCTCAACACCCCATACCGCCATCCTGTTCCTGGCGGGCGAACCGCCAGGAACAGGATGGCGGTATGGGGTGTCAGAACGGATTCCCATGGGCAGCGGAAAGTCGGCGGTACACCGCCGGCTTTCCGCTTCTGGCCGCGGCTGTACCGCCGCGGTCAGAATGCTCGGCGGAGCACCGCCGGCCTGTTGGCGGTGCCACCGCCAACCTCCGCCCTGGCGGTAATTACCGCCATGGTCAGAATGACCCCCAATGTCTGTAATAATTCTTAAATCGTTGAGTTTCAATCTTGATAATTATTGTAGTTTTATTATGTTTAGTCTCCCAGCATTAGCCAACGCGTGTTTCATCATTTTCATGACATCAGAAGAGCTAAAAGTTGAACGAAAGAGCATCAACATTACACAGGCCAAATAGTATAACCACAACATAAAAACATCACCCTGTGACATCAGCCATGTGATACATAGTACAAATGAGCAGTGAGGCAATCGTGGAAACCCATGAACCATGGCAACATAACTTCAGAATTCATATAACCCATTACACTATGAGACAACTGTTGGTTATTCATTCAAATATCATAAGTAAACATTGTTTAAATAGTTCATTGTATATGATATTTGTATTTCTGTTGTGTGCAAAATGCCACTCCATCATAAAGTCTATTACAGAAGATCCATAACATTCATATCCAAGTGATAAACCATGTCAGACCATCCCATGGTATACATGTCCACCTCTAAACACCTATCACATAAGGTGATAGTTACTGTTATTGCTGTTATTGCCCACCCACAGTCACCATATATATGTATTTGAGAGGTACCTGTCATATAACTGGGTAATATCCACTAATTCTGCAAGTAAAGAAAATCAAATATAAAATTCAAAAGACCCTCAACATATAGGCCCTCATTATGACATTGGCGGTAAATCCCACTTACAGCCATGCCAACTGCCGCCAACATAACGCGGCAGCGGTGGATAACCGGCAGCCATATTAAGACACACACATACCAATCCGTCACTATACAGCCACACACACAAGTCCGCCAGCCCAAAGGTCAGTGATAAACTGGCGGTATCCAAACTCACACCGTTATGACAACAGAACTACACCCACAACATTATGACCCACGAATCACCGTGGCGGACATTCAATGGTGGTAAACCATTGGCAGTACATACTGCCGCGCTCAAAATACACATACTCAAACAAAACAACACCACATTGGACAATTCAAACTGCACACACCTGATACCCATGCACACACCACACCCACACACCCACACCACTATACAACACACACCCACACTACCCACAACCCTTTACGAATACAAACAATTGCCAACAGAGAGAGACAGCAAGAGCACCCACCGAACCAGAGCCACATACCACCATCACCTATACACCACACACGCTCCTTACATCACACACCCCAACACATCAGCCCACACACCCTCACCCATACCACCCACACCACACTCATGGCACCACAATGACACCCCAGGTTCTCTGAGGAGGAGCTAAGGGTCTTGGTGGAGGAAATCATCCGGGTAGAGCCACAGCTATTTGGATCACAGGTGCAGCAGGTATCCATTGCTAGGAAGATGGAGCTATGGCAGATCGTGGACCGGGTCAACGCTGTGGGACAGCACCCAAGAACAAGGGATGACATCAGGAAGAGATGGAAGGACCTACGGGGGAAGGTAGGTTACATTGCAGCTAGATACCAGCTTGCAGGACAGAGGAATGACGGTGGACCCACACCTCCTCCCCCACAACTTACAACATGGGAGGAGCAAGTCCTGGCAATCATGCATCCTAAGGGCCTGGCAGGAGTAGGAGGATAACTGGACTCTGGTAAGTCAAATCTCTACTCCTATCACCCCCGACCTGCATGCCATCACATGCCCCTACCCCTCACTCCCATCACTCCACCACCTCCCAAATACCCCACCATCAGAATCCACTCATCCTAATACCAAGCCCTGCATGCAACACCAATGCTTGGACACCCCTCAAGGACCTGCATGGATACCTATCACCACAGCATGCACACTAGAGAGAATCACCTAGCCCACCAAATAACAACTCACACAAGGCAAAGCTGCCAGGGCAATAACAACCATAGTGGGCAACGCATCCATGCACAATATGTCACACGCAGAAACAATAACACTGCATTTACATCCCCACAGGTAACCCACCCAATGTCACCGGTGAAGAGGAGCCAGCAACATCCAGTTCCCCCCCCAGAAGAGGCCTACAATGATGACAGCAGCTCTGGTCATCTGGATCTGGATGACCAACCTGGCCCATCAGGGACCTCCGGGCAGTCAGTTACCCAGGCACCGTCACACACCACCACAGAGACTCCTCCTTCAGGAAACACCACCACAGCACCCACACAGTGGGCCCATACCTCTGTCCCCAGGACACGTCAATCAGCAGTGTGTTCACCACTACAGGGACCCCAGGCCACCCCACAAACACAGGACAATCAGGGACCTCGGGCCAGTGGCAGTGGCCACATGGTTCAGGGGACAGAGGCACAGGACAACAGGGAAGCTGGGAGGACTGCTGTATGCCAGGGGGAGGACAGGCCCAGGGAACCATCTCTCCAGGAGGCACTCACTGCGATTCTGGGATCATACTAACATTCCCAGGATACTCTGCACCAGATACTGGACAAGTTGCAGGAGAACATGCGGCTACAGGAAGAACAGTACCTGGGAACAGGGAGGACTTGAAGGACATCAACACCACCTTGGTCTCCATTGCAGGGGTGCTGGCAGACATGGATAACAGTATGAGGGAGGCAGTGGCACACCACTGGGACCCTGATACTAGCCAAACCACTGAACAGCCCTCCCCCTCCGCTGCTGCTAGAGGACAGGGGACCCCGCCACAGGACCAACAGGCCACCAGCACCCCTCCCCCTGCACAAGGAGAACCACCCCGCAAACGTTCCCTGTGATCCAGGCAGAAGCCAGAGACTATTGCCAAGACCCCCGCCAGGAAATAAGACTCTCCTGACTGTCACCCTTGTGCCCCACTCTGTCACCCTGTCCACATTGAACTGCCATTGCCCCACTTCTTGTGCCCCCTTAGACAATGCACCTGTGATACAAATAGACTGGACTCTATCCTGGACATTTCTCCATCATCACCCCAGCCCATCGCACTACCCCCTCTTCTTCAGAGCACTTCAATAAACACACTTTGATAAAATACATCGTATATGTCAGATGTTTTCAAAAGGTATTCGCTTAACAAAGGTTCAAACAATGCAATTCAAGTGTACAGTAATGTTTACTTTGGAAAGACCTGTAGTTGGCTGCACTGAACACACCAGGAGCAATAGTGGAGCACCAACATATGCAAAAAGAGATGCCAAAGGGTACAGTGGGTGGGCATAGGAGTAGGAATACACAGCCTGCCAGTGACAATGTGACACATCAAACTGTCAATTATATGTGTATCAACACTGTCTTGTCTGTGTCTCATTGGAAGTATAGACGAATAATTGCACTTCTGTTGTCCTCATCCTCATCCTCTGCCTCCTCATCTTCACTTTCCACAGGGTTCACTGCTGCCACACAGCCATCTCCAGACTCCTCCTACTGCAGAAAAGGCACCTGGTGACGCAAGGCAAGGTTGTGCAACATACAGCATGCCAAGGTGATCTGGCAGACCTTCTTGGGTGAGCAGCACAGGGATCCACCTGTTAGATGGAGGCAACGAAACCTGGCCTTCCGGAGGTCAAAGGTCCTCTCTATAATTTTTCTTGTTTGCCCATGTGCCTCATTGTAACGTTCCTCTGCCCTTGTCCTGGGATTCCTCACAGGGGTCAGTAGCCATGAGAGGTTGGGGTAACCAGAGTCACCTGCAAATATCGAGGGACAACTGTGAGCCACAAACTAACCCTTTGGGCCCCACCCTGTGCCTCTGGAGTTGAGCCATCACATTTGGGATGCTGTTATTCCTCAGGATAAAGGCATGATGCACAGACCCGGGATACATTGCATTGACGTGGGAGATGTACTGGTCTGCCAGGCACACCATCTGCACATTCATGGAGTGAAAGCTCTTTAGATTTCTGAACACCGGTTCATTTCGCCGAGGGGGGGAGAAATGCAATATGTGTTCCATCAATAGCCCCAATAATGTTGGGGATATGTCCCATTGCATAGAGATCAGCTTTCACTGTGGCCAAATCCTCCACTTGGGTGAAAACGATGTAGCTGCACATGTGTTTAATCAGGGCAGACAAACACTCTAGTCAGCACTATTGAGAACATAGGCTGTGACATTCCTGCTGCCAAGCCCACTGTCACTTGGAAGGAGCCAGTTGCCAGGAAATGGAGTACTGATAGCACTTGCACAAGAGGGGGGATCCCTTTGGGGTGATGGATAGCAAAGATTAGGTCAGGTTCCAATTGGGCACACAGCTCTGTGATTGTGGCCCTGTCAAGTCTATAGGTGAGGATAATATGCCTGTCCTCCATTGTTGTTAAGTCCACCAGGTGCCTGCAAACAGAGGGATGTCTCCATCTCCTATTCATCGCAGTGGTTGCAGTCTATGGGGTAAAATAGTGAGCAGCTAGTGATTACATCTACATTTCAACCACTACAGTTCAATGCGTGGTGTGATTGTAACAGTATTTTGTTGGAGATGTCCAAATGGTGCATTTGTGTACTGTGACACAATTAGGATCCATGGCCTGCACCCCTCCTGAAATGGCGTCCGCCTGTTCTGTATGGAGGGACATGTGGAAATGAGGTAATTCCGCTGACGTTGTGTGCCGTTGGGTAGAGGCGGTCGAGAACTGCTGTGCAACTCCTCATTGGTTAACATTGGGCCCTATGGGGTACAGTGGCCAATGGTGATGTACACCATCGGTGGAGGTACGCACCGCCGCGGACGTGACCACCATTTTCTATCTGTGCACTCACTTGCTACCTGACCTTCAACAGGAGAGGACCTACACTACATGTGCAGCTTTGACCTGTGTCAGGAACTAAGCATGGCTCGTGTGACTGGGGAAAGGGCCCCTGCCTTCACCTCGGCAGAGTTGGAGCGACTGGTGGATGGGGTCCTACCCCAGTACCGACTGCTGTATGGGCCTCCAGACCAACAGGTGAGTACACTGTGAGTACGATGCATGGGGTGTGAATGCATGGAGTGCTGTGTGTGAAGGCCTCATGTAGGGGTGGTGGTGGATGGGTCCTGTGCAACGTGCTGCATGTATGGTGGGCCATGTCTGTGCTAATGGGGATGGGAAGGGGCATGGTGGGCCATGAGTGTAACAGGCAGGACGGTCGGACTAATACCTTTCCCTGTATCTATTTCCCTGCAGGTAGGCGCCCATCAAAAGAAGGGTATATGGCGTGCAATCGCAAAGGAGGTGCAGACCCTCGGGTCTACAGCAGGCAGAGCACCCACTGTCAGAAGCAGTGGGAGGACCTGAGATGCTGGGCACAGAAGATGGCGGAGGCCCAGCTGGGGATGGCCTCCAAATGAGGAAGGGGTGCCCATCGAACCCTGACCTCCTGATGGCCCGCATACTGGCGGTGGCCTATCCGGAGCTAGATAGGTGTTTGGGGGCATCACAGCAGCCACTAGGGGGTGAGTACAGTGCCCTAATATACAACTTGCGCATGGTAGGGTGGTGTCCGGGTGGTATGTGTGTGCTCAGTGGGTGCCCCTAGCCCACGCCTGGCATTGCAGGGTATGTCCCATGTTGGGTAGGGTTCTGATGTGAAAGTACTCCAAGCAAGCTAGTCGGCATCCACTGCTGGGCATGGGTCTGTGGGTCTCAGGTACGCTGCAATTGGCATTAGGTATCCCTATCCATAGGCTGGTGACTAGTATTGTGACTGGTAGTGCATTCCCCAATGCGTAGGGCTGTTCCCTGTGTATGAGTGTATTGTGTGCGCCAACAGTGGTGTTGTTGGCTCCAGTGACCAAGTGTATCCTTTGTCTCTCCCCCCCTTTTTTTTTGTCACCCTGTCCTTATGTGCATTAGCATCATCTGGCGGAGGAGCAGAGGCACTAGCGACAGAGAGAGCTGCATCACACAGTACCCAGGACGCCGAATCCACCGACAGTGAGGGCACCAGTGGGACGAAGGGCGAGGGGAGCACCACGGTGGAGACAGGAGGGGACAGTTCTGACACGGATACCTCCTACGATGGGAGCTTCCTGGTGGAGGCGGACACCTCTGTGACCCCCCAAGCTACAGGTACAGCCGCCACTCCATACCATCACCGCCCTCCCAGCAGCCCCTCAGTGAGTTTCCCATACCTGCTCACCCAGGAGGGTAGGCATCTCAGGCTCTGCCCCAGTTAGCCTTGCTGCCCTGAGTGAGGAGGCTATTGACCTCCTGTGATCCATCTATGTTGGGCAGTCAACCACCGTGAATGCTAGCAGCCCAAATGCAACAAAGAAATGCATTCCTGGAGGGCATTCACACTGGCTTAGCGGCCCAACAGAGATCAATCCAGGCTCTGGCCACCTCTCTGATGGCAGTCATTGTCCCTGTTTCCACCTCCCCCTTCAACTTCCTCTACCCAATCCCATTCCCCTCAACCCCAACCTATCCCAACCACACATTCTGATAAGCATGCACCCAGGACAACACACAAGAGTGGATATGGCAAACACAAGCACCACACTTCATCCCACAGGCACTCACACAAACACCATCCAGATGCAGACATACCAACATCCACTGCCTCCACTGTGGCCCCCTCCTCTTCATCGTCCACCTCCCTCCCAGGTGCATCTACACTCACACCTGCATGCACTACATCCTCATCCACTACCTCCATCACCAGCACACCTATCAGTACACACACCTCACTGGCAGTCACCACCCCACATCCATGCACACATCCCCTGTGTCCTCTCCCACTGTGTCTGTGTGCCCTCCTCCCAAAGTACACAAATGCAAGCACTCAGACACCCAACGGCCATCCACCTCACAACAGCATCCAGTCCATGCACCTGCACCCAAACACAGCAGACAGACACCTCCTACCACCACTCCCTTTTCCTCCACTCCCAAACCATCTCCTCCCCAATGTCCCTAAGAAGCTTTTTCTCGCCAACATTGACCTTGTCCCTACCCCTCCCCCGTCCCTCACGTAAGGCCAGGGAGGACAAAACCCAGGCAAGCACCTCAGCCACCCAGTCTACGGGCACAGTAATGTCCCTAACTACTCCAGGTGGGAAAGGATCCCGGCCACCAGCCAGCCAGACGGACAGGGTGCCAGCCCCAAGTGCGTCAAGGAAGAGCAAGGAGTCAGCCCCAAGTGCGTCAAGAAAGGGCAAGGAGGCAGCCCCAAGTGCGTCAAGGAAGGTCAAGGAGTCAGCACCAGCTGCAGGAAGGAAGGGCAAGGAGGCAGCACTAGCTGCAGGAAGGAAGGGCAAGGAGGCAGCACTAGTTGCAGGAAGGAGGGGCAGGGGGCCTGCAACAGCAGGCAGTAGAGACAAGGGGCCTGGTGAAGGGACTCAGTTGGAGCCTCCACCACCAACCATGGTGGTGCAACCGTCCGAGGCTGCAGGGGAAGGGCTGGAGCCTCTCCCCACCACTGCCAGCACCCCCACCAGCAGCCCCAGTACGCAGCCATCCAAGGTGGCAGGGGAAGGGCTGGAGCCGTCCCCCACCACTGCCAGCACCGCCACCAGCAGCCCCAGTGGCAGCTGCAGGGAATGGGCTGGAGCCTCCCCCCACCACTGTCAGCACCCCCACCAGCAGCAGCAGCCTCAGTGAGCAGCCATCTGAGGCTGCAGATGAAGGGCTGATACCGTCCCCCACCACTGCCCGCACCGTCACCAGCAGCAGCAGTCCCAGTGGGCAGACATCTGAGGCTGCAGGGGAAGGCCTAGAGCCTTCCCCCACCACTGCCAGCACCGCCACCAGCAGCAGCAGCAGTCCCAGTGGGTAGACATCCGAGGCTGCAGGGGAAGGGCTGGAGCCTCCTCCCACCACTGCCAAATCCACCATTGGTAGCACCACTGCCACCACTGAGCAGACGTCACCGCCAGTGGAGAGTGTGTAGTCCTGTTTCCATGGGCTGTATTGCTGCCTGGCCCCAGCAAATCCTGTGGGTCTGACTCCCACGTGAGAGACTGTGGCCTTGCACTCCCCAGGACCAAGCACAGGGCATGTTGCCCCCTCTAGGACCAGTGGCGTTGTACCATCTTCCGGCTGAGGTCCCCCCGCTCCCCTTCCCCCTGAGGTGCCTGGCTATTTTTAACCTGATACCCCTTGATTGTTTTCTCCGTCTTGTTGCAGGAGTGAGGTGGGGCCTTGGACTATGTGATGTGGCCCTGTGGCCCACGGACATTGAGGTCTGGGCAGTCTCCCTACATTTGTAAATATATATATACTTTTTTTGGATGCACGTATTTATACTACTTTATCTTATTTCACTCACTTTAATCAATTCATTTTGTCCTTGCATTATTCCTGATGGGTACGGGGTGAATATGTAATGTTACTGCATCTGCTTGTGTGTATGATGTTGGGGGTGGGGGTGTTGCGAGTTGCGTGTGTGTGTCACTCTGTTTTTCATCCCCCATCCCCTGTGTGCTAGGCGGCAGTACTCACCGTGGTTGTCTTTGCCAGCACTGGTGTTCGTAGTGAAGCAGAACGTAGAAGAGCATGGGGATCACATGCAACTCGGGCTCCATGGTGACGTGGTTTCCCTTCTGTGCAGTGTTTCCACCAGGCTTTTGATGTCGTTGGTACCGCCCCGGAAAAGGTGGCGGATTGGTGTGGCATTATACAGAGGGCAAAACATTGTCTTCTGCCTGGCTGTAGGCGGTTACCGCTGTGGTGCCTGTTGATTTCGCCCTGAGGTCGGTGTATTAAAGTGGCACTCTGTCTGAGCGGTTTCCGCCGTGGTCATGATTTCATATTTATTACCGCCGGCCTGTTGGCGGTATTACCGCTCTATATCACCGACTGCCAGGGCCATAGTCTTGTATGTTTTCTCCAAGAAATATTTCCTACCAGTCATCCATAGAACTGCCCTCATTCAGTAATATAAAACACAATTTGTGTAGTTGTGGCAATATTTACAAAAAGAACACCATCAGAAGGCAAAACTCTCCTTTCTCTCAATATCCCATCTCTATCACCAAACCCAGATCATAACCTAAATCACATTTCACTCACTAACGTAATCCTGCCTGGTTCTCATGTGGTACAGAATTCACTTATCCAACCACTCTGAATATTCAAAGTATTGTGTCTGAAAGTACAATCAAAAAGCCCTGCCTCAGTCATCTGCACATAGTTATCACCACAAATCCTTCAGCTATGGGAACCACAAGCAGGCTAGAATGCATTTCTTCCCTAGCCATAAAAGAGGGGCTCCACTCACATTCACACTCTAGCAACTAGCTGACTTAGGCTCCCCTGACACAATTCTCTTGTGTATGTACTGTAAAATAATTGTGTACATCTCAGTTGGTTATGACATTAATTAGGTCACATCAAGCTTACATCACTACCCATTCCGGTAGGATGGATCAAGTCACATGATGCACAATATTATAGATTGTACCCTAAACATTTGTATAATCCAATTCCAAGAACATTGTGATGGGATAATAAACTCCCAAACAGTATGTATAACACATCTCTGAATGTTGTGATGGGGTGGCAATAGTGCCTACACCACATTATTGGCCATATTTATACTTTTTGACGCAAAACTGCGCTATCGCAGTTTTGCGCCAAAAAGATTAGCGCCGGCTAACGCCATTCTGAAGCGCCATGCGGGCGCCGTATTTATTGAATGGCGTTAGCCGGCGCTAGCAGACCGGCGCTGCCTGGTGTGCGTGGAAAAAAACCACGTACACCAGGCAGCGCCGGCGTTGGGGAAAATGGCGTTAGGGCGTCTTAAAATGGGGCAAGTCAGGTTGAGGCAAAAAAATCACCTCCACCCGATTTGCGCCATTTTTAACGACGCCCAGATGCCATTTACATGACTCCTGTCTTAGTAAAGACAGGAGTCATGCCCCCTTGCCCAATGGCCATGCCCAGGGGACTTATGTCCCCTGGGCATGGTCATTGGGCATTGTGGCATGTAGGGGGGCACATATCAGGCCCCCCTATGCCAAAAAAAAAAAAAAAATTATACTTACCTGAACTCACCTGAATGTCCCTGGGATGGGTCCCTCCATCCTTGGGTGTCCTCCTGGGGTGGGCAAGGGTGGCAGGGGGGGTCCCTGGGGGCATGGGAGGGCAGCTGTGGGCTCATTTTGAGCCCACAGGTCCCTTAACGCCTGCCCTGACCCAGGCGTTAAAAAGAGGCGCAAATGCGGGGTTTTTTGCCCCGCCCACTCCCGGGCGTGATTTTTGCCCGGGAGTATAAATACGACGCATTTGCGTCGCAGTCATTTTTTTAGACGGGAACGCCTACCTTGCATCTCATTAACGCAAGGAAGGCGTTCACGCAAAAAAATGACGCTCTTTCCTCATACTTTGGCGCTAGATGCGTCTAACGCCAAAGTATAAATATGGCGTTAGTTTTGTGCCGAATTTGCGTAAAAAAAAACGACGCAAATTCGGCGCAAACGGAGTATAAATATGACCCTATATATGTAAACACGTACATTCAATCCCCTAAAAAATATTGTAATTCATGGTCATTTATTTAACCATTGTCAACCGTACTCAATCTCATTATCCACATAACTTCTCTATGCCTGAGACACAGCTCCCTGTTCCCACATCAGGAGTCCCTGATAACATGATCTATTCCAAAGAACTGAATGCTCTTATGTTGTCCCTGAGGTGTACATTCTGTGGCATGGACCACTATTAGGTATCTTACATCACCTGATTTAAGTGCCCACATATGTTCTCAAACTCTGTCTCTTAAGGTTCTAATTGTGCCATTATAATTTAGATATTCACAAAAACCTTCAAGTTGTTCCACACTACCCCTCCATATCATGACGCAATCGGCTATGAAACGGCCAAACTACACAATATATTCAATTCAGTTAGCTCCACATGGACCCCAGATCTGCTCCTCCCTCACCCACATCATGAAAAGGTTTGCATAAAAAGGAGCAAACCTGTAACCCATTGCAGTCTCTTATATTTGCCTATTTCACTCATTCTTAAAAAGGAACACAATGGTATTCAAAATCACTTCTGTCATTGCTAGCAACATCTCCGTATTCTCCCATAGACTAGCAGATCTGCTCTTCAGAGTAGGACGCACTGCACTCAATCCCTTACCATGCTTTTTGCTCAAGTATAATGACATGGCATTAAGTGTCACCACTAGCATTTCTTGTTCCCATGTAATATCACCCAGTGGACTCAGAAGGTGTTTAGTATCCCATATATGGGAGAGTAAAATCATTATGAAGGGCTGAAAAAGTACATCAACCTATTCAGATAACTATTCAGTCAGTCCCCCAGTACCTGAAATAATTGGCCTTACTGGTGGAAATGGCAGGTTCCTATGTAGTTCAGGAGACTGTAAGGACATGAGTACTTGGGCCGATCACATGTAAATACAAATATTCATAATTATTGAATAAACAATCATCATGCCACTTTTGCAATGCAACATTGATCTTTCTTATTATTTCAAAAATGGGATTCCCTCTCACCTTTTCATAGCATGTAAAATCATTCATTTGGAGCATATTTCCTTTTCATAATCACAATGGTTCATGACCACAATATTCATTCCTTTATCAGCTTCCCTTATTATCAACTTTTCATTCTCAGCAACTGTGACTGGGTCTTCCTCTTGATCAGAAGTAGAAATTAATGTTACAGTTTTACAGATATCTTGTATTGATAATTTACTGGACACAGTGCTGTTTTTTTTTCCGTTGACACTTGTTTATTCACCTGTGAATTAATTTGAAGGTTTTTCTTTAGTTCTAATTATCTCACATATTTATAAACATCAAGGTTTCCTGACAAAATATTGAAAACCTAAATATTATGTTGCAAACATATTGTGTCAAAAATATTGTGCCCAAAAATATTGTTTTCCTAAAATTATAATTGAAAATACAAAACTATTGTGCACAAAAATATAGTTTTACACTAATATAAAAAACAGACATACATTTAGTTTTTTTTTTAATATATATAGTTACAAATAGTAAATATTAAAGGTATTAAATTGCAGAAGTAGTAAAATTCAAATTGAAAATGCTTAAACAATATAAAAATATATATGATTATATATACTTATGTAAACAAACACACACAGACATCTGTGTGTCTGTGTCCATGTTTATTTACACACAGATAATGTAAAATTATTATTAAAATAAGAATTATATATATTACAGAGATTAATATAATCCTGTATAATCTATATATAATTACCATAACAGATTGTAGTGCAGATCATATATATATATATTCACATTACTGCCCGGAGTTCAGGGGCTCAGTAAGGGACGGTCCGTGTCGGGCTCTGGATGCCCTAATATCCCAATTCACCATCCACTCGTCAAGGACATCACGGACTCTCCAGAATTGCCAATATACATTTATTTACTCAAAGTATGTCTCCACCAACTCATTTTTGCCTTAACCTTGTTCACGGTAAAGGGAGAGAAACTTACAATGTCATTACATTCAAAACATCAGTAACATCAATGACGGACATCAAATAGTGAGCAGAAAGTAACCAACTTCAATGGCTGCTGCCATTTTACCACATACAAGATTAGATCACAGTAAATGGTAATGTCATGATACATATAGCATGAAAATGGGTTTCCCATTACCACACCTGCAGTGAAAATAATATTGATAAGCTGCTTTTAAAAAAAATAGTAATAAAATCCACTACTGCATTTAATCGGGCAGAGATAAAATTTGTACATAAATTCTTCTGTCTCTGGCTATGCCCATAAAGCTTAAACTCATTAGAGACCAACACAGTGAATACCAAAAACGTAATACCTCTGAGTGGATGTCAGAAAAGGGAAAAAATCTAATAGATACCTATGATAGCTGTATAGTTCTAAATGAACACATCACAATCAAATCAAGTTATTTGCTTGGAAAATAAGGAAGCCCACATCACTGTACAAGTGGGGCTGCTTCCATATGAAACAATAAAACACAAGCAGCTTCCTTAATCTGGAAAATTAACAACCCTGCCCCAATGGGGTGCCCTGACTATTGATAACATTTTAATCATTGGATCACATGTGGATACCACTGGAATTATGAATTGCCGAACCAGAAGGCCAAAGCAAGAATCAAAAAAAAGAAGGCACAATGCCAATGGGAATGGCAATGAGGGCAAGGCAACCGCAGAAATGAATGTGGTCAATTTATATACACGTAAGTTCTCCAAAGACAAAATTGAACTTTTGTCACTTGAATTAACATGATGTCCTTCCAGCAATATGAACTATGTGCAGACTAGTATTAACCTTTTCTGCTTTTTGAAAACATTGAAGTTGACAAAATGGTTCCACCTTAGACCGTCTAGAGCTCAGAATAATATATCCTCACAGAGTGACAGTACACTATTCATACAGGGAGCTGAATTGCATTATACTCTAGCCACATTGGATGAAGATATCAGTGGTCATGAGGTTCCTCCTTGAATCTTGACAATCTCAACATTGAGGTAACTTACCTTGCCAGAGTACTTTGCCAGAGAACCTAAGTCCACTTTTGTATCAGAAATTTTTTGTGATGCAATAAAAGTTTTTGAAAAAAAATATTGTGAAAGAGCTCAAGAAAATGAGGTAGAGAACTAAGGGTAACACCAGCAATAATCTCTCACTGGCCCAGTTTTTGGCATTGAAAGACCTCTAGAGGGACCCCTCTATTTTCATCTGTAAATCGTACAAATGGCGTAATGTTGTGGTATTGTCCAAGCTGACTAGTTATGTGAAGAGAGAAGATAGATTGTTGATCTTACATGTTACACTCCATCATACCTCTCAGAAATAGCATTGTCTAATCACAGATATTGGGAAATGTTAGGTGAATAGAAAGACAGAGGGCTTCTTGAGTGTAAGGAATATTTATTTCTCCAATGCAGCTATCCCAGAATTCCTGTCTTATGTCTTTTACCTAAACTACATAAAAATGCAGTGAAACCTCCAGGGAGGCCAGTTGTGTCTGCTATTGGGTCTATATTGGATAATACTTCCACTAATACTTCTAAGTTCCACTATCTTGGACCATTTGTTACTGAGCTTCCAGCTTACATAAAAGATACTACACACTTTTTGACTCTGACTGAAAACATACATTGGGAAGATGACTATAAGTTATTAAACATTAACATAGACAGTCTTTATGCCAGCATTAGGTGTGATCTGGGCATTCTGGCTGTCAGACATTTATTGAGCGCATGATCTATCTCACTGCTATTCCACACTGAGATGTTGCTGGACATGATCCTCAATAGTCTCACTAGCAACTTTTTATTTTTGACACTCTGGTATATAACTGGGTGCAGTGGACAACAATGGGTACCTGTTTCACCCCCAGCTACATGAATTTATTTATGGGCTTGTGGGAGGAACAGGTGTCCATGCAGCTCGAGGACTTTGAAGATTGGGTGATTATGTAGATGCAATTTATTGATGAGATTTTCATCATCTGGAAAGTTGACAAGGAATCAGCTGTTAATTTTGTTTCCACTCTCAATCAGAATACAAACAACATGCAAATTACAACACAAATCAGTAAAACCAGGATGGTATTTTTGAATGTAGAGGTCGGGGTCAGTAATGGGCAGTTACACACTAAGTTACATCATAAGCCCACTGTAGGTAACAGTCTATTTAATGTGAACAGTGTCCACTCACCCAGCCTAATTTACAGTACACCTTATGGGGAACTTTTGCATGCTAAATGCAATTGTAGAAGAAAGGAGGCTTTTAAGGAGGAGAACATTGTCATGCAGAACAGGTTAGAGGTGAGGGGGTACAGCAACAGGGCTATCATGGAAGCATGTGCTAAAGTAGACCACATTTCTAGAGTAGGCCTGCTACAGCCTAGAGGGGGGTCTTCTGGTAGACAAGCAGGATCAGGTTCGATTTATTACCACCTTTTCCAAACAGGCTTACCAGATGAGGCAGGTTTGAACAGAAATTGGAATATCCTCAAAACAGACCATACATTGGACAAATATTTACATGAGGCTCTCCGGATTACATTCAGAATATGTCGACCCCTAAGGGATAATCTGAGTCACAATTTGGTCACCCAGGGTGCTATCAATAGATGCACAGGGAAAAACAGAGGTTTCTCTTGCTGTATGAAATACAAAGCATACAGCACCAGCTCCATTTGTCAGAGTATCAAAATTCCCAACAGTATGAGGGTGTATAACATCAAAGGCAGTTACAATTGCAGTATGGAATACTGTGTGTATTGCCTTATCTGTCCTTGTACTAAACTGTATATAGGCAGCACCGTCCATATGCCACAAAACAGATATTAGAACATCCACGTTCCTTTTGCCGTAACGATCAACAGTATCCAGTAGCTAGGCACTTCTCAGAGACACATTTTAGCAATCAAAATCTTCTCAAATTTGTTGTTCTAGATGCCATCACCCAGGATATTCATGGGGATGATACAGAACATAAAGTAAAAATGCTTGAATCAAGATATATTCTGGATTTTGAGACAAAGGTTCCGTTGGGTTTGAATTCCAGTGAGGAGAAGTTGGTACTTTTATGATGAGTATTTATGCATAAATGGTCATACTTTGCTTCCAGATGTACTCTGTTTTTTACCTTTTTTTCACATAGGTATTTGCACAAAATGTCATGGAGGATAGCCAACTGAGCACTGCACTTTCACCTGTTCATATCACCTTAGTAGAGAACACGTGTGGGTAGTGTGATTAAAATGTCCACATGGGCGAGTTATCACATGTGGGTGTACAGTAAGTGTGAGACTTGGAGCTAGCCCACTTGGATAGTACAATTTGTATGGACTGTGCATAGTGTAATTTTCCATTTGTCATGCCTTGAGCTTGTGATATGGTGAGTTTAGGATGACCTTAGTTTTACTGTTTAATCATTGCATGTAGGCAGAGAAAACATGGGTTGTGTTCACATTGTTTCATTGTTAGTTTGGAAACCCATGGTTCCAGCGGTAACCACATGGGATCCAATGATTAAAATGTAATCATTGGTCAGAGCACCCCATTGGGGCAGGGTTGTTCATTTTCCAGTATGTGTTGTATAACAGTGTATATGGGAATATGGAAGCTGCCTGTGTTATATTGTTTCATATAGAATTATATTAGAAAACAGCCCTACTTGTGCAATGATGTGGGACTACATATCCCATAGTGCTGTGGGTATGCATGGGCTGCAGTATTATACTTCCTTCTTTTCCAAGCCAACAACTTGATTTGATTGTGATGTGTTCATTTAGAGCTATGCAGCTACCACTGGTATCCTTTGAATGTTTTCCTTTTTTGATAATCCATTCAAAGCTATTACATTGGTGGTATTCGCCATGTTGGTCTCTAATGAGTATAAGCTTTACAGGAGTAGCCAATGTGACAGAAGTAATTATGCATGATAATCATGTCAGCCCAATATTAAAAGGAGTGAATTTTATTATTATTTTTTGCAAAAGCAGCTTATCAATATTATTATCACTGCAGGTGTGGTAATGGGAAACACATATTCATGCAATATATATCATGACATTACCATTTTCTGTGATCTAATCCTGCATATGGTAAAATGACAGTTGTCTTTGAAGTTGTTTGCTTTCTGCTCACTGGTGTCCATCATTGATGTCACTGATATTTTGTATGTAATGACATTATCAGTTTCTCTCCCTTTACCGTGATCAAGGCTATGGTTGAAACATGCTGGTGGAGACATACTTTGAGTAAATAAATGTATATTGGAAATTCAGGAGTGTCCATGATAGTGACTTCGGAGATATATATATATATTTATTTATTTTTCTCTCAGAAAAAAACAAAGGTTACAGGGATGTTACAGTTAGGTTCTGAATTTACTCGTACAAAGCCATAGAAATTAAGTAGTTATAGTTAGAGTTCTTTTAAGTAACTATAACTCACACCATAATGTAACTATAACTTGTGCCCTTGACATGCACAGTTTTCTTATCAATAATTTTATTGCAAATGTAATACCCTCAGTGGGTTAAGTACAGGCACAAGTAATATGTAGTGTATAAGAGATAATAACACCTGTTAAAGTCAAAAGGTGATATGCATACAGTTTCATACAAGGTATGTAACTACACATGCAGGAATCATCAAAATGTTGGCCGCATATAAAAATCTAAACTAAACACACTTCTATTCAATTGAATTGTAAAGGTCATCATCTGAATTCAGACTATTTGACACAACATGAAATGTACCTAAAGTTCAAAGTTCAAGCACAGCTAACGCAATATATTTTGGCAGACATTAATGACCCTAGATGTTCAAAAAGTGCAGTATACAAGAATGAAAGTCTATAATTACAAAAGCAGGTATCATAAATTATCCTATCCTGCATGGCAAAGGACGTGAAATGTCTAAGACAAGAGTGCTTTTCCTTTACAGCAGAAATGTTGACTGGGAGTCCTGTAATCAAAAACATAAACAAAAGTATGCCTCTTCATGCATGGACTACAGAGAATAATATAATCCTATATAATCTATATATAATTACCATACCAGATTGTAGTGCAGATCATGACAATCTCATAATTGGATATGAATTGTGACCTCAAATATTGTATATCATGATGAAAAGAGGCCACACAAAACCTGTAGGAGACTCAGGGGGTTATTACAACTTTGGAGGAGGTGTTAATCCGTCCCAAAAGTGACGGTAAAGTGACGGATATACCACCAGCCGTATTACGAGTCCATTATATCCTATGGAACTCGTAATACGGCTGGTGGTATATCCGTCACTTTACCGTCACTTTTGGGATGGATTAACACCTCCCCCAAAGTTGTAATAACCCCCACAATGAAAGTACAAAGTGTATAGACAGTGCAACCAAAGGTTACAAGGCCGTTCTGAATTTACTTGTACAAAGCCATAGAAATGTAGTTATTGTTAGAGTTATTTCAAGCAACTATAACTCATGCCTTGAGATTATTATACCTTGAACTCTCGCCCAACACAGTTTTCTCAACAATAATTTTATTGCAAATGTTTCAGTGATGATATCACAGATGCCATAGAAGGTGTTATCAATTATATAATATGTGGCGTAATTAACTGTGCTTAGTGGAGATGTGAGTTGTAATTACCTTAGGGTTCGAGTTACAGTTACTTGAAATAACTCAAACTATAACTGTTGATTTTCTATGGTTTTGTATGAGTAAAGTCAGAGCCTAACAACAACAGCCCTGTAACCTTTGTTTTTTCAGTGAATTTCTATGTTTTTTAAAAAATGTAAAGTCATTTTAATTGCTATATGTTAGTCCAACCACCAAAGCGCACTACCTTTGGCCGTGCACAGCATGTGTTAGCTGCAGGGCTCGGCCTGTGGCCAGGTCGTGCAGCCAAGATCTTATACCCACCCAACCCCGTGCTGCACAAAGCCTTTTTACTGTGTAGAGGGGGTTGGCCACAGGGCCCGTCTCTGTCAGTGGATCTGTGAGTGGATACATGAGTGTCTCAATGGGTGTGTGAGTGGGTGCATGAGTCTCTTGGAGCATGCATGAGTAAATGAATTAGTGTATGAATGAGTCTGTGAATGTTTTTGAATTTTTTTACCATGTGCAATATTAACAAATTATTCATGAATATTCTCAAACATTCTCAAATAAATCACGAATATAAAGCATGGTAAAAGTTCATTTTAAACTCATAATTTTACCTCCAAACACCCCTATATCACATCCCTGGCATCAGGGTACCTCCATTAGCCAAACAAAATGATGATGGACAGAGTGCTGACAATGCAAACACTCACCCCCAGTCACAGATCTGGGTTTAATCCATCGTTTTTTGCTGCCCATGCCATTCCAGTTTGGACCCAGCCACATGCAAATTAGTCTTGACCCTGTTCCCTATGGGAACAGTCCAGCCCGAACTGCCAGGCCAGGTCTTCCCTGGACTGGAAACAAGCATCCTGGGACCGGTTTCGGGGTTTCACCCCTCATCAGCCAGGCTAGCTTGAATCCAGTGGCATGGGAAGCACGGGACCCACGTCTGGGCATACCCTTCCCACTTAGGGCGACATTAGCCAAACAAAATGATGATGGACGGAGTGCTGACAATGCAAACACTCACCCCCAGTCACAGATCTGGGTTTAATCCATCGTTTTTTGCTGCCCATGCCATTCCAGTTTGGACCCAGCCATATGCAAATTAGTCTTGACCCTGTTCCCTATGGGAACAGTCCAGCCCGAACTGCCAGGCCAGGTCTTCCCTGGACTGGAAACAAGCATCCTGGGACCGGTTTCGGGGTTTCACCCCTCATCAGCCAGGCTAGCTTGAATCCAGTGGCATGGGAAGCACGGGACCCACGTCTGGGCATACCCTTCCCACTTAGGGCGACATTAGCCAAACAAAATGATGATGGACGGAGTGCTGACAATGCAAACACTCACCCCCAGTCACAGATCTGGGTTTAATCCATCGTTTTTTGCTGCCCATGCCATTCCAGTTTGGACCCAGCCATATGCAAATTAGTCTTGACCCTGTTCCCTATGGGAACAGTCCAGCCCGAACTGCCAGGCCAGGTCTTCCCTGGACTGGAAACAAGCATCCTGGGACCGGTTTCGGGGTTTCACCCCTCATCAGCTAGGCTAGCTTGAATCCAGTGGCATGGGAAGCACGGGACCCACGTCTGGGCATACCCTTCCCACTTAGGGCGACATTAGCCAAACAAAATGATGATGGACGGAGTGCTGACAATGCAAACACTCACCCCCAGTCACAGATCTGGGTTTAATCCATCGTTTTTTGCTGCCCATGCCATTCCAGTTTGGACCCAGCCATATGCAAATTAGTCTTGACCCTGTTCCCTATGGGAACAGTCCAGCCCGAACTGCCAGGCCAGGTCTTCCCTGGACTGGAAACAAGCATCCTGGGACCGGTTTTGGGGTTTCACCCCTCATCAGCCAGGCTAGCTTGAATCCAGTGGCATGGGAAGCACGGGACCCAAGTCTGGGCATACCCTTCCCACTTAGGGCGACATTAGCCAAACAAAATGATGATGGACGGAGTGCTGACAATGCAAACACTCACCCCCAGTCACAGATCTGGGTTTAATCCATCGTTTTTTGCTGCCCATGCCATTCCAGTTTGGACCCAGCCATATGCAAATTAGTCTTGACCCTGTTCCCTATGGGAACAGTCCAGCACGAACTGCCAGGCCAGGTCTTCCCTGGACTGGAAACAAGCATCCTGGGACCGGTTTCGGGGTTTCACCCCTCATCAGCCAGGCTAGCTTGAATCCAGTGGCATGGGAAGCACGGGACCCACGTCTGGGCATACCCTTCCCACTTAGGGCGACATTAGCCAAACAAAATGATGATGGACGGAGTGCTGACAATGCAAACACTCACCCCCAGTCACAGATCTGGGTTTAATCCATCGTTTTTTGCTGCCCATGCCATTCCAGTTTGGACCCAGCCATATGCAAATTAGTCTTGACCCTGTTCCCTATGGGAACAGTCCAGCCCGAACTGCCAGGCCAGGTCTTCCCTGGACTGGAAACAAGCATCCTGGGACCGGTTTCGGGGTTTCACCCCTCATCAGCCAGGCTAGCTTGAATCCAGTGGCATGGGAAGCACGGGACCCACGTCTGGGCATACCCTTCCCACTTAGGGCGACATTAGCCAAACAAAATGATGATGGACGGAGTGCTGACAATGCAAACACTCACCCCCAGTCACAGATCTGGGTTTAATCCATCGTTTTTTGCTGCCCATGCCATTCCAGTTTGGACCCAGCCATATGCAAATTAGTCTTGACCCTGTTCCCTATGGGAACAGTCCAGCCCGAACTGCCAGGCCAGGTCTTCCCTGGACTGGAAACAAGCATCCTGGGACCGGGTTCGGGGTTTCACCCCTCATCAGCCAGGCTAGCTTGAATCCAGTGGCATGGGAAGCAAGGGACCCACGTCTGGGCATACCCTTCCCACTTAGGGCGACATTAGCCAAACAAAATGATGATGGACGGAGTGCTGACAATGCAAACACTCACCCCCAGTCACAGATCTGGGTTTAATCCATCGTTTTTTGCTGCCCATGCCATTCCAGTTTGGACCCAGCCATATGCAAATTAGTCTTGACCCTGTTCCCTATGGGAACAGTCCAGCCCGAACTGCCAGGCCAGGTCTTCCCTGGACTGGAAACAAGCATCCTGGGACCGGTTTCGGGGTTTCACCCCTCATCAGCCAGGCTATCTTGAATCCAGTGGCATGGGAAGCACAGGACCCACGTCTGGGCATACCCTTCCCACTTAGGGCGACATTAGCCAAACAAAATGATGATGGACGGAGTGCTGACAATGCAAACACTCACCCCCAGTCACAGATCTGGGTTTAATCCATCGTTTTTTGCTGCCCATGCCATTCCAGTTTGGACCCAGCCATATGCAAATTAGTCTTGACCCTGTTCCCTATGGGAACAGTCCAGCCCGAACTGCCAGGCCAGGTCTTCCCTGGACTGGAAACAAGCATCCTGGGACCGGTTTCGGGGTTTCACCCCTCATCAGCCAGGCTAGCTTGAATCCAGTGGCATGGGACGCACGGGACCCACGTCTGGGCATACCCTTCCCACTTAGGGCGACATTAGCCAAACAAAATGATGATGGACGGAGTGCTGACAATGCAAACACTCACCCCCAGTCACAGATCTGGGTTTAATCCATCGTTTTTTGCTGCCCATGCCATTCCAGTTTGGACCCAGCCATATGCAAATTAGTCTTGACCCTGTTCCCTATGGGAACAGTCCAGCCCGAACTGCCAGGCCAGGTCTTCCCTGGACTGGAAACAAGCATCCTGGGACCGGTTTCGGGGTTTTTACCTCCACCCTGACCTATTATGCTGCTTTTTATTTTGTTTTTCTGCTCCAGGCACCGTGTCCTGGGACATTAAAATGTCAGTCTCAACTTTCTGTTCAGGTTGTGACTAGCCAATTACAGCTCTACTATTTGTGCGTGCATACGTGAATATTCACAAATTATTTTCAAATCCTTCACACCTCTAGCTATCTATATTTCTTTTTCTTTTACTATCTCAAAAACTACTGAACAGATTTACACCAAACAAGAAAATGGCTTCTTTCTGGACCAAACAATACCTTTCTGCCAAATTTGGTGTAATTCAGCTCTGCATTTCAGACTGTAGTCGTGTTCAAAATCCCTAAGGGAGTTAACATGGGAAATGCAACTGTGTTGATCCCCCCTATTTCTCCTGTATGACTGATCACCCCGAAACTCCAATGCATAACAAGGTTGTCGACAAAACGTTTTTTGTAAAAATTTTGAATGATTCATCAAACTGCGCTAAAGATATAGGCAAGTCAAAATACACTTTTTCTATGGAAACAGGGTCCTAACTATAGCAACCTACTGGAGACTGCCAGTAGGTCATATATATATATATATATATACCTTTTATACATATTGGTGGTCATTACAACCCTGGCGGATGGTGTTAAAGCGGCGGTAAGACCGCCAACAGGCCGGCGGTAAAAAATTTGCAATTACGACCGTGGCAGAAACCACCAACAAAGACAGCCACTTTAACACTCCGACCGCCACGGTGGTACAAACAAACAGCGCGGCGGTCACTGCCAACAGACATACGGGAGACAATGTACCGCCCACACTATTATGACAGGCCAATCCGCCACCTTTTCCGGGGCGGGTTCACTGCGGATAAAAACACAGCGGTAACAGGAATTCCAAAGGGAAAACGCTCACCTCTACACACCCCGCGAGGAACGAGGACACCATGGACCCGGAACTCCAAATTCTACCTGCGATAGTCTTCCTGCTCCTCTACCAGGAGCACGAACACCGGCGGCGAAGACCACGGTGAGTACTGCACCTACGACACAGGGGAGGGAGGAGGGAAAAAACAGGGACACACACACGCAACACCCCCACCCTCACCCACTACAACACACACACACAAATACATATTAATACATCACAGTTACACCCCCCAACCTACCCGGAAGAATGCAAAGACAATAGAAAATGAGTGTAACCATTGTAATATATTAAAATCAAGTATGCAAAAATATATATATATATATACACCATTTACAAAATATATACCAAGCATAGTAGTCCAGGTAGTGCTCCAATTAAGTCAGTGGAACACTGGGCCCACACGGACGGAGAGAACACTGCAGGGGCATCAGAGAGCAACTAAACAGGCACCTCAGGGGGAGGGAAAGGGGGGGCACCTAAGCCGATTGAGTGCACAATGCCAAATCCACGAGAGGGCCACATGCCCACTGTTCCATCCTGGGGAGTGCAAAGCCACAGTCTCTCAAGTCTATACAGTGGGTGCCTTGCCCACTGTTCCATCCTGGGGAGTGCAAAGCCACAGTCTCACAAGTCTCTACAGTGGGTGGCTTGCCCACTGTTCCATCCTGGGGAGTGCAAACCCACAGTCTCACAAGTCTCTACAGTGGGTGGCTTGCCCACTGTTCCATCCTGGGGAGTGCAAAGCCACAGTCTCTCAAGTCTCTACAGTGGGTGGCTTGCCCACTGTTCCATCCTGGGGAGTGCAAAGCCACAGTCTCTCAAGTCTATACAGTGGGTGGCTTGCCCACTGTTCCATCCTGGGGAGTGCAAAGCCACAGTCTCACAAGTCTCCACAGTGGGTGGCTTGCCCACTGTTCCATCCTGGGGAGTGCAAAGCCACAGTCTCTCAAGTCTATACAGTGGGTGGCTTGCCCACTGTTCCATCCTGGGGAGTGCAAAGCCACAGTCTCTCAAGTCTATACAGGGGGTGGGTTGCCCACTGTTCCATCCTGGAGAGTGCAAAGCAACAGTCTCTCAAGTGGATAACAGTCTCCACTGGTTCTGGAGGGGGCATGGTGCCCAGAGTGCTTCATCCTGCTAAGGACAGAGGTAGTGGATGGATCTCTCCACTGGTTCTAGAGGGGGCATGGTGCCCAGAGTGCTTCATCCTGCCAAGGACAGAGGTAGTGGATGTATCTCTCCACTGGTTCTGGAGGGGGCATGGTGCCCAGAGTGCTTCATCCTGCCAAGGACAGAGGTAGTGGATGGATCTCTCCACTGGTTCTGGAGGGGGCATGGTGCCCAGAGTGCTTCATCTTGCTAAGGACAGAGGTAGTGGATGGATCTCTCCACTGGTTCTGGAGGGGGCCTTGTGCCCAGAGTGCTTCATCCTGCTAAGGACAGAGGTAGTGGATGGATCTCTCCACTGGTTCTGGAGGGGGCATGGTGCCCAGAGTGCTTCATTCTCCCCGTGACGGACTCAGTAGCGTCAGTGCCCTTGGGCCAGCGGTGCTTGAGGCGGCGGTGCCCTGTTCAGCGGTGCTTGAGACGGCGGTGCCCTGTTCAGCGGTGCTTGAGACGGCAGTGCCATGTTCAGCGGTGCTTGAGACGGCGGTGCCCTGTTCAGCGGTGCTTGATGCGGCGGTGCCCTGTTCAGCGGTGCTTGAGACGGCGGTGCCCTGTTCAGCGGTGCTTGAGGCGGCGGTGCCCTGGTCAGCGGTGCTTGAGACGGCGGTCTCCATTGCAGGGACTCAGCTGCTGGCGGACATTCATGGCCCAGCGTGGCTTTTGCTAGCGGTCCTTCATGGCCCAGCAGGACTTTTGCTGGCAGTCCTTCATGGCCCAGCGGGGCTTTTGCTGGAGGTCATTCATGGCCCAGCAGGGCTTTTGCTGGCGGTGGCCTCCTGGGCAGCTGGGTTGGTGCTGGTGGTGGCCTCCTGGGCAGCAGGGATGATGGCGGTCTTCTCCACCGTGCTGCTCTTCCCAGACTTGCTGGGTTTCTTGTGGCCCTTCCCCACCTTCGAAGGTGTCACAGCTGACTCCACACTCCCACTGTGACCCCTGGAAGCGGCTTTGGTGGCTGGAGTCTTCCCCCCTCTCCCGCCGGGCACTGGCCAACTTCTGATGCTTCACAGGTGGGGGACTGTCTGTGCTGTGGCTCTGTGCCACACTGGCTGCACTGGTGGCCGGTGCACTCCAGATTCCGGTGACTACAGGCACCACTGGTCCCGGAGATGTTGTGGCTGAGGTGCTAGTTCAGGACCTAGGAGACGGACGGGGTGGGGGAGGTGTGGGAAAGAGGTCAAGGTTGGACAGGAAAAGTTTTTTTGACACAGTGGGACGGGTAGCTGGAGGGGGTTTGGGAGTGGAGGAAGAGGTTGTTGTTGTAGGAGGTGTTCGTTTGCTGACTTTGAGTGAAGGTGCATGCGCTGGAGGCTGTCATGAGGTGGATGGGTGTTGGGTGGGTGTGTGCCTGCGTTTGTGTATCTTGGGAGGGGGCTTCACAGACACACTGGGAGAGGACACAGGGGACGTGTGAATGCTAATGGGGTGGTGACTGCACGTGAGCGGGGTGTGGTGGTGGGTGTGCTGGAGAGGGACGTAGTGGCTGTAGAGGTAGTGCATGCAGGTGTGAGTGTAGACGAGACAGGAAGGGAGGAGGGAGACGAGGAGGAGGGGGACACAGTGGAGGCAGTGGATGTTGGTATGTCTGCAAGTGTGTGATGCTTGCGTGAGTGCCTGTGGGTTGTGTGGTGCTTATGTTTGCCTGAGCTTCCCTTGTGTGTTGACGTGTGCATGCTGGTCTGTAGGTGTGCTTGGGATAGGCTGAGGTACAGGGGATTGGATCAGGGTGGAGGAAGTTGGAGGGGGGAGGCTAGACACAGGGACAATGGCTGCCATCAGTGCTGAGGCCAGAGTCTGAAAAGCTCGCTGAAGGGCCGCCTGACCAGAATGAATGCCCTCCAGGAATGCATTTGTTTGTTGCAACTGCCTTTCTACACCCTGGATGGCATTCAAAATGGTAGACTGCCCAACAGTGAGGGACCTGAGGAGGTCAATGGCCTCCTCACTGAGGGCAGCAGGGGTGGCTGGGGCAGGGCCTGAGGTGTCTGGGGCAAAGGTGATGCCCACCCTCCTGGGTGAGAGGGCACGGGCGAAGGCTGAGGGGCTGCTGGGAGGGCGGTGCTGGAAGGGGGGGTGGCGGCTGTACCTGTAGATGGGGGTGGCACAGATGTTGCCGCCACCACAAGGGAGCTGCCATCAGAGGATGAGTCTGTGTCACTGGTCTCAGCTCCTGTCCCTGCCGTGAAGCTCCCCTCGCCCTCCATCCCACTGGTGAACTCCGAGTCCATAGTGTGGCCCTCCATGGCCATGTGGGATGCAGCCCCTTGGTGCTCCGGTGCCACTGCTCCTCTGCCTGATGATGCGAATGCACACAAGAACAGGGAGACCATAAAAAGGGGGGGGGGACGACAGATGAAAGAGATGTTGAGTGCATGCATTACCGCTAGCGTTGGCGGACACAACAGACACAAAAGCCCCCTGCACTACGCCTCGCTCTTGGGCTCCACTGTTCAATTCCTGGGAAATGGCCTACAAGGCTATGGACGACATCTGCACACATAGAAGACACAGGGGCATGACTAGGTGTAGTTGTCACTCTACAGAGGTGGGGTGGGGTGCCACATGGCCTGCCTTACGGAGGGACCTTGCCTACAGAACTCGCCCTGGCCTAGGGAAACCCACAGCCCACCTCCCCCACCCAGACCCCTCCACTGCATGCAAAGTCAGCAGAATGCGAGTGTACTCACCCCCTTGTGGCTGCTGTGATGCCCTCAAGCGCCCATCCAACTCCGGGTACGCCACCGCCAGGATCCTGAACATCAGGGGGGTCATGGTGCGACGGGCATCCCTCCCACGTTGTGAGGCCATCCCCAGCTGAGCCTCCGCCGTCTTCTTGTTCCAGCGGCGAATGTCCTCCCATCTTTTCTGGCAGTGGGTGCTCCGTCTGTGTTAGACCCCCAGGGTCCGGACGTCCTTGGCGATGGCACACCAAATATCTTTTTTCTGGTGGGCGCTGACCTACATAATTAGTACAGGGGGAAGAGAAAGTTATTACCAACTGCACCGTCAAAGTGATTGGCCCCCATCCCTACCATTGCCATGTGGCACATGCACTCACCGTCGTTTCATTCACGCCGCACTCTCCCCCTTCCTTATACATCCACCCCTCTCCACACAGGCATAGCCCATACATCATGCTCCCAGCGTACTTACCTGTTTCTCTGGAGGAATGTAGAGTAGTGTGTACTGGGGGAGGACCCCGTCCACGAGTATCTCCAGCTCCTCTGATGTGAAGGCAGGGGCCCTTTCCCCAGACACTCGAGCCATTGTCTCTTCCAGACTGAGGTCACAGCAGCACTTGCAGTGTAGGTCCTCTCCTGTCGAAGATCAGGTATCGAGTGATTGAACACATAGAAAATGTCGGTCACGTCCGCGGCGGTGCGTACCGTCACCGCCGGCGTACATCGTCATTGGCTCCTGGGACCCATGGGGTCCAATGTTAACCAATGCAGCATTGCGCCGCAGTCTTCGACCGCCTACCGCGACGGTGTACAACGCCAGCGCAGTTACCTCACATCCCACTGTCCAACTTTACAGGTCAGGCAGCCGCCATTTCAGGGGCCCACATGGCTTCATTTTTAACTGCGTCACACATACCTAGGCCTAGACTCAACACACATACAAGCCACTTTTTAGATTATGAATGGTGTTCTGTGTAAGCTGTGGGTACGTACCTCTGAGTTGTTTGACTCTGTGCTCGCTGTTGTCCTTCATAGGCACCGTCCGCTGGGACATGTGAGGAGATGGCGGCATCCTCCGGTGTACCGACCGTTGGTGGACCTGTCGACAATGGAGGAAAGACATGTGATAATCACATACAGGCTTGACCGTGCCACAATCCAGGAACCGTGTACCCAGTTGGAGCCAGACCTGATGTCAGCTATCCGCCATCCCACAGGAATCCCCCCTCAAGTGCAGGTGCTGTCAGTGCTCTATTTCCTTGCAAGTGGGTCATTTCAAACAACAGTGGCCATAGCATCAGGGATGTCACAGCCTATGTTTTCCAACGTGTTGTCCAGAGTGTTGTCTGCCCTGCTGAAACACATGCGGAGCTACATCGTTTTCCCTCAGGTGGAGGATTTGCCTACAGTGAAAGGTGATTTCTATGCCCTGGGACATATCCCCAACATCATAGGTGCCGTTGATGGGACCCATGTGGCTTTGGTCCCCCCCCGCAGGAGTGAACAGGTGTACAGAAACCGGAAGAGTTATCATTCGATGAATGTACAGATGGTGTGTTTGGCAGACCAGTATATCTCCCATGTAAATGCCATGTTCCCTGGCTCAGTGCATGACGCTTACATCCTGCGGAATAGCAGCATCCCTTATGTGATGGGTCAACTCCAGAGGCACCGTGAGTGGCTATTTGGTGAGCACCTGGAAGCTAGTCAGTGGGAATGGTTGTCTGGGTCTGGGGATATCCCTACAGGTTACTGTGTGTGTCTAACAGTTGTCCCTCGCCATTTGCAGGTGACTCTGGTTACCCCAACCTGTCATGGCTACTGACCCCAGTGAGGAATCCCAGGACAAGGGCAGAGGAACGCTACAATGAGGCCCATGGGCAAACTAGGAGGGTGATCGAGTGGACCTTCGGCCTCCTGAAGGCCAGGTTCAGGTGCCTACATATGACAGGTGGATCCCTATTCTACTCACCGAAGAAGGTGTGCCAGATCATCGTGGCCTGCTGTATGCTTCACAACTTGGCTTTGCAACGACAGGTGCCATTTCTGCAGGAGGATGGTCCAGATGGCGGTGTTGTTGCAGCTGTGGAGCCTGTGGACAGTGAAGACGAGGAAGCAGAGGAAGAAGACATGGACACCGGGACTCAGTGATCCAGCAATATTTCCAGTGAAACACAGGTAAGAATACAAACCTGCCTACTACATGTACTTAAACACTACTGCCTCTCTACTGTCTGTCTTTTTCACCCAGTGTATAGTCACTGAGTTGTCACTTTCCCTTACGATTTTACAGATCTGGGTCCCACAGTGTGACATCTGCTTTGATTCCTCATGGACTAGAGCTGTGTGACATAGGTATGTTGACATTACAAATGAAAAAGCTTTTTGCCACAGTTATTGCTAATACAGTATTCCGAAATCACAGACAGACTCCAGATTGTTATGTGCTTTAAGGGTGTTTATTTTAGTGCTCAAAATTGGAGGGGGTAGCAAAATGGTGAGGGGTGATGGCGGAGGAATGTCCATGGCAGAGTTCAGTCTATTAATCTCACAGGTGCATTGCCCAAATGGGCATAGGAAGTGGAGCTGGGGCAGGTTAAGGATGGACAGGGTGAGAAAGTGGGATAGTAGGATGACAATCAGCGTGGTCTCATTTCGTGGCGGGGTCTTGGCATCGTTCTCTGTCTTGTTCCTGGATCTCAGGGACCGTTTGCGGGGTGGATCTCCCTCTGCAGGGGGTGGGGTGCTGGTGTGGTGGTCCTGTGCGGTGCCTTTTGTCCACTTGCGCCTGCGGAGGTGGTGGGCAGTTCATCGTCCAGGCTAGTGTCAGGGGCCCCTTGTAGTGCCACAGTGTCCCTCCTGGTGTTCACAAGTTCCTTCAGCACCCCTACGATGGTGCCCAGTGTGGAATTGATGGTTCTGAGTTCTTCCCTGAAGCCCATATACTGTTCCTCCTGCAGGCGCTGGGTCTCCTGAAACTTGGCCAGTACTGTTGCCATCGTCTCCTGGGAGTGGTGGTAGGCTCCTATGATGGAGAAGAGGGCCTCGTGGAGAGTGGGTTCCCTGGGCCTGTCCGCCCCCTGTCGCACAGCAGCCCTCCCAGTTCCCCTGTGTTCCTGGGCCTCCGTCCCCTGGACCGTGTGCCCAATATCACTGCCCCCAGGTCCCTGTTGTTGTTGTGGTGGTGGGTGAGCCTGGGTTCCCTGTAGTGGTGGACACACTGCTGATTGATGTGTCCTGGGGACGGAGGTATGGGCCTGCTGGGTGGGTGCTGTGCTGGTGTTTCCAGAGGGGGAAGCTCTGTGGTGGCCTGTGACTGGGTGTGGAGAACGACTGTTCCGAGGTCCCCGATGGGCCGGGCTGGTCATCTAGATCCAGTTGGACAGAGGTGCTGTCATCACTGTGGGCCTCTTCTGTTGGTGGTGTGGACATGTGTGGACCCTCCTGTCCGGTGACGTTGGGTAGGGGTCCTGCAGGGGTATAAAGGCATGATTATTGCATCTGTGTGTGTCAAGGTGTGCAATGGGTGGGTGACCATGTACCCCAGTGCTAGCATTCCTGTGTGGGACCTTGTGTGATGATGGTTTAGGGGGGTGTATGGGTATGTGCAGTGGGCATGCTTTAGTGATGGGTGTCCATGCTTTGGTGTTGCATGCAGGGCTTTGGGTTGGGATGTGTGGTTTGTGATAGTGGGACATCTGTGAGGAGTTGGAGTGATGGGGTGAGGGTGGGGGTATGTGCTGGCATGCAGGTAGGGTGGGGGATGTTATAGTAAAGCTTTGACTTACCAGAGTCCATTCCTCCACCTACTCCTGCGAGGCCTTCAGGATGCAGAATCGCCACGACCTGCTCCTCCCATGTTGTTAGTTGTGGGGGAGGAGGTGGGGGTTCGCCACCAGTCCTCTGAACCGCCAGGTGGTGTCTGGAGATCACGTAAAGCACCTTCCCCCGTAGGTCATTCCACCTCTTCTTGATGTCCTCCCAATTTCTTGGGTGTTGTCCCACTGCGTTGACCCTGTTCACTATTCTTTGCCATAGCTCCATCTTCCTTGCAATGGAGGTGTGCTGCACCTGTGATCCGAATAGCTGTGGTTCTACCCGGACGATTTCCTCCACCATGACCCTGAGCTCCTCCTCCGAGAACCTGGGGTGTCTTGCCGTGCCATGGGGTGGTGTAGGTGATGTGTGTGGTGGTGTGTGGGGTGATAAGTGTGCAGATATGTGGTGGGGTGTTGTGTGAGGTGCGTGGAAGTTATGTGGGTGATGGTGTTGTGTGCCTGTGGATGCTAGTGTTTTTGCTGGTGGTGTCTCTCTCTGGCTTTCGTTCGTGATTTCTAGTCGTAAGGGTTTGTGGGTGATGTGGGTGTGTGTTTTATATTGTATTGAGTGTGTGGGAGTGGTGTGTGTATGTGTATCAGGTGTGTGTATTTCGAATTGTCCAATGTGGCTGTGTTTTGTATATGTGTGTGTATTTTTTGCGCGGCGGTGTGTACCGCCAATGCAATACCGCGGTTGAAAGACCGCCACGTGGATTCGTGGGTCGTGATAGTGTGGGCGTATTTCTGTTGGCGTGATGGTGGAGGTTTTGTTTTCGCCAGTTTATCACTGACCTTTGGTGTGGTGGCCTTGTGTGGGTGTCTGAATTTTGGCAGATTCCGAACTGTGGGTCATAATATCTGTGGCGGAATTCCGCTGCCGAGGCGGTGTGGTGGCGTTCTTCTGCACGGCGGTAAGCGGCTTTTACCGCCAATGTCATAATGAGGGCCATTATCTTTTACCTACTGCTGAAATTGCACAAAGACCCCAAAAACCCACCTTGAAGACCCATATTATGAACTAGGGAAAATGCTGCTGAGAATATATCAAAGTATGTGGATGGGCAGTAAGAGATTTTTTTTAGTGAGTCTCCCCTCATATGTGAGCCATCCTAAGGACTTTTTGGGCATGATCACTGGCATACCCTGAGAAACATTGAAAGGGAGAGTGAATGGTTGTATGTTTGAGTACATGCATATGCAAAGGGTATAGATGTGAGTGAGTCTGTTACTGACAGTATTGGTGAGTGAGTGTCTCCATTTGTGTTAGTATTGGTGGGTGAGTGGTTGCATAAGCAGCTGTATGTGTATGTAATAGGATGCCTGAGATGTTGTATATGTTACTGAATGGCTGCATGAGTAGCTGTATGGTTGAGTGACTGGCAGCATTAGTATTTGTGTGGGTAAACAATAGAATGCATGAGTGGCTGTATGGGTGAGTGACTGGGGACATGAGTGGCTGTATGAATAAGTTAGTAGGTGTATGAGTGGTTGTATGGATGTATGGATGAGCGACTGGGTGCATGAGTGGTTGTATGGGAGAGTGAGTGGGTGAATGAGTGGATATACAGCGGAGTGAGTGCAAGAGTGTCTGAGTGGGTCAGTGAGTGCATGAATGAGAGGCTATATGGCTGAGTTAGAGGGTGTGAGTGGTTGTATGCATGAGTGACTGTATGTGTGAGTGAAAGTATGAGTGCCTGTATGGGTGAGTATGAGGGTGCATAAGTAGCTGTATGGGTAACTAAATGGGTGTGAAAATACCTGTTTGGGTGATGAAGTGCGTGAATGGGTGAATGAGTGCATGAGAGTGTGTATGAGTGAGTGACTGGCGGCATGGAGGCTGTAAGGGTGAGTAATTGGGTTCATGAGTGTTTGTTTGGGTGAGTGAGTAGGTGCATGAGTGGATATATGAGTTGGTGAATGTATGAGTGACTGCATGAGTAAGTAACTGGCTGCATGAATGATTGTAAGGGTGATTAAAAAAGTGCTTGTTGCAGTTGTAAAGGCGAGTGACTGTGTGCATGAGTGACTGTATGTGTGAGTGACTGGGTGTGTGAGTGGCTGTTTGTGTGAGTTGCATTAGTGATTGTTTGGTTGAGTGATAGGGTGCCTGAGTGGTTGTTTATGTGACTGAATGAGTGCATGATTGATTGTTTTGGTAAGTGTCAGGATGCATGAGTGGATGCATGGATGAGTGAGAAAGTGTGTCTGTAGCTGGATGGATGAGTGAGTGTATGCATGAGTGGCTGTATTGATGAGTGAGAGAGTGCATGAGTGTCTGTCTGTATGGGTGAGTGAGTGCATACATGAGTGGCTATATGAATGAGTGAGAGTGTGTGAATGGTTGTATGCATGACTAAGTTCATAAATGGCTATAGGGGTGAATGAGTGAAAGCATGAGTGGCTGTGGGTGAGTAACAGGGTACGTAAGCAGCTGTATGGGTGAGTAAGTAGGTGCGAAAGTACCTGTATGGGTGAGTAAGTGTGTGTATAGTTGAATGAGTGCATGACAGTGAGCATGGGTGAGTGATTGAGGGCATAAGAGGCTGTGTGGAAGAGTGACTGAGTGCATCAGTGGTTGTATGGGTGAGTGAGTGGATGCATGAGTGGACGTATAGCTCAGTGAGTGTATAAGTCGCTGCCTGAGTGAGTGACCAAGTGAAAGAATAATTGTTTGGGTGAGTGATAGTTTGATTTGGTGGTTGTATAGGGGAGTGAATGGGTGCATGATTGGGTTTATGGGTGAGTGACAGGGTACATGAGTGCTTTGATTGGTGCATTAGATGGTGCAGGAGTGATTTTCTGTGCAACTGAGTGGGTGCATGACTGTATAGGTGAATGATTAGGTACATGTGTAGGTGTATGGGTGAGTGACTGTGTCACTGGCTGTATAAGTAATTGAGTGTTTAACTGTGTAGGTGAGTGATAGGATGCATGTGGTGTTGTATGACTGAGTGAGTGGGTGTCAGTAGCTGTATGGGTGAGTGACTGTATGTATGGGTGACTGAGTGTATCAGAGGCTATATAGTTGAGTGACTGGGTGAATGAGTGAATGTATGGATGAGTGAGTGCATGAGTGCCAGTATGAGTGAGCGAGTGGATGCATGATTGGTGCATGAGTGGCTATATTATTCAGTGATAGAATGTGTGAGTGGGTTTGTAGATGAGTGAGTGGGTGCATCAGAGGGTGTTTGGGTGTATGGGACAGTATATTAATCTATATGTAAGTGTGTATTTGGGTGGGACACTTTATACATCACTGTGTCTCTGGGCTTGTCTGTGTATGTTCATGTTTCTCTAGGTTAGAGAGTGTATTTATATGTGTATGTATGGGTATGTTTTAATTTGTTTTTCTGTTGCAGAATTAGTAAATAACAGTAGAAAGTGTATGTATGGATCATGTATTAATGGACATAGATTTAGTTAGTTACCTGCATTACTGCCAGAAATATGTCCTTCAAACTGTATTTAAAGAAAAAGAAGAATGCAAATAACCCCTTCGCTGCCAGGCCTTATCTCCCCCTCCTGTGTCGAGCCTTTTTTTGGCTATTTGGGGCAGTTCGCGCTTAGGCCCTCATAACTTTTTGTTCACATGAGCTACCCCACACCAAATTTGCGTCCTTTTTTTCCAACATCCTAGGGATTCTAGAGGTACCCAGACTTTGTGGGTTCCCCAGAGGGAGGCCAAGAAATTAGCCAAAATACAGTGAAAATTTCATTTTTTTCAAACAAAATGGGAAAAAGGGGCTGCAGAAGAAGGCTTGTGTTTTTTTCCCTGAAAATGGCATCAACAAAGGGTTTGTAGTGCTACAATCACCAGCTTCCCAGCTTTCAGGAACAGGTAGACTTGAATCAGAAAACCCAATTTTTCAACACAATTTTGGCATTTTACTGGGACATACCCCATTTTTATGATTTTGTGTGCTTTCAGCCTCCTTCCAGTCAGTGACAGAAATGGGCATGAAACCAATGCTGGATCCCAGATACCGAAACATTTCTGAAAAGTAGACAAAATTCTGAATTCAGCAACGGGTAATTTGTGTAGATCCTACAAGGGTTTCCTACAGAAACTAACAACCGAAAAAACAAAATTGAAATTGAGGTGAAAAAATCTGCAATTTTTCTCTACGTTTTACTCTGTAACTTTTTCCTGCAATGTCAGATGTTTGAAAGCAATATACCGTTACGTCTGCTGGACTCTTCTGGTTGCGGGGATATGTAGGGCTTGTAGGTTCATCAAGAACTCTAGGTACCCAGAGCCAATAAATGACCTGTACCCTGCAGTGGGTTTTCATTCTATACCGGGTATACAGCAATTTATTTTCTGAAATATAAAGAGTAAAAAATAGCTATCAAGAAAACCTTTGTATTTCCAAAATGGGCACAAGATAAGGTGTTGAGGAGCAATGGTTATTTGCACATCTCTGAATTCCGGGGTGCCCATACTAGCATGTGAATTACAGGGCATTTCTCAAATAGACGTATTTTTTACACACTCTCTTATATTTGGAAGGAAAAACTGTAGAGAACGACAAGGGGCAATAACACTTGTTTTGCTATTCTATATTCCCCCAAGTCTCCCGATAAAAATGATACCTCACTTGTGTGGGTAGGCCTAGCGCCCGCGACAGGAAATGCCCCAAAACAAAATGTAGACACATCCCATTTTTTGACAGAAAACAGAGGTGTTTTTTGCAAGTGCCTACCTGTACATTTTGGCCTCTAGCTCAGCTGGCACCTAGGGAAACCTACCAAACCTGTGCATTTTTTAAAACTAGAGACCTCGGGGAATCCAAGATGGGGTGATTTGTGGGGCTCTGACCAGGTTCTGTTACCCAGAATCCTTTGCAAACCACAATATTTGGCTAAAAAAACACATTTTCCTCACATTTCGGTGACAGAAAGTTCTGGAATCTGAGAGGAGCCACAAATTTACTTCCACCCAGAGTTCCCCCAAGTCTCCCGATAAAAATGGTACCTCACTTGTGTGTGTAGGCCTAGCGCCCAAGAAAGGAAATTGCCCAAAACACAACGTAGACACATCCCATTTTTTTATTGAAAACAGAGGTGTTTTTTGCAAAGTGCCTACCTGTAGGTTTTGGCTCCTAGCTCAGCCGGCAACTAGGGAAAACGACCAAACCAGCACATTTTTGAAAACTAGAGACCTAGGGGAATCCACGATGGGGTGACTTGTGGGGCTCTGACAAGGTTCTGGTACCCAGAATCCTTTGCAAATCTCAAAATGTGGCTAAAAAAACACATTTTCCTCACAATTTGGTGACAGAAAGTTCTGGAATCTGAGAGGAGCCACAAATTTCCTTCCACCCAGCGTTCCCCCAAGTCTCCCGATAAAAATGATACCTCACTTGTGTGGGTAGGCCTAGCGCCCGGGACAGGAAATGCCCCAAAACACAAAGTGGACACATCCCATTTTTTTACAGAAAACAGAGGTGTTTTTTGCAAAGTGCCTACCTGTAGGTTTTGGCCCCTAGCTCAGCCGGCACCTAGGGAAACCTACCAAACCAGCACATTTTTGAAAACTAGAGACCTAGGGAAATCCAAGATGGGGTGATTTGTGGGGCTCTGACCAGGTTCTGTTACCCAGAATCCTTTGCAAACCTCAAAATGTGGCTAAAAAACCACATTTTCCTCACAATTTGGTGACAGAAAGTTCTGGAATCTGAGAGGAGCCACAAATTTCCTTCCACCCAGCGTTCCCCCAAGTCTCCCGATAAAAATGATACCTCACTTGTGTGGGTAGGCCTAGCGCCCGGGACAGGAAATGCCCCAAAACACAAAGTGGACACATCCCATTTTTTGACAGAAAACAGAGGTGTTTTTTGCAAAGTGCCTACCTGTAGGTTTTGGCCCCTAGCTCAGCCGGCACCTAGGGAAACCTACCAAACCAGCACATTTTTGAAAACTAGAGACCTAGGGAAATCCAAGATGGGGTGATTTGTGGGGCTCTGACCAGGTTCTGTTACCCAGAATCCTTTGCAAACCTCAAAATGTGGCTAAAAAACCACATTTTCCTCACAATTTGGTGACAGAAAGTTCTGGAATCTGAGAGGAGCCACAAATTTCCTTCCACCCAGCGTTCCCCCAAGTCTCCCGATAAAAATGATACCTCACTTGTGTGGGTAGGCCTAGCGCCCGGGACAGGAAATGCCCCAAAACACAAAGTGGACACATCCCATTTTTTGACAGAAAACAGAGGTGTTTTTTGCAAAGTGCCTACCTGTAGGTTTTGGCCCCTAGCTCAGCCGGCACCTAGGGAAACCTACCAAACCAGCACATTTTTGAAAACTAGAGACCTAGGGAAATCCAAGATGGGGTGATTTGTGGGGCTCTGACCAGGTTATGTTACCCAGAATCCTTTGCAAACCTCAAAATGTGGCTAAAAAAACACATTTTCCTCACAATTTGGTGATAGAAAGTTCTGGAATCTGAGAGGAGCCACTCATTTCCTTCCACCCAGCGTTCCCCCAAGTCTCCCGATAAAAATGATACTTCACTTGTGTGGGTAGGCCTAGCGCCCGGGACAGAAAATGACCCAAAACACAACGTGGACACATCCCATTTTTGACAGAAAACAGAGGTGTTTTTTGCAAAGTGCCTACCTGTAGATTTTGGCCTCTAGCTCAGCCGGCACCTAGGGAAACCTACCAAACCTTAGCAAACCTTAGCACCTAGGGGAATCCAAGATGGGGTGACTTGTGTGTCTCTGACCAGGTTCTGTTACCCAGAATCCTTTGTATACCTCAAAATTTGACTAAAAAAACAGATTTTCCTCACATTTCGGTGACAGAAAGTTCTGGAATCTTAGAGGAGCCACAAATTTCCTTCTACCCAGCGTTCCCCCAAGTCTCCCGATAAAAATGGCACCTCACTTGTGTGGGTAGGCCTAACGCCCACAAAAGGAAATGGCCCAAAACACAACATGGACACATCAAATTTTTTGACAGAAAACAGTGCCTACCTGTGGATTTTGGCCTCTAGCTCAGCCGGCACCTGGGGAAACCTAGCAAACCAGCACATTTCTGAAAACTAGACACCTAAGGGAATCCAAGATGGGGTGGCTTGTGGGGCTCGGACCAGGTTCTGTTACCCAGAATCCTTTGCAAACCTCAAAATTTGACTAAAAAAACACTTTTTCCTCTCATTTTGGTGACAGAAAGTTCTGGAATCTGAGAGGAGCCACAAATGTCCTTCCACCCAGCGTTCCCCAAAGTGTCCCGATAAAAATGGTACCTCACTTGTGTGGGTGGGCCTAGCGCCCACAAAAGGAAATGGCACAAGACACAACGTGGACACATCATATTTTTTCACAGAAAACAGAGGTGTTTTTTGCAAAGTGCCTACCTGTGGATTTTGGCCTCTAGCTCAGCCGGCCCCAGGGGGGGCAGAAAAGGCCTAAAATAAATTCCCCCCCCTCTCGGGGAGCGACCCTTGCCTATAGGGTCGCTCCCCTTGTGTGACGGCGCAAAAAAAAAGATCCCCAGTGCCTAGTGGGGGTGCAGATTCACCTAAAATCGGCCGATTTGCTCCCAAGGGGAGCAGAAATGGTCTAAATACAATTTGCCCCTCCAGGGGAGCGACCCTTGCCTAAGGGGTCGCTCCCCATCTCTAAAAAAACAAACAAACCAAAAAATTTTTAATTTTTTTTTAGCCCTGGCGTCTAGAGGGCAGATCGCCTAATAACAATGGGCCGATCTGCCCCCCGGGGGGGCAGAAATGGCCTAAAATAAATTTGCCCCCCCCCGGGGAGCGACCCTTGCCTACGGGGTCGCTCCCCTTGCGTGACGACGCAAAAAAAAAGATCCCTGGTGCCTAGTGGTTTCTGCCCCCTTGGGGGCAGATTGACCTAAAATCGGCTGATCTGCCCCCAAAGCGGGCAGAAATGGCCTAAATACAATTTGCCGCTCCAGGGGAGCGACCCTTGCCCAAGGGGTCGCTCCCAGCTCTAAAAAAACAAACAAACAAAAAAAACCATTTGCCCTGGTGCCTAGAGGTTTCTGCCCCCCTTGGGGGCAGATTGACCTAAAATCGGCGGATCTGCCCCCAAAGCGGGCAGAAATGGCCTAAATACAATTTGCCCCTCCAGGGGAGCGACCCTTGCCTAAGGGGTCGCTCCCCATCTCTAAAAAAAACCACAAAAAAAACACACAAAAAAAATTTGCTCTGGCGCCTAGAGGTTTGTGTCCCCCGGGGGCAGATCGGCCTAATAACAATAGGCAAATCTGCCCCCGGGGGGCAGAAATGGCCTAAAATAAATGTGTCCCCCCCCCGGGTCGCTCCCCTTGCGTGATGGCACAAAAAAAAGATCCCTGGTGCCTAGTGGTTTCTGACCTAAAATCGGCCGATCTGACCCCAAAATGGGCAGAAATGGCCTAAATACAATTTGCCCCCCTTGGGGGCAGATCGACCTAATTAAAATAGGCTGATCTGCCCCTCTGGGGGCCGAAATGGCCTAAAATAAATTTGCCCCCCAGGGGATCGACCCTTGCCTAAGGGGTCACTCACCTTACGTGAAAGTCACGAACAAAAAAAAAGCTCCCTGGTGTATAGTGGTTGCTGTCCCACTTGGGGGCAGATTAGCCTCATAAAAATAGGCCAATCTGAAATGGCCTAAATATAATTTGCCTCCTATGGGAGCGACCCTTGCCTAAGGGGTCGCTCCCCACCTCTAAAACTAAAAACTAAACAAAAACAAAACAAATTTATTTTTTTATCCCTGGTGCCTAGAGGTTTCTGCCCCCCCTGGGGGCAGATCGGCCTAATAATAGGCTGATCTGCCCCCGGGGGGGGCAGAAAAGGCCTTAAAAAAAAATGCCCCCCCCCTGGGAGCGACCCTTGCCCAAGGGGTCGCTCCCTTATGTCAATTTCATTTATGTCAAACAAACATCCCTGGTGTCTAGTGGGCGTTTTGACAGCCGGATTGCTTTCAATCCGGCTGCCAAAATGCTGAGAGAGACTTCAAAGGGAAGGAAATACATTTCCTTCCCTTTGAAGCCTCTCTCGGCCTGCCCCACGTGATCGGAAGAGAAATGCAAAGCATTTCTCTTCCGATCGTGCTGGAAGCTGAGCTTCCAGTGCGATGGGGGAGGCTCTGTGACAATCAGCGCGCGCTCACGCAATGACGTCACAGGGGGGGTGAGGGGGTCGGGGGTGTAAGGTGAAGGGCTTCCCCTTCCATCCCTGCCTTAGGGGGGTGGGGAGGAACCCCACAGAGGGAGCGCTAGCGCTCCCTCTGGGCTGTGTGCCCAGGACGTAATGGTTACGTCCTGGGCACAGCAGCACTGTGCCGCAGGACGTAACCATTACGTCCGCGGCACAGAAGGGGATAATAGTTACAGTTAATTGTTAAAGTTTGATATTATTAATATAACTATTAAAACTTGTTCATCTGTAATAAAAAACATATTGTTATTAGAAAAACACAAGGAGTATATTCTTTTATATGTAATTATACATATTATTTACACATCCTATGTTCCTTTGCCGCTGTTCTAAGTTTCTATACTTTTGTGCTATAAAAGAAGTGTATATAGATACTCAACACTAAACAGTAGGGGGACAGTAATATGGACTGTAAAAAAAAAACATAAGCACATAGCAGGATATCTACAGTGTAATCTCCAGATGTAATATTTAGACCTGTATGGAAGATGATAGCCAATGTACAGAATAATTTCCCTAAAAATGACATTTGTCCATCTTTTAAATTTGTAATCTCTGTCTCCAAATTAGATCTATTTGCTCTGCATCATTGTAACATTGCTATTACGTATTTACCACTTCTCTGTATAACTAATGTAGGCAATACATTTGATTTACAATTTGGATAGCTCATGTTTTGTTCAGCAATTTGTAATAATTTTTCAAAATATACACTTTTAGAATCTGGGAAGTTAAGTAGAGAAATCACTCTGAGTGGATTTCAGTGGTAGATGGGAAATAACAATCTTCACACTTATAGTTCCACGTGTACCTCAGTCCAAATATGTCATCAATATTTACATGCTTTTCTTCTTAAACTCCAAAGACCACCATAATACGTTCCTGTGCATCTTGTTGAGTGTTTAGAGTAAATACTATAGAGCTACTATATTTGTCTACCTGAATGCCTAAAGCAGAAAGTATTACACTTCTGTCACAACATAACCACTGAAGGCAAAGAAACAATGCTGTGCACAACGTGTTCCATGGTTTTTCTTGAATTGTGTTTATAACATGTGGTAAATGGAACAAAGCATTCCGAACAACCTTACACCATCAACAATATCCAGCTGGTAACCTACAAGATCTCAATCAGTTTCTATTTTTCTTTTCTTAACACATTGCTGTTCCTCTTTCTTTACCACCTTATCAGTGATATCTGTTGAATCTTCAGAAACTTTTCATTTAGGACATAGTTTTTCAAAAACAGGATACTGTCCCAAATGGGGAGTAATATGCTTCTTCATTTGTTATAACCTCTAATACAAATTGCATCTGCACTAACCTTTTTCTCATCAAAATCAACCAATAACAAACCTGACAATGTCTGAACTCATGACAATGCTACATATTACATGCCCTTTTTAAATACGGTACTCCCAATTTTGGTAAATGCAGCATTTACACTTAAACCCTGAGATTTGTGGATAGTTACAGCATACGGAAGACAAACTGAGAATTGCTTCAGTTGCACATAAAAGTCCTTTACAAGTAAAACCTGTAGAATACATTCTTGGCATCAACCTGATCAAATTTTATAGCTAAGTATTCAACCTCATCATGGTAAGGGAATTGTATAAAATCAAAAACGTTTCCCATTGTACCATTTGTGAATCCTTCTTCAACATTTAAATTATGTCTCAAAATAACTCCACAGTTTTTGCACACAAGTAAACACTTTTCTAGTCCAGCAGTCCTGCTTAAGGATTCCTCCAATCAGTTTAACTTTTCTTGCAATTTTCCACTCAGCAGCACTCTAACTTCCTGGTGTTTAATTTTGTCTATAGCTGTAAATTCCAAAATTTCTTACTACTCTATTTTAAGTAATTGTTAATTACAATCAGCACACTCTTGAAGAGCCGGCACTAAAGACAATATTTGCTTTCTTTACAGAAATCAAACATTAGCTCTGCTCCTGTTTTGGTAGGTGAAAACAGCTTCTTAATATGTCGACTTTCCAAGGTATGTTTTCCCTCCTCCTACTCTAATAGCCTTTAAAATGCTTCCATATTCCATATCAGAAGCATGACATGTTTTTAACAAGTTCCTTATATTTGAAATGTTGCCAAATGCTTACATTTTCAATACTTCCCAATGTGTTTCACATTTCATCATGTAAAATGGTTTTGATAACAGGCTGTTCCTTCACAGGTGTAAGTTGAAGTAGATCACCAAAAAGAATTACATGCTCACCTCCAAACAACACGTCTTATTCTGTTTTTAAAATCTGTTGCACTCTCAGATGAACAAGAGTAAGCATTACATTTGAAAACATGCTTACCTCATCAATAATTAAAAGCTTCAACTTCTTCAAAACTCTTGCCACTTCATGACAAGCTTCTTAAGACAATTTCTGGTATTCCAGTTCATTGTTGTGTTCAACCAGTAACAGGAATAGTCTATGTACAGTCATTTATTTGATATTGTGTGCAGCTAATCCAGTAGGTACTGTTACTACACACAATAAATTTAGTTCTATAGTCTTGTGCAGCTAACAAGAGAGAACTTTAATCCTTAAGCTTTTCTTGGTTCCAGCTTGGCCACTGATATATAATAGTAGTGGCTTGAATGATGAGCAATTGCATTCTTTCTTCTCATCTACGAATCCATGTTCTATTTTGTCTTTTCCTGCAATATAAATGTCTTTCTGTTCATTGTTGACCTGTGCAACTAACTGTTCCAGATCTACAGATTCCTGCCTGGCTTGATCCATTACAGATTCTACTTCATTCATAGCTATTGCAGCTAAGTTTTCAATAATAGGTTGTCCAAGAAGATCCTGACTCAGTGGTCCTGAACTTTGGCTGCTTTGAGAACTATCCATAGCCACCTCACCGGCAATCATTTCTTCTTGTTGTATCTTATCATTTAACATTTGTAAATAGTTTGTGTTAACAGAACACTGAATAGAATGTTTGAAAGCATTGAAAGAATCGTCATGTCAGTCATAATCTCCAAGTTATTCCAATTCACTATGCCAATGCTAAAAAAATTCCCTTTGATTTTGAAAACAAGGTTGCTGAGCTCAGACTGTCACAGTCCACACAGGATCCCATTTCCCTACGGGAAGACATTTTTAAACTGAAGGAGTACAATTTCTTTGTAAGTGTCTTTTTGGTATAAATCTCCTCCCACATCTCCTTCATCCCTGATTTTGTAATCTATGAAGTGACATACTGAGCCACAGCAATAGAGTTGTAAGCCACAAATTGTATGTCCATTTAGCAATCCACATTTTCAGAATGACTGGGTTATAGTCATGAATATATTTAGAAGCCTCTTTTCCTTGTTAGGTTATTTGTATTCTTTGGCGATTTCCGTGTCAGTGTAAGTCTGACTGAAGACAGAAAGCTATCGATGTTTCCTTTGAAATAAAATGTTGCGGAAATCCAAATCAACAGCTTGTTTAAAATTTTCCCTTGGATCTGTATTTACAATGGCAGTACTTTCTACAGTTATGTGACAGGAAATGTAAAACTTGCTGTCTTAGATCTGTTACATCAGTAGCTTTTGATATGGTGCAGACGACATATTGTTCAATGAAAGACTCCAAATTTGGGTGCATTTTTTATCCACAATAGCATGTGAATATGAGGATGAGGAGCAACTCTTGCTTGATACTCTTTCTGCCAAAAGAAGTCAGTCAATTCCCAAGAGGAGGTTGGATTTGTTACAGATAAAAGCCATCATCTCTTGGACTCTATGGTTGAAATGTCTGCAAACATTAGCAGGATCTAATGAGCAGAGTTCTCCAGCTGTCTTCAGATTGATGTCTTTCATATTTGTGTTTGTCTCTCTCAAAAATACAAGCAGGTCGTCCCATGCATACTCAGTGCAAGAGAGTGTCAGAAAACAGGTAGGTGGATCTGAATTTCTGAACATACATTTGAGTTATCCATGCCAACTATTCCAAAATTCATGTGTCCCACATTGGCACGCCATTAGGTTAATTAAGTTGTATTCTAAATGTTCATCTTTTCCATGAACTTTGTCAAGAACATCTCTTGCAAACAGATTTTAAAGGTTAACTTATGTCTTTAGAATGTGCTGTACTGCATAGGAAAGTCCAGACAAGTCACTTTCAAAAAGAAGGTGAAATATGTACAGAATATACTGTTGGGTTCTTGTATCCTCTGACTGTAGTCATTATGATCGGCATTCAGCTGCCGGAATTTGTAAGAGTTGCTCAGTATAGAGACCAGTGAAAAACAGCTTGTGAAAAAAGCAAGCTTTTAAACTGTTTTGCCAAACACTCATGGGAGTTCCTTTAGCTTGATTAATTCGAAACAGCTCAGTAGCATCACCAATAACTTCTTTGGAATGTAAAGGATGGATGCTGTAGTGCGCATAAGTTTCTTCTGTTCAGGATTGATTTTTCTATCTGACCGTTTGCTGACAAAGTTTCATTATCAACATTTGGTATATTTTGTTCAACAGCAAGGCTCTTATAATAAACATTATTTTTTACCAAGTATAATGTGGCTTTCTTTACTTTGTTAACATCAACTAACTCTTGCCAGATTTTCTTATTCTTAGTTGTGCTGCCATTTACTAGAATAGTAAGTGGCTCATCAATATCTTTCTCTTCCCCTACAGTTTCAACATTCTCTTTAAAATCTAATGGCAAATACACTACTCTTCCTTTGAGCCCTTTCTACAACTCTTTTGAATGGAATTTACCTGTTTTTGGTTCCAATTGTATACTTGTTTAAAATTGCTATACAGACTGTATAGGTATAGATTCATACACATTTAAATTTTACAGTTGTTCTGGTACAGTTATTAGTTCTAAGTTGTTTTGTACCGCTCTAGATGGCATTTTATTATTCTCTAACTTCTTGTAACAGTACTTACACAAAGTTTGCTACATAGACAACTCAAAATGCTCCTCTACTAATAAATAAGCAGCAACTTATTGCCACGTATCTCTGTTTTCCTCTTCAGTTTTAGAAAATAGACATACATTCAAATGTTGACTTTTATAGTGAGTGTATTGACAACAAATTCACACACAGTTGAGTTTTTCAGAACACATCGTGTTAAACTTATTAGTCTCTTCTGTAAATTTCTCAGCAGCAATAGCTGTAGTATCTTCCTCAAGACTTGAAGGTACAAATTCCTCATTCTCCAGTTTTGAGGAATTAATTATTTTTCTTGTTACGGTGTGCACACCAGCTATTCTTCCCCTTCTAGAGAAGCTGAATTTCTTCCTTCTTCCAAAAACTGGCTATCGGTTTTCTGGGGAAAATTTGTTTTGTCTTAACAGAACTTCAAGCAACTACAGTAAGGAATCATTTTGTATAATTTCCAGACTTGCCAATATATATATATATGTACATATATATTCAAAACCTCTTTGCCTTGCAAACTTGCCAGACTTAGAGACAAACCTCAGTGTTCAGACTAATTCCTAGAGACTGTGATTGAGAAAACTGAATCTTTAGAAGGTGTTTTAATTTCCTGTAAAATACATTAGTAGATTGTATATTTGTAAACCTTTGAACTGTTCTCCAGCGAACCTTGGATACCTCTGATTCCTAGAGAAAAGAAGATATTAAGTTAACATTGTTCTCTTAGAGAGAGGCTAGTCTCTCAAAAGATCCAGGTTAGGAGAACAATAGAATTGGGTGAATGTGAATGGCTGAACAGTTGAATGTGCAGTAGGAATGTACTTATCAATGCTCCTATCACCCGACTGCAGGTCTTTCCTTTAAATAAATCCCAATAAGAAGAAAGGTGCAGGTTACAGAAGCACACTCTGAATATCCTATATTCAAGTGAGAAACACAGGCTGGAACTGGATCTGGAGGCAGACTCTCTTTTTCTATTCCCATTCCCCTTTCCTCCCATTAGATGCAGGGTTCAGATAATCAGTAAACTCTGAGCACGCATCTGTTGGAGGGAGTTGGGTAAAAGGCATCTGCTCCTGTGGAAGTTTGATTTAATGGGTAATATCCTGTCAATAGTCATTTTGGGGGACAAAAAAAAAGAAACTGCACAGCCTCACAAAGATTTTCTAGCTCTGCTACTATTCCATGCACAAGTACTCTATTCATTTTGCCTAAACACAAAACTGGAATCTTCACATGGTAAATCCTCCTAACTAAATTTCACGCCTTTGTGTGGTGAATTGCCAACATTCTAAAGTGAAGAAAGGTGCATTGGTACACTTTGTTTTATGGGCAAGCTAGTGAATGTCCTTGTGAATTAGTCTGCATTCTTACTTTGCATTGATCTAGTACTAGCACAATTACAAACAATTGTGTCAGACTTCTACTTGATAAATCATGTACAAAATTTCTTAGGAAGTCATTTGATTGCTGCAGAATATTATGAATGCTAGTACAGTTCTACTTACATACAGGAGCCTGTTTATACTTTCCATCAACTTTCTCAGCTATCACGTCTTCAACATTCCTTGGAACAATCTCTTCTTTTTCAATAGGACTTCCATCCTTCACCTCATAGCTGCAACCAGTTGAATCAACAGCATGCACTAACATGCACACTTGGTAATAGCCTTCTTCATTAAAGAAAGGCTCTGTACTGGAGGTATGCTTCTATTCACCACTAGAATTTTGCAAAATGTACTTTTATTAATTCATCTTTTCCTTTGGTTGCATTTCTTCCTACATGACACTGTTTTGTCTATTGTCTTCATTATTTTGACTATAAACATAAAACGCTTCCTCTTTAAGGAAAATGCCTTATCAACTACAGCCTCAATACATTTCTTTTGTCTTAGTACTTGTGTTCTCTTTTTATACTGCTTCATATTTTCCATTAGATTCTGAATTACCCTGCCACTTAACATTTTAGCTCTAATTTCTTTGAACTGTTGCTGTCTTCTACTTATGGTAGCTCCTTTTTTCAATGATTCATTACTCGTTATTTGACTTGATTTTCTGTCCATCTTTGCTTGAATTCTAAGTAGTCTCTTTAATGACATTGTCCACATGTTCTCCCTTTTTCTCTTTTGCAAGTAGATAGTATGCTTTCCTCAGTGTCTTACATCTTTCTATTTTATTCGGCATTGTAGATACATGCTTTTAATACAAGTAGATGTCTGAAAAGAAAAAAATATTGATATAGTTACAATTGCTTGACATACGGTTCCACGATATGTGATAAGCATTTAATTATATTAAAAACAGCCATATCACTATCTGGTAGGCACTGTACTCATCTCACTTTTTATGTTTAAGTCAGTCTATGTGAACCTCTGTTCTTATAGGCATCAGTGTCTGACCCAGTGTTTCACTGTATGCATCAGTGAGTTCTTGGGTATCTTAAGGTATCTATTAGTGTGTGGCTCTGTATCTTATCACATGCATCACTGCGTCACTAGCAACATTAGTGTATGCATAGGTGTGACTCTAGGTATTTCAGGATATGCATCCATCAGTCCATGACTTTGTCAGTTGATACATAAGTGTGTGCATGGGTGTGTTACTGTATCAATATGTGACTGGGTGTATCACCAGTGTATGTGTAAATGTGTCATTATGTGTGCTACTACATACACGATTTTCTCCTTGGTGTCTCAGTTTATATATTAGTGTCTTGTGTGCATTATGATATATATCAGTGTGTACCTCTGTATCTTAGAGTATGGGTCAGTGTGTGAATGACTGTGTAGTATCTGGCTGGTGTGTCAATCACTCAGTATTTTACTGCATGCATCAGAGTGTACTTTAGTGTGTAGCTCTATGGATTTGTGTGCACCGAGTTTTTTATCACATGCATCAGTGTGTGTCCGAGTACATTACTGTATGTGTAAGTGTGAGCTTGGACGTATCAGCATATGCATCCATCTGTGCCTGGGTGTGTCTGTGTATTCATAAGTCTTTCTCTGGGTGTGTCATTGTGTGCATCAGTCTGTATATGGGGATGTAGCTCTATGTATGAGTGTGTTTCTGGGTGTCTCAGTGTAACCATCAGTAGTACTGTATGCATCAGTGTGTCTTTGGTGTCTCAGTGTAAGTATTAGTGTGTACCTCAGGATGTTACTGTCTTTGTGAGTATATGCCTGGTTGTATTAGTGTTTGAATTAATCCGTGCCTTGCTATCCTAGTGTATGCATGATTGTACGCATGGCTTTTAATGGCCTGGTAAACATGAACCCGTTTCACGCCTAATAATGCATGAAAGGGTCTTTCTTGGGGTGGTCCCATACAACGGCCTTGGAACATAACAGAATCTGATGCATACAAACCTGGTAATGTGTTAGATTCCTCTGGCACTTCATGACTAGAGTTATAGTGATGGAACGGGCACAAACAACATTTCTCCCCATGTGTTCCACTTTCTAGGTTTAGTGCATCCTACAGCACACGTTCAAGGAGCAAAACACTATTAGATATTGTTTATATGTAGGATAATCTCCCTTATTGGATATAAACGCTCATCCATGGAACCCAGGTACCCTTACACTATGGAAGAAGGGTGTCTGCATTGCTTCTAGGTTGCAGTCTGTGTGCCAGTGCACGAGAGAAGTACAAGAATGTACCATATTGTCTCCAGTGGTGCATACCTAACCTATTCTTTGTACGTTGCACAGTGCAGCAAATAAAATGTGCAGCAGTGTCCTGTGCCAAAATTTACAAAATGAGGTCTCTCACTACAGTAGTCACAAACTACTAAATTAAACTGTAACTCTTACCATAGAAATACATACTATACTCCATATAACCTATGTATAACATACTTTAAATTTAACTTATTTAAACTAAAACACACTATAAGTATTGGAAAATGTTTTGAAATGGAAAGTGAAGTTGTCTTTGGAAACCTGTTCTAGTATAGAAAAATCATAGATTGCAAACAACTAGTGTTTTTCACTTTCTCACACAATAAATATCTTACTATACATTTAAATGATAGTTTCAATATCTGTCAGTCTCTCTCTCAGGCAGTATACCTTTCTCTTTTATATAAATTTTTATCCATCCTATTAATACACACAAATGGGAATATACATTGTTATAAATATACATTTTAATTCACATACATCTTAAATAGCTTTCGTTGATACTTAAAATACTCTCAGACTATCACTTTAATCATATTTTTTGTTTAAGCATGAATTCTCAGCATAAGAATGGTACACCACTCCCACACCAGGGAAACCTTAATGGCAACCTTTTAAACTATGAGTGATATGGTGGTGGTTAACAAATCAAAAAGTGGCTTTTATAGTTATTTTCTATTACCCAACATCTGAATGCTTAGTGTCTGTTAACCCCTTGTTTCCCATCCATAAGTAAGCCCCACGTGGTAGTGTATGCTAATGGAGTTGTGACTTTAAAGCAGTGCTCATCGTGGCTCCCCCCATGAAACTTCTTGACAGAGGTGAGACTTCAGATGGGATGTTAAAAAATGTACTTACAATCATGCTTCAATCAATTGTTATACAGATATAATATATACTTACAATACTGAGCTGGAAAAATCTTTGTTTCCAACTCATTCGCTGCCAAAACACTCTTTTTTGAACAATTTAAATCTGCTTTAATGGAGCTCGCCTTCCCCCACAGTCTTTCACCTCAGCTGCCATAGCAACCTCCTTTGGAACACTCCACTGTACCAGTAGTTCAAAGGTTCACAGCACTTTCAATCTGACAGCAGCATACAAGCTTTCAATTTCGTCTATAGCAGGTGTGGTTGACTGTGACAAAATATAAGCATATCCAAAATAGCATTACTTGTTTGTGAAATAATCTGACCCAATCAGAGATTTGTGACTTTTTTTTAAAGCTGTTGCTTCCCTCCATTTTAACCACCTTATATTATGAAAACTGCCTCATTCACCTGCAGTCTTCTCCTCAGTCTCTTCAAAATGGTCAGGGTGTGGATAGTAGGGCATAGATATGTTTTTGGGCACATGCGTATGCTAGAAAGAGTCATATTAATAGGGACCTGGGTTTGCCTAATGTGGATATAACTTGGTTTGTTTGGTCAGAGAGGGTCAAGGTGGCAGCAACTGCTTCCATTGGTTGAAAGTATTAGAGATTCTGAACTTCCTCAACTCATGATTGTGCAATGTGGTGGTAATGACCTTGGCACACTGACTGGGGTAGCACTGGAAATCCTAATGAAGGATACCTTTGTACAACTGATGTCACTTTTCTCTTGCACTGTATTTGTGTTCTCTAACAAATGCCAGAGAAAGAAACGGAACTGGTCAACGAAATTCAATAGAAAAAGCCAGGAAACATGTTAATAAACCTGTTTCAGCATACCTAAAAGACCATAACATGGGCTCTATTTACAATAATAACCTGTGCTTTGACATGCCAGGAATATAGAGAAGAGATGGTGTTCACTTTACAGATGAAGGCAACAGGGTGCTTCTGAGTAACTTCAAACCCTCCATCCACTCTTATGTGTATTAATCATATACACAATTAACACAAAGGCTCTTCTTAGAGCCACTCTACTTCCCAAACACTATCTAATTGTGCTTAAAAACTTGATTTTTTTTCAGAAATTTTGGAGTTGCAACTCTGTCGCAGAGTCACAAACCAAATACTCAAATTCATTGTACAATGGCAAACACAGCCAATTTATTCTTTCTATTAGTGTGTGAGTCTGTCTGCCTGTGGGTCCATGAGTGTGCGAATATGTCTGTGAGTGAGTGCATAAGTATGTGAGTGGGTCTTTGGTTGTGTGGAAGGTTGGCTGAGTAGAATTATTTGTGACTGCATGAGTGTGTGAGTAGACTTGGGAGTGGGTGCATGAGTATGTGAGTGAGTGTGTGAGTGGGAGCATGAATGTGTGAGTGGGTCTGTGGCTGTATGAAAGAGTGTCTGAGTGGATTTGTAAGTGGGTGCATGACTGTGGGAGTTGGTGTGGGAGTGGTTGCATGAGTGTGTGAGTGGCTGTGTAAGTATGAGTAGTTCTGTAAGTGGAAGCACGAGTGAGTGAGTGGTTCTTTCAGTGTGCTAAAGAGTGTCTCAGTGGGTCTGTGAGTGGGTGGATGAGTGTGAGACTATCTCTGTGGGTGTGTAATGTCCGAGTAGGTCTAGGTCTGTGAGTAGGAGTATGACTGCATGGCTGGGTCTGTGGGTGTGGGTGTTGTCTGAGTGGGTCTGTAAGTGGGAGCATGACTGTGTGAGTGGGTCTGTGGCTGTGTAGAAGATTGTCTGAGTGGATTTATGAATGGCTGGATGAGTGTGTGAGTGAATTTTTGAGTGAGTGCATGAGTGTGTGAGTGTGTGAGTGGGACCATGAGTTTGAGAGTAGATCTGTGGCTGGGTTGAAGAGTGTCTGTGTGTATTTGTGGGTATGTGCATGAGCGTGTGAGTTCATTCTGGACTCCCAAAAGCACAGGAGCAAGCACCAGTTAAGGCACTTCAGGACACCTGAGGTCCACCCTGAGAGTGACCCAGCTGACCTGCAATCCACCCTCAAAGCTGCCTGCCCCTGTCTGCGCGGTCTTCAAGATGCACAATGCCTGGCTGACCTCTCTGCACTGCACCCAGCCTCCCTGACCCCTGCACTGACCAACCAGCTGTGCTTTTGGAGTCCCCAAGCTCTTGCAACCTCCAAGGGGACCCAGCGGACTTACCTTTAAGTCCTTCTGTGCAGTATATTTCTAAGTGATCCCCTTCTCCTTTGTGCACCAGCTCCAAGACCTTCAGCTGCTGCTCCTGCTTGAACTGTGAACTTTCCAAATCTCAACGATCTCAGCCTAAGAACAGAAGAGGATCTTTTGAGAGCATTGCCTGATTGTACATGCATCTTTAAAGATGTTCTCATTGATTCCTATGGTGTATAATTACGTACAAAAACAGAGCATTTTCTAAAATTCAAAAAATCATAACTAAAGACGTACTTACTGTATATTGATGATTTTCGTTTTAAAAATTTTACAAAAATCAAAAGTATTTTTTGTAAATTTGTCTCAATCTATTCTTCGAGTGTGTGTCCACATTTGTAGATACTGTGAGTACAACAAATGCTTAGCACATCTCCTGAATTAGCCTAACTGTTCACCCACACTACCACAAAAACAGAGCATTAGGTGGCCTAATTTTTACCTCTGGATACCATGGTGGGATTGCTTAGAATCTCTGCACAATGCGCATCATTTTCATACACTACATTGAGAGCCAGCCTCCTGCAGGGCATTAATGTCTGAGTGAGTCTGTAGGTGGGTACATGTCTGTGTGAGTTTGTGTGTGAGTACATATTTGGGTGTGTTGAGGAGTGTGTGAGTGGGCCTGTGAGTGGGTGCATCAGTGTATGAGTAGATAGGTAAGTAGGTAAATGAGTGTATTTATAGGTCTGTGAGTGGGTGAGTGACATTCTGAATGTGTCTGTGAGTATGTGCATTAGTGTGTGAGGTGAGTGTGTAAATGTATAAACTTTTTTCTTGCTCTACCGGAGTTGCAAGTCCATTGCAGCTTTACACGGGGGCCAATCTGAGTAATGTGACAGAGTTGCAACTCCATGATCGGGGCCATTAAAAGGGTTTTAATCTTTTGTAACGTAATAAGGGGTCCCTCAGACACCCTTTAACACTCCCCCTGGGGTCACAGTACCTCTCCTCTGACCCCTTCTACTGTTCTCAGCCTCTATTTCCATCTCCCAGGACCATGCCACAGTTCGTAAAATGGCATCTGTGACTTTCGCAACACATTTCAACCAATCAATCAGGGTATTTCTTGTGGAAAGAGGGTTTGCGATGCTCAGTGCTGGGGTTGCAACGGTTCCCCATCCCTATAGAGACAAATTTGGATTTTCTTTAATTTCTCAGACACTACTGAACAGATTTACACCAAATGACAAAAAGGGCTCAATCTGGACCAAGAGCTAACGTTCTGCTTAAGCTGGAGTAATTCCGTTCAGTGGTTCGGGCACTATCACAGTTCAAAATCACTATGGGAATTAACATGGGAAATGCACCTTTTTTGACCCCCCTTTTTCTCAGCTCCTGCTTAACGGATCACCCGAAGCTTTCTAGAGGAAACATAATACTAATAATAATACTACTACTACTAATAATAATAATAATGATAATACTAATCATATAATTGTAAACATTGTACAAAAACTATACACTTCTAGAAATAATGCATATAGTCCCACTCCACTCAGTGCAACAGTAGGGAAAGAATTGGGCTCAGGAGGGGTAGATTTTATCTTCCCACTTAAGTCTGTGCAACGGTAGGGAAAGCATTGGACTCAGGAGGGGTAAAACTTTATCTCCTCACTCCAGTTGGTGCAACAGTAGGTAAAGCGTTGGACTCAGTAGGGGTAACATTTACTATTCTCACTCCAGTCAGTACAACAGTAGGGAAATCATTGGACTCAGGAAGGGTAACATTGAATACTCCTACTCCACTCTGTGCAACAGTGGGGAATGTGTTGAACTCAGGAGGGGTAACATTTACTATTTCCACTCCAGTCAGTGCAACAGCAGATACATTGTTGGACTCAGGACTGTGACTACTCCAGTCAGTACAACAGTGGGGAAAGCATTGGACTCAGGAATGGTAAAATTTAATATTCCCACTCCAGTATGTGCAACCATGGGGAAGCATTGGACTCAGGAGGGGTAAAATGTGCTATTCCCACTCGAGTCAGTGCAACAGTAGGGAAAGCGTTAGACTCAGAAGGGGTAAAACTTACTATGTCTACTCCAGTAGGTGCAAGAGTGAGCAAAGTGTTAGTCTCTGGAATGGTAAAATTTACTATTCCCACTTCAGTCAGTGCAACAGTAGGGAAAGTGATGGACTCAGGAGGTGGACATTTTACTATTCCTACTCCATCCTATGCAACAGTAGGGAAAGCATTGGACTCAGGAGGGGTAAAATGTACTATTCCCACTCCAGTTGGTAAAACAGTAGGGAAAATGTTTGACTGAGGAGGAGTACAATTTACTATTCACACTCCAGTCTGTGCAACAGTAGGGAAAGCATTGGACTCGGGGGGTGGTAAAATTTACTATTATCACTCCAGTCAGTGCAACAGTAAGGAAAGTGTTGGACTCATGAGAGGGAAAATTTACTATTCCCACTCCAGTATGTGCAACAGTTAGGGCAAGTACGTCACTTTAAACACATATCTAATATTTATCCAAGTGTTAATTCCATAAAATTGTAAAACTATTAACATAAAATGAAATATATACTTTAAAAAATCAATCAAACAATTAAAAGAATGATCTATTTTTCAAAATAATCAACATAACAAAAATGTTACCTAATTATTTTATTAAAATCCCATACTATAGCCACACATTAAAAAAATTAATTAATGATAACTAAATATTTTATAATTAATTAATTATAATTTAATTAGGTTCCCATTTTATACACATACTAATCCAACAACCCGGACCCAAAATGTACATAAAGAATTATAAATACACAATTACACAATTAAACAATTACACAATTTACAGAATTAATTAACATTTTACTAACATTTAACTAATTCATTATTTCTAAATGAATAACAAATAATTATTGAATTAACTTCACACCCCACACTCCTACAAATGCAACAACCTGCAGTTAAAATATAAATTAGAAAATATAATAATTAAACAATTTACATAATTAATTACCAAATAATTAATTAATAATGTATTATCATTTAATGATTAATCAATTAATATTTAATTAACTTTCCACCCTATCCACCTGCAAACCCAACAACCTGCAAATATACACAAACATTCTAAAACCTAGAGAAAAAAATGTAATTTATACTCGTAAAGAAACTTTAAAAACAATATTTCTGCCAATAATATTTTTGCCAAACACCCCTCCTATTAAGCACTGCAATAGTCATTTGCTTCCAAGATAATGGCCTCATTACGACTTTGGTAGTCTTTTCGGAAAACCACCGTAGTGGCGGCCACCAAAAGACCACCATGTTGGCGGTCATCCGACCTCCGTATTAAGAGTCACACACTGAAGACCGCCAAAAAACAGCCAAAAATCTGAGACTGCCAGGACACTGGAGGGCAGAAACGTAGCGGTTCTACCAGCAGCACCGCCAGCCCGACACAAATTCGCCCACCAGTTTACAAGCCAAATATCGCCACAGTGGTTCTTCCATGGTGAAAAACCATTAGCGGTGGGAACCGCTGTGGTCAGAACCCACTAATTTCAGAACACAACACCACATTGGACACTTTGAATACCCCATACCTGGCACACATCCACACACCCAACCGACCTACTCACAGCACTATTTAACAGACCCTGATACAACCCACAGTCCTTTGCAATACAATTTCCACATACACAAAGAGCAGGGAACCACAGACAGAGCACCCTTATATTACAGGCAAACACACACCATACGCATCACACACCATGCACCAACACAATTAACACATAACAAACACACAGAAATCATGACAAGAAGCCATCACACACAACACACAACCCACACACCATTAATCACCCAACACTACACCCTTACACACACACAGCCCCCCCAACACAACCATGTCCCTACAAAGGCACCCACGTTTCACAGATGATGTGTTGAGGGTCATGGTGGATTAAACAGTCAGGGTAGAACCACAACTATTTAGACCACAGGTCCAACAAACATCGATTGCCAGGAAAATGGGGTTGTGGCAAGGAATCTTTGACAGGGTCAACTCAGTAGGCAAATATCCATGCACAAGGGACTACATTAGTAAGAGGTGAAATGAATTCCATGGCATCACAGCACCAGATCAATGTGCACAAGACTGTCTCTGGGCCACCACCTCCTCCCCCACAGTTCACATTTTGGGAGAAGAAGGTCTTCGACATCCTTCATCCCGAGGGCCTGACTGGAATACCTGGAGGACTGGACTCTGATAAGTACCCATTTCCATGTCACACAATTGTCATGTCCTGCATGCTTCCTCACCACTTCACTGCATGTCTCACTACACCTCCCACCTACTCCCCTAATTCCCGTATTCTGCATGCCACACCTCCACCCATACCAGCTGCCCACAGAGCCCTTGGCAAAGGCATGACTAGGATTAGCTAATACTATCACTATGACTTCCACAATGCACTACCCCATCTATGTGAAAACCTGGAATGTGCAGGTACTACAATAGGTTACAGGTTTGCTCCTTTTTATGCAAAACTCTTCATGGGGTGGGTGGTGGAGAAGCAAATCTGGGGCCCACTTAAAGCTAATTGAATTGAGTTTTGTATTGCAGCCTTTTCATAAACAATTGCTTCATGACATGGATGGATAGTGTGGAACATTTTGAAGGTTTTGAGGCAATCTAAATTGTAATGATTCAAATATAAGATTTATTTATGTGTAGAGTGATGAGAAGGTTGTTTTTCTTGATGTTGAACTTTACACCAAGGAGAACAAAATACAGAGTAGACGTTTTCAAAAGACAACTTCATGTAATTCAATCTTTCATACATCCAGCACACATCCTAAGTGCCGCATTAATTCAGTCCACTACAAGGAGATGATGCAGGCAAGAAATCATTGTAGCGATGAAGAGGACTTCCATAAGTGTTTACAGAACATGGATAGAGAAGCTATGTGGAAAATGAGATTGACAATGGTTTAAACAATTACCATGAATTACAATGCTTTCTGGGGGATTGAATGTATGTTTTTACATATGTAATGTGACTTTGACACCATTGCCCCCAAATCACAAGATTCTGAGGTATGCTGTACATATTGTTTTTGAGTTTAACCCCTTCTGTGCCGCGGACGTAGTGGTTACGTCCTGCGGCACAGTGCTGCTGTGCCGAGGACGTAACCACTACGTCCTCGGCACACAGCCCAGAGGGAGCGCTCTCGCTCCCTCTGTGTGCTTCCCCCCCACCCCCCAAAGTCAGGGATGGAAGGGGAAGCCCTTCCCCTTCCACCCCCGACCCCCCCACCCCCCCATAATGACGTCAGCGCGCGATCGCGCGCTGACTTCATTATGGGATTCTCGCCGCACAGGAAGCCATTTGCTTCCTGTGCGGCGACGAGTGAAGAGGTGAGTTCCTCTTCCCGGTGGGTGGGGGGTTGGGGCTAAAGAGGCACCGGGGAAAAGGAAAGGCTTTTCCTTTTCCCCGGTGTCTCTTCGAGCATTCCTGCTGCCCGATTGCATTGCGATCGGGCAGCAGGAATGCCCACTAGACACCAGGGATTTTTTTTTTTTTGTTGTACTTTCTGTTTCTGGCTTGCGGGGAGCGGCCCCTTGGGCAAGGGTCGCTCCCCTTTAGGGGGCAATTACTTAGGCCATTTCTGCCCCCAAGGGGGGCAGAAAACACTACATCACCAGGGATTTATATTATTGTGTGCATTTATGTGTGGGGGGTGCCCCCTTGGGCAAGGGGCGCCCCCCCAAGGGGGCAGAGAACTGTTGGCCTTTTCTGCCCCCCTTGGGGGCAGATCGGCCTATTTTTTTTAGGTCCATCTGCCCCCAAGGGGGGCAGAAGCCACTTAGGCACCAGGGATTGTGTGTGTAGTGGATGGGGGGGGCGCCCCCTTGGGCAAGGGACGCTCCCCTTTGGGGGGCATGTCTTTTAGGGCCATTTCTGCCCCCCTTGAGGGCAGATCAGCCTATTATTTTTAGGCTGATCTGCCCCAAAGGGGGCAGAAACCACTAGAACGGCAGGGATTTTTTTTTATGTGTTTATTTTTGTGGGGGGGTGTCCCCTTGGGCACGGGGTGCCCCCCCAAGGGGGGCATTGACCTGTTGGCCATTTCTACACCCCCTGGGGGCAGATGGGCCTATTTTGTTAGGCCCACCTGCCCCCAAGAGGGGCAGAAGCCACTTAGACACCAGGGATAGTGTGTGTGTGTGTGTGTGTTAGTGGATGGGGGGGGCCTTGGGCAAGGGTCGCCCCCCACTTTGGGGGCACATGTACCCAGGCCATTTCTGCACCCCTTGGAGACAGATCAGCCTATTATTTTTAGGCTGGTCTGCCCCCAAGGGGGGCAGAAACCACTAGAACGCCAGGGATTTATTTTAATTTGTTTATTTTTGTGGGGGGGGGTGTCTGCTTGGTCACGGGGTGCCCCCCAAGGGGGGCATTGACCTGTTGGCCATTTCTACACCCCCTGGGGGCAGATGGGCCTATTTTGTTAGGCCCACCTGCCCCCAAGGGGGGCAGAAGCCACTTAGACACCAGGGATAGTGTGTGTGTGTGTGTGTGTGTGTGTGTGTGTGTGTGTTAGTGGATGGGGGGGGCCTTGGGCAAGGGTCGCCCCCCACTTTGGGGGCACATGTACCCAGGCCATTTCTGCACCCCTTGGAGACAGATCAGCCTATTATTTTTAGGCTGGTCTGCCCCCAAGGGGGGCAGAAACCACTAGAAAGCCAGGGATTTTTTTTTAATTTGTTTATTTTTGTGGGGGGGGCGTCCCCTTGGTCACGGGGGGGCCCCCCCCCCAAGGGGGGCATTGACCTGTTGGCCATTTCTACACCCCCTGGGGGCAGATGGGCCTATTTTGTTAGGCCCACCTGCCCCCAAGGGGGGCAGAAGCCACTTAGTCACCAGGGATAGTGTGTGTGTGTGTGTGTGTGTGTGTTAGTGGATGGGGGGGGCCTTGGGCAAGGGTCGCCCCCCACTTTGGGGGCACATGTACCCAGGCCATTTCTGCACCCCTTGGAGACAGATCAGCCTATTATTTTTAGACTGGTCTGCCCCCAAGGTGGGCAGAAACCACTATAACGCCAGGTTTTTTTTTTTATTTGTTTATTTTTGTGGGGGGCGTCCCCTTGGTCACGGGCGCCCCCCCAAGGGGGGCATTGACCTGTTGGCCATTTCTACACCCCCTGGGGGCAGATGGGCCTATTATGTTAGGCCCACCTGCCCCCAAGGGGGGCAGAAGCCACTTAGACACCAGGGATAGTGTGTGTGTGTGTGTGTGTTAGTGGATGGGGGGGCCTTGCGCAAGGGTCGCCCCCCACTTTGGGGGCACATGTACCCAGGCCATTTCTGAACCCCTTGCAGACAGATCAGCCTATTATTTTTAGGCTGGTCTGCCCCCAAGGGGGGCAGAAACCACTAGAACGCCAGGGATTTTTTTTAATTTATTTATTTTTGTGGGGGGGCGTCCCCTTGGGCACGGGGCGCCCCCCCAAGGGGGGCATTGACCTGTTGGCCATTTCTACACCCCCTGGGGGCAGATGGGCCTATTTTGTAAGGCCCACCTGCCCCCAAGGGGGGCAGAAGCCACTTAGACACCAGGGATAGTGTGTGTGTGTGTGTGTCTGTGTTAGTGGATGGGGGGGGCCTTGGGCAAGGGTCGCCCCCCACTTTGGGGGCACATGTACCCAGGCCATTTCTGCACCCCTTGGAGACAGATCAGCCTATTATTTTTAGGCTGGCCTGCCCCCAAGGTGGGCAGAAACCACTAGAACGCCAGGGTTTTTTTTTTATTTGTTTTTTTTTGTGGGGGGGGCGTCCCCTTGGTCACGGGGTGCCCCCCCAAGGGGGGCATTGACCTGTTGGCCATTTCTGCCCCCCCTGGGGGCAGATGGGCCTATTTTTGTAGGCCCACCTGCCCCCAAGGGGGGCAGAAGCCACTTAGACACCAGGGATAGTGTGTGTGTGTGTGTGTTAGTGGATGGGGGGGGGCCTTGGGCAAGGGTCGCCCCCCACTTTGGGGGCACATGTACCCAGGCCATTTCTGCACCCCTTGGAGACAGATCAGCCTATTATTTTTAGGCTGGTCTGCCCCCAAGGTGGGCAGAAACCACTAGAACGCCAGGGTTTTTTTTTTTTGTGGGGGGCGTCCCCTTGGTCACGGGGCACCCCCCCAAGGGGGGCATTGACCTGTTGGCCATTTCTACACCCCCTGGGGGCAGATGGGCCTATTATGTTAGGCCCACCTGCCCCCAAGGGGGGCAGAAGCCACTTAGACACCAGGGATAGTGTGTGTGTGTGTGTGTGTTAGTGGATGGGGGGGGCCTTGGGCAAGGGTCGCCCCCCACTTTGGGGGCACATGTACCCAGGCCATTTCTGCACCCCTTGGAGACAGATCAGCCTATTATTTGTAGGCTGGTCTGCCCCCAAGGGGGGCAGAAACCACTAGAACGCCAGGGATTTTTTTTAATTTGTTTATTTTTGTGGGGGGGGTGTCCCCTTGGTCACAGGGCGCCCCCCCAAGGGGGGCATTGACCTGTTGGCCATTTCTACACCCCCTGTGGCCAGATGGGCCTATTTTGTTAGGCCCACCTGCCCCCAAGGGGGGCAGAAGCCACTTAGACACCAGGGATAGTGTGTGTGTGTGTGTTAGTGGATAGGGGGGCCTTGGGCAAGGGTCGCCCCCCACTTTGGGGGCACATGTACCCAGGCCATTTCTGCACCCCTTGGAGACAGATCAGCCTATTATTTTTAGGCTGGTCTGCCCCCAAGGGGGGCAGAAACCACTAGAACGCCAGGGATTTATTTTAATTTGTTTATTTTTGTGGGGGGGGGGTGTCCGCTTGGTCACGGGGTGCCCCCCAAGGGGGGCATTGACCTGTTGGCCATTTCTACACCCCCTGGGGGCAGATGGGCCTATTTTGTTAGGCCCACCTGCCCCCAAGGGGGGCAGAAGCCACTTAGACACCAGGGATAGTGTGTGTGTGTGTGTGTGTGTGTGTGTGTGTTAGTGGATGGGGGGGGCCTTGGGCAAGGGTCGCCCCCCACTTTGGGGGCACATGTACCCAGGCCATTTCTGCACCCCTTGGAGACAGATCAGCCTATTATTTTTAGGCTGGTCTGCCCCCAAGGGGGGCAGAAACCACAAGAAAGCCAGGGATTTTTTTTTAATTTGTTTATTTTTGTGGGGGGGGCGTCCCCTTGGTCACGGGGGGGCCCCCCCAAGGGGGGCATTGACCTGTTGGCCATTTTTACACCCCCTGGGGGCAGATGGGCCTATTTTGTTAGGCCCACCTGCCCCCAAGGGGGGCAGAAGCCACTTAGTCACCAGGGATAGTGTGTGTGTGTGTGTGTGTGTGTGTTAGTGGATGGGGGGGGCCTTGGGCAAGGGTCGCCCCCCACTTTGGGGGCACATGTACCCAGGCCATTTCTGCACCCCTTGGAGACAGATCAGCCTATTATTTTTAGACTGGTCTGCCCCCAAGGTGGGCAGAAACCACTATAACACCAGTTTTTTTTTTTTATTTGTTTATTTTTGTGGGGGGGCGTCCCCTTGGTCACGGGCGCCCCCCCAAGGGGGGCATTGACCTGTTGGCCATTTCTACACCCCCTGGGGGCAGATGGGCCTATTATGTTAGGCCCACCTGCCCCCAAGGGGGGCAGAAGCCACTTAGACACCAGGGATAGTGTGTGTGTGTGTGTGTTAGTGGATGGGGGGGGCCTTGCGCAAGGGTCGCCCCCCACTTTGGGGGCACATGTACCCAGGCCATTTCTGAACCCCTTGCAGACAGATCAGCCTATTATTTTTAGGCTGGTCTGCCCCCAAGGGGGGCAGAAACCACTAGAACGCCAGGGATTTTTTTTAATTTATTTATTTTTGTGGGGGGGCGTCCCCTTGGGCACGGGGCGCCCCCCCAAGGGGGGCATTGACCTGTTGGCCATTTCTACACCCCCTGGGGGCAGATGGGCCTATTTTGTAAGGCCCACCTGCCCCCAAGGGGGGCAGAAGCCACTTAGACACCAGGGATAGTGTGTGTGTGTGTGTGTGTTAGTGGATGGGGGGGGCCTTGGGCAAGGGTCGCCCCCCACTTTGGGGGCACATGTACCCAGGCCATTTCTGCACCCCTTGGAGACAGATCAGCCTATTATTTTTAGGCTGGCCTGCCCCCAAGGTGGGCAGAAACCACTAGAACGCCAGGGTTTTTATTTTATTTGTTTATTTTTGTGGGGGGGGCGTCCCCTTGGTCACGGGGTGCCCCCCCAAGGGGGGCATTGACCTGTTGGCCATTTCTGCCCCCCCTGGGGGCAGATGGGCCTATTTTTGTAGGCCCACCTGCCCCCAAGGGGGGCAGAAGCCACTTAGACACCAGGGATAGTGTGTGTGTGTGTGTGTTAGTGGATGGGGGGGGGCCTTGGGCAAGGGTCGCCCCCCACTTTGGGGGCACATGTACCCAGGCCATTTCTGCACCCCTTGGAGACAGATCAGCCTATTATTTTTAGGCTGGTCTGCCCCCAAGGTGGGCAGAAACCACTAGAACGCCAGGGTTTTTTTTTTTTTTTGTGGGGGGCGTCCCCTTGGTCACGGGGCACCCCCCCAAGGGGGGCATTGACCTGTTGGCCATTTCTACACCCCCTGGGGGCAGATGGGCCTATTATGTTAGGCCCACCTGCCCCCAAGGGGGCAGAAGCCACTTAGACACCAGGGATAGTGTGTGTGTGTGTGTGTGTTAGTGGATGGGGGGGGCCTTGGGCAAGGGTCGCCCCCCACTTTGGGGGCACATGTACCCAGGCCATTTCTGCACCCCTTGGAGACAGATCAGCCTATTATTTGTAGGCTGGTCTGCCCCCAAGGGGGGCAGAAACCACTAGAACGCCAGGGATTTTTTTTAATTTGTTTATTTTTGTGGGGGGGGGTGTCCCCTTGGTCACAGGGCGCCCCCCCAAGGGGGGCATTGACCTGTTGGCCATTTCTACACCCCCTGTGGCCAGATGGGCCTATTTTGTTAGGCCCACCTGCCCCCAAGGGGGGCAGAAGCCACTTAGACACCAGGAATAGTGTGTGTGTGTGTGTTAGTGGATAGGGGGGCCTTGGGCAAGGGTCGCCCCCCACTTTGGGGGCACATGTACCCAGGCCATTTCTGCACCCCTTGGAGACAGATCAGCCTATTATTTTTAGGCTGGTCTGCCCCCAAGTGGGGCAGAAACCACTAGAACGCCAGGGATTTTTTTTAATTTGTTTATTTTTGTGGGGGGGCGTCCCCTTGGTCACGGGGTGCCCCCCCAAGGGGGGCATTGACCTGTTGGCCATTTCTACACCCCCTGGGGGCAGATGGGCCTATTTTGTTAGGCCCACCTGCCCCCAAGAGGGGCAGAAGCCACTTAGACACCAGGGATAGTGTGTGTGTGTGTGTGTGTTAGTGGATGGGGGGGCCTTGGGCAAGGGTCGCCCCCCATTTTGGTGGCACATGTACCCAGGCCATTTCTGCACCCCTTGGAGACAGATCAGCCTATTATTTTTAGGCTGGTCTGCCCCCAAGGGGGGCAGAAACCACTAGAACGCCAGGGATTTATTTTAATTTGTTTATTTTTGTGGGGGGGGCGTCCCCTTGGTCACGGGGTGCCCCCCCAAGGGGGGCATTGACCTGTTGGCCATTTCTACACCCCCTGGGGGCAGATGGGCCTATTTTGTTAGGCCCACCTGCCCCCAAGGGGGGCAGAAGCCACTTAGTCACCAGGGATAGTGTGTGTGTGTGTGTGTGTGTGTTAGTGGATGGGGGGGGCCTTGGGCAAGGGTCGCCCCCCACTTTGGGGGCACAAGTACCCAGGCCATTTCTGCACCCCTTGGAGACAGATCAGCCTATTATTTTTAGGCTGGTCTGTCCCCAAGGGGGGCAGAAACCACTAGAATGCCAGGGATTTATTTTAATTTGTTTATTTTTTTTGGGGGGGGCGTCCGCTTGGTCACGGGGTGCCCCCCAAGGGGGGCATTGACCTGTTGGCCATTTCTACACCCCCTGGGGGCAGATGGGCCTATTTTGTTAGGCCCACCTGCCCCCAAGGGGGGCAGAAGCCACTTAGACACCAGGGATAGTGTGTGTGTGTGTGTGTGTGTTAGTGGATGGGGGGGGCCTTGGGCAAGGGTCGCCCCCCACTTTGGGGGCACATGTACCCAGGCCATTTCTGCACCCCTTGGAGACAGATCAGCCTATTATTTTTAGGCTGGTCTGCCCCCAAGGGGGGCAGAAACCACTAGAACGCCAGGGATTTTTGTTTATTTGTTTATTTTTGTGGGGGGGCGTCCCCTTGGGCACGGGGCGCCCCCCCAAGGGGGGCATTGACCTGTTGGCCATTTCTACACCCCCTGGGGGCAGATGGTCCTATTTTCTTAGGCCCACCTGCCCCCAAGGGGGGCAGAAGCCACTTAGGCACCAGGGATAGTGTTGTGTGTGTTTTTTTGTTTTTTTGTTTGTTTGAGGGCTGTCCCCTTTGGCAAGGGTCGCTCTCCATGGGGACACACTACTAAAGGTATTTTCTGGCTTCCTTGGGGCAGACAGACCTATTCTTTTAGTAGGCCCATCTGCCCCTATGGCAGAATCCACTTAGGCACCAATTTCTAAATGTTTGATGGTGGGGTGTTTGTCAACTGAAGAAGTCTTTGCATTTGTGATAAAAAAAAAATTCCTCCTTTTTGTTCTAGTTCAAAGCTTTTGCTTTATTTGCTGTGGCTCCTTGCAGTTTTGGCGGTGGTTGACCTGCAGTTTGCACAGTTGCATGTTTTAGGTAAGTAAAAACAATTTACTCCAAAGGAGTATTGTTGCAATGCATGAATGACATGTTTGTAGGGGGTGTACTAAATGCAGGATTGTGTGTGAAATTGTCCTTAGGTTTGTGCACAATGATATTTGTTTTGTCTTATTTCTAATTTGCCTTTCTTTCTTTATTTTTAGTGGGAGATCATTGGTGATTGCTGTGTAGTTGCTGGTGAATCAAGCTTTTTCAGGCAAGTGAGCGGTATAGTTTGTGAGTTTATAACTCTTACTAACAAAGCTTCACTTTGTTACTTGTCTTACACAGTGCTGGTTGTTGGTGGTGAATTTGTCCAGTTAATTTTAGCAGGAGAGATTATGGCTAGCCGCAGGATGACCGCTCAGCAGGTGGTTGGTATGCTTTTTGAGTCACAGTCTGATCATGACTATGAGACGGACTCTGCATCTTAGGCAGAGGAGGAAGTCAGAGATTCTGGCAGTGATGTTTCTGTTGGAGGGGAATCTTCTGATGATGAAGCCACACTGAAGTGCAGATGAAGGGCCTGTTTTAGAGGAGGACATTGATGTGCCAATAGTGCAGCTACCTGGGGCTGAAAGGTTTCCCGTTATAAGACCTGATGTCTGGGTTGCCCCAAACATGGAGCAGCCAGAGTTGCCTGCCTTTACTGGTCTCCCGGGGTGTAACGCCAATACAGAGAACTTTATGCCTATCAATTTCTTTGAGTTATTCATGGATGATATGTTTTTGGAAGAGATTGTTGAGCAGACTAATTTGTATGCGGAGCAGCATTTGAGGGACAACGCTGCTAGACTTAGGCCACACTCTAGAGCTGCACAGTGGATTCCCACAAATTTGGAGGAGTTAAAAAGGTTTTTGGGTTTGACTTTTTTGATGGGGTTGATAAGGAAGCCGTCACTGGCTTCGTATTGGTCTACTAGTCCCTTGATGGCAACAGCTATATTTCCAGCGACCATGGGTCGTAATCGGTATTTGCTTCTTCTTAGGATGCTGCATTTTGTTGACAATGCATTAGCCTTGCCACGAGATCACCCAGATTCTGACCGTCTTTTTAAGATTAGGCCTGTACTTGATCATTTTGTAGATCGGTTTTCGGAGGTCACCATTTGTATGTAGATAACTTCTACACTGGTGTGCAATTGTTCAAGGAATTGTTTAGAGTGGACACAGTTGCTTGTGGCACAATCCGTTCTAACCGGAAAGGCTATCCAAGGGAGCTTCTCTGTAAAAAACTTGAGAGAGGACAGTGCTGTGCCTTGCGGAACGAGGAGCTGCTAGCTTTGAAATTTTCAGACAAGAGGGATGTCTACATGCTAAGTACCATCCATGATGAGAGTACTTCCCCTGTGACTGTTTGGGGCCAGGTTGCTGAAGTGCGGTAACCTGTGTGCATTTTAGATTATAATAAGCACATGGGAGGTGTAGATAGAGTTGACCAGAGGTTGAAACCTTATACTGCTATTCGTAAGTCTTACGTTTGGTATAAGAAGTTAGCACTTCACCTCTTCCACTTAGCAACCTTCAATGCTTTTATTGTGTTTAGGGATAGGTCTCCAGAGTCAAAGATGACATTTGTGAAATTTCAGGAGTCAGTGATAGAGAGCCTTATTGTGGTGGAACAGGCCAGAGTTCCTAGAGAAGCAGTGGTGGAGGATGTGGCTAGATTGAAAGATCGCCACTTTGCTGAGCACATTCCTCCAACACCCAAAAAAGACTTTCCAGCTAAGAAATGTAGAGTGTGTTTTCGAAGAGATATCCGGAGGGAGACTCGAATGTACTGCCCAGATTGTCCTTCAAAGCCTGGGCTGTGTTTCGGTGCTTGTTTTAAGAATTACCACACCCAGAAGAATTTCTGGGAACAACCATGAGTGTAAACTCATGTCTGTTTTGTATTTTCATGTGTTTAGTTTCATGGTTAGCATTTCTGTCATGTTCTTAGTTAGAGCTTTTGTGTTTGTAGTTTTGTAATTCTTTCTACTTAGTTAGGGGTGCCTCTGTTAAAAAAAAAAAAAAAATGATGCCATTGTGTGTGGAGTGGGGCTTGGCTGAGAGTGTACATATTGACTTGCTGTTGGCTACTGCAAAACACTGCCAGCCAAACACCAGTCCACACACTCCCATCAGCTGGTGTGATTGTTGTATCAGGCATGTGGGCGTATGTAAGTGATGGGCCCTTGAGTGGCGCTGTCTGTCGATTTGAGTGTTGTAATGTGCTGGGCCCGTGGCTGGCGGTGTGAATGGCCTTGTGTGTGTCATGTATGAAAGTTGTGTGAATGGACTGTAAAGCGGTTGGTGCCTTGTCGCGGCTTTACAGCTCAAGAGCTGTGAGTCATTGGTTCAGTTTTTGCCTTTCAGTTACTAACCGTGCATTTCATTTTTGTGAAAGCTCTTCTGTTAGTAAAATTTGATCCACTGAACTATCACTCACCCTCGTGCCAAATCCAACCAGTATGTGTGGTAAAAATGACAAAACATGCTCCGCTGTAATCAGGCGTCGCAGCACACCTGTGACATGCTAGGTGCCTCAGGTGGGACCCCAATGATGAAGCATGCCACCAACTTGGTTGGTGGGTGAGGGGTCTTTTTCACATAACCTAAATGTGTTTCTTTTCAAAATTTTAGTGTTTGGCACATCACGGACGTATGTGGGCATATCAAAACGATATATTACAAAACTACCTGTGTTTGGGGGGGAGAGGGCACCTATGTTTTTGGTCCTGTGTGCGGCCTTCATCTAGGGAAACCTACCAAACCCAGACATTTTTTAAAACTAGACACCCCAAGGAGTCCAGGGAGGTGCGGCTTGCGTGGATCCCCCAACATTTTCTTACCCAGACTCCTCTGTAAACCTCAAAATGTGCTTAAAAAAGCATATTTTCCTTACTTTTCTTCGTAAGATCACAACTCCAGCACAAAATTCCTACTCCCCAGTGTTCCCCTCAGTCTCCCAAGTAAAATGACACCTCACTTATGTGGGTCCCCAAAGCAGAGTCAGTCTAAAGATGTATAAAAGAATATGTCCTTATAAACTTGCTGTGCTATCCCCTCTATCTCTACAAGTTTGGGGCCTTATTCTGTTGCAGGCACATGGCCCACCCACACAAGTGAGGTATCATTTTTATCGGGAGACTTGGGGGAACGCTGGGTGGAAGGAAATTTGTGGCTCCACTCAGATTCCAGAACTTTCTGTCACCGAAATGTGTGGAAAATGTGTTTTTTTAGACAAAATTTTAGGTTTGCAAAGGATTCTGGGTAACAGAACCTGGTCAGAGCCCCGCAAGTCACCCCATCTTGGATTTCCCTAGGTCTCTAGGTTTAAAAAATGCACATGTTTGGTAGGTTTCCCTAGGTGCCGGCTGAGCTAGAGGACAAAATCTACAGGTAGGCACGGTTTTCAATAAAAAAATGTGATGTGTCCACGTTGCGTTTTGGGGTGTCTGCTGTCGCGGGCGCTAGGCCTACCCACACAAGTGAGGTATCATTTTTATCGGGAGACGTGGGTGAACGCTGGGTGGAAGGACATTTGTGGCTCCTCTCAGATTCCAGAACTTTCTGCCACAGAAATGTTAGGAACATGTGTTTTTTTAGCCAAATTTTGAGGTTTGCAAAGGATTCTGGGTAACAGAACCTGGTCCGAGCCACAAAAGTCACCCCATCTTGGATTCCCCTTGGTCTCTAGTTTTCAGAAATGCACAGGTTTGGTAGGTTTCCCTAGGTGGCGGCTGAGCTACAAGCCAAAATCTACAGGTAGGCACTTTGCAAAAAACACCTCTGTTTTCCTTCACAAATTTGGATGTGTCCACGTTGAGCTTTGGGGCGTTTGCTGTTGCAGGCGCTAGGCCTACCCACACAAGTGAGGTATCATTTTTATCGGGAGACGTGGGGGAACGCTGGGTGGAAGGAAAATCGTGGCTCCTCTCAGATTCCAGAACTTTCTGCCACAGAAATGTGAGGAACATGTGTTTTTTTAGCCAAATTTTGAGGTTTGCAAAGGATTCTGGGTAACAGAACCTGGTCCGAGCCACACAAGTCACCCCATCTTGGATTCCCCTTGGTCTCTAGTTTTCAGAAATGCACAGGTTTGGTAGGTTTCCCTAGGTGGCGGCTGAGCTACAAGCCAAAATCTACAGGTAGGCACTTTGCAAAAAACACCTCTGTTTTCCTTCACAAATTTGGATGTGTCCAAGTTGCGCTTTGGGGCTTCCTGTCGCGGGCGCTAGGCCTACCCACACAAGTGAGGTATCATTTTTATCGGGAGACGTGGGGGAACGCTGGGTGGAAGGAAATTTGTGGCTCCTCTCAGATTCCAGAACTTTCTGCCACAGAAATGTGAGGAACATGTGTTTTTTTAGCCAAATTTTGAGATTTGCAAAGGATTCTGGGTAACAGAACCTGGTCCGAGCCACACAAGTCACCCCATCTTGGATTTCCCTAGGTCTCTAGTTTTCAGAAATGCACAGGTTTGGTAGGTTTCCCTAGGTGGCGGCTGAGCTACAGGCCAAAATCTACAGGTAGGCACTTTGCAAAAAACACCTCTGTTTTCCTTCAAAAATTTGGCTGTGTCCACGTTGCGCTTTGGTGCATTTCCTGTCATGGGCGCTAGACCTACGCACACAAGTGAGGTATCATTTTTATCGGGAGACGTGGGGGAACGCTGGGTGGAAGGAAATTTGTGGCTCCTCTCAGATTCCAGAACTTTCTGCCACAGAAATGTTAGGAACATGTGTTTTTTTAGCCAAATTTTGAGGTTTGCAAAGGATTCTGGGTAACAGAACCTGGTCCGAGCCACAAAGGTCACCCCATCTTGGATTCCCCTTGGTCTCTAGTTTTCAGAAATGCACAGGTTTGGTAGGTTTCCCTAGGTGGCGGCTGAGCTACAAGCCAAAATCTACAGGTAGGCACTTTGCAAAAAACACCTCTGTTTTCCTTCACAAATTTGGATGTGTCCACGTTGAGCTTTGGGGCGTTTCTTGTCGCAGGCGCTAGGCCTACCCACACAAGTGAGGTATCATTTTTATCGGGAGACGTGGGGGAACGCTTGGTGGAAGGAAAATCGTGGCTCCTCTCAGATTCCAGAACTTTCTGCCACAGAAATGTGAGGAAAATGTGTTTTTTTAGCCAAATTTTGAGGTTTGCAAAGGATTCTGGGTAACAGAACCTGGTCCGAGCCACACAAGTCACCCCATCTTGGATTCCCCTTGGTCTCTAGTTTTCAGAAATGCACAGGTTTGGTAGGTTTCCCTAGGTGGCGGCTGAGCTACAAGCCAAAATCTACAGGTAGGCACTTTGCAAAAAACACCTCTGTTTTCCTTCACAAATTTGGATGTGTCCACGTTGCGCTTTGGGGCTTCCTGTCGCGGGCGCTAGGCCTACCCACACAAGTGAGGTATCATTTTTATCGGGAGACGTGGGGGAACGCTGGGTGGAAGGAAATTTGTGGCTCCTCTCAGATTCCAGAACTTTCTGCCACAGAAATGTGAGGAACATGTGTTTTTTTAGCCAAATTTTGAGATTTGCAAAGGATTCTGGGTTACAGAACCTGGTCCGAGCCACACAAGTCACCCCATCTTGGATTTCCCTAGGTCTCTAGTTTTCAGAAATGCACAGGTTTGGTAGGTTTCCCTAGGTGGCGGCTGAGCTACAGGCCAAAATCTACAGGTAGGCACTTTGCAAAAAACACCTCTGTTTTCCTTCAAAAATTTGGCTGTGTCCACGTTGCGCTTTGGTGCATTTCCTGTCATGGGCGCTAGGCCTACGCACACAAGTGAGGTATCATTTTTATCGGGAGATGTGGGGCAACGCTGGGTGGAAGGAAATTCGTGGCTCCTCTCAGATTCCAGAACTTTCTGCCACAGAAATGTGAGGAACATGTGTTTTTTTAGCCAAATTTTGAGGTTTGCAAAGGATTCTGGGTAACAGAACCTGGTCCGAGCCACACAAGTCACCGCATCTTGGATTCCCCTAGGTCTCTAGTTTTCAGAAATGCACAGGTTTGGTAGGTTTCCCTAGGTGGCGGCTGAGCTACAAGCCAAAATCTACAGGTAGGCACTTTGCAAAAAACACCTCTGTTATCCTTCACAAATTTGGATGTGTCCACGTTGCGCTTTGGGGCTTCCTGTCGCGGGCGCTAGGCCTACCCACACAAGTGAGGTATCATTTTTATCGGGAGACGTGGGGGAACGCTGGGTGGAAGGAAATTTGTGGCTCCTCTCAGATTCCAGAACTTTCTGCCACAGAAATGTTAGGAAAATGTGTTTTTTTAGCCAAATTTTGAGGTTTGCAAAGGATTCTGGGTAACAGAACCTGGTCCGAGCCACACAAGTCACCCCATCTTGGATTCCCCTAGGTCTCTAGTTTTCAGAAATGCACAGGTTTGGTAGGTTTCCCTAGGTGGCGGTGAGCTACAAGCCAAAATCTACAGGTAGGCACTTTGCAAAAAACACCTCTGTTTTCCGTCACAAATTTGGATGTGTCCACGTTGCGCTTTGGGGCGTTTCCTGTCGCGGGCGCTAGGCCTACCCACACAAGTGAGGTATCATTTTTATCGGGAGACGTGGGGAAACACTGGGTGGAAGGAAATTTGTGGCTCCTCTCAGATTCCAGAACTTTCTGCCACAGATATATTAGGAACATGTGTTTTTTTAGCCAAATTTTGAAGTTTGCAAAGGATTCTGGGTAACAGAACCTGGTCCGAGCCACACAAGTCACCCCATCTTGGATTCCCCTAGGTCTCTAGTTTTCAGAAATGCACAGGTTTGGTAGGTTTCCCTAGGTGGCGGCTGAGCTACAGGTCAAAATCTACAGGTAGGCACTTTGCAAAAAACACCTCTGTTTTCCGTCACAAATTTGGATGTGTCCACGTTGCGCTTTGGGGCGTTTCCTGTCGCGGGCGCTAGGCCTACCCACACAAGTGAGGTATCATTTTTATCGGGAGACGTGGGGAAACACTGGGTGGAAGGAAATTTGTGGCTCCTCTCAGATTCCAGAACTTTCTGCCACAGAAATGTTAGGAACATGTGTTTTTTTAGCCAAATTTTGAGGTTTGCAAAGGATTCTGGGTAACAGAACCTGGTCCGAGCCACAAAGGTCACCCCATCTTGGATTCCCCTTGGTCTCTAGTTTTCAGAAATGCACAGGTTTGGTAGGTTTCCCTAGGTGGCGGCTGAGCTACAAGCCAAAATCTACAGGTAGGCACTTTGCAAAAAACACCTCTGTTTTCCTTCACAAATTTGGATGTGTCCACGTTGAGCTTTGGGGCGTTTCTTGTCGCAGGCGCTAGGCCTACCCACACAAGTGAGGTATCATTTTTATCGGGAGACGTGGGGGAACGCTTGGTGGAAGGAAAATCGTGGCTCCTCTCAGATTCCAGAACTTTCTGCCACAGAAATGTGAGGAACATGTGTTTTTTTAGCCAAATTTTGAGGTTTGCAAAGGATTCTGGGTAACAGAACCTGGTCCGAGCCACACAAGTCACCCCATCTTGGATTCCCCTTGGTCTCTAGTTTTCAGAAATGCACAGGTTTGGTAGGTTTCCCTAGGTGGCGGCTGAGCTACAAGCCAAAATCTACAGGTAGGCACTTTGCAAAAAACACCTCTGTTTTCCTTCACAAATTTGGATGTGTCCACGTTGCGCTTTGGGGCTTCCTGTCGCGGGCGCTAGGCCTACCCACACAAGTGAGGTATCATTTTTATCGGGAGACGTGGGGGAACGCTGGGTGGAAGGAAATTTGTGGCTCCTCTCAGATTCCAGAACTTTCTGCCACAGAAATGTGAGGAACATGTGTTTTTTTAGCCAAATTTTGAGATTTGCAAAGGATTCTGGGTTACAGAACCTGGTCCGAGCCACACAAGTCACCCCATCTTGGATTTCCCTAGGTCTCTAGTTTTCAGAAATGCACAGGTTTGATAGGTTTCCCTAGGTGGCGGCTGAGCTACAGGCCAAAATCTACAGGTAGGCACTTTGCAAAAAACACCTCTGTTTTCCTTCAAAAATTTGGCTGTGTCCACGTTGCGCTTTGGTGCATTTCCTGTCATGGGCGCTAGGCCTACGCACACAAGTGAGGTATCATTTTTATCGGGAGATGTGGGGCAACGCTGGGTGGAAGGAAATTCGTGGCTCCTCTCAGATTCCAGAACTTTCTGCTACAGAAATGTGAGGAACATGTGTTTTTTTAGCCAAATTTTGAGGTTTGCAAAGGATTCTGGGTAACAGAACCTAGTCCGAGACACACAAGTCACCCCATCTTGGATTCCCCTAGGTCTCTAGTTTTCAGAAATGCACAGGTTTGGTAGGTTTCCCTAGGTGGCGGCTGAGCTACAAGCCAAAATCTACAGGTAGGCACTTTGCAAAAAACACCTCTGTTTTCCTTCACAAATTTGGATGTGTCCACGTTGCGCTTTGGGGCTTCCTGTCGCGGGCGCTAGGCCTACCCACACAAGTGAGGTATCATTTTTATCGGGAGACGTGGGGGAACGCTGGGTGGAAGGAAATTTGTGGCTCCTCTCAGATTCCAGAACTTTCTGCCACAGAAATGTTAGGAAAATGTGTTTTTTTAGCCAAATTTTGAGGTTTGCAAAGGATTCTGGGTAACAGAACCTGGTCCGAGCCACACAAGTCACCCCATCTTGGATTCCCCTAGGTCTCTAGTTTTCAGAAATGCACAGGTTTGGTAGGTTTCCCTAGGTGGCGGTGAGCTACAAGCCAAAATCTACAGGTAGGCACTTTGCAAAAAACACCTCTGTTTTCCGTCACAAATTTGGATGTGTCCACGTTGCGCTTTGGGGCGTTTCCTGTCGCGGGCGCTAGGCCTACCCACACAAGTGAGGTATCATTTTTATCGGGAGACGTGGGGAAACACTGGGTGGAAGGAAATTTGTGGCTCCTCTCAGATTCCAGAACTTTCTGCCACAGATATATTAGGAACAAGTGTTTTTTTAGCCAAATTTTGAAGTTTGCAAAGGATTCTGGGTAACAGAACCTGGTCCGAGCCACACAAGTCACCCCATCTTGGATTCCCCTAGGTCTCTAGTTTTCAGAAATGCACAGGTTTGGTAGGTTTCCCTAGGTGGCGGCTGAGCTACAGGTCAAAATCTACAGGTAGGCACTTTGCAAAAAACACCTCTGTTTTCCGTCACAAATTTGGATGTGTCCACGTTGCGCTTTGGGGCGTTTCCTGTCGCGGGCGCTAGGCCTACCCACACAAGTGAGGTATCATTTTTATCGGGAGACGTGGGGAAACACTGGGTGGAAGGAAATTTGTGGCTCCTCTCAGATTCCAGAACTTTCTGCCACAGATATGTTAGGAACATGTGTTTTTTTAGCCAAATTTTGAGGTTTGCAAAGGATTCTGGGTAACAGAACCTGGTCCGAGCCACACAAGTCACCCCATCTTGGATTCCCCTAGGTCTCTAGTTTTCAGAAATGCACAGGTTTGGTAGGTTTCCCTAGGTGGCGGCTGAGCTACAGGCCAAAATCTACAGGTAGGCACTTTGCAAAAAACACCTCTGTTTTCCTTCAAAAATTTGGCTGTGTCCACGTTGCGCTTTGGGGCGTTTCCTGTCACGGGCGCTAGGCCTACGCACACAAGTGAGGTATCATTTTTATCGGGAGACGTGGGGGAACGCTGGGTGGAAGGAAATTCGTGGCTCCTCTGAGATTCCAGAACTTTCTGCCACAGAAATGTGAGGAACATGTGTTTTTTAGCCAAATTTTGAGGTTTGCAAAGGATTCTGGGTAACAGAACCTGGTCCGAGCCACACAAGTCACCCCATCTTCGATTCCCCTAGGTCTCTAGTTTTCAGAAATGCAGAGGTTTGGTAGGTTTCCTTAGGTGGCGGCTGAGCTACAAGCCAAAATCTACAGGTAGGCACTTTGCAAAAAACACCTCTGTTTTCCTTCACAAATTTGGATGTGTCCACGTTGCGCTTTGGGGCATTTTCTGTCACGGGCGCTAGGCCTACCCACACAAGTGAGGTATCATTTTTATCGGGAGACGTGGGGGAACGCTGGGTGGATGGAAATTTGTGGCTCCTCTCAGATTCCAGAACTTTCTGCCACAGAAATTTGAGGAACATGTGTTTTTTTAGCCAAATTTTGAGATTTGCAAAGGATTCTGGGTAACAGAACCTGGTCCGAGCCACACAAGTCACCCCATCTTGGATACCCCTAGGTCTCTAGTTTTCAGAAATGCACAGGTTTGGTAGGTTTCCCTAGGTGGCGGCTGAGCTACAGGCCAAAATCTACAGGTAGGCACTTTGCAAAAAACACCTCTGTTTTCCTTCACAAATTTGGATGTGTCCACGTTGCACTTTGGGGCTTCCTGTCGCGGGCGCTAGGCCTACCCACACAAGTGAGGTATCATTTTTATCGGGAGACGTGGGGGAACGCTGGGTGGAAGGAAATTTGTGGCTCCTCTCAGATTCCAGAACTTTCTGCCACAGAAATGTTAGGAACATGTGTTTTTTTGCCAAATTTTGAGGTTTGCAAAGGATTCTGGGTAACAGAACCTGGTCCGAGCCACACAAGTCACCCCATCTTGGATTCCCCTAGGTCTCTAGTTTTCAGAAATGCACAGGTTTGGTAGGTTTCCCTAGGTGGCGGGTGAGCTACAAGCCAAAATCTACAGGTAGGCACTTTGCAAAAAACACCTCTGTTTTCCGTCACAAATTTGGATGTGTCCACGTTGCGCTTTGGGGCGTTTCCTGTCGCGGGCGCTAGGCCTACCCACACAAGTGAGGTATCATTTTTATCGGGAGACGTGGGGAAACACTGGGTGGAAGGAAATTTGTGGCTCCTCTCAGATTCCAGAACTTTCTGCCACAGATATATTAGGAACATGTGTTTTTTTAGCCAAATTTTGAAGTTTGCAAAGGATTCTGGGTAACAGAACCTGGTCCGAGCCACACAAGTCACCCCATCTTGGATTCCCCTAGGTCTCTAGTTTTCAGAAATGCACAGGTTTGGTAGGTTTCCCTAGGTGGCGGCTGAGCTACAGGTCAAAATCTACAGGTAGGCACTTTGCAAAAAACACCTCTGTTTTCCGTCACAAATTTGGATGTGTCCACGTTGCGCTTTGGGGCGTTTCCTGTCGCGGGCGCTAGGCCTACCCACACAAGTGAGGTATCATTTTTATCGGGAGACGTGGGGAAACACTGGGTGGAAGGAAATTTGTGGCTCCTCTCAGATTCCAGAACTTTCTGCCACAGATATGTTAGGAACATGTGTTTTTTTAGCCAAATTTTGAGGTTTGCAAAGGATTCTGGGTAACAGAACCTGGTCCGAGCCACACAAGTCACCCCATCTTGGATTCCCCTAGGTCTCTAGTTTTCAGAAATGCACAGGTTTGGTAGGTTTCCCTAGGTGGCGGCTGAGCTACAGGCCAAAATCTACAGGTAGGCACTTTGCAAAAAACACCTCTGTTTTCCTTCAAAAATTTGGCTGTGTCCACGTTGCGCTTTGGGGCGTTTCCTGTCACGGGCGCTAGGCCTACGCACACAAGTGAGGTATCATTTTTATCGGGAGACGTGGGGGAACGCTGGGTGGAAGGAAATTCGTGGCTCCTCTGAGATTCCAGAACTTTCTGCCACAGAAATGTGAGGAACATGTGTTTTTTAGCCAAATTTTGAGGTTTGCAAAGGATTCTGGGTAACAGAACCTGGTCCGAGCCACACAAGTCACCCCATCTTGGATTCCCCTAGGTCTCTAGTTTTCAGAAATGCAGAGGTTTGGTAGGTTTCCTTAGGTGGCGGCTGAGCTACAAGCCAAAATCTACAGGTAGGCACTTTGCAAAAAACACCTCTGTTTTCCTTCACAAATTTGGATGTGTCCACGTTGCGCTTTGGGGCATTTTCTGTCACGGGCGCTAGGCCTACCCACACAAGTGAGGTATCATTTTTATCGGGAGACGTGGGGGAACGCTGGGTGGAAGGAAATTTGTGGCTCCTCTCAGATTCCAGAACTTTCTGCCACAGAAATGTTAGGAACATGTGTTTTTTTGCCAAATTTTGAGGTTTGCAAAGGATTCTGGGTAACAGAACCTGGTCCGAGCCACACAAGTCACCCCATCTTGGATTCCCCTAGGTCTCTAGTTTTCAGAAATGCACAGGTTTGGTAGGTTTCCCTAGGTGGCGGGTGAGCTACAAGCCAAAATCTACAGGTAGGCACTTTGCAAAAAACACCTCTGTTTTCCGTCACAAATTTGGATGTGTCCACGTTGCGCTTTGGGGCGTTTCCTGTCGCGGGCGCTAGGCCTACCCACACAAGTGAGGTATCATTTTTATCGGGAGACGTGGGGAAACACTGGGTGGAAGGAAATTTGTGGCTCCTCTCAGATTCCAGAACTTTCTGCCACAGATATGTTAGGAACATGTGTTTTTTTAGCCAAATTTTGAGGTTTGCAAAGGATTCTGGGTAACAGAACCTGGTCCGAGCCACACAAGTCACCCCATCTTGGATTCCCCTAGGTCTCTAGTTTTCAGAAATGCACAGGTTTGGTAGGTTTCCCTAGGTGGCGGCTGAGCTACAGGCCAAAATCTACAGGTAGGCACTTTGCAAAAAACACCTCTGTTTTCCTTCAAAAAATTGGCTGTGTCCATGTTGCGCTTTGGGGCGTTTCCTGTCACGGGCGCTAGGCCTACGCACACAAGTGAGGTATCATTTTTATCGGGAGACGTGGGGGAACGCTGGGTGGAAGGAAGTTCGTGGCTCCTCTGAGATTCCAGAACGTTCTGCCACAGAAATGTGAGGAACATGTGTTTTTTAGCCACATTTTGAGGTTTGCAAAGGATTCTGGGTAACAGAACCTGGTCCGAGCCACACAAGTCACCCCATCTTGGATTCCCCTAGGTCTCTAGTTTTCAGAAATGCACAGGTTTGGTAGGTTTCCCTAGGTGGCGGCTGAGCTACAAGCCAAAATCTACAGGTAGGCACTTTGCAAAAAACACCTCTGTTTTCCTTCACAAATTTGGACGTGTCCACGTTGCGCTTTGGGGCGTTTTCTGTCACGGGCGCTAGGCCTACCCACACAAGTGAGGTATCATTTTTATCGGGAGATGTGGGGGAACGCTGGGTGGAAGGAAATTTGTGGCTCCTCTCAGATTCCAGAACTTTCTGCCACAGAAATTTGAGGAACATGTGTTTTTTTAGCCAAATTTTGAGATTTGCAAAGGATTCTGGGTAACAGAACCTGGTCCGAGCCACACAAGTCACCCCATCTTGGATTCCCCTAGGTCTCTAGTTTTCAGAAATGCACAGGTTTGGTAGGTTTCCCTAGGTGGCGGCTGAGCTACAGGCCAAAATCTACAGGTAGGCACTTTGCAAAAAACACCTCTCTTTTCCTTCACAAATTTGGATGTGTCCACGTTGCGTTTTGGGGCATTTCCTGTCACGGGCGCTAGGCCTACGCACACATGTGAGGTAACATTTTTATCGGGAGACGTGGGGGAACGCTGGGTGGAAGGAAATTCGTGGCTCCTCTCAGATTCCAGAACTTTCTGCCACAGAAATGTGAGGAACATGTGTTTTTTTAGCCAAATTTTGAGGTTTGCAAAGGATTCTGGGTAACAGAACCTGGTCCGAGCCACACAAGTCACCCCATCGTGGATTCCCCTAGGTCTCTAGTTTTCAGAAATGCACAGGTTTGGTAGGTTTCCCTAGGTGGCGGCTGAGCTACAAGCCAAAATCTACAGGTAGGCACTTTGCAAAAAACACCTCTGTTTTCCTTCACAAATTTGGATGTGTCCACGTTGCGCTTTGGGGCGTTTCCTGTCGCGGGCGCTAGGCCTACCCACACAAGTGAGGTATCATTTTTATCGGGAGACGTGGGGGAACGCTGGGTGGAAGGAAATTTGTGGCTCCTCTCAGATTCCAGAACTTTCTGCCACAGAAATATGAGGAACATGTGTTTTTTTAGCCAAATTTTGAGATTTGCAAAGGATTCTGGGTAACAGAACCTGGTCCGAGCCACACAAGTCACCCCATCTTGGATTCCCCTAGGTCTCTAGTTTTCAGAAATGCACAGGTTTGGTAGGTTTCCCTAGGTGGCGGCTGAGCTACAGGCCAAAATCTACAGGTAGGCACTTTGCAAAAAACACCTCTGTTTTCCTTCACAAATTTGGATGTGTCCACGTTGCGTTTTGGGGCATTTCCTGTCACGGGCGCTAGGCCTACGCACACATGTGAGGTAACATTTTTATCGGGAGACGTGGGGGAACGCTGGGTGGAAGGAAATTCGTGGCTCCTCTCAGATTCCAGAACTTTCTGCCACAGAAATGTGAGGAACATGTGTTTTTTTAGCCAAATTTTGAGGTTTGCAAAGGATTCTGGGTAACAGAACCTGGTCCGAGCCACACAAGTCACCCCATCGTGGATTCCCCTAGGTCTCTAGTTTTCAGAAATGCACAGGTTTGGTAGGTTTCCCTAGGTGGCGGCTGAGCTACAAGCCAAAATCTACAGGTAGGCACTTTGCAAAAAACACCTCTGTTTTCCTTCACAAATTTGGATGTGTCCACGTTGCGCTTTGGGGCGTTTCCTGTCGCGGGCGCTAGGCCTACCCACACAAGTGAGGTATCATTTTTATCGGGAGACGTGGGGGAACGCTGGGTGGAAGGAAATTTGTGGCTCCTCTCAGATTCCAGAACTTTCTGCCACAGAAATATGAGGAACATGTGTTTTTTTAGCCAAATTTTGATGTTTGCAAAGGATTCTGGGTAACAGAACCTGGTCCGAGCCACACAAGTCACCCCATCTTGGATTCCCCTAGGTCTCTAGTTTTCAGAAATGCACAGGTTTGGTAGGTTTCCCTAGGTGGCGGCTGAGCTAGAGGCCAAAATCTACAGGTAGGCACTTTGCTAAAAACAGCTCTGTTTTCTGTGATGTGTCCACGTTTTGTTTTGGGGCATATCCTGTCGCGGGCCCTAGGCCTACCCACACAAGTGAGGTATCATTTTTATCGGGAGACTTGGGGGAACATAGAATAGCAAAACAAGTGTTATTGCCCCTTGTCTTTCTCTACATTTTTTCCTTCCAAATGGAAGACAGTGTGTAAAAAAGACATCTACTGTATTTGAGAAATGCCCTGTAATTCACATGCTAGTATGGGCACCCCAGAATTCAGAGATGTTCAAATAACCACTGCTTCTCAACACCTTATCTTGTGCCCTTTTTGGAAATACAAAGGTTTTCTTGATAGCTATTTTTTACTCTTTATATTTCAGCAAATGAATTGCTGTATACCCGGCATAGATTGAAAACCCACTGCAGGGTGCAGGTCATTTATTGGCTCTGGGTACCTAGAGTTCTTGATGAACCTATAAGCCCTATATATCCCCGCAACCAGAAGAGTCCAGCAGACGTAACGGTATATTGCTTTTGATAATCTGACATTGCAGGGAAAAGTTACAGAGTAAAACGTAGAGAAAAATTGATGTTTTTTTCACCTCAATTTCAATATTTTTCTTTTTCAGTTGTTATTTTCTGTAGGAAACCCTTGTAGGATCTACACAAATTACCCCTTGCTGAATTCGGATTTTTGTCTACTTTTCAAAAATGTTGCGGTTTCTGGGATCCAGCGTGGGTTTCATGCCCATTTCTGTCACTGACTGGAAGGAGGCTGAAAGCACAAAAAATTGTAAAAATGGGGTATGTCCCCGTAAAATGCCAAAATTGTCTTGAAAAATTGGGTTTTCTGATTCAAGTCTGCCTGTTCCTGAAAGCTGGGAAGCTGGTGATTTTATCACAGCAAACCCTTTGTTGATGCCCTTTTCAGGGAAAAAACCACGAGCCTTCTTCTGCAGCCCATTTTTCCCAATTTTTGAAAAAAACGAAATTTTCACTGTTTTTTGGCTAATTTCTTGGCCTCCTTCTGGGGAACCCACAAAGTCTGGGTACCTCTAGAATCCCTAGGATGTTGGAAAAAAAGGACGCAAATTTGGCGTGGGTAGCTTATGTGAACAAAAAGTTATGAGGGCCTAAGCGCGAACTGCTCCAAATAGCCAAAAAAAGGCTCGGCACAGGAGGGGGAAAAGGCCTGGCAGCGAAGGGGTTAATATCCCAAGGTGTTGTTCTTAGAATTGGAGTATATATTTTTTAGAGTACAATCTGTAATATTATGCATCATGTGATTTGAGCCACCCTAATGGAATGAGCAGTGAATTAAGTTTGATATAATCTAATTAATGTCATAACCTACTGCGATGTACACAAATCTTTTACGGTACATACACAAGAGAATTGAGTCAGGGGGACCTAACTCCACTATTTGCTAGAGTGTGAATATGAGTGGAGCCCCTCTTTTGGGGTTAAGGAAGAAACGTGGGATAGTCTGTTTGTGGTACTCATAGCTAAAGGATTGATCATGATAACCATGACTGTCGATATAGGCAGGAATGTAAAGATAGCACCTAAATAGAATGCCTTGAGTTGGGTGTCAATGGTTAAGGTTGGATATAATTAATTCCAGTAAAGAAATGTTAGTCTGCACATTTGGATACTTGTGCGAAGGGACTGACTGTCTTGTTGGCTGATATACGAAGTAAGAAAAGTATAACAATCAAGATTTGGTTTCTTAAAGATGGTGGCATGACCCTGTATTAGTGGAATCTCATCTCGATGTCAGTGCTTCTAAATGAATAAGTCTGTTTTTGAGATTTAACTTTACCAATATAAGTAAAAGGTAATTGAAAGATGGCACCTATATCGGTTGCCGTGATTTGGGGCACACTCCCCCTGGACTGGATTATTCTTTCTATAGATCGTTGCCATAAAAACGTGAGTGTTGTATGGTTGTGAGGGGTCCACCCAGAGTTTGAAGCACCCACACATGCAGGTGACGGACGGAGGACGGAGGACTTTTTGATTGTACTGTCAAACACGGTGCTTCGAATATTGGATGAGTGAATTCTGTACTGCATGAGAACCAGACGGGTTTACCTTGGTGTCTGAACTGTGATTTAGGTTATGACATGGGGTTGATGATAAAGACAGGATATTGAGAGAACAGAGAGTTTTGCCTTACAATGGTATTCTTTTTGCACATATTGCAGTAACTCCACAAATTGTGCTTTATATTACCAGATGAGGACAGTACTCTGGATGACTGGTAGGAAATATTATTTGGAGGAAACATACGAGACTATGGCCCTCATTCTGACCTTGGCGGGCGGCGGAGGCCGCCCGCCAAAGTCCCGCCGTCAGGTTACCGTTCCGCGGTCGAAAGACCGCGGCGGTAATTCTGACTTTCCCGCTGGGCTGGCGGGCGGTCGCCTTCAGACCGCCAGCCAGCCCAGCGGGAAAGAGGCTTCCACGATGAAGCCGGCTCGGAATCGAGCCGGCGGAGTGGAAGCTGTGCGACGGGTGCAGTTGCACCCGTCGCGTATTTCACTGTCTGCACAGCAGACAGTGAAATACATGTAGGGGCCCTCTTACGGGGGCCCCTGCAATGCCCATGCCGGTGGCATGGGCACTGCAGGGGCCCCCAGGGGCCCCGCGACCCCCCCTACCGCCATCCGGATCTCGGCGGTCCGACCGCCGGGATCTGGATGGCGATAGGGGGGGTCGGAATCCCCGCGGCGGTGCAGCAAGCTGCGCCGCCGCGGAGGATTCAATGGGGCCGCGGTACACTGGCGGGACCCCGCCAGTGGTGCCGGTCCGACCGCGGCTTTACCGCCGCGGTCGGAATCCCCATTGGAGCACCGCCGGCCTGTCGGCGGTGCTCCCGCGGTCCTCCGCCCTGGCGGTCAAAGACCGCCAGGGTCAGAATGACCACCTATATGATGAGTCTCTTGAATTTTGAGTTTGATTTTCTTTATTTGCAGAACTAGTTGGTACGTACCAGTTATAAGACAGGTACTTCTTAAATATGTATGGATGGTGACTTTGGGTGGGCAATAACTGTAACTAACACCTTATGTAGTGGATGTTTGGAGTTGGACATGTATACCATGGGACGGTATGACATGGTTTATCACTTGGATTGGAATGTTATGAATTTAAGGTGGTAGACTTTGTGATGAAGTGGCAAATGGCACGACACAAATGAAAATATCATGTACAATGAACTATTTAAATGATGTTTACTTTACCTTATGATACGTGAATGAACAACCAACAGTTGTCTCATAGTGTAACAGGTTGTATGAATTTTTAAGTTATGCTGACATGGTGCATGGGTTTCCCCAATTGCCTCACTGCTCATTTGTACTATGAATCACATGGCTGATTTCAAAGGGAGATGGTTTTTACATTGTGGGTATACTATTTGGCCTGTGTAATGGTGTGGCTCTTTTTTTTACTTTTATCCCTGACGAAGTTGTGGATATGACAAAACACATGTTGGCTAACGCTGGGAGACAAAGAAAATTAAAACTGCAGTACTTCAAAATTGAAACTTAACAATTAAAGAATTATTACAAAGACTGTATTTATACTTGAGTGTGCTTCAGTCTGTGTTAATGAAGAAGAAGCAGGTAAATCTGGATGAAAACACATGACACCAGGCCCCTGACCTTTACTGGAAGAAAAGGATTCACTCAAGGACTACTGAATTCTGCTTCATCCAGGGACTAGAAATGTTCTCCAAACGGTGGCCTCATGTTTACCTGGTATGGGAAAGCAAAAAGCAGAAAGCAGAAGAACACCCGACTCAAATCAGGCCCATCACGCCACTGAGGACTGGCCAATGCAGGAGAAGGGCTGGAGAGAGACCTGGTGCCTAAAACCCTGCATGGCTGAGGACTGAACAAAAGGAACTTTCCCAACAGTTGGTGACTATTGCCCAATTTAGCTTTTGGTGAACAGGGCACTCTGCCACAAATGTGGCGGAGTACTATGTCCATCAAACCCTCAGTCTACTCACTCTATTATCTGCCAGGGTCTCTGTCAGGTTTGCCATGGTGGTGGCTGTAGAAACCTACAGTGATGGCCTGACACAGAAGGGGCCATTGCTGTAAAACATTAGACCTCCTGTCCTATTTAAAACAGATGGCCTGGTATTCCTTTTTTCTGTTCAGGACCAATAGGTAAAACTTGGCAGTCCCAAACAGAGAAAAAAACTGCTAATAACCAAACAACCTAGGAGAAAATTATTTGGTGAGAGTCATTATTATTTTTTCAAAAACAAAATCCTGAATTTATATTTTTTTCCTGAAATACCAAAAGGTTTGATGAGTGGCTGTCTAAAACATGACACCGCCCAATAAACTTTCTGTGCACTTTGAGCGCCTGCTGTGGTGGCTGCTCCTGTGAGTGCACATAGATCACTGCAGGGCCAGTGGTGATCTCCAAATATGGCACTCCTGTGTTCATCAAATTGTGAACGTAATGCCCTCTGTCACCCTGGCAGAATGAATAAATATTGCTATAAACTACAATAATCCCTAACTCTGCAGGTAACATTTTGAGATTAGGACAACTCTGTTTGATGTATCCAACATCTACTCCATCATGACCACCCGTAAATTGTGTCAAGGTCACAGTTAAATGCAAATAAGAACTTTTGATTTGTACTTTGGATTTTCTGGAAATTTAAAATGTCATCACTTCAGTTCCCTTAAACCTATTGTAATGATATTTAAGTCTTTTTACTTAATTAATTGCTCTCTAGCTTTCGAAAATGAATTAGAAACTTTATTGTTTTGTGTTCTTCACTTGTTGGTACTGCTTGAACTTAAAACATACTTCTCAAGGGATTGCCTGTTTGTGCTCTAGCTACCTAGCGCTGAGCAGAGATTCTTATGAAATTGTGGTTTGTTCTAACCTGAGTTAGTTTAGTTAAATGATAGGACTACCCCCTTCCACAATGAGCAACCTGCTATCTGATATCCTAATTCCTATTCACTGCTGTATACTCTAATTCAATTTGAGGGTTTTTAAATTTAAAAAAATGTTTAGACTTCAAATAAAAGACATCATGACCAAAAGAAAGGTGGCAGAAATAATATTACAAGACCTCATATGTGTGTAAGGTTAAGCAAATTCTAAAAATGAACATACAGTAGATAAACACACTTAGAAAAATACACTTTTAACGATTTTAAATAAATCACACAAAAACAAACCACAACAATAGCCAACATTTTTAATTAATCCAATGCCACTCCTGCCCTAAATAAAGTTTTAAAAACATATGCCACTGAAACAGGTATTTAATACACAGATGACTACTAGTGCTGGCACCTACTGGCTAGATGGTCCTTTGGAAATCTAGTCCACATGGTAAAATAATATTGCAATTGTTACAAACATGTAGAAAGGTACTGAACTGTGCAACTTTTTTCCTATACAAAAGGTGAAAAAATAATGAAATGAAAAATAAATAATAACTAGGTCTGTACTAAAACTCTTGGCTACCTACAACTATAAAATTTCCAAATCTAATGTACTTTAGTACAAAGAAATACTGCTGCATGCCCAAGCAAACAATCAACACCCTTATACAATAGTTTTTTTAACTTACTTGTGTGATTCAACAAAAGCAAAGTTCTTAAATCCAACGGTATATGCAGGAGACAAAGAGAGTGATCCTTCCACCTCAAAATCCAAGTAAAAAGTGCCCAGAAAATGGACAAAGCATTAGTAGGATCCTCCTGGGCAGTAACAGAAAGTTGGAGTCTCTGACGCTCTTCCTTCCTATTTGGAAAAAAAAGGCTTCTCAATCTGAAAAACGAATTGCAGGGTCCATCGGAGAAGAAAATCTAGTCAAAAATATTTTTTGGCTAGATTTAGTTGCATCTGGAGTAGAAAATCTACTCCAGAAATAAGTTTGCACTCACGAGTGGCACTGTTGTGGCTGACGGCATGACCAGAAGCAGTGCGATCGAAAGCAAAGTGTTGGACTTTTTTGCTTATGCAGGGCCATCCCCAATCTTTTTGCCTCCTGCCTCCTATTGTTTTCTGACCTGTTGCTGTTGGTTTTTGAACTCTGAGCACTTTACCACTGCTAACCAGTGCTAAAGTGCTTATGCTCTCTGTGTAAATTGTATTGTTGATTGGTTTATCCATGATTGGCATATTTGTTTTACTAGTAAGTCCCTAGTAAAGTGCACTGGAGGTGTCAGGGCCTGTAAATCAAATGCTACTAGTGGGCCTGCAGCACTGGTTGTGCCACCCACATAAGTAGCTCTGTAATCATGTCTCAGACCTGCCATTGCAGTGTCTGTGTGTGCAGTTTTAACTGCAAATTCGACTTGGCAAGTGTAACCATTTGCCAGGCCTAAACCTTCCCTTTTCTTACATGGCAGACACCCGTAAGGTAGGCCCTAGGTAGCCCCAAGGGCAGGGTGCAGTGTATGGTTAAGGTATAGTAATGTGTTTTATATGTCCTGACAGTGAAATATTGCTACATTTGTTTTTCACTGTTGCAAGGCCTGTCCCTCTCATAGGTTAACATGGGGGCTACCTTTAAATCTGATTAAAGTGTAGATTCCCTTTGGGAGCGGATGGACATGTGGAGTTTGGGGTCTCTGAGCTCACAATTTAAAAAGACATCTTTTAGTAAAGCTGATTTTGAGATTGTGTGTTTGAAAATGCCACTTTTAGAAAGTGAGCATTTTCTTGCTTATACCATTTCTGTGACTCTGCTGTTTGTGGATTCCCTGTCTGGGTCAGATTGACAGTTGGGCTGGTTGCACTCACACTAGACAGTGACTCAAAGGGAGCTGGGGTGTAGTCTGCATTTCCTGATGAGCCATTTGTGCTAGGAGGGAGGGGAGGAGTTGTCATTTACACCTGAAAGGGCTGTGCCTGTCCTCACACAATGCCGTCTCTGACGTCCTGGTGAGTGTCTGGGGCCTGGCCTGGGAAAGGAAGAATTTCACATTTAAAAGAGACTTTACTTTGCAGTAGTCCTACTTCATAGGAGAAATTGGGTATAAGAAGGGCACCCAAAACCTCAAACTTTAGATCACTTCGGGACATCAAGAGGAACCTCTGCCTGGAGAAGAGCTGAAGAGCTGAGGAGAAGTGATGCCCTGCCTGTGACTGTGCTTTGTGGAGCTATCCTGGGGTTGCTGCTTCTGCCAGAGTAAGAGGGCAAAGACTGGACTTTGTGTGCCTTCCATCTTGTGAAGAAATCTCCACGGGCTGGATTTAGAGCTTGCCTCCTGTTGTTTGAAGACCGACGTCGCTGCTGAATCAGGTGACGCCGCCTGCAACTGACTCAGTGATCTTCGCTGGAATGTGACGACCTTCACAGGCCCAAAACCGCTGCAGCCCCGCTGAAGTCTGCAACTCCGTGGAAGGCGCCGCACCACGTCATGACCAACGCCGCTCGAAGTGTGCGGATTCAAAGTTTCGCACAGACACCGCGATCCCCGACTTTGCGCATCGACTTGTTTTCACTCTTCACCAAAGGTACTGTACTTGGGGGTCTACATGACTCCGTGTCCGGCGCCGCTGGTGTTGGCTTGTTGGGAACGACTCCGTCACGACGCCGTGTTAACACCTCATCGAAGCATTTTGTGTTTCTAAGCGCTATTTTTGAGTTTTTAAAAATTCATAACTTGACTTGTGTATGTCGGATTGTTGTTGTTTTGGTCTTGTTTTGTTTAGATAAATATTTCCTATTTTTCTAAACTGGTGTTGTGTCATTTTATAGTGTTTGCATTAAGTTACTGTGCATTTTGGTACAAATACTTTACATCTAGCACTCTGAAGTTAAGCCTACTTCTCTGCCAAGCTACCATGGGTGTAAGTAGGGGTTAGCTGAGGGTGATTCCCTTTTACCCTGACTAGAGTGAGGGTCCTTGCTTGAACAGGGGATAACCTGACTGTCAACCAAAGACCCCATTTCTAACACAAAGTGTCACAAATGCTCGCTAGTGGCCCAGGAGTATTGTGCTGGTCGCAAGAGAGCACCACAACCCAATATTAAGACTGTGAATGAACTCCACTCCGTGCCGAAGTGCAGAATTTGGGAACTCTATACTATTATGTGCGGTGCGAAGTGCCCAAATTCAACACACTCCACCGGTGGAGTGGAATACCGCACCTTGGCCTAGCATCAAGCTTCATGAATCACTATGTCTCTGCATTTTGATAATGTGTCCACCTTCACTGAAGGCCCTCTCTAGAACAACACTTGTTGCATAGCAGATCAATCCATCCACACACTCATATAAGAGTAATATTGAATTGCACAGAATATTACTCAAATGTCAAACAAATATCCTGATGAACAAGGATATCTACTTACATGGACACATACACAAAAATATGAGTGTGCTGCACTCTTTCACAATATTGTCTCTGTGTGTTCAGAAATACCTCTTGATTCCAGCCTGGTATGGATTCTCACATCATGCCCTAAATCATGATCCATAAAAGGTGGACAAATAGTATTTTTTCTTTTCTATTATGGACTCAATTAATATATTGGTAGCTAATGTTGCCACAAGTTTTTCTGGCTGATCCGTTAGCCCAGCCAATGGAAATAAACAGATTGTGAAATGTTTCTAGGCCCAAAAGTCACAGAAATCCCCAGAGAAAGTACATGTTGGAACAGTACATAACAGATCTGCAAATAAAACTGCAATTCCTAAATAGTATCAAAAAGTGCCCACATCTGGTTTTAAAGAGAATAAACCAAAAAATAAAAAATATACAATAGATTGAAGTGTTGATGTATGAAAATATTATTATAATAAAATCAACAGAAAATCAATAATTATGCCACATATCATTGGTATAAATTAATGGCTACAAGTAAAATGTGGAAAATCTAGATTTTCCTAGTGTTACAAAGGAAAGTCTTCATTTTATGAAACACACAGAGGCGAGTGTTATGCCTCCTTAACTTGCTTTATTTTAAATAGCAGCAGTCAAGAGGAAAAAATGACTAAAAGTCCCAGGAGGCCAAGAGACAAAGCCAATGGAAACAGAATAGTAGTCTAGTACTACTAGCAATGAGGATACATTATAAGCTATAATACTTAGGCTGAATGCAAACAGTCATCTTTTCTAATACTATAAGTCATGTAGAGGAATGAAATTACGGCAAAATTAGAAAAATTAAAAAAGACAGCCAACAACTGGGTAAACATCTCTTGGGTAATGTCCAATAACTTGGGACCAGAAGGGAGATTCTGAAAAGATAAGGCAGTGCCAGGAAAGATGTGGAGTCAACTGTTATCATGAAAACAGATGTAGCAGGCAAATCATGTAGATGAAGATGTTGATACACCGGTAACTGTAGGATGGGAAAAAACATTATTAGTAAAATGTTGTGGTGGGATAATGCTTGCCTCCTTGTCTTTAATAAAATTAAGACTATTCTTTTTAACATTCAGAAAATCCAGATGTTATGACAAGTCAAGGAGGCTCCTATTATACTTGCTTAAAGCATATTAATTACCACCGAAGAAGCAGTATTCACAAGTTTGCAAGAAAAGGTTCGAAAAGTATTATAGTTCGGCCAATCAGAAGATATCAGAAAGTCTTCCAGATGGCCACCCAAAAGGCCTTGGAAGCCATAGTTCCACTGCAAGAATGGGCACCAAAAATGTAGGTATCAATCCTGGCCAAGGACATGACCCATTTAACCCACCGAGCCAGGGTAGGAGAAGAGACAGGATTCTGTGGCTTTTTCAAGGAAATGATGAATTGAGAATGTGAGGACATTCTGAGATTATTGGTTTGTTGTTCATACACTTTCAAACAATGCCTACACATATTTGGGGATGATAAGGAAAGGATAAAACACAGACGTTAAACTGCTTTTGTGCATTTTCTAATATCGAAAAGGACAACAGTAGGAGTAAAATGGTGAGAGGAAATATCTAGAGCCTTGACATCAGAAACATGCTTAATGGATAGGCAGCATTTTTATCGAAAGGAACAGATTATCTGCCATCTTGTAAGCAATTATAAAACTAAATTAACATCCCCTAACTGACTCTATTTTGGAATAGCAGGATTACAAACCTTTACTTCCTTTAACAAAGGACACACCATTGGATGTTCTCCCACTGGATTTCCATTGATACAGGGATGCTTGGCAGAGATTGCTGAGCTGTACAAATTGACTGTATAGCACATTTTCCCCACTAGCGAGGGAGGCCAAAACATTTGATACATAGATGATATCCGCTGAAAAGCGATCAACAGATTTTTTCATACACCAGCTTGCCCATGCAGCCAAGGCTGATCTACATGACGTTGAGGTGCCTGGAGCCCAGGATTTGCTGATTTATGCTGCAGCTTCAGTCAAAATGTTTGGGTGAGGTTGGGATGTCCCGCTACCTTCCAGGCTGATAATGTCAGAGAGTTGTTGAGGGTGAGATTGTGTTTGGATCAGAAGAGATCAAATAGAAGGTACGGGGAGGCTGGCAGGAGTATGAGGTAGTCTATTGCTAGCTCCAAAAGGGTTGGGAACCAAACGTAGGATTGCCAAAAGTGGATCGTCAAAATTAGAATGGCTGCTTGACAACGAACTTGGGCTAGCACTCTGCTGATCCTTATGAAAGGAGGAAAGGCATAGTTGATGTTTTTGGACCAGTTTTGGAGAAAGGCATCCTTTACCTGAGCTAATGGATCCAGTGTCCAACTGAAGAATGGAGGAAGATGAGAATAGAGTCTGGAAGCAAACAGGTCTGTGTAAAGGAGACCCCATTCGAGATGGAGAGATTGGAAAATGTAAGGATGGAAATGCCATTTGCTGGAATCTTGAAGAAAACCAGAATGCCAGTCGGCAACGGAGGATAGTTTGCCTGGGAGATACTCTGCTTGAATTTAGCTGTTGCGTTGGAGACAAAACTCCCAAAAACCTTTTGCCAGCTCTGCCAAGGGTTTTGACAGAGTGCCAAGGTGATTGATGTACCTCAATGCAGAAAGATTGTCCGTATGAAGAAGGACTGAACATCTTCCTTTGTCCTTGGTAAAACTCAGAATTGCAAAGGAGCCTGCAAGCAGCTCTAAACAATCTATGTGCAGTTTGGACTCTGTCAAAGACCATGTGCCTCCTGCCGATGTATGTCCACACCAGGCACCCCAACCTGTTTGGCTTGCATCTGATTATGATAAAATATCTGGAGCTGAGACAACAATTGTTCTGCCGTTCCACGCATCTAAATGATGTATCCACCCTTGGTACTTTAAATGAGGCTTGGAATCCAAAATGACTAGATCTGAATATGCCAGACCCCGCTGAAGGTGATGAGTTTTGTGCCTTTGGAGAGCTCAATAATGAAGGGGTCATAGAAAAAATGATTGGCTTGATGAGGATAGAAGACCTACAATCCTTGCAAGCTTGTTGAGAGAAATGGAAAGGGAGAGAAGTGTGTGTGTAATTTTGTTTTTTCTCTCTTTGACCTTTGACATGGGTAGATGAGGGGTAGCCAACTCTGAATTTACTAGAAATTCCAAGAACTCCATTTGATGGAAGGGAGTGAGAATTGATTTCTCCACGTTGATTAGAAAACCGAGATCTTGCAACAAAGCACAAGTGCTTTGAAGTTGGGAGTGGAGAGTCGACACACGCTGATGTTGAGGAGAATATTGTCCAGATAAATAATTAAACAGACCCCTTGAGATCTGGGAAGTGCAAAAACCGGTTTCATAATCTTTGTATATCACTAAGGTTCTGAAGAGAGGTAAACTGATAAATCTTTTCCTGCCATCGGAACTGAAGATATTTTCTGGAAGAGAGATGAATCTGAACATTTAAGAATGCATCCCGTAAATCTAGACGGACCATCAAATCATTTTGTAACAAAGAATCCCTTAGATAGATGATGGTCTCCATCTTATAAATGGCGATATACTACAAATTGATTGAACTGCCTGAGGTTGATGACTGGTCTCATCTTTTAATTCTTTTTCTGAACTAAAAAGAGAGAACTCCGAAATCCCTTTGGATGGATGCAGGATTCCTGACTAGCTTTTTTCTGAAGGATAGAAATTACTTCTTGAGTTACTAACATTATCATGTCCTGTGAAAAATGCAGAGGTTCTAAGATTTGAGGTTGAAAAGGCAGGGAAAATAGTTATATTGAATTGCCTTGAACTGAATCTAGCACCCATGGATTTGTGGTGATGGATTGACAATTGTGGAAAAAGAATTGAAGACGACCACCCCCCACAGAAAGAGGAATGGAAGGAGGATTTGCTGTGTAGATGCTCCTTTGGCCTCTGCCTCGGAAACCCCTACTCCTCTGGAGATAGAAATAGGCCCTGAAGTCTCAGACATTGTAGGTATTGAAGCCTTTGAGGTACTGACCTCTCTAGGCACAGCCAACAAAACAGCTGGCCCTGGCAGAAACCTATTGGGAAAAAAACTTTTTTAAAGACTTTTGGGCCTTATGAATGGAGGCAAAGGTGGTCACATATTTATGTAATTATTTTATATAATATTCCATCAGCATTGACTCCAGAATCCAACGTAGTCAGGTTAGCCAATTTGGGGTCCAATTTTAGAAGGTGACCCTTCCTTCTCTCATGTGTGATGGAGGAATTTGTGTTACTTAATAAACAGAACACTCTTTGGATCCACATGGACAGCTCTTCAGCATCGGATAATGGACTGACTACATCCAGTAATTTATCTTGGAATGCAGACCAAGTCTTGTTGACCCCCCTTCCTGGGGTCCTTTTCAAATTTAGACAAGAACGTTTACATATTTGGATTGATGACTGGTGTACCAGTAATGTTTAATGTTAAAGGTGGTCTAGGTTATTCTGAATTAAATTTTTCTCTGGTTTGTTTATCCAAAAGCATATGCAACGTGCTGGAAATATATTCCTCCCCATGCACTGCTGTGTACCACTCAGTGGAGTTCAGATGAATTATGAACTTGGGACCGAACATGGGATATCTGTAAGAATCCAAAATGGACGTGGAAGCAGGAGGATCAGATTTTGGGGATGAATTATTTTTTTCTTGGATTTGGGCCCCTGCAAAAATGTGATTCCTCATTGTTTGTATTAGGATAATAAGAATCATCATACGTATCTTGAATATTGGAAATTACAATTTTTGTGGCAGTTTTGATTGGGATGGAATCATGTATCCTCTCCTCAACCATATGTGAGAAGTCTCAACGACCATAGGCACACTACAGAGTTAGTGCTGGCCTTTGTCTTCCCTTTGTTAAGAGAAGCTTTGAGCACAGTAGACATTGATGTAGCAACAGTTTCACATTTTCTGCTTTCCCCTGCAGAATGGGCCAAAACATTTTTGACATTAAATTAATAACTGTGCTTTCAATATTTTTTGTTCTTTTTAAATTGAAGAATCCACTGCCTGCTGTACTGATGACTGAAATAAGTCACCCATATTATTGTGAAACTGCTCTCCATCACCAACATCTTGATACAAATCTGATTCCTCTTTCTCCATTTGTGAGGAAAAACGACTTAGTGAAGGATGAGGAAAAATATTTTGCAAGAAAAGAGTTAGCTTTGCCTGGAAATGAAACCAGCATAACCCCTCTCAACTGAGGAGAGGCCTAATGTGTGCAGAATTGAGGAAAGGGTATCTGATGTGATAGACAGTACCCCATGGGCAGCATCTGCGAGAGCTGAAGAACGAGCAGAGAAAGTCTGACATACTTCAAGACAAGTCCGCCTAACGGAGAAGCTCGGCGAGCAAAAAAACTGTGAAAGAGCAATAATTTCAACAGTCAACTTTGAAGAAGGAGTGAGGAGGAAGTGCCAGTAAGGAACACGACCGCTGGACTGCACCAACCTTGTACATGGTTGAGCCCAACTATGTGAGTACGCGACTAGCTACAACCAGTCAAAAGATTAAACATGCGCTATGGCAAAGCTCACTAAGAAAGACAACAATACCATTGTAATACAAAGCACATTATGAAATATATAAAAGACAATATGAAGTTGCTTATTTTGACTGTGAGCAGCAAGAAAAGAGGGCTGTTCGCAGTCAGGATACGTGTTATAGGATTTGGTGTATCCTGATTGGTGGTTATGTTAAACTACTCTTCTGTTCCCATTGGCCGTTGTCTGTTGGCCTACTGGGACTTGTAGTTCCTCTTTGCTTTGGATTGCTGCTATTTAAAATAAAGCAAGTTAAGAAGGCATAAGAGGGGCCTCAGTGACTTGCCATAAAATTAATGGAACATTGTGAACAAGTCCCCCCCTTGACTTAAATCTAAGTGCCCATTTGGGTGTAAACTGTGAGCTCTCTCATTTAGATTCAGGTTGGAGATTTGACATGGTGAGGGACAATCCTGGGGTCTGTGTCTGATTTGTGTTACTCATTGATGTACACCAAGTGTGATGCTCTGTTGACCCGAAAAGTTCCCGGTGGAAAGGTTCAGATAGAAACAATTACTTTTGTCCTCCAGGAAGTGTGATGCAGTTTGGGAAAGCTTCAGTTTAACCATAGGTATTTTGTGCATGGAATTCTAATTGGTAAAAGTAATTTTCAGCAGACAGGGTGTGAAACTGAAGGAAGACCATCAGCTTGACTGTGGAACAAAGCTCCTACCAAAGCATTTGAATTTTAAAAATTGTGGTAAAGCGGATTTCCTTAACCAAATATCTAGCAATCAACAGGACAGGTCTACAGCAATCTTGTTTACTTGGGGAAAACATTGTGAGGGCTCACCAACAGACAAATCCTGTTAATACTGATTGGGTTTACTATTCGTAAATGAATTCAACCTTTCTCAGGATTCCAGACGTCCAATTGACTAGAATGCCTACACCATTCAGGAGTTTCCTATGGGTTCTCAGTACCCTGGCAGAACCACACCATGAAAATGCAAATGTCAAGAGCAGGCAAGGAATCATTGTACAGCAGACAGAGGCCTTCATATTACTGGATAACAGTGAAAGAGTAATAACGTAATGACAAATTAAGCCGCCATATCCTCATTCAGAGGGAAAGAGCATTGAGGTCTACAACAGATAAGGCAACAGGCCCTTCATCCCCAGCCCACACCATATCAACTACCATCAAATAATCATTTCTGATCATTCTGGATCTTGTTCCAAACTCTACAAGAAGGGCCTTGTTGAGTCAACCTGTATGAATTGAAATGTCTTCCCTTTGTGTTCTCCTCTCAGCCACACTGGAAGCCACTGAGGTTTGACACTCCTTTGTCTGCTGCTCTTGTTCGATTCTAAATTTTGCTTTCTTTCTATCCAGAGTGACAGGATTGACGTCCAGAGAAAAACAGCAGGCATTTTTGTATCCACTAAGACTGTGCTCAATGCTCTGTCTCTCCACTTTTCTGATTGAACCAATACCACAGCGCACTCATAGGACATGCTAAAGTAACCTTTGAAATAGTGAGAGTACTTATACACAAACAAAGACTTCATGGCTATCATCCTTTTGCCTGTCTGGGAGCTCATTCAATACCTGTATAATATGCTCTGATAGGGAAGATCTGTGTGACATCTGCTGACCCGCATATCCCTCTAAAGAGGTAGGTACTCCTCCACATGAGGTAACACCAGGAGCAGGAAAATAACAGGGTTTACAATTGTTTGCTGCCTGCATGTTGATTTCCATGCTTTCCACCATAGCTAGTGGACAGTAGAAACTCCTCTTCCCGGGTCCATCGGAATTTACGAACCAATCTAATGAAATACTTTATGTAACGATATTTCCCACTGTATTTAAACAGCAAAGGTGTCAAAAAAACAGACAGGCATGGCTCCTCACAAAACCCAATGTTCATTTTGATGTATGCAGAAGATGGATTTCGAGGTGGAGTTATGAAATTGTTTTGGAAATATAACAGTACAGAATCCTATAGCTCAATACACCGTGACCTAACTGAGTGATGATAGAGGAGAGTAGAGCAGCTTAGGCGAGAACAGTGGAATGTAGCATATTTGTGCATTGCTTGAAAATCTACCTTTTAGCACAACGCATGGAGCCTATATTCATGGACAAACAAATGGTAGGTCGCTGGTTCAAAAAACGAATGTTCTACAATAGCGAAGTCAGCAAAGCTTTTGTTCTACACTGATGATGTTATTGCCAACACGTATTTGCAATAATACTAGAATTCGAACTTTTTACTGTCTCTTTGCACCTGAAGCTACAGCTGTGTATCTTGTTGTGCTATAAAGTAACTTAGTGAATCATTCATCTATATGCATGTGATATTTGTTTGTTAATATTACTGCATTGTTGCATTTCTATTATATTTGCAGTAAGTAATTGACTATACAGCATCAACGTGTTGTGTTTGTCGGCGGTAGAACCTTGAGGTGTGATTTTTTCTTAATAGTCTTCTTTTCTGCGCTTTAACTTTAAAGTCTACCACATGAAAGGAAAAGCAGGAATGATTGATATCCAAACCCAGGTTGTTTTGTTCATTGAAATTGTACCCCATTGACCTCGCAAGGCTTACAGTAAAGGCAGAGTAAAGGTCTGGAGTTAAGGGACTAACAGTGTGAGGATCAGAGGCCTAATTGTCTGTTTTCTAGAAGTTAAGGTTATTGGCAGCTGCCATTCCACCATCCAGCTCGCTGTCACACTGCACGGCCAACCAGCATGCACTAATTGCAGTGGCCTTTTCATCAAGCAAGATCACCCAGCCCAACCACAAAGCGCTATCTGTCCATTAGCACAGACAGTAGCCCTCCACATCCGTGTGTATGATTGGGGGTGTCACATTGTTATGACTTGTTCAAGTTTAGAGCATTTAGCAGCCCGCCTTTGCACCTTCCTTTGTACCTGAATACTATAACCTGACTGCCCCTATCATTTAAGAGGGTACTATGGCTTTTCAAAGTTCAGCGGCGCACAATTGCGAGAAGGCAACTGGTCTCTGACAAGAGATCAATACTGTCCTTCCAAATGCTGGAGTCAAGCTGCTGGGTCTGTCAGAGGGATGTGTGCTGTAATTGGATCATAGATGCAGACAGTCATCTGAGTTTCCCTTCAGCACTGTCACAGCTGTCAGATGTCATCCCTTTGTACAGCTGTCACCGCGGGAAGCTTGTGGCTCTTTTTCGGTTCTAAAGCCCAATGCAAATGCCCACTTAGCAGATGAATATTGAAGATATTAGACACTTCTTTATGCCTGTATGCAAAATAAAGATCTGTATCATCTTCGGATTTCGTGGGCGGAAGTTGTAATGTATGCGGCAAGTGTAGAGTGAAGGGAAGCCTGTGAAGTGAGAAAAGAGTTTTGTTCTGGCTGATAGAAGCATGCACAAAGTGCTAGGTGCTTGTTTTCTAATACAGGCTACTTTGAGGTCACCTCTCTTAAATTATATCTGTTTTTTATTTGATTGAGGGGTTGTACATGTATGGTAAGCTTAGGATAATGTTATCTGAAAATATTACCGGAATGAAATGTAGAGGGGGGCTGGGTACTGATTATAAACAAATGCAAAATGAGAGTTTGTTATCGATAACTGTGAGCATGCAGCATTCATAGGTAAATACATCCCAGACTGAAGTGGTTGATTGCATTAATTTAATTTTCAGGAATCTGCACAATAATATCATTAACAGAGGGCAGAACATACCACAAATGTGAAGACACTATCTCGTACTAGGTCACATTCATGGATTTATAATCCTGTATTTAAGGTACTGCACTTTAATTTTTCAGAAATCATGCAATCCTGTATAAGTTAAATTGTGACATTATGTTTATTACATATGTTCAATCTGTTAAGAAGAAAAAAAAACTCATTAATACTATTGTATTTTTTTAAATTGCTACATAGAGGAGAATTCTGTACATGTTTTAGGCCACTGCCCATTGATGTCAGTTTTTTTTTTTTTTTTGGAGCAACCATTCATTTTTTACTGCCATTTTAAAAGAGGAGAACACTTTAAATTGTTCCTTTTTCCATTTCGCATGCTTCACTCAGGCAGTGCCAATGTAATTTTCAGTCAGCCTTGTAGCAGTGTTATTTGGTGATTTGGGTGACTGCCTTTCTTCTTCCTGGAGACCACACACCTCAGACCTGTCAAGCACGTTCACTGGCTTGTGCTGGACCACTGACTCTGGGGCATGAACCTTATTTCAAGCCAGCGACCCCAAAGGGCAATGCGCCACTGAGGGATGCACCAGCACCATCCACCATATTGCATGATTGTCTTGCGCCCTCCTGACATTCATAAATAATGTTATCATACTGAATCATCCTGGATGGACTTGTTGGATAGCAAGATCAGCGCTTCTCCACACATCGGATCTAAAAAAACCTCCACAGCATGCGCACTACAATTTAAAATATTAATGCTGTTACAGAGTAGCATGCTCATGATTTATTAAATGATGGGTTTTAATACCAACATTTAAGCGTGATGAACGCAAGATGCAGAATCAATGAAGCTTACACCATTTTTTGATTCTCCATACCAGTACTTCATTTAAACAAATACATTAAATTGATTTACCAATGCACAGGAAATCAATGTAAATGTAATTAAAAGTGATTAGCTATGTCACACATGTGACACAAAACACAAGTGCGTGTTTAGAACCCAGACTTCAGCTGCAGGTAACATGCTCATGTCATGTGAGTGAAAGCTACTCTTTCTTCACAGAAAAATAAGCCTGCAAAATATGAAACAGAGCACAGGATGTCTTGCTCTGCCCCCTAAGGACAGCTTGTATGAGGAAGGCCTATGCAACTTTGTATGCAACCCCAGTACCTCATGCACATTTTTTTTACATGATTTGTAGCTAATTACATCAGAGACCTCAAACAGCCTTTGTTAAATTTGCATTAATAAGGTGTGTCACATGATCCATGCTGAACTACGACTGTACATCAAAGGTAAATTAATAGAGCTTGGTTAAGCATCAAACTCTGCTCCATATGTAAATTTATTGCAACGATATGCTATAGGAAGAGAGCATATTCTCCATTCTCCAGCAGCAAAATAAAATTAAAAATTCACTAGTCTGTTTTATGGCATTTTAAATGAATTTGATCTCTCTTTTGGGCAGGGCAAATAAGTGTTTTGTGATGTATTATTTTACAAAAAAAGAGACCCTCGTTCTGGCTCATTTAATTTTGCGAGTGAATGATCTAAGATTAACTACGGACTAGTCAGTGCAGTTTAAAAGCTGAAAGCAATTTTCAGCCCTAGATGGTAATGCCACATTTAGTCCACAACTGAATGACTCTAAATGACGAAGCTGCAAGGTCTTTGTGTTTGACCACGGGGCCTGCTAAAGCCATAGCAACACAGTAAAAGCACAAAAATAGTTCCAATTTATTTGGTGCCGTCACCTCAATGAGATTAATACGGACGTGTTCATGTGCCTAATTGGCGATTTTGTTTAACTGGTAATGAAGGATTGAAACTTCAGGCAACAGGCTAGTTGCAGGAAAGGGGTGATTTTTTGAGGGAGAAAGTTTTTAATTGTAAAAGGCAGATTTCTGATGCGTGATTATGTGGAATGTATGCAGATTCTGGAGTCACTTTAATGATCCTTAAGTTTTTAGTATCCATTTGAATAAGTAAATCATAATTCATCGTAAAGCAGAAATTGTTATTTAAATTATTGCTTTGTTATTAACATGATCGCTACATTACTATTGTGGAAATAACATCTATTTTAGCAACAAATATAAAATCGCACAATAAATAAATGTACCCTCTGTGTAAGTTCAGACTTTTGTATGTGGGTTTTGCGTTAACATTTGCAATTGATTGAAAAAAGAGAGCACGGACAGTGATTCTGTGCCCTGCAAGAGACCACCTTCGAGGAGCAGAAGACAGAAATATATTTTACATTTCTTGTCAGGTTGAACTTTAAGCCACCCTGACTGCACTCCCTATAATTTAAACATCACAGACAAAATGGCAACATGCTTTGTTCAGCTCCAGTTGTGTAGGGCTTTAGCACTTCACTGATTCAGGGGAAGGCTGTAAAGATGGCACCAGAGTAGGCCGGCTGTGCCGCGCGTCTGCTGCAGCATGCTAGGCTATTACTGGGAGCGGGGTGTCACCGTCGGGGTGTCACCGTCGAAGGATCGTCAACTGTAGTATATGGTTAACAAATGCAAAAAGCAAACTTCAGGGGCACTGCTTTTCTGTGCTAAGTGATCTGTAGTCTCTCCAAATTTACTTTCCCCTAACCCCGTGAAATTAACCGTATTTTCTGACATCCGAACCCCTGACCTCGCACATAATAAGAATTTAAAAAGCCCCATGCATGAGTGTGCCTGCGTAATGCAAAACCGGGAAAAAATGACCATGTCACAGTTTTATTATACAAAAGCTACTCCGTTTCTATTGCACGCTTCATATTTGAGTGCACAGTTTAAAGTTATTATGAAGAAAAACACAGTTTTAATAGTAATAATTCACCGCTCATGACTTTTATAGACAATAAATTGCGGCAAATGCATATTGCAGCTGAAAGAGTTTTGTAGGCCATTAATGCGGATATTTACAAAGATAAGTGCGAGGCAGGGCCGGCCCGGGGAAGGTGGCTGAGAGGCAGCTGGTTGCCAAGGGCGAGAGAGCGGGCACAACGTGCAGGTCTCGAGGTTTGCGCGGCAGTGGCAGAAAAGTGTTCTGTGGAAGCGATTTCGCAGTTATCAGTCTCGGGGGATGACAGCGTACAAGAGTAGGAACAAGGTGCTGCGTGGCTTTCTCTTCAATGTGAAGTAAAGATTGGCAGCTGGAAGTGAGGCTTACAGGAGGAACTGCACACAAGACCTCTTCACCCAGGGCTCATAATCACTACTCAAAGGAAAAAGCATTTACCAGTAAAAAGCGGCTGCGGCCATCAGAAGTGTGCTTAAAACACCACTTAAATATCACTTTATACACTATTACTTGCAAACTGTGGTTTGGCATTAAATTATACTTGCATAGATTTTTGCTTAGGTGCTGTTAATGCGTTTGAGGTTGCATTGGTGAGGCAGAATTTCGGCTGCCTTATCCCAGACGTGACTAGAATTCAACATGCCAGTGACAGGGTGAATAATGGCAGGACTGTACTTCCTTTCTCCATATAGATTGTAATTTTAATTGTCATTGTGGCCCTTCTGTTTTAATTATGGGGCTTCTATGATATATACTAGGGCACCGTATTGAATGAAAATATGGCGCTCTAATAGTCTCTTTATAATTAATGACCACATGGAGCTCCTCCTGCCTAAAAGGAACGGAATAAATGAACAATTTATTTAACCAGGGTTTGGAATTCATTTTGTCTTTCCAGTGAATATAAAATGGCCCGGGTGCTGCTGAGCATGTTTGATATAAGGTCTAGGCTGCACATGTAATGCAATTACAACTGAGGCAGTGCACAATATTTGCTATTAGTCGTTTAAACATGTGCTCATTTCATTTTTAAAACCCACTAGATACACAACCTGTCTTTTATGATTGCAGAAAAATTACCTCCTGCTTTTTTCATGTTTTATTATAAATGCTTCTGCATGTGTTACCGAACATGTCGTGTGTCCTGTGAAAATGTAACTGTCCTTTAAAAAATGAGATTTATCTGCTCAAACTGACATGACATGGTCACGGGTCCCATGTTTGTGCACTGTGTTTGAAGAGGAAATATTTTCTAATTTATCACATTTTTATTACACCAGTAAATATATCTTTATTTAAAATATATAATACTTAGTCTGATACAGAAAATTCGCATAATTTCAATACACATTAGCTGTGCAAACAAGTCATCTGACCAAAACAGAACTGGCAAGTAGATTTGATCATATTGTTTATAGCGGGATATTACTACCTCTAACCGCTATACTTAAAAATACACCAGCCAAACATACATCTCATATGTGGACAATCTCGAAGGATGAGCAAACACAGGCTAATGTGTCGCACGTCTGTCACAGTCTAAGCACTGAATGCACTCTGACAAGCTTCTGCTAATTTTATCGTACCACGCAGCAGCGTGCATACATCCTTTCCAGCAAGTCTGCAGTTCAATTGCAGAGCACGATAACCCCGGATCAACATAGACAGGGCCTACCCTGGGGTCAGCTGCGACCACGCCACTTTGATGTGATGTCTAGTTGGGGTGATGGTGTGTAAATAAACGTGGGGAATTGCAAATCTTGTCGTGGCCAAACAGAGCAGCTCAAGCATTTAAAGATGGTTGCCGCAAACCTGACTGAAGGGTGGTTGCTGTCTGTGTGGTGGTCGAAGGACAGGCGTGTTCTGTGCTGCTCTTTCCTATTTGTTGGTACATTGAACAACATTGACGCAGCAGCATCATGCTAAATACATTAATCACTACATTGCTTGTTCAGTCTTGGTCGAAAATAAATAAAATAAACGGAGCCCCGTGTTCTGTTCTTTGGGGAAGTTCGTTTGTGATGGATCAACTAGATGCATGTGTTTTATCTTATAAAAAGGTGAGTGATTTGTTTACAAAATGAAGTGACACTTCGGATCTCTCTTATTAGCTTTCCGTGACATCATTTTGCTATCACGAACTTCAAAAATGAACTTTGCTAATGTTCAGAAATAAAATATTACACAATTCACATTTCTTCTTACAAATGCAATTTTACGTAAATGCTGCGTGCACTCCTCATTAAAACATACTTTCGTCTTGGTTACCCTCTTTCAAAAAGTGACACATATCTGTTTTCTGTTGCTTTTTCTGCACGACAATTACATTTCATTACAAATTTATAAAATCATTTACATTTTAGCGGTTTAAATGTTTCTGCTGACATTTTGTAACTATTACCCTCTTCCAGAATGGCATATGCTCAGGCAGTTAATAAAAAATTAAATGGAATAGCAGTCGACAAGGTGACGCTTTGTATCAGAGTGTTCTGCACAGCTCTGAAAATACCACCTTTGTGTTGAAAACTGTGATGTGAGGTTAGGGCTATGCCAAAATGTGTATTTGTCACAGCTGTCAGGGAGTCCATGAACTAGCCAATCATACAGCTCTTAATTAGCCAGTTACATTCTGCTTTTTAGAAGGAGTCTTCTTGTAAAATGTGGTGTCTAGGATTTGACATCCGTAGTTAGAGCTAACAGGGCACATGGCAGCCATGTGAAAACACTGTCCATCTCAGGAAGGCAGCAGTGTAACAATGTCTGGCTTCTTAAATGAGGGTAGAGAAAGTTTTTACAAAGGGAAATCTCCTTGATTTCATGAAACACGCGACATCTTAACAGACCCTCTTGGAACACCTGCATGTCTAGCACAAACATGTTCAGCTGAGATTTTTTAAAAACTATATGGAAGTGCTTTCTTCTCTGCGCCAAAAGAAGTAGGCAAAGGGAACGCATTACTTTCGATTGCACCGTGCTTGGTCTTGGTCATGCCACGTGGCCAAAACACACTCTTAGGGCCTGATTTATGGAAACTTGGCGCTGCCTTTGCGTCATTTTTTTACGCAAAAGTGGCGCAAACTTACAAAATATAGGCCCCTATTTCTACTTTTTTAGCGCTACATTAGAGTCATTTTTTGACGCAAAAGCAGCGCAAACTTACAAAATACAATTGTATTTTGTAAGTTTGCGCTGATTTTGCGTAAAAAAAACGACGCAAATGCGGCGCTATAAAAGTATAAATATGGGCCATAATTGTGTTTGTAAGTTGACGCCGCTTTGCGTCACAAAAATGACGCAAAGGCAGCGCTAACTTTTCATATATCAGACTCATTACTTTTTTAACTGCTCTCGATTTCAATATCATGGGAATCTTAATAACAATATGATCTTTAGCTGTTATCTTCAATTAGAAAGTGAAGCTCTAAATAGATTGATGTAACATTTAACTACTTAACATGCTAAAAACAACATACTGCGACGACTACAAAACAGGCAAATATGCTGTACCCTTTTGTGCAACGTGATGGAGAGAGCCTGTCGGTGTTTGTAAAAATACAAAAACAATGAAGGTCAGGGGGCCGAGGTTTTTCTTAGGAGTTCACTGCTTGTACTACCAAATGCCAGGGTTGTTGTATACAAAAGATGCTTAGGCTTAATTTCGTCATGTCCCTGTCTTCCACCATACCACACTTCTCTTCACCGCTATCAGGGTCATTGCCATCATAAGTTTCTCCCCTTGCTAACGGTGCCTTATCATCTCTTACCTCTTCTTTCTCAATTTTCTTCTTTTATCTGTCTTGGGTGTCAAAGTCTGATGATGAAAAATAAGTCTTAATCCCTAAAATTGAGCGCTGGTGTCCACCACCAACACCAACTGATGCACATTTAGCATTTAGAGCTGCAAAATAGGGTGAGGGGTCCATATGATTTTCGCTACCTATGACATGACAACCCAATCATAACAACCAGCATCACCACAAAAAAACTTTTTTTTAAAATTATCTTGGGGCCCAAGGGTGCTACTGCTAACTGCTACAGAGGGACTGTGCCTGAGGAGGTCTGTAACCTCTTCACTAGAGGGGATGTAAGGGAATAGGTAATGATTGATATGATGTATGCTGCCAAAATATTTTACTGGATTTATCATAGACCCAAATATCCCCTTGATATTACCCCCCTCAACCTCGATTGCATCAACACTGTAGACCTAAACTGAAGCTAGTTGTACCAGGTGTTTAATATGTGTCAGGCTGCATAGGAAACTGCCAGTGTTTGTCAATTTTTTAAATGAGTCCAGGGATGTCTAACTAGGTTCAAGGGGGTAGGATCCATTCCAGATTTTCATGATAAGCACACATTATACACTTGCATACAATACGTCTAAATGTACCTAATCTCCACAGGGCTTTTACTGAAACTCTTGCATAGAACATTAAGGCCACCATACAAGTGTACCTATAGCGCACCATCGCAGTGTTTCAAGATAATTTTAATTTTGCCGTTGATTTATTCAATTATGTTAAATACCCATAACAGATAAAGATTCTATGATCCATTCACTCGTCTAAGGTAGAATATTTATTAGAAAATTGCATTAGGAAGGCGTTTAATAGTGTTTGAATATTTTGCTGTTAAATGACATGCAGTAAAATAAACATCCCCGGGAAAGGCAATAAACTTCATCATAGATGGAAAAAAGTTAGTTTAAATTTGACTGTGGAAATGTTTTATATTTCCTGATGAAATCAAACACAAAATCCAATAAACTGCGACAATTTGCATGGTTCATCCCACTCTAAATCTTTATTCAATAGGCATATCATGGAGGTTTTAACAGTCATAGCAGATTAACCTCGCCTGTGCTTTTTGAGTTTGGTCGACTGATGATTTTACATGCTGCAGGATGAAAATGCTATTTGAAGAGCGATTGAGAGTTTATTTGATTAAATCCCCTTTTCCAATACCTTGACCTCTTTCTTGTGAAATAATCAGAAGTGTTTAGCAAGAATATTCAGGCATTAATAATGAATTGCTTTTGGAACTGGTTTCTTCTGCACTGCAACAAATCCTTGGGTGTCTCTTGAGTTTTGATATTTTTTTATAATATATTTCGCTTTTTCTTCTTTATGCAAGGAAATACATGATGGCAATAAAGATTTATCTTTAAGTGCATATTTATACTTTGACCATGTAAACACACTATTTAGATTTCGGTTTATTAAAAACACGTATTTTGATTTCTTCTCTCTACTGGGCAAGAGTGGATTTGACCAAATGCTTTTGTGAATCGTTTATCAGTAATGGTTTACATCCTGCAGCAACTGCATCATGACAGTTTCTTGAATTAGGAAAGCGTTTCGCTGATAGCCTTTATTTCTATTTTGATAATATAAGTATATCATATGTTGAAATAAGATAGCTTCCCTATGCTCAACCTAGATTTCTGAATACAATAGTTTCAATTAATTTTCACAACAATGCTTGCACAATAATGTTACAGTCAGACATACTCAAATGTCTATCAGATTGCTAACTTGTTTATTTAAAAAAAATATTTGGCTTAAACGCACGTGACTATATCATTATTAGGTAAACACAGATGCATAAGGAAGGGTTCTATTTGAAGCAATGGTATTTGCACAAGAAATAGTATTTTTTTGTCGCCAGGTGCAAAGTCTTAACTAAGAGCTATTGAAGGTGCTGCAATTTACCCAATCACATTCACCGACTAGGACCAGTTTGGGTTTTTATGGGGTAGAGCACGAATTGTGGCTGGTGTAGCAAACCTTAACTAACATGTGAGAGGGGTTAAGTTTAGCTGTGGAACGATAGTCTCTGTTTAACTGTTCTTTTTCAGGAAATTGCTTAGAACTTTACCATTTGTGTGATACAATATTTGTAGCACCTGAACCATAACATTTATTTAAACAGTTTTTCAAAGGAATTTTCCTGGTTGGAGGCAGGGACCCTATTTGTGCACCTAAGGCCTTCCATGCACTGCGTTTTCAGCCAAGCCTTGAGGTCAACAAACTTTACATTTCAATAGGCTCTGCACCGCGTCGCTGACATGACACATTAATTCCTATTTTCTTTTATTTTTTAATTTCATAGGTTTATTGAAAGTATTTTTTCAAGTTCAAAAAATGTATTTGTGTGAAAGTTTGTGATGTATGAAAGTGTTTCTTATTGTTATATCCAAAATATTGATCTCTGCCTGCATTTATCCACTCTCCCTCTCACTGTCTTTCAGTTTTGGTTACAGTGGCATCTTATATAAGAGTCATCAAATTCAATGAACATCCTGAGGTTATGAAAATAGCATTCAGTTCGGAATACAACATGGATGACACACGGTATAATTTTTTTTTTACAATTCACACGTTTTTTATTTTTTTTCTAGGGCTTGTAAATGAAATGAAAGTTTTATATGTCCTGGTAGTGAAAAACACTTAAAAAATGATTTTTCACTTCTGCAAGGTCTACCTCTCTCGTAGGATAACTTTAGAGTTATCTTATTACATTGGGGTCTTTAGAACTGTAATGAAAAATCCTCTCATGTTAAATAAAGTCGAATTTAAAATTACAATTTTAAAAATGCCAGTTAAAGAAAGTTGACATTTGTTTGCCTTAGCCATTTAGTGCCTGTAGCCTGTCTCTGGGTCACACGACTGGGTATAGCTGTCAGTTGGACTTTGTCTATTCCTCCTATACAGCCACACATGATAATGGGCGTAGGTGAGCCTGGATGTACCACCGTTGTCAGGATGGGAGAACAGAGCTGAACACAGCCCTACTTACACTTGAATAGACTGTGTCCTGCCTCCACACAAAGGGCTGCATATCCCACTGTAGTTAGGCTGGAGCCAGGGCAGGGAAGGCAGATTGCCTGGGGACTTCAAAGGGAAAACTCTAGAACCTTCTCTGACAACAAACATAGAACAGGGTATGAATATTGGACCTCATTCTCAAGCTACTCAGTACACCTCTGGACCTGTGTAAACTGTGTCAGGAAGAAAGACTGCTGTGCTGCTGAAAGGACTGCTACTGTGCTGGACTTCTGCTCTGAAACACTGCTGCCCTGCTGTGCTGACCTGCTGCCTGCCACCCTCTTGTCTGGGTGAGAAGGACTGGATCTGCATCTGTTGAACCCGGGACCCCGATGTGACTCAAAGCGTTAGCTGGCTGGCCTCCTGACTAAAGTCTCAGGGATAGACCTTGAGCCCAGCATCTGGACTGTGCCATCTGTGAGTTCTATCCTGCCAAGTGGTGCCACCCCAGTCCTGGACCCTTGGAAGTGGGCCTGCATGTGCTCTGCCCGTCTGCAAATCTTTTGTCGTTTTAATCTTCGACAATGACACAGGACCTCCCATTGCAGCTCCTCAGCACCTCGGAACTGATGTATCACCTCGACTGTGAGACGCATCTTCGGCGGGGACCCCGTAACACTCCTCAACCTGGACCTAAGGTACTATTGTTCACTGGTCTTAACTTGGTCCATGTCACCAGCTCACGCTCCTTCAAGGTCAGCCTGAACTTGTGACTTTTTCCTAATCCAGTGCAACCAGAGATCTATAATTGGTGCATTGTGCTTTTTTTGCTATGTTCACTAAAATCTTCAAACCTGCATATCTTTGGTTCTACTGATTGGATTTTTGTCATTTTGGTCTTGCTTTATTTATTAAAAATGACTCTAATTTTCTAAACTAGTGTTTGATCCTTTTTGTGATGTATTGTCACTGTGTTACTGTTTAAAGTATTGCACAAATACATTACATATTGCCTCTTAGTTAAGAGTGGCTGCTCTGTGCCAAGCTACCATAGGGTTGAGCACAGTTTAATTTAGGGTTTGCTTGTGGCAAGGATTGTGGTTCCTGCTTGAGTAGGGTTCCAACTCCCTCAACCACTATCCTAATTTCCCACACTGGTAGCAGTGGTGGGATTTGGAATTGTGCCTTTGCAGTGCCATACATGAATTTTGTGTTACACTACCATCCCCTATATATAATTTGAGGCCATCTCAAGTTTTTTTTTTAATTCTCCTTGACTAGCTTCTTTTGTTTTTCCAAATTTACTCTCAGCTTCACTGGATTGTCTGAAACCATACCGGTTATAACAAAGAACTGATACATTTGAAAATTACACCATAGCTGAGCTTAAACAGTTCTGTAGGGAAAAGGGTCTGCAAATGAAAAAGGGCACCAAAATGTTGGAGCTGCAGAGAGCTCTGAGGGCCTGGTCAGAAGCCAACCAGTTGATGACAGTGCAGAGGAGCAGGATAATGAGGATATGGATGAGCTGTATCAAGATCTGGATCTCAGCTATGAATTACAGCGTTCGGAGGACGGGGGGACTCATTCCTGGAGTTGGAGCTCCCTGCAAGAGCAGAAAGCAGTGTCTTCTCACATGTCCTGTCCCAATAGAACATGGCAGACAGGAAGACAGAGAGGGATTTGAAGCTACAGATTGTCAAACATAAAATGGAGAAGAAGCTAGCCCTGGAAGAGAAAAGGTTGGATCATGAGTGGAGCCCAGAGAGCTGGACCATAAAGCTAGACAATCAGAGTCAAGCGGCAATTGTGGCAGCATATACTCAGTGCCTGAAGGATACAAGAAGGACCATATACCCAAAGAACTGGTGCCCAGATGTGTGGTGGGAGATGATATTGATAAATGGTTTTGAGTTTATTAGGTTACCCTAAGAGTAAACACCATTCCAGAGGAGCACTGGGAGGGTGCCCTGTGGAAGCATAAGCCTCCAGTGGGGAAGGACACATTTCTGACCCTAGAACTAGAGGACCAAACCAGGTACACTCCCATGAAAGTTGTCCTTCTAGCTAAATAGGGGTTGAGCCCTTAGAAGTACTCCCTATGGTTCAGGGACAGCCGCAAACTCCCCACTCAGTCTTGTGGGTACTTTTTAGACTACTCAAACAAGGCACTGAATGGCTGGAAAAGCATCAGCAATGTTAATAATTACAATGGGCAGTGCAACTTGTTTATCAGGTTGCACATACTTAGTATTTGTTTTACAGAGCTGTGCAAGGACCTAGTGGACAGCAAGCTGACTGATCACAGAAAGCTTGCCGAGGAGGCAGACCTCTGGGTCAGTACCAGAGTATCTAATAAGGTACCTGGGAGTGACCCCAAGAAGGGTGGTCCAGGTTGCCCCCAGCAGAATGAGGGGGAGGTCAAAGATGGCAAGTCCTAGAGTAAAGCAGGGCTAAGGACTCCCAAGCTCCATCAGAGAAACAGAGGGTCTTACTGGTAGATGACACAAGAAGGGGCACTCTGTCCAAAGAAACCACCCACTGGTGAGACCACTACAGGGGTAGCCAATTCACCCCTAGGGGCTGTGGTCACCAAGGGCAAATCATAAACGATGCACTGATGGTCTCTTATAGATTCAGAGGGAGAGCTTGTGATCCTTGAGGATAGGAATCATCACTTCCACCAGGTGAAAGTGAATAGGATGCTTGTTACTGATCTGATAGACAATGGGGCTAGCCAGACCATAATAGTGGAAAAGCTAGTTTCCACAGAGCAGTACACAGGCCAGATGTGTAGGGTAACTCAGGCCCAAAGACCCCTTGTCACCACCAGATAAGATGGGCGGCTAGGCCCCACTCAGAGATAATGAAATTCCTTATGCCAATGGGGATCAATGGGTATCATCAGTCTGGAACACATTGGTTTTGAAATAAGACAGTACCATCAAGACAAGTCCCTGACAAAGCGTCTGTCTGCAAATAATCCAGGTCCAGTAACACACCCCTACATGCAGGTGTCAGGAAAGGATCAGTTTTTACTCCTACCTGATGGTGGGTGCACTAAGACATGACCACTGTGTACATCCCTAGAGTTTGGTTAAGTGTTTACTGTTCTTGGATAGTTCTAGAGTGGAATTGTGGGATGCTGTGGTTCTATGAAATGGGACAGGTAAAGCAGGGATGCAACTGTTTTGGCTATTCATTGTTCAAATTGGCCAGTTTTACTACAGAAATGAGGTGTCTTTCAACAAAGCTGACAACCTCCCAATTAATATGTGTAGGCTTCAATACAAGAATATAGTTCAATCATGTGAGATTCTGGGGGTGCACGAAATATACCCTTCCTGTGTTAAATGAGGTCTTAAGGATGGAGATGCTCTCCTTTGGGGATGCAAAGGCAATGCACTCAGCTACCTAAGACACACCCATAGGCCTTCTGTTTCTCAATCCGTTTTTATGGCTTTAGTACTCTGTGCACTTTACCACTGCTAACCTGTGTTAAAGTGCTTGTGCTCTGCCCCTAAACCATGGCGAAATTAGCTTACACCTAATTGGTACATTTAAATTACTTGTAAGTTCCTAGTAAATGGCAGTACGTGTAGCCAAGGTTTGTAAATTGAAGACTACGAGTGGGCCTGCAGCACTCATTGTGACACCCACTGAAGTAGCCTTTTAAAACATCTCTCAGGCCTGCCACTGCATCCTATAGTATAGTTGTAAACTTCCACTTAGACCTGGCAAAATAAGTCTTTCACCAGTCTTAAAACCTATTTTTTAATACATATAACTCACCCCTAAGGTAGGCCCTAAGGGTTCACAGGGCAGGGTGCACTAAATATAAAAAGTAGGGCAGGTGTTACATGTCCTGGTAGTAAAAAACTTCTAAAGTCGTTTTTCATTTCTTCAATAGCTATCTCTCCTAATGACTAACATTGGGTTACAGTATTACATTTAATAATTGCTAAATTTTGTTTGGGAGCAGGTCACAATGACATGTTTAGACTCAAATAAATTGTAGTTTAAACTCTTCTTTAATGGTAAAGTCACACTTTGTGTCAGAATTCTGAAAATGTAACTTTTAGAAAGTTGGTGTTTTCCTGTCCTAACTATTTGTGTCTTCTGCCAGTGTCCTGGGTCACATGATTGTGAATGGGTATGCAGTTGGGCTTTGTGAATTCTAGGCCTGGCGGAATGCACGGAGTCATGCTATGCGGAACTCCTCAAAGTGGGCCAAAAACCCAGCTGCGCTATGATGAGTTCCGCAGGTGGACGGAGTTGCCTGTCACATCTGTTTACATTGCATTTTACATCAAACACAAAAGGAAGGCCGTTCTTGCATTCAAAATCATGTGTGAATGGCACCACGCGGTCTGCATGGTCCTGTCCATCTTGCTTTTCTAACTCTGTTCATGGTGCTGGGCCTAGTTTGAAACCTTCTCTTATCTTTTCAATCCTCCACCCACTTAATTAATCTACAGTTCATGTTTAGTTATTGTATTAGTGTGTGTTTTTATGTATGTGTATTTTATGTTTTTTAAAACTGTTTTTGTGTTTTCATGACTTTTTGTTTTTTTGTGTACTATTTTTCCCTTCCTCATTTAATTTCCTTCCTTCCTTCCTTCCTTCCTTCCTTCCTTCCTTCCTTCCTTCCTTCCTTCCTTGTTTCCTTTCTTCCTTCTCCTGTTTTTTTCTTCGGTTTGTTTTTGTTTCCTTTACCCCACCAAGGCCAGCCAAATGACAGGGCAGGATGGTGAGCAGGTGAGCAGCAGTGCCAGGCCCTCCCACACAGCCAGCAGCAGCTGCTTACCTTGTGGGCGGCAGCGCTGCCATTGGGGTACAGCCCAGCCAATCTTTTGCGAGGTGGAGGTGGCAGCTCTCATTTTTTCTGTGCAGCACCACCTCCTACCCATGATGGTAGCAGAAAGCAGGTCTGCAGTGGTTGTCCCCTGCGGGACAATCCGCTGTACTGAGGGAGGGTGCGCCGATGTGTGAGGTGCACCAGCCAGGTACAGAGCACCAACCAACAGCTGACGCACTACGGGGCAGATTTCATCGACCTTAAGCAGGACCTGCTCAACCTGCTAGGCATAGAGATCTGTGAGTATTAACTTTATTATTGTGTTTGTGTTGTACCATGCAAACATTTTTCTGAATAGTATGCTGCTCACACTCACAGGTCAGTTACAGTCAGTTGATGTTAAGAATATTATTACGTAATCGAGTTAGAACCAGGCAGGTGCTCAGCACTACCTCATCATATTAGTCGACGCTCACTTTGTCTGATTATTTAAGAAGCCATTACAATGCAGACCTCCTGTCACCATAGTGAATTACTGATATCAGTGAGTCAACGTTCTCTGTGACTTTTACATATGTAGCTCATACAGTCCCACACAGTTTCACAGTATGTGTAGTATTACTAGTATGCATTGATGCATTGCAAAAAAGGAAGACTGAGCTGATCCATCAATGGGGTCGGGAAATGAGAATAAAATCAAAGATCATTCATTACAATGCCTTAGCTCCAAAGTAGATTTTGGTAAGGAAATTTGGAATAGGGATTTTAAGAGTATTGCCAACTCAACAATAGTCGATCATACTAGTGCCATAGGTGATCTGATTTAGATAAGTACAATGTTACTGCATTTGCCTGTTATAATAATTTTGTGGAGATTAACTGTACCACTAATCTATTTTTTTATCTTCTTTATTTCTTACATCAGCACCCAAGGGCAAAAGGCGGGTCTGACAAGAGCTGCAGGGGAGGTGTCGACCACCAGGGCCAATGCTGACGGCTCTGCTCATCCCAGTAAGTCCTATTATTTATTATTATTATTTCCCTAATTTTTACTTCTGCCCACTATTATGCTACTTTAAATTTTGCCTTGTTTGTTGTTTGTATCCTATCTCTTTTTTTCCAACTCCCCTATCTATTTATTTAAATTCCTGTCATCCCTGTATTATTTTTTTTTCTGTCTTTCATTGCCCATTTTCTTCCATCCCTTCATTGCGCTTCAATGATTCTGAGTCATTATCATCATTGGCTATATCTCTGCCCCTCCATTATGAAAAGTTTTTGTTTGACTTGACTACCTGGCTTTTTTAACAATGTGAACCAACAAAATGCCCAGAGTGATATTTTTGATAGAAGATATTGCAGTGCTAACCAAAGTATAGCAATATAATGCGGTTGCATTATTTTGATAAAAAAAACTAAGGAGAGATATACCTGGTAGATAGAAACTGTATAATGTGTTTTTCTAGCCACACTGACCACCAATGGCGCAGGCTCAAGTGCAGCTGCAGGAGGAGATGAAGCAGGGGGAAGGGGGAGAAGCTGTGGCAGGGATGGGTGGTGGTAAGTCACATTGCTTGCTTATTGACAATTACATTATACACTCTTGCTACAATGGCGGCGGTGTGACCATGAAACCCGAGTGTTGACAGCTACAGCAGTGGTTGGGTTATGGCCTCTTCTATCTGCAAAGCAGCAAAAGCACACATAATGTAAGCTAAAAATGATAGGTTGATAGAGATGGGAAAGAACGGAAGGTTAAAAGAAGGGATGGGTGTAATGAGTGAAAGGAAAGGATGGATAGGTGGATGAAAGGATGCGTGGGTGACTATTGGGTAAAGGTATGGATGGGTGAAAGGACGATTGAAAGAAAGGGTGGATAGTGGATACTGAATGGATGGATAAGGGATTGTGAAATTGACGGATTGATGACAGACTGGATGAGAGAAAGTAAAGCTTAAATCATAGTGGCTATGGATGGCTATGGGTGAATATAGTAGGAAAAATGAGAGGATGATTGACTAATTGCTTGGATGAATAAACCAAGGAACTCTTCTGGAGAGGGGCATGCTGCTCACCTACTTTGGTTACTTTGTTTTATGGTTATCAAAGCTATGGTTGCTGTGCCATGTGCATCTGCTTCAGTTAATGCATCAAGGTGTGTTCACCTTCAGACACTCAGTCATCCCCTGGTACTTCACTCCTTAACTCTTTAATGAGTTATTAAGTCCCTGCCTACCAAATACATTGACAAATCCATTCTTGGCATGTGCCACATTTTATGGCTATGTGAAGTGTTTTCAAAATATATTTCATGGTTTCCCATAACATATTTATGTTATGCCTGTTCAGATTTTTCCCTTTAGACTTTCATCTACACAGTGACTGAATAAGCAAAAACATAATGAATCAATGATCAGTGGCACCCCTCTATTCTATAGCAAAAGCTCTACCTACCTGCCTAATCTCTCTGCCTTACCCTACAGTGAAGTAAGTTATTTTTCCTTTCCATACTGCCCAGTGATTGAATCTGTTGAAATAATTTCTGGTGATGGGTGAGGCCAGTGAGTGAATTGGGACTAATAAGTGCCCAATTTCATTTCAAGTTTGGCATAAGGGATATTCTGTGATGAACGTACCAAATACAATCTATTTAGCCCATTCCTTTGCAGTAGTGGAGTGCATTGTTTTCCTCACCATTTACTTATGGCAGACAGGAGAATATAACAGCATTTTATATGTGACCTATGTGACATATCTTATTTATTATTTATCTGCCTCTTTGGAGTTAGGGTAGAAACTAAGTGGAAGATATTTGGTGAAGAGAAGGGCCATTGGAATTAAAGATAGATAATTCTCAACTACAGCTGTCCCAGCTGCAGACAGTAACACAGTACTCGACGTGCTAGCATGTCTCCATATATTTGGTGCAACAACTTGGACTACATAGTGCATAATGCCTTACTCATAAGTGAGAGGTAATTCATTTTATTTTTCCACTTAAAGTGTCTATTTAGTTACTAAAAAAGGATTTAAAAGAAAAAAATAAAATCAATGTTTTTTAACCTGGTGTTATTCTGGATTAATTATTTTTTTCAAACAGTCAGTGCTTTTTATTGTGAGGCATGTGTGGGTACCCAAATAAAATTGGCCCTGTGACTCTCCTAGTCATAATCACGTCAAATTCCAATGTCCCTGGGGGGCAGCAATGTACTGCTATTTTGCCACCTCTACCTACTTTTGAGGAAGTGTTTGCTCAGAGCATTGCTCTCAATTTGTATTTTTTATTCTTGTTTTTCTCAATTTAGCTACTCCTCCTGGTCAAACAGCACCACCCACCAGGCAGGACATAAAGGCCCATCTGTGGCGGCAGAGGCTGGAGAGTATACAGGCTGAATACTGGGGGCTGGTGGTCCTGGGAGAGGAAGAGTGAGAAATAGCTGCCTCTGATTCCGTCCCAGTTCAGCAGCACACTAGCCCCATCTGTCGACCACTATATTGCTGGTGCTGCCTCCAGCTGTCAAGGTCCCTGACTTTATCTGCTGCTGCCCCCTCCCACTCTGATAGGGCACTGCTCCACCAGGATCAAGCAGAGTCTGGACCAGATCTAGACCCAAATAGAGAATGCCCTCTTCTGAGACCTTTTGCAAATGTTTTGTTTTGATGGGCGGGACATGTGGGTGGAGAGGGTGGGGAGGGAGTTGGGACCGGGTTTCACTTTAGACTTTCATTGGACTTCTTGGGTATGGGGTTATTTGTTAGGGGAGAAGGGTGGTCCTGTTGTGGGTGGAAAGGGTGGGTATTTGTTAAAAATAGAAGGGGATAATTTAATTGTCTTGATTTATACCTCAAATGTTTATTTTTGTGTTTTAGTTTGCTTTGCTGTCTTTTTAATATCTGCTAAACAAAAGGTTTATGCCATTAAAAAGTTCATGGCATTTACCTATACCCTTGCTCTACTGCCCTCTGCAACCAGGGGATGATTGCCATTGCCTATTCTATGTACAAAAGCCTAGATACACACAAACATCTTCTTCAGTTAATTACTAACTAAACAAGTTCACATCAATCCATAGCTCTTCTCTGATCTGAATAGATGAAGCGAGGGAGTCAATTCAACTCAATTGAAAGAAAACAGAGAGTTAGTGGGTCACTTTATATCCTAACTATAAGGAGACTGAGACCAGATGACCACAATAATAGTATTTGACACACTGACATATTCAGTCCGGGATGTAGAGTTCCTCCTCAAACTGAGGTGGTTCACCCAGAATTTGGTCAACATTCTCTAAAGTGTCTTTGGTGCTGCCACTTGCTCGGCCTCTTTTGCCTTTGCCTCTGCACTGGAGGATTTAAGACCTGCCACTTGAAACAAAGGGTTGGGTCCAATTCTTCTGATGTTGTTGTTGCCAGTGTTCTCATTGCCGGTTTTGGCTGATGTGAGTCAAGACTACCTAATCTGGAAGTTGAAGGCGGCACTGCAGAACTGAGGAGTGGGACTCTAAGTTCCAGTCATTCTTCTTCTAGTTCTCTGGCTTGCTCAACAGTCCACCTTTTGCATTTTGAAACATCCCCTTCAGAAAACAGAATGAAAGTGGGAAGAATTGTTTTGTAGTATGGATCAAGTAGGGTGGCACAGATTTACTCTTTGGAGGAGATAATATCAAGCATAGGATTAATCTGTCAACTAAGGCACGCACTTCTGGATTTTCTTTCACACCGCCGAGTGCGAACCTTTCAGGCACCTTTTTTAGCTGCTGTAGTAGATTCAATAACACAATAGATTGGACCCACGTACTGTTCTCTGTGCTAACTTCCCTTGTGAAAACATCCAAATGGTGTAGCATCTGTGTTAGGCATTTGACTAGGCCCGATATTTCCATATCCATGGTCATAGCTTTTCCAATTGCATCCCCTCTTACAATGACATAGTAATTGATCTTTCTGCACTGCTCAAACAGATGTTGCAACATATAATAGGTTGAGTTCCAATGTGTTGGCACCCCCTGGATCAGGGCTTTAGGTGGTATTCTGTCACCATGCTGAATGATCCGCAACTGCTTCTGGGCTTTAAAAGAATGGTTGAAACGAGTTCAAATTCCACTACAGGAGGTCAGAATGTTGCCTCACTATGTCTTCATTTTTGAGAAAATCAGTACAACCAGGTTGATGCAGTGCATCAAACACAGGACCCTGAAATAGCCACCATCTGCCATGGCTTTAACAATGTTACTGTCATTGTCCGTAACAACACATCCAATTCAGAGACGTCTGGGTCGCAGCCATTCAGACACCTAGCTATTAAATTCATCCAAGAAGGTTGCACCTGTATGTGATTTCTCCATGGTGAACATGACTACTGTTCCATGCCACTGAACGCTCTTAAACATTTCTTCAGGGAAAGACCTGTAGATAGCTTTTGCTTTACCCCTGCAAAAGAGATCCAGTGTGCAGTGATGCACATGTAATCAGAAGCCTGGCAACTGGTCCAGCACACCACTGGTTGAAAGCTGCTTTTTCTCACTGACCATTTTCTTAGGAGCAACTTTCTTTGGGGCCATCATAAAGCTTTCAGTTGGCAGTGGCACTAAGCTGCACAAGCGGAAGAGATTTGAGGACTTAACTGTACAGGCCTTCTCTTTGGCAGTACTGTGGATAATGTGATGGCTCTTCTCTTGTGCACCTAAAAGCAACGGAACAGGAAAAACATGTAGTTAGTGAAATGTGGCATTGTTACAAGTTGAAATAGTACAGACAAATGCAATCTTAGTGTGGTTGGTTACTTATGATATAAATAGCAATTTATTCAAACATTTTACAGTCAAACCATACCACCACACAATAAAATTTCATTTCAAATCAGGCAGCACAACATACAGATATAGCTCTTTGTTTATCTCCAACTATTTTAAAGGAGACACCTATGGTATTCAGAGAGAGGTGAATGGGTAAGTGGAATATTCCTTAAAAAACCCATGGCTGCAAAGCAGTCCAGGGGATATTGAATAATTATTAAAAATGAATTATGATACTGATTTGTTTGCACTGCACAGTAGCCAGGGTATCCAGGAGAAAATTGAATTATTAGATACCTAAAGAAACGGAATGCTACAGTGCAGCTGTGTGCCTTTGCTGGATGGATGGATGAATGAATAGATGGATGGAGGAATGGATGTAGATGGATGGATCAAGGCAAAATGCAGAATAAAAAAAAATTAAAAACTAAAAATTATAAAAACTAAAATTTAAATTAAAACACAAAAACAAGAAACAAAAAAGAAAAGAAAATAAAAAATGTAAATAACAAATAAACTAAAAGAATATAGTAAATAATGTTTTTTTTTTTTTAATAAAAATAACATGAAAGATTAAAATAAAAAAGAACAAAACAATTAAAAGATAGAATGAAAAAATGAAAATACAAAATTAAAATTAAAATAGGAAATTAAAATAAAGACTAAGGGGGTCATTCAGACCCCGGCGGGTGGCGGGAGCCGCCCGCCTGGAGGGAACCGCCATATGGCCGCTCCGCGGTCGAAAGACCGCGGAGGCCATTCTGCCTTTCCCGCTGGGCTGGCGGGCGACCGCCAGAAGTCCGCCCGCCAGCCCAGCGGGAAACCCCTTCCCACGAGGAAGCCGGCTCCGAATGGAGCCGGCGGAGTGGGAAGGTGCGACGGGTGCAGTTGCACCCGTCACGAATTTCAGTGTCTGCTGAGCAGACACTGAAATTCTTTGTGGGGCCCTCTTACGGGGGCCCCTGCAGTGCCCATGCCATTGGCATGGGCATTGCAGGGGCCCCCAGGGGCCCCACGACACCCCATACCGCCATCCTGTTCCTGGCAGGCGAACCGCCAGGAACAGGATGGTGGTATGGGGTGTCGGAATCCCCATGGCGGCGCAGCAAGCTGCGCCGCCATGGAGGATTCCTGAGGGCATCGGAAAACCGGCGGGAGACCGCCGGTTTTCCTGTTCTGACCGCGGCCAAACCGCCGCGGTCAGAATGCCCTGCGGGGCACCGCCAGCCTGTTGGCGGTGCTCCCGCATCCCCGGCTCCGGCGGTCCTTGACCGCCGGGGTCGGAATGACCCCCTAAAATATTAACTTAAAATAAACAAATGATCAATAATTAATGATGTTTGTATAGCAAGCCTATGGTGGAGACACACTGGCTGGATGCACAAAATGGCGGCCATCCACATGGTAAACCAACAGGTAGCAAGAATGCATGGCAAACAAAGAACACATGCAAGCCTATGGCAAAGTAACACTGGCTGGTGGGACAAAATGACTGCCAGCCACATGGTAAAAAAACAACAATAATTAGCAAGAAGGCATGGGGAACGAAGAAGAACCCATTCAAGCCGATGGCAAAGACACACTGGCTGGATATGCAAAATGGCTGCCAGCCACAAGGTCAAACAACAACAACACGGAGAAAGGAGACATGGGAAACAAAGAAGACCCCATGCCAGCCTACGGCAAAGACTGACTGGCTGGGTGCACAAAATGGCTGCCAGACAGATGGTAAAACAACAACAAGGAGACATTGCAAACAAAGAACACATGCAAGCCTATGGCAAAGGGGCACTGGCAGGATGGACAAAATAGCTGCCAGCCACATAGTCAAAAACAGCAACAAGGAGAAAGTTCATATGGTGAACAAAGAAAGAACACATGTAAGGCTCTGGCAAAGGAACACTGGCTGCATGCACAAAATGGCCTCCAGCTACATTTTCAAACAACAACAATGAGCAAGAAGAACAATAATTACATGCAAGCCTATGCCAAAGGCAGACTGGATGGATGCAGAAAATGGTCACCAGACACATGGTCAAACAACAACTGCGAACAAGGAGGCATGGAGAGCAAAGAACACATGCAAGCCTATGGACATAGGCTATAAAAATGTCCCCTGGCCATACATCATAGAAAACAAAGACACATGGTGTATGATGACAAACACACACACACACATATATTATATATATATATATATATATATATATATATATATATGTATAAATCTATATATATACATAGAGAGAGAGAGATATTGATTCACAGAAAAAATGCAAAGGTTGAAGTCGCTTAATACTTTGGTTAAGTGCTAAACTGTTAAAGTGATGTCATAGTTAGCTGTTAGAATAAGACACTAGCATTAAAATAACCCAATAACACCTGAAATATGCCAGTTTGTGATTAATAACTTAACTATAACTTGTGCCCCCATCAAGCACTGCTTATGACCTTAACCATGACAAGTAAAATTACATAATTGATGACATCGCTCATGACATCTCAGTCATAGCCTCTGGATAGACCCTGCATCCTGCACACTCCAGAGTGCTAAGGGTAAGGCCTCTTGTCAATCGCTTACATGTTTCAATGTGACTCTGTGTGCACACATCCCCCAACCAGGAAATACCAATGAAGTCTCATGCACTAAAACTCTCTACGACTATCACTTGCAGGAGAAATGTCCCATGCCTGTGACGGGCTGGACTGGGCCGACCCGCACACCGCACCGACTGGTTCTGCTGCTGCCTATAGTGAACTGGGTGTGCCTTCTGCTTCCTCCAATCACAACCTCACAGAGCTGTCCCAGCGGGAACCCCGGTGTTTAAAGGGACCGCTAATTCTTCCTGGGTTGTTGGCGTCCGGGAGTGTTGCAGAAGAGAGGAAGACGGCCGACAGAGACAAGACGGAAGGCGAGGACGATGGGGAATTCAGAGCCATATCCAGCGGCCCCTCGAGCTGGGTGGAGGTGACCGCACCATCAGCGGATTACAGCCGAAAGGAAAACACCAAGAAGCCGGTAGTCCCATCCAGGGACGAAGGAGACAGCCTCCGGGAAGCAGGACGCGAGTGCCACCGATGCTTCAGGAGAAGCGTGGCAGACGCAGGTGCGTGGGGTTTTCTGGGGTAGGGTTAGGGAGGACGGGAGGAGGCGGAAACAAAAGGGTGAAGGGCACATGTACACCGATACTGCACGAGGGAGGGTAAACGGGGAGCGAGAGAGAGAGAGTAAAGGACCAGAGAGAAAAGGAATAAGCACAAAAGACGGAAAACAGGAGAGAGAGGAAAAAACAGAGACATAGAAAAGCAAGGAGAAATTACGGGTACAAAAGGAAAAGGAAAGGTAACAAAGAAACAAGAACAACAGTCAGTCAGTAGGACAATAAAATAGCAAAACAAAGAAGGAAAAAGTAAGGTCAGAGAAGCGAGCATGAAATCTCCCCTTTGGGGAAGGGAAAAAGAAAACAGAGGTAGTGTGAACAGACAACCACAGGAAAGGAAAGGAGGCACAAAGACCAAGAGATAACAGAGTGTGACTCAGGGAAAGACAGCGGCAGGAAGAGATAGGAAAGGAAAAGACGAAACACTTACCAGGTGTATTCTTCTTCTTTCCACATGTGCTTCCCGAGAGACCTAGAGGAAAAGGAAAGAAGAAGACGAAGTACATAAAGACAGCCAGAAGACAAGTCATGGAGAGCACGAATACAACAAACGAAACCCAACCATCACAAACTGTACTATACAATCAATAAAAAAACACTTACGTGTAGATTTAACGAGTACCGAGTGATCATTGGCGTCCATCCTGTATCAATGCCATAGGGGAATTTCACTCAGTACTACTTTATCTGTTTAAGGCCTTTGCTACAGCCTATTAGTGGGGTTCTTGTGATAGATGGTTGAGCATGTGGCATGGGGTTTGTTGGACCTGGTCTTTAGGTCTCTGGGCACTTTACCACTGCTAGCCAGTGCTAAAGTGCATATGTTCTCTGTTTAAAACATGGTAACATTGGCTTTTCCACAATGACACATATTTAATTTACTTGTAAGTCCATCCTAGAGCACACTATACATGCCTAGGGTCTGCAAATTAAATGCTACTATTGGGCATGCTACACTGATTGTGCCACACACTTCAGAATCCCTTCAAACATGACTCAGGCCTGCCACTGCAGAGCCTGTGTGTGCAGTTTTAAACTGACTTGACCTAGCAAGTTAACCTTTTTGCCAGGCTCAAGCCTTCATTTTTAATACTTATAAATCACCCCTAAGATAGGCCCTAGACAGCCCAGGAGCACAATGAAGTGTATTTAAAAAGTAGGACATGCATCTTTCAAGTTTTTCATGCCCTAGTAGTGAAAAACTCCTAAACCAATTTGTTACTACTGCAAGGCCTATCTCTCTCATAGGATAACATTAGGATTACCTTGTCACACGAGTGTAATTTCCATTTAGGAAGAGATGGCACCCACAAGTTTAGTGTCTCTGGAACAACAATTTAAATTCACAACTGAAGTCAGATTTTAAATTGTAATTCTGAAATGCAACTTTTAGAACGTTTAATCATCTGATGCCTTCTGCCTGTCTCTGAATACATGTCTGGGTGGGTGACAGTTAGGCTTTTGTGCATTCTCTCCAGATAGCCCCACAGAAAAGATGCTTAGGTGTGACTGATGAGCCATCTACAGCCTGATGGGCCGTCCTGGGCAGGATGGGAGAGAAAACCTGACCCACCAGAATGGACTGTGTCCTGATTCCACACCAAGGGCTTCATTCCCCCACTATAGTGAGTCTGGAGCCAGGGCAAGAAGGATAGGGTCTTTGTGCACTTTAGAGGTCTCTCTTTGAAGTCTCCCATCTCACAGCCACCACTAGGTATAAGAAATGGACATCACCAACTCAGTACACTTCTGGCACAGTGGATCTCTGCCAGGAAGAAGAACTACTGTGTTGCTGAAAGGGCTGCCACTCTGCGTGACTCCTGCTTTGCTGAGCTGACTAGCTGCCTGCTTCCTCCTTACCTGGGAGTGAGAAGGACTGGACCTTCATCTCTACATCCCACAACTAAAGTGACACCAAGGGCTTTCTGACTTGCTTCCTGTTCTTCTGAAGTCTCAAGGACACAAAAACTTCCAACTCACCTGCTACAGCTCCTGGACCTGTCATCCTCCAGCTCCTGATCCCCAAGAGGTGCCCCTTCAGTCCTGGTCCCTTGAAGTGTTGTTTGACCCCTGAAATCAAGCTTTTGTGCTCTTCAAGACCACAAATGTGCCTGCTCACACTGGAACCGCTAGCTCAAAGAATCAGTGTATGCTGCTGCTAGATCGTTTTTTAACAAGCAGCCATTGATCCTCACAATCAGAGGCTCCAGTCCATCTGTCTGTGACACACGTCCCCAGCAACAACCTTCAGCGATGCTTTATTTGCTCCCAGCACATGTCTTCCCAACAAATGTGTCTCTTGGCTCAACTCTTGAAAAGGTAAAACCTCAGCTGGACTTTTTTGGGATTGTACCCAACCTGCTCTCCATCTCAGTCGACCTGAACTTTTGGATTTAACCCAGTCTAGTGCAATCAGATAGCCCCGGTTGGTGCTTAATGCTTGTAAGCACTATATTGCATTTTAATGTTTAAAAATTCGTATATCAACTTCTACTTATTGGATTTTTGTCATTGTGGTCATGTTTGGTTCATTAAATTAAGCTCTATTCTTCTATGCAGGTGTAGTGTCTTTTTGGGTGTTTTCACTGTTTTAGTTTTTTAAGTTTTGCAGAAACACTTTATACATTGCCTCTTAAGTTAAGCCTGACTGCTCTGTGCCAAGGTACCAGAGGGTGAGCACAGATTAATTTAGGATGTGTATCTGCCTTACCCTGTCTAGGATTGCAGTTCCTGCTTGGACAGGGTGCATACCTCTGCCAACCAGAAACCAAATTTATAACAGGGATCCATAGAGTGAAGTATACAAGTTCCACACTTTGAAGTGGTCAAGATCTATTCGAACGGCAGAGTTTGATCTATCACAAACAAATCTACCAGTCATTAAATGTGATTAACTGCGAAGCCTAGAATTTTTTTTGCATTATGGGTATTCCCAGTCCACCCTTGAAGGAAAATTGCACACAGTTTGCTAATCCGACCTGCGGTGTGCTACCGAGCTGTAAAAAAGTGCTGAGTAGCGATTAAAAGAACTGTTCTGTGAGTGAATAAGATTAGTTCGGGGTGATGTAAAGAGGGCATGAAAGTGTAACCCCTTACCATTATGGATAGGGGAAAAGCCGCTCAGCATGCCATATTTCCAAATAGTTTGCTATGAAAGTGAATCAATATTGAGATTCTAGCTCTTTTACTCATCATTCACCACTATCATGCAAAGGTAGCAAAAATGATCATTCACAGCTCACAGTTTAGTGCCACTCAAGACTGCATGTGGCTCACCCCTCATAGCCAGAGAACTGAAACTTTCCTAGTTAACCTGAAGACCAGTGTCAAGTCTCATCTGGATTTCAATAGGAGGGAGTGATACTGTGTCCCATCTCCTCCATCAGCCCAACAGGCCCCAGAATAGTTAAAGCCTCACCATACTAACGGGGAAGAAGAGAATGGATAAACACAGGTGCGTCTTCAATATTGTCCATGGGGTATGCCTGTAGTGGGAACTGCCTTTGTATCTTTACCTATAGGAGAAAAGAATTCATGTAAGGACAATCCTACTCTGTAATAGACCAGTTCTTACAGTGTGCTTTAAATAGAGAACCATACAAACCACCCTATCTTATGTTCCCTTACCCTCACTGATGTTGGTGTAAATAATGGCAGTTATGCAGTGTTCCAAAGAGGAGATGAGAGAAGACATCTAGAATTGATGGTGCATCTTAAAATACAAGAACAGCAAGATTATATCACTACTTCTCTTGTTGACACCTTCCTGTGTGAACAAAGAAATACAATGACCCACGAGACTAACTTGTGACTTAACTGGCAACCCAAAGAAGATTAATACTATAAGAATATGCACATGATAAAACCGAAAGAAACGAGAAAACAAGCCAACTAATCCAGAGGTGAACATAAACAATATTCCCCACAACATTGGGTAAGCATTAGTGGTGGGATGAGCTCATGGAGTTCTACTCTGCGGAATTCCGTGGAGTTGGTTAAAAAACTCAGTGGAATTCTGCACAGTTCTGCGTGTGGTGGAGTGGTGCCTGCCCTACCACCCTGGCCTGAATTAGCCCGATCTCAGAAGCGGTAAGCAGGGTTGGACCGCCCAACCATGCTTAGCGCTTCTGAGGTCGGGTGCATTCAAGCCAGGGTCGTATGCCAAAGGCTGCCGTTTCAGGACTCTTGTGCGGACACAGCCCACCAGCCTGGCACCTGTTACTCCCAACCACACCTGCACACTTCCCTTCACCAACTGCCCTCCTTCACAAACGTTGTATGGAAAGCTTAGCACACCCCCTGTCTTGCACCAGGCTTGCAGTGGCTTCCTCTGCATAGGGGTGGGTGGAGAGCTCTGATTCGCTGGTGGAGCCCAAAAATCCGCTAGATCTCACTGTGTGCGTACTGCAGCCCAACTATGGGTCACACAGCGCAAGTGCAGACAGTCTGCCCTTGCGCTGTGTTACCCATAACTTGGCTGCAGTGCGCACTCCTAGTCCGATGTTGGTGCGGCAGCATGGATCTGCTGCCGGCACCAGCTCTGGATCCTCCAGGCCTCCCGCGGCCAGTAGCCTTAGCTGGGCCCAGGAGCAGGGGGCAGAGAGAGGCAGAGCCCCAGGCCGCTGGCAATAAGGACCCAGGATAGTCCTCATTTTAAATTTTTTTGTTTTGTTCACATGTGCACAAGAGGCTTGAAAGGGCAGCTTTCGCTGTCTGCGGCACCAGTCTGAATTCAGGCCAGGGCCGTAGGCAGCGAAAGAAAGCTGCCCTTTCAGGCCTCTTGTGCACTAGCCTGCCCTGTTTGCAATGCACAAGGGACAGGCCAGAGCACAAGAGGCCTGAAACAGGAGCTTTCACTGCCTACACCCCTGGCCTGAATTCAGGCCAGGGCAGTAGGCAACGAAAGCATCTTTCAATGCCTATGGCCTACTCCTGAATCCACCCGATCTTGGAAGCACTATTCAGGATCGGGCTGACCCTTATTAGCGCTTCTGAGATCGTATGCATTTAGAAGAGGGTGACACTTTGCCGCTCATGGAATTCCACCTTTGTGGAATTCCACAGAGTTTTAAAGTAGATCCGTGGAATTTTCAGGAGTGGAACTCTGTGCACTCAACCCAGGCCTACTGTGCACTTACACACAGCCTCAGACCGCCCTTTCATTAGGGCCCTCTAGGAGGCTGGACTGGCTTGTAGTGAGTACCAAGGGGTACTTACACCTTGCACCAGGCCCAGGTATCCCTTATTAGTGTAGAGGGGTGTCTAGCAGCTTAGGCTGATAGAAAAGGTAGCTTAGCAGAGCAGCTTAGGCTGAACTAGGAGACGAGTGAAGCTCCTACAGTGCCACTAGTGTCATATGCACAATATCATAAGAAAACACAATACACAGATATACTAAAAATGAAGGTACTTTATTTTTATGACAATATGCCAAAGTATCTCAGTGAGGACCCTCAGTATGAGGATAGCAAATATACACAAGATATATGTACACAATACCAAAATATGCAGTAATAGCAATAGAAAACAGTGCAAACAATGTATAGTCACAATAGAATGCAATGGGGGCACATAGGGATAGGGGCAACACAAACCATATACTCTAGAAGTGGAATGCGAACCACGAATGGACCCCAAACCTATGTGACCTCGTAGAGGGTCGCTGGAACTGTAAGAAAACAGTGAGGGTTAGAAAAATAGCCCACCCCAAGACCGAGAAATGTGGGTGCCAAGTGCACCTAAGTTCCCCAAAGAGCACAGAAGTCGTGATAGGGGAATTCTGCAGGAAAGACCAACACCAGCAATGCAACAACGATGGATTTCCAGATGAGAGTACCTGTGGAACAAGGGGACCAAGTCCAAAAGTCACGATCAAGTCGAGAGTGGGCAGAAGCCCAGTAAATGCCAGCTGTGGGTGCAAAGATGCTGCCACTGGATGGTAAAAGCTGACGATTCTGCACGAACGACAAGGGCTAGAAACTTCCCCTTTGGAGGATGGATGTCCCACGTTGTGAAGAATTGTGCAAAACTGTTTTCCCGCAGAAAGACTGCAAACAAGCCTTGCTAGCTGCAAGGGTCACTGTTAGGGTTTTTGGATGCTGCTGTGGCCCAGGAAGAACCAGGATGTTGCCAATTGCGTGAGGAGACAGAGGGGGCACCCAGCAAGAGAAGGAGCCCACTCATAAGCAAGCAGCACCCACAGAAGTGCTGGAACAGGCACTACCAATTGGAGTGAATCGGTGCTCACCCGAAGTTGCACAAGAGAGTCCCACGCCGCCGGAGGACAACTCAGGAGGTCGTGCAATGCAGGTTAGAGTACCGGGGACCCAGGCTTGGTTGTGCACGAAGGAAATCCTCGGTGAGTGCACAGGAGCCGGAGTAACTGCAAAACACGCAGTTCCCAGCAATGCAGTCTAGCGTGGGGAGGCAAGGACTTACCTCCACCAAACTTGGACTGAAGAGTTACTGGACTCTGGGAGTCACTTGGATAGAGTTGCTGAGTTCAAGGGACCTCGCTCGTCATGCTGAGAGGAGACCCAGAGGACCGGTGATGCAGTTCTTTGGGGCCTGCGGTTGCAGGGGGAATATTCCGTCGACCCACAGGAGATTTCTTCGGAGCTTCTAGTGCAGAGAGGAGGCAGACTACCCCCACAGCATGCACCACCAGGAAAACAGTTGAGAAGGCGGCAGGATCAGCGTTACAGTGTCGCAGTAGTCATCTTTGCTACTTTGTTGCAGTTTTGCAGGCTTCCAGCGCGGTCAGCAGTTGATTCCTTGGCAGAAGGTGAAGAGAGAGATGCAGAGGAACTCTGATGAGCTCTTGCATTCGTTATCTAAGGAATTCCCCAAAGCAGAGACCCTAAATAGCCAGAAAAGGAGGTTTGGCTACTTAGGAGAGAGGATAGGCTAGCAACACCTGAAGGAGCCTATCAGAAGGAGTCTCTGACGTCACCTGCTGGCCCTGGCCACTCAGAGCAGTCCAGTGTGCCAGCAGCACCTCTGTTTCCAAGATGGCAGAGGTCTGGAGCACACTGGAGGAGCTCTGGGCACCTCCCAGGGGAGGTGCAGGTCAGGGGAGTGGTCACTCCCCTTTCCTTTGTCCAGTTTTGCGCCAGAGCAGGGCTGAGGGATCCCTGAACCGGTGTAGACTGGCTTATGCAGAGATGGGCACCATCTGTGCCCATCAAAGCATTTCCAGAGGCTGGGGGAGGCTACTCCTCCCCAGCCCTGACACCTTATTCCAAAGGGAGAGGGTGTAGCACCCTCTCTCTGAGGAAGTCCTTTGTTCTGCCTTCCTGGGCCAAGCCTGGCTGGACCCCAGGAGGGCAGAAACCTGTCTGAGGGGTTGGCAGCAGCAGCAGCTGCAGTGAAACCCCGGGAAAGGCAGTTTGGCAGTACCCAGGTCTGTGCTAGAGACCCGGGGAATCATGGGATTGTCTCCCCAATACCAGGATGGCATTGGTGGGGCAATTCCATGATCTTAGACATGTTACATGGCCATATTCGGAGTTACCATTGTAAAGCTATACATAGGTAGTGACCTATGTATAGTGCACGCGTGTAATGGTGTCCCCGCACTCACAAAGTCCGGGGAATTGGCCCTGAACAATGTGGGGGCACCTTGGCTAGTGCCAGGGTGCCCACACACTAAGTAACTTAGCACCCAACCTTTACCAGGTAAAGGTTAGACATATAGGTGACTTATAAGTTACTTAAGTGCAGTGTAAAATGGCTGTGAAATAATGTGGACGTTATTTCACTCAGGCTGCAGTGGCAGGCCTGTGTAAGAATTGTCAGAGCTCCCTATGGGTGGCAAAAGAAATGCTGCAGCCCATAGGGGTCTCCTGGAACCCCAATACCCTGGGTACCTCAGTACCATATACTAGGGAATTATAAGGGTGTTCCAGTATGCCAATGTAAATTGGTAAAATTGGTCACTAGCCTGTTAGTGACAATTTGGCAAGAAATGAGAGAGCATAACCACTGAGGTTCTGATTAGCAGAGCCTCAATGAGACAGTTAGTCATAACACAGGTAACACATACAGGGCACACTTATGAGCACTGGGGCCCTGGCTGGCAGGGTCCCAGTGACACATACAACTAAAACAACATATATACAGTGAAATATGGGGGTAACATGCCAGGCAAGATGGTACTTTCCTACAGGCCCCACACAGGAAGCAGCACATCAGCTCACTACCAGCAGCCTGGTCTTTTCACAAAGGGCCTAGGCCTGGATCCACAACTGATGCCAGTGCAGCCCCTCAGTAGCAGCTTGGAGCGTCCCTGAGTGTAAAGTGAAGCCCAGTTATGGGCTACACAGCACAAGCACAGACTGTCTGCACTTGCTCTAACTGGCCTGCTTTGCACACCAGTGGGCTAATCTCCGCTGCCGGGGCTAGCAGAGTTCGTTGGTCGAACTCTGTGATCCATGTTGAGCACGGAGTGCCAAAAAACGCAGTTAACTGCACCAGTGGAGCGGCGCTCACCGCCCACCCCTAGTAAGCATTACATCATGCCAAGCACCTTTGCTTTATAACATTATCATATTTAACAGTCGCTTGCTTTAAAGTTAATTACAAAAGATTTGAGAGAGCAAGGTTAGAACTGCACTAGCCAATTAGAGCTCTACTTTTTTGTCTAAAAAGGTTTGTTGATTAAGTGAGGGCTTCAAATCCCCTGTGAATTGCTCTAGATCCCATCACTCAGATAAGTATTGCTTTTGGATGTGCTGCACATTTTACCACTTGTTAAATTATTGTCTGGTTTATCAAGTGTTTTCTTTTTCTTTCTGTTGCAGGATTCAACCCAACAACAACACAAGCAAAAGGCCGAGTGGCACGGTTTGAAGCTACTGCCGCTGCTACTAGGAAATGAATACACCGGCAGAGCTGAAGGATTCCAGGAGCAGAGACAAGGATGTCAACAAGGAACATGGATGAAGTACAAATGAGTGCAAGCTGGGGAGAAATCAGCTGGAATGGCAAGCAGCTTTCTGCAGGGCTGCACATGGCTTTTTAGCCAGCGCAACCCTACTCTCAAGATGACCACTCGACCCGCACCTCCATAGACAAACAGAATCGTGGCCAGTCCCTGCTGCTGCCAACCCAACAGGCACAACAGCCAGCTGCATCCAAAAATTGAAGCATTTAGGTTAGGTGTGGATTGGTGTACGTGGGCCATAGAATATAATAGAGTATATCACAATCATATTGTATTGTATTGTAATAGTATTTATAAAGCACTTATTACCTCTGACGAGGCATCAAAGCACTTTTCAGCGAGTAGCACGCTACTCTGGAACCCAAGAGGAATTAGTTGTGGATTAGTATAGGGAAATATGAGTACAGTTTTAGTATTATTATGAGTTAATTTGAGCAGAGGATATGTGAGTTTGTTAGTTAGATTGACTAGTGTAATGGAGGGATAGAGGAGGGAAGAATGTAGAAGTGTTAACTTATCTAGGAGCTACGCAATGACCTATGAACATGTTAAGCATAGAATAACATACGCTTATATATGTTTATACACACACACACACATACACACATGCATACACACACATATACACATATACACAGCAAGGGAGCGAGGACTCCCGAAACGCGTTGGGTTTTTTCTGTTTGCCATAATAAAGAAAGTAGTTATTGGACACCGTGTGGCAGAGACTTTTTTCCATAAGTTGGAACTTGCACGTTTTATTTTAAGGGTTCCGCGACCCTTGTCTTTGCTGCCTGTGAGAGGGCGCCGAGTCACAGGGCTTTTTATTGTTTGGTATATATATATATGTATGTGTATATATATATATATACATTCACATGCATATTTAATCATGAGTAAATATACACTTGTTAAACAGGTTTAAAGAGTATGTGTGTAATTTATTGTTATGACATAGTAGTGATACATATTTCCTAAAGAACTATACATTTCTAGAATATACACATAATCAGATTAAGAATATTTATCAACACAGGCATATGCAGTCCATTGCTGGATGAATATGGTGGTTATGAAGAAAAGAACCAACTCTTGAGTAGTCTTCTGAAGATAAGATAGTTATCCGTGGATCTTATGTTTGGGGGTAATGAATTACATAGGTTGGCTGCTTGAACGGAGAAGGGTGTACCACCTATAGTCTTTTTCTTGTATGGTGGTGTACTAAGGCAGGGTGCCAATCTTGAGCGGAGGTTTCTTTGTTGAATGTATTTGGTTATTTTCTTTCTGATACAAAGATGTCTTGTTGCATGTATAGCTTTGTGGGTGATACAATGCAGCTTGAAGGTGGATCTTCTGGCAATGGGTAACCAGTGTAGTGCTCTCAATGCAGGGAAGTGTGGGCTTGTGGCTTTACATGTAAACGTAGGCTGTCAGCGGAGTTCTGAATATGTTGTAGTTTGTTCATAATAGATAGAGATGATCCATGGTAGAGGCCATTGGCATATTCCAGTTTGGATAGTACAAGAGACATAATAGCCTGCACCTTGTGTGGAAATCCGAGGTTGGGGAAGATGCGTCTCAGAGTCTTCAAAGTGATGAAGCTTGTTTGTGCTAATTTGTCCACTTGGGCATTCATTGTTAACTTGGAGTCCATAGTAATTCCAAGGTTTTTAACTTCCTTGGATAATTGAGGAGGTGGTCCGAGATCATCAGACGCACAGTGGATCATCATTTTTCCAGTCACCACATATTTCTATTTTGGAGGCATTTAGTTTGAGATGGCTCCAAGTCATCCACTGATCAACGGCTCTGAAGCAACTGAAGATTTGTGAGTTTGCAATGTCTTTGGGGCATTCCAATTTAAGTAGTATTCGTGTGTCATATGCATAGTTGTAGCATATGAGTTGAAAATCATTGATCAGTTCTACTAATGATATCATGTAGATGTTGAAAAGCAAAGGTGAGATGAGTGATCCTTGGGGGATCCCTGCTTTTGTGGGGTACGGTTGGGATGAGAAGGGGGAAGAATAGATAATATTAGTTCTGTTTTGAAGGTAGGATGTAATCCAGTCAAGAGCTGTCCCTTCTATGCCGGCTTCATGGAGTCTTAGAATTAGGGTGTCATGGTCAGTCGTATCAAAGGCAGCCGTGAAGTCCAAGAGAAGTAGTTCAGCAACTCCATTGCGGTTGACTGTGTTTTTAAGATCATCCCAGATTGCTATGAGTGCTGATTCAGTGCCTCTTCCTAGGTGGAATCCAGTTTGGTAGTCTGAAAGTATGGAATTGTCTTCAATGAATTGTGACATCTGGGCGAATGCTGCTCTTTCTATCAGTTTGCACAGGAAAGGTCCATTTGTGATTGGTCTGTAGTTGTTGGGGTCCGGCGGGTCTAAGTTTGTTTTCTTTAATTTTGGACGTATGTATGTCTTTTTCAGGTCTTCAGGAAAAGTTCTTGTAGTTAAAGAGTTGTTGATGATTCTTCTTACAGGTGTAGCAGCAGACGTAGATGAAATAATTTTCTTGAAGCTGTGTGGTAGACAAGGGTCAGAAGGGCAACTGGAAGGCCTTCTTGCTTTGACCAAATCCATAAATTCACCTTGTGATATTTGTTTGAAGGGCTGTAGAGGCTGGGTTGGTTTTTCTTAGAGGGGATTTTAGGAAAGGGGTTGGTGCTGATGTTTTCCTTCTGTCTTAAATAGGAGTCCAATATGTCTGCCTTGGTTGTGTAATGAGTTGCCAGTTTGTTTGTGGAATCTTGAGTAGTGGGATGACTTCCTTCCATGCATTTAGGTTTTCAGAATTCATTGAGAATTTTATAAAATTCTTTGGTTGTAGATTTAACATTTAGAATTCTGTCTGAGTAGTACCTTTTTTAGCTTTTTTGATTGATGATTTGTATATTCTGTTAAGTTTGTGTAGCTGCAGTTTGTCTTTAATATTGTTTGTTTTGAGCCAGGTCCGCTGTAACCTTCTGATTTGTTACTTTATTTTTTTAAGCTCAGTGTTTCTCCAAGGTGTTGGTTTTCCTTTGTTCCATTTAGTTTTTCTGAGTTGTATTAGGTTATCAAAAGCTTCTTGTAGTCACTAATAAAGTTTTGGAACAAAATTAATTGTATCTAAATCTGTGTTGGCTACTAGTTGTGTTTCTAAGTCATCAAAATTAAGTTTGCTCCATGGTCAATAGGTGCATGTTTGTAAGTAGTTGTGGGGTGTGTTGATTTGTGGTGTTTTATGCCGGAAAGTTATTAAGTAGTGGTCTGACCATGTGATTGGTGTGATGTTATGAACAGTAACAAGTTCAGGCTTAGCAAAAATGACATCTACGCTGTCTCCAGCGATGTGTGTGGGATTGTGTACAATCTGATGTAGGTTCAATGGGACTAGGTCAGTGGTGATAGCTTTTGGATGAGGCATATTGGGTTTGTCAATCCAAATATGTAGGTCCCCAAGAATGCATAGGTTTGAATATAATGTAATAATGTTTGAGACGGTATCTAGAAAAGCATCTGGGAATGTTGAGTTGTTAGGTGGAGGTCTGTAAAGGAGGAGAAAGTTGCAGGAGGAAGTTGGAGTAGGGAAGCATCTGGTGAGGAGGGCTTCACAACCTTGTATGGAAATGTTGTCTGTTTTACTAAGATTTATTGCTTTTTTGAATATAATAGCTAGTCCACCTCTTCTCTTGCCTATACGGTTTTGTGTGATGGTTTGATAGCCCGGAGGAGGGGCTGCATGCAACACTGGGGCCATAGATTTGTGGTGCTTGTTTTTTTAGAGTGATCGAGCGTTTATGAGCTGGCAGTTTAGAAAGTGTGCTAGTGGCGGTGTTGTTTTGTTTAGGAGAAGGGTGAGCAGTATATTTTGAGCTTGTAGCAGGTGTGTTGTTAGTTGTGATAACTATGTGAGGGTAACAATAGTCTTGTTTTTCAATATAGTGTTTCTCTTCCACCAGGCTTAGGAGGCATTTTGGGTCTGTGTGTGTCAGTGGTGGAACTGGTGACTGAGAGAGACATGAAGAGTGTACTTCTTTTTGTAGGGTAGCCTTATTATGTATGTATATATATATATATATATATATATATATATATATATATATATAGCAACAACCCATCTTCATCTCCATTATGCCACTGAAAACTAGTGTAAGTTGTATGTGCTGAGGCACTTCAACTCTGCTAGGGTTTCACTCACCAATGGAAATAGGAGCAGTGAGAGTAGACACCCCTGAAGCAAGACATGTCCAATGGGAAATAGGGAGGACAGTACGCTATTCACCCTGACTTTTGTCTAGAGGTCCGCCCAAAGTGCTGCAACATACTTCCAGTAACAAGGCAGAAGTCCCTCCTCGACTGGACCCGTGATCAGTGCCTCCTCAAATAAAAATGGCAGCTGCAACAAAGAAGCATATTTCTTGAGGAATTCCAGTGAGAATCCATTAGACCCGGGGACCTTGCCAGAAGGCATGTCCTTGATAGCATGATGGATCTTGTCCATCATGATCAAGATGTCCAGTTTGTGCCGATCCTCCTCTGAGAAAACTGCCATGGGGATGTCAAGTATTACAAGGCATTTACATTTTACTTGTGGGGTCACGGGGTTTCGTCTATCTATTTCAAAAGCATTGACTCTGCACATCCTCTTACTGCAGTTTTGAATGCGTCCCATAGTGATGTCTATGAGGAAACCGGACCCTTGTGCTCAAAGGATTCTTCTATTATGTCTCAGAGCACAGTGGCCAATTTCTTGTTTCTTGACCACCAGGCATTTAGTCACTCTATGCCTCTTCAGCTCTTCTTCACCCCGCAGAGTCACATCTCTACTGGTAAGTGGTCATGGTCAGAGAGTCCACTTTGCAGGAGACAACCCAGCATTAAAACAGCTTATGTTGCGGGAACGAAAATATAGTTTATATGTGATCGGTTGTATACCAATGTCATCTGCAGTGTATTTCTTGGCATAAAGAATTGATGCTCCCCTCTTGATATTATTGTTCAAGCATTTTACATTTCAAGAGTTTACAATTGTAAGAAGTTGGATTATTGGTGGAGGTGGGTGGAAGCTGTACTCAGACAACAACCACAATCATTGTCACTAAATTAACCTGTCCTTAGCCCTTTGGAAACTTGACACAAAACAGTCAGGCTTAACTTAGAGGCAGTGTGCAAAGTATTAAAGCAGCACTCAAAAGTAATTAAGTGAAAACACAACACATGAAAAATCCTAGAACAATTAAAAAAGAGTACAATTTAATAAATAAAATGATACCAGAATAGCAAATATTCAATCAATAGACGGGGGATATTCAATTTTACCATTTTAGGTTGCGATAGCACCTAAAAGCACAAAGTGCCACTTCTATCATCTGATTGTTCTAGACAAATTCAGGCCTGCTGCAAAGGAGTGTGGGCCGGATATAGAAGCCAGGTCATTCCTGCTGAAACCGTTACCTTTTCAAGTATAGTACGAAGAGTTCCAGTTGCGTTGGAGGAACCTAAAACTTCAGAAGTGTACCTTTTCTTCTTCAGAAGTGTACTCTGATGCCAACCAAGGATCCAGGACCTTGCGTGGATCAGGGACTTATTCTAGCAGAGGCCAGCAGGGCTCATGCTGGTCTATTAACATTCCAGGCAGGTCAAGGGCAGCATGTCATCTGGGCAGTTGCAGGATGGCATCTGGAGTTTGTTGTGTCCCTGTAGCTCAGAACAAGAGGTCATCCAACTGACCCTTAGAGTAACTCAGGTATCCTGGGATGAAGGGAGCAGGTTAATTCTTCCTTCTCAGAGTTCAGGGCAGGCCTCAAGCATCTAGGCAGTCATCTGCGGAACAAGGCAGCGCCTTTCTCTTCCAATGTCCGCAGGTTCTGGAGTGTTTTGAAGAGAGATTCTGGGGGTCCAATATTTATATCTGGTGCCCATCTTTGAAGATGGGGGATTACCTAGGTTACCCCCTCATCTGGTTGTGGAAAGCTCTTTTTTACCTCCGCTAAGGCACCAAGAAGTGTGACATGACAAAAGACTAGTTACAGGCTCCTTTGTGTGTGCTGCAGGAAAGTCCTTTGAAGTGTAAGTGAGGCAGGGAAAGCACCACCCCAACCATCCTGGTAAGAGGGCAGATTTTGTAAACACTTAGTTGTAACCGCCGCGCAGCCGGCAATGCGGCCGCACTTCCGAGGTGGCCATTTCAACATCCCCGCTGAGTTTCCGCCCGCCTGCCCAGCGGGGATGACGGCTGCAACGCGGTGTTGCGGCGGTGCGACAGGTGTAGTTGCACCCATCACGCTTTTCACTGTCTGCTCCATGGGGCTGTGGCAGGGGGCCCTGTGACTCCCCTTTCCACCAGCCTTTTCATGACAGTTCCTACCGCCATGAAAAGGCTGGCGGGAGGGGGACTCGTAATCCCCTGGGCAGCGCTGCAAGCAGCGCTGCCCTGGAGGATTACAACCGCGGGGACCAACGTGGCGGTAAAACGCCGGTCCTGGCGGTGCAACCGCAGCGCTTCCGCCGCAGTCGTAATTCCATGGATTGTAGTGTGTTGTCGGTGCATCCGACGAAACATTGTAATGAGGGCCTTAGTCTCTTTTTGCATCACAGTCTGGGAGAAATTTACTAGGCACGGGCATAGAACTCCACACTTCCAGCTGAGTTCATGAAATTCGAGTACTTCAACTTCGCTGAGTAGCATGGAGATCCCGAATCCCGCAGTCCGGCACAGAACGGAGTTGATTTGCACACATAAATTGTGTTTTGGCACTCTCTCGCGAGTACCACGATACACTAGGGTTGTTATCGAGTGCACACAAGACTTTGAATTCACTTGCGGTGTTTCTGGCCACGCTCGCAGGACTTCACATTTACCTATGCTGCTTCACCGATGGTGGCCCATACAGTCCTGCTCTCGAGTGCAAATACACCTGAATTAGATGTTCTACTTGAGATGCATTTAAATCTAGTCAAAAGTACTTTTTGAGTGGGTTTGTTTCTCCAATGGACCCATCAAGTTGTTCTTTAGATTGAGAAGCCTTTTTTTTTCAAACAGGAAAGAAGTGCCCTAGAGACTCCAACTTCCTGTTTCTGTACAGCAGGCTCATCCCACTGTTTTGTCCGTCTCCTGGTCCCTTTTCACTTGAATTTTGAGGTGGAAGGATCATTCTCTTTGTCTCCTGGGTATACCCTTGTATTTAAGGACTTTGTTTTTGTGAAATCAGTTCCAAAACTATTGAATAAGCACGCTGTTTGTTTGCTAGGGCCTTCACCATTATTCTTTTGTATTTTAATATGATTTAAAAAATGTATAGTGGTGGATGGCTTGGAGTTTAAGTGTGGGCCTAGTTATTTCTTTTGCATTTCATTGATTTTTCATCTTTTGTAAAGGAATATTGTTGTACAGCTCAGTACCTATCTTTTTCTATATGTTTGTAACATTTGCAATATTATTTTATTATGTGGCCTAGATTCCAAAGGGACATCTAGCCAGTGAGCGCCATTACTAGTAGTCATCACTGCATGAAATAAATATTTCAGTGTTATATGCTTAAAACATCATTCATGGCAGGGATAGCATTGGATTCAATTTCAAATGTTGGCTTTTGCTTACATTTTTTTTTTACATTTATATATTGTGTGGTAATATTTAATGGCATAGGAGGAAGTATATACTATTGTTGTGAAATTTGTATAGCTCAGTCAGTTTTCGTGTTTTGCATTACTGAATTAATGTTAGTGTTTTCTTCTGGGTTACCACCATTCCTCCTTATGGCCAGTGTGTGTGAGTGTGTGTGTGTGAGGGGGTGTGTAGGTGCATGTACATATATTTTTTTCACTGAAAAAGACAAAGGTTCAAGATAAGTTAAACTTAGGAAAACTTAATTTATTTCTCTCTTTTTCACTCTAACCGTGTTAGGGTTGTCTCTTATGTAGGGACAAAGCTAAACCTCTCTGAAGAACTATAATGAAAGTGAAACACATGTCAGGGTTACTTTTACTCATTTAGGTTGGCTTGGATGGAATTTAACCAGTCCGAAGCCATAATGCTGTGCCTGGAGTGGTAAAAGGCTTTCATCGTTTTGAAGCTCAGCGAGGATGGCACTGTGCCAATCCTATGCTTAAAGATTTTGCCGTACAAATGGCAAATACTTTGTCCTTGTCTAGCTCCATGTGGAAAATACTATGCGAATCCTATGCTTGAAAACTTTACTAAATAAAAAGACATTTGCTAGATAAAAAGACGTTAGAGTGTCGCTGATGTTGCAGGGTGCTCCTTACTGGAGAGGCCCTTCATCTAAACTTGGGAACTACCCAGAGTTTTCTCTTCTTCTTTGCCTAATTTATGAGTCACTCTAACCCTGAAATATATATATATATTGTTCCTGAGGGACCCACTCCCAGGGCTCAGCCTAAAAATGTATTTATTGTTTTTGGGAGGGAGGCCATAAGGCCCTCGTCCCCAAGCCAATCTTGGCCAAGGGGACCCAATCCCCTGGGGCCCAACCTATTTATTTTTTGTTGGGAAGGGGGGGCCATGTGGCACCACTCCCCTATTAACTAGTGGCCGTCGGCAATAGGTAGTTATAGTTAGGACCTAGCTTCTATAGAAAAAGCTTTTTTTTGCTTACCTTTGTCTTAGGTGCCACTTTACAAATCTTCCCGAGAATTTGCAAAACAATTTGACAGTCACATGAGCTGCTGTCTGGGAAGTTTCAGATGATCTGAGATGCAAGGATGAGATAAAGTGTGGGTGAAATTTAGGGAGTTTCCTATGTTAATTCCCATTAGAAAAACTGAACAGTGATAGGTCCAATATCACTAGATGGAATTATACCAAGTTTGGCTGAAAGGTAGCTCTTGGTCCAAAAACAGCCTTTTTTGGTATTTGGTGTAAATACGTTAAATAGTTTTAGATAAATGAAGGAAACCCAAAATTTGTATATCTAGGGACGCGAAGGATTTGTGATCCCTCCCGATCTTGTGCTGAGATCTGATTGGTTAACAACACTTCAACAAGGAGGTGTTGTCAGCCATGTTGGGACTCTGCTTAACATTTTTTTTTTTTTTATCAGAAAAATTAGTGGATCTAGATTCAGGCCCTGCAGACAATCCCTGCTGCTCACAGCCAAAGGTCATGCGTGGTGCTGGGCTGGGTGGGTATAGGGGTTGGCTGGAGAGCCTGGCTCATTCACCCATATAGCCACTCACACACCCACTCACTCAACCAAATGCAAACATTCAATCAGCCACATGCTCACCCATACAGCTTCTTATACATCCAGTCACCCTCCCATACAGCAAATTATTCAACCACTCACTCACCCATTGACCCACTCACACACCCACTCATCCATCCATACAACCATTTTAACTCACTGGATGATGTCAATAGTGATGTCATTAGTGATGCCATTGAGATATCATCAGTGTTGTCATCAGTGACAACCCATATAAACACCCAACCTTGTGCTGCCCATGGCCTTCGGCTGTGCGCAGTGGGTGTTGTCTTCAGGGCCTGGCCTGTGGCCCCATTCTCAAGGGGCATGGCCTAACATATAGAGGCCCATATTTATACTTTTTTGCGTCGCATTTGTGTCATTTTTTGATGCAAAACTGATGCAAACCTACAAAATACAATTCGATTTTGTAAGTTTGTGCCACTTTTGCGACAAAAAATGATGCAAATGTGACTCAAAAAAGTATAAATATGGATCATTATTTTTAGAGGGAGGGGGCTGTGTGGCCCCCCTCACCAGGCCGATCTCAGCCCAAGGACCACATCCCCTGGGGCCAGGCCTAAATATTTAATTATGTTTTGGGAGGGGAGCCATGCTGTCCCCCCTCCCAGGCCGATCTCAGCCCCGGGGACCCCATTCCCTTGGGACCTGGTCTAAATATTTAATTTTGTCTTGGGGAGGGCTCCCCAGGACGATCTTGTCCCTGGGAGCCCCACCCCCAGGGCTCAGCCTAAAAATGTAATTCTTTTTTTTGGGGAGGAGGGTCATGAGGCCCCCATCCCCAGGCCAATCTTGGCCAAGGAGACCCAATCCCCTGGAGCTCGGTCTAGATATTTATTTTTTGGTTGGGAAAGGGAGGGGCACGTAACACCCTTCCCAGGCCCGATCTTTGCCCTGGGGACCCCATCTCCCAGGGCCTAGCCATGTGACCTGGGGCCCCCCATGATACCCAGACACAATGTTGGTGACCGTTGGGAGAGCCTGAAGGCCTCCGCGGTCCTAGCCAGCTCCTCACCTCCTGTGGGATCCAGCATTGCTGTCACAGCAGCTCCCTCTCTGTGAGAGCAGTTTCCTCTGTTTCCCTGCATGCATCTCCGCTGGCAAGGAAACAGAGAAAACCTCCACTCACATAAAAGTGTGAGTTGTTTGAAGCTCTTACTTCATCCAAAAGGAGTGTTTGCTGTGACTTGGTGGGAGCTGTCAAAGCTTCCTCATTATGGTTTGTGAATTCTTTGCGACATCAGATATGCAAATTTGGATTTCCTTTAATTTCCCCTAAACTCCTGAATGAATTTATACCCCAAAGCACAATCTGCGTACTGAAAGCTAGCCAAATTTGGTGTAATTCCACCAGTGGTTCGGGCTGTAGCCGTGTTCAAAGATCCCATGGGAATTAACATGGGAAATGGTTCTCGAACCCCATATGACGGATCACCCTGAAACTTCCCACGCACAACAAAAATTGCTGGAAAACTTTGTTTGGAAAATGTAATGAAGATTCATCAGTTGATGCCGAAGATATAGGCAAGTCAAAAAATGCTTTTTATGGAAACAACGTCCTAACTATAAATACCTACTGGTGCCTGCCAGCAGATAATACATATATATATATATGTATATGTATATATATATATATATATATATATATATATATATATATATATATATATATATATATATATATATTATATGATATATGCATTATTTATATTGCTAATTAATGTGCCTCATTTGACAAATTTCAATGAAACTTTTCAATATCTCCCCGGGGCCTAAAGGCCAATCCTGCTCCTCATAGCAAAGGCTCAACCACTTCCTGTGGACAGCTGAAAGCCGTGTGCGGCATGGGGATGGCTGACTAAGGATGTTGGACAGACCTGCACTGCGTGAGGTTGGTAGCCTTTGAGGGGGTTGACCAAAGGGCCTTTCCACAGGCCAGGCCTTATGGCCAACCCTTTACTGTGCACGGCTGAAGGCTGTGAGTAGCGTAGGGTTGGTTGCATCTCCAGGGTTTCAGCCAATCCCCACTGTACACTGCCAAAGGGTATGTGTGGCTGGTGGTTGAGCTTACATTTGGTAATAAAATATTACTTTACATTAAATAAAAACCCAGAAATTCATTGAAAAAACAAACATAGTTTAAAGTAATGTCATAGTTAGGTCAACTGTTTATGAAGAACATAACATTTTAAACTCTAAAAACCACAGAGGTTCCCCAGTTATATGTATGGTTATGTCGAGTAACTATAACTTATGTTCTAAGGTAAGTATAAATCATGCCCTCTCCATGCACTGGTAATTACTCCACATATAACATCACTCATGACATCTTGTATGACATCATTGATGATGTCCCCTCAACATTTGCAATTAAATTATTGATGAGAAAGCTGTGCATGATGAGGTGCGAGTTACAAGTACAGTAGGATACAAATTACAGTAAATTGAAATAATCATAGCTGTTGCTGGTGAATTTCTGTGGATTTTAGGGTTTAAAACATTACATTATTACTGAACATTTCACCTAACTATAATGTTACTTTAATCCTTGTTTTTTTTCCATGAATACATATTTGGAAAACACAATTCCTGATGTATGACAGTATTATTTTTTAAATAGCGATACTTAATGGATCACAAATTGGCCTACCTCATGAATATTAATGAGATAGGTTGCAATTTATGACCCATTTGAAATCACAGCCATCACAGTGATGGTGGCCCACTGCAGTCAGCAGACCACCATGTCTATTATCGCTTTTTAATAAAGTAATCTTTTGCCCTCCCCCCTGTGCCACTTTGAGTTTCTATCCCCTGGTTCTTGGTTTTTTTTTTAAAGGGGAGGGGGACATGGTGATGTCAGTGATGACAGTCCTGGAGTTTGAGTTCCTTAGTCCTATTGAGGTTCGCAAAGGGGGACCATGTCCCTGAGTCTTATAATGGCTGCTACAACATATTGTTTTTGTTGTGACCTACCAATTAGGATTGCATAGTCCCTTTAAATTGGCCTATCAGAACATAGGTGGACAGAAATTGTTCAGATATACCTAACTTTTTAACCCCTTCATTTGCAACCTGAGCCCCTATTTCAATACTAACAACTTACAATTGTTGAACAGAGTCATACTAAATCACAAAGATCACACTTTCTGAGTAAAGTTTTAACTTTCTGCCAGAGTTGGTGTTATTCCATTCAGCTATTTTCTTTCTGAATCAGAAAGCAAAGTTTCCTCAGGGAGTTAACAATGCATATATTTATCACACAGTGGGCATAAATTCTGTGTTGGAGGCTCCAGCTGCTCATTTGAGGGTGTTGAGATGTTTAAGCTTGTACCTAGGTGTATATGATGGAGAGTTACATCGAAGTGCTTGGATTAAATATACTCATAAGTAAATATGCAGTTCTATATTTGCTTTTGTTATTCTGGCTCCATATCTTTCTTCGTGTCTGCCTTTCTCAAAGTAAAATGCATACACACATATAGCTATTACAAGGCTTAAACATTACATTATTACTGAACTTTTCAACTAACTATAATGTTGCTTTAACCTTTGTTTTTTCCATGAATACATATTTGGTAGTAAATCTATTCCCAGCAATCATTTCTTTTTTGATTTTACCTGTTGATAGATGATAAGAAATTACTCAAAAGTATGCAGATTATTAAATGATAATATATATTGCAGATTAACAATGCAGTAGTAGAAATATTAATAAGTGAAATACAGATGCATTCACTTCTGCATTTTACCATCTCATGTAGTTCGGTTAATTCTTTTTGTATATTGCACACAAGGAAATCTATCTGTGTACTGTGCATTATTAAGAAATCAAACTAAACAATTATTTTTTTGACAGTGGGGTATTCATGTGTTCTCAATTAAAATCTACAAAATAGTGACATCAAATATAGAATTCTCTGTTTTACACCTTTTTCAATTCTTTTGAGTGAACATAATCATGCAGGTAATATGGCTTATGCACAAAAGCAGATACATTTTTTATGTTAAAAATATACCAAAATTTCAAAAGCACAACTTACATGGAGTAGATATGTTGGAAAATGTCCCTCTTTGAGGGGTCACCCCAAACTTTTTGCCTTCCTCCTCCTCTTTTTATGACCTTGTTTTTGCTGACTTTAGGGCTCTGGGCACTTTACCACTGCTAACCAGTGCTAATGTGCATATGCTCTCTCCCTAAAACATGGTAGCATTGGCTCATATGCAATTGGCATATTTAATTTACTTGCAAGTCCCTAGTAAAGTGAATTACATGTGTCCAGGGCCTGAAAATTAAATGTTACTGGTGGGCCTGCAGCACTGATTGTGAACCTATATAAGTAGCCCCTTAACCATGTCTCAGGTTTGACATTGCTAGGCCTGTGTGTGCAGTTTCACTGCCACTTTGACTTGGCATTTAAAATTACTTACCAAGCCTTAAAACTCCCCTTTTCCTACATATAAGCATCCCCTAAGGAGGATCTAGGTACCCCGTAGTGCAGGGTGCTATGTAAGTAAAAGGCAGAACATGTACTTATGTGTTTTATATTTCCTGGTAGTGAAGAACTCACAAATTCATTTTTCACTACTGTGAGGCCTGCTCCTCTAATAGGCCAGCATTGAAACTGCCCTTCTATACTTTGAAGTGGTACATTCTAATTTGAAAAGAGTAGTTCTGTCATGTTTAGTATGCCTAGAATGGCAATAGAAAATCCTACTTACTGCTGAAATTGGATTTATTATCACCGTTTTAGAAATGCCACTTTTAGAAAGTAGGCATTTCTCTGCACTTACTGCCTTCTATGCTTTACAGCCTGTCTCCAATCCACGTCTGGGCTGTGCTGGTTGACAACTCCCCTTGTTCTTTCCAACTAGATAGCCATAAACACAGGGCACTCAGTCACATCTGCATTCATCTGCATACTGAACAGGTCTCCTTTGCCAGGAAAAGTGGAGGGGATCTCAATTGCAGTTCAAAGGCCTGTGGCCTACCCTCACACAAAGGACTGATAACCCCCACAGGGCTCATGGCAGACAGGGCTTGGTTGAAAGAGGAACTTGTACACTTCAAAACCACTCTTTGACGTTTCCCCACCTCAAAGGTACTTTTAGGTATATATACTGGGTCTCTGACCCCACCAAATCAGACACTTCTGGATCTACACCTGGACTCTGTTTGAGGGACTGCCTGACTGCTCAAAGGACTCATCTGGACTGCTTTGCTGAAAAGGATTGCTGTCCTGCTTGTTGCCCAGCTGCTTGCTGATCCCGGATTTTTCTGGAAGTACTCTGCCTTCCCCACAAGTGATCTCCAAAGGCTTGGATTGAGCTTGCCTCCTGTCCTGAAGTCTCTTGGCCACAAAGACTTCACCGAAGAGAAGAAAATCGCTGTGTGCTTCAAAATTGATGCAAAGCCAGCAGAAATCGATGAAGCGCCTGCCTCACTGCTGAAAAATCACTGCACCACCTACCGGATAGACGCAGCACCTACTCCTCCTTACCCACGTGACAAGGATTTTCAACGCATCATCCCTGGGTGTCAAAAAATCCCCGCATTGCAGTGAGGAACCAAGGCTATGCTCCAGGAAAGTGACACAACCCCTTGCTGCTTGCCATGCCAGAAATCTGATGTGATGCAGTGCCTTATTTTTCAATGCATCTCCTTGGACACAAGGCTGCACACCTGTAAATCAATGCATCACCTTGCAGCATGGAAAGAAACAATGCATCGTCTGTGCCGTGCCAGAAAATCTGATGCAGTGACTTATTCTTCAATGCATCTCCTCATCTGTGACCCCTAGCATTGTTATTTTTGAAGCATCGCAGGTATTGTGTGTTACTAGGATACAAACACTAATTTAGACTCATTTAAATCTTTTAGAAGTGAATTTATTTTCCTAAACTGATGTGGAGTACATTTTGTGGTGTTTTCACTGTTTTTCTGTGTGAGTTATTGCACCAATACTTTACACATTGCCTTCTAATTTAAGCCTGCGTGCTCTGTGCCAAGCTACTGGAGAGTGAGCACAGGTAATGTGTTGTGACTTACCCTGACTAGGATTGTGGTCCCTACTTGGACATGGTGCATACTCTGCCAACTAGAGACTCAATTTATAACAAGATTAATCTAAGAGAACAAATTTCGTAAGAAACAATTGGAATAAGGTGAACATCAGGTCTTTTCTAGCAGATCTGCATGCATTTCGATTTTGAATGCACTCTGAAACAATAACCATCGATTTAAAATAAACATTTCAATTCATATTTTCAATGTACATTGTGATAAAATGCCAATTTCCCTATGACCAACATAATTATTTTACTGAATTTTATTGTTGGTATTTGACTCTGCACACTGGATGTTCAGTGCCCAATGTGTGTGTGCTGACTTCTAAAACTTGTAAAAATGAACTGCTAACTGATGGGCATATTTAACTGTATTATAAGGCCAAGGTATGTGGTCTACAAACTACGCCAATGACATAAAAAATGTAAATGCCTCCTCTGGACTGCAGCACTTTTTGTACCTTCCAGTAGCGTGACAAGCAAAACAAACATGACTTCAGTCCTACCCTTGTAGTCTGACTGTTACAGTTTTAGCTTGTAGTTCAACCTGTCAAAACAACCTTTAGGACAGTAGAAAAAAACGTCCTTTTAAATATAAATAATTCATCCCTATGTAGGCCTTGTAGCCAGAAACATAGGGTGCTTTGTATGTACAACTGGTCATGTAGAAATGGATGTCACCATGTTGGTGACAAGGCCCCAAGAGCTATTTTCACTGTGGAAGGCTTTGGCTGTCCTGTGAGAAAACTAGAGTACAGTTTAAATATGAATTCTGCTTTATTGAGTTTAGGGTCAGCTAGGAAAATAATTCAACCACTATTTCAAATATTTATTAAAAACTCAATTCAATGGTGAAGTTGGACTTTCAATAAACATTTAGAAAAAGTACATTTTAGAAAGTTACAGTTTGCCTGCCTAAAGCTCCAGCATGCTAACTTATATTAGCTCTCCTGTGCCTGTGAATCAAGTACCAGACCATACTAAGTTGCAAAACCGCTCTCGGGAGCTACATAAATTATTTATTGGTTGGCCTGAATGGGCATGGGGGACTTCTCTGGGTTCAACTGGACCTTCAGAGTAGGAGCTACTGCCCTTCCTGTTGGCACTCCATTGTCAAATCCTGCCTGACAGGTCTGTTTTAGGCACATGTAAAAGTTGTGAGCCCTTGAAAAGGATCAAACAGCACCAGAATACAACTCTTGTGCATCCCATGTCTGGTTGTGAATACCACTGCTGTTGTCCTATTACACTCCAGTCTACTGTTTTGTTGTGGGTTCAGGTCTTTCTTCAAACTGGATTTTAGTATTTGATGTGGAAGGGCACTAGTATAGTACTATGCACACCTCCTAATCCCAGAACTTAAGTTTGTGTAGCTGAAGATTTCGGGCATATTGACATTGCCCTGGCACAGGGCATTTTGCACCTGTTTGCAGTAAGACAAAAAGGAACCACTGATAAAGTGGATAGTGCTGGCTGCATGAACCTTTGCCCAATTAGCTAGGGGGCCCCTAGGTGTTATTCCCACATACAAGCTAGTGCCAACTTAAATATGGCTGCCCAAGGTACCCTCTTGAGAACGTTCTCTGGACCTGTGGAAGAACATAAGGACTCCACCTGCTGTTTGAAAGCTCTGATGGAACCTACAGTGGTAGAACTGCTTCCACTTGTACACATGACAAAGAAATTGACTCCAAAGGTTAATTGGCTGGCCTCCTGTGTGACTGCAGGGATACAGCAAGCTGTTAGAGGCCTTTTACCTGAAGTATCCAACTGAACAGTTGCACCTAAACAGGACCCTGCTGGTGTTCTCTGACTGACACTCTAGGAGTCTCTAAGTGGCTCCCTTGAGGTCCTGGGTGCCTTAGAAGTGTGCCCGTGTGGTTGTTTAGGTGCCGAAAGGACATTTTGAAACATTTCCTCCAGAGCGCCAAAGATACCCACCAGAAAAAGTATTTGTTCAGCAGTTCCACTGTGTCAGGCTGGATTTCAGCTTTGTCCTGCTCAAACATCATTGCAACGCTGAAAAAGCAGCTAATTACCATTTTCAGTGAGAAATATACAAAAGGTATGGATGCCAAGTTGACCAACCTGCTTCAGATATCCAGCCTATATTTCCATGACAGTAGCTACAATTTCAACAGCGGCTTTGTGGGGAGGATTTTTCTTCTCAAAAAAGTGACAAGCTCCCATTAAGTGGTAAAACTTGGAAGAAATGTCAATCTGTTTCTTCAAAATAGTGACCTCCATTAGGACTTCTAAACTTTTTTTGACTTTCTGACACCCAGACTCTCACCAGGACCAATCCACTTGGTGTATCCGGCACAGGTTCCATCACTGTCAGCCTGAAATTGCACCTAGACCCCAGTGTACCACACCCATTGGCGTACATTGGGTACTTTATTTTTCTTGGCGCTTTTTCCACTAACAACTTAAAAAAAATTATAACTATTGTTCCACTTACTGGATTTTGGTTTGCAGGGGTTGAGCTCATATTTAATTTACTGAAATATTTGATTAAACCTAACATTTGAGTGACATTATTACCTGTGCTGGACTACCATCCACACCAATTAAGAATCAACTTTATCAAATATATCAACTTCTGCTTAGTGTGTAAATTAAACATTCAAAGCTTACAACAGTTGACAACAATGTTAAATGCTCAAGTTTGTTTACCTTATAGTTTTGTATTTTATTAATTTCTCTTGTAAGCCAGTGTATGTGACATAAGTACAGGTATAGAGTTTTCACTTGAAAACATTACAGTAGTAGTGTTCACCTAAAACCATCCATGTAAATTATCATTTCATTGTCATTCATGGATCTCAAACTGGGAAATAATGGCCTGTGCACTGCACCTTATTTAATCATGCTAATGTACTTTTCTTGATTACATTCCTGATGTATACTACATTTCATCTACATATGGCGGCCAATTTCTAAAGGTTTTCCTAAGTAAACTCACAAATGAGTGTAAAAGAAAAAAATGGTAAGGGTAATGTTGCACACCAATTCGCCTAATGAAGAATTGCAGACTTTTAGAGTTATAACATAGATTTGCCAGTATAGACAATAGGTCCGTGCAAGAATTTTCCACATTTGTAAAATCAAGGTTTAAGGAAGGGTGTGTGGGCATTTTAGATGAGTCTATCTGTGAAGGTTAGCGATTATCTACAAACTCATACAATTGTTGATTTATATGCCTTGCAAGTAGTGTACCATAATGGAAGCTCTTGGTTAGGACACGATGATGGCCATTTTCAACATAAAGCCCAACATTTCCGATGAGGCTAGTCATGCTTTTATCAGCGTTGGTGGGGATTATTATGTCTATGGAGTTACCTACTGACCTCTCGTGTTTCCCAAAGAGATTTAGGATGCATAAAGCTTTTGATATTCCCAGAGAAAATAGCATGGTAGAATGAGAATTACCAAGGTGTCAAACCAGAAATTACTTACTACCTAGCTAATTCCCCTTTACGCGAGGAATTTTCAGGGTTCAACCTGGAAGCCCTTTCAATTCTGCATCCAAGAGTTATTGGGATCCCTGGCATCATTAAATATGGAGGTGCGCTTACGTATAGAAGAAAAGGTTCTCCGTAGATACATGCATTTTGCATGTTGAGAAGCATTAAAGTCTGAACTACAAAAAGCAGGTTTGCATTCAACTCATTGCATAATTATAGCCTTTTGTGATTATACATGGCTAAATACTTACACATTTCAGCACTCAAGGAATTCTTTAACTGCTGCATCTTTCCTTGACAACTCCTGAAATTATTAGCGACTTCTAAGATGTAGCCCTACAGGCACTGGATACTGACTTTCATGTCTGAACCATTGTGAATCCAATCAGAAACACAGTCTTGCGAAAAGTCGTAAATAATTCAAACATACAATTTATGTATTGGTAGAAAGGTTTACATCTGAAAGCACGAACGTATTCATTATATCAACGTTATTTTTACTGCGTTTTTCTTCTAAGGAAGGATGTGAACTAGACAACTATGAGGAGAATATCTCAGGTCTAAGTTTCACGTTTTGGACATCTCTGACATTCTTGGGTTTCCACTTTTTGAATGTTAAAAGGGTCAGTGGCTGAATACTTAAACATCTTCGACTCTGAACTGATTTAAGTCCACCAAAGCATAGTCACCAACTTTACTAAAGGTTATTCAGTGCTCATGTCAATGTGACACCTCTTGCTGTCAATGGAAGGATTTTGATTCGTAGACTATAAAGTTTCACTAGTTTAGATCATCCCCTCGGCAGTCTCAGTCCGCACACAGTTACCCCACCCCCATCACCTCTAGCTTGACAAACTAACATTCTTGTTTGTACTACTTTCCTGAGAAAAAATGGATTCAAAATGATCCAGTCATGTATTGTCATGAATTCTCTAACCAAGAATGCAAAAAGTCGAATTGCATGTCGATCCTTAAATAACAGAGAGCCAAGAGTATGTTGGCCTTACTATTGCATGGGTCCTTCACCTCTGATTACATTTACTGACTGATGTCTTGATTTGAATGCATCTCTTCCTTTGTATGATGGTCTCTTCCACATTGTAGGTTAGATCCTTTGGGGTCTTGAAAGTAAACTCCTGGGGGAACCTCACCATCTTACATTCTACAGGTCTTCAATTTGTGTGGAAAGGCCCCCTATTTCTCTTCCTAAGGGAACCTATATGTTTAAATATATTTTGGATTGTCTGAAATGGAACTGCTTCTTGTGTAAATTTCTAGACTCATCTTAATGTTGAAAGAGACATCTTGTCCAATTTGAATGCCCTTTTTAACCTTAATTAAATTTTGTCCTCAGAATTAAGATTGATGAGTCACCTCTACTAACATAAACCAATACATTAGCCTCGCATATAGCAGTGATCCTTCAGTTGATTGGACCTGACTTAGTCAACCTTGAAAAAAATGTATTTGAAAGCCATTTATAGCATGGTGGAGCAGGAGCCAGTCTGTAAACCATAAGGGGTCTCGCTCAGGCAAAGCTATGGTCCTGCAGTCTTATTTAGATGTGGAGCAAACACTGGATGTTTCATGACAGAGCCTCAGCTGAATCTGCTATCAGAATAATATGACCTGGAGGCTTACTTACAACTGGGAGACACAGTTAATGTGTCAGAAGGCCTGATTTATTTATGACAAGAATTCTCAGGTATATCTTTCCTAAACAGGACCTCCTTTCAAGAAGGTGTGGCAAATGGCAGAGAAAATAATACTTTGGCTCCCCATACAAAGGGTAAAAACTTCCAACATGTCGGGTCCATTTATGGAAGGTGTAGTAGTTCTCTAAATTCCTTTTGTCCACATCTGCTTGCTTAAAATCCACTAGCACAGATTTTAGATGTCTATGCTAAGACCTGCACATAGACTGTGATCATGAGCTCCAACTATGTAAATGTTTGCTTTTTCCAGTGCTGGGCATGTTAACTCTGTACCCTTACAAAGTACCTTAACGATTTGGGGTCATATGTACTAACCTTTTCTGGTCTTAAATACCCAGAATCAGAGTTTGCAAGCACAAAATTGGGGTTTCCTATGTGTTAATTCAATTGAATACGTTTTGCTATCTCTTAAAATGGGATTGTGACTGGATACAGATTCGGTTTTTGTAAAGGGTAAGTTATGGGTGTCATGTATAGAATCTGTATCCTGTGTCTCAATGCTTTGTGGCCATAATTCCAGTCACAAACCACTGACACGTATAAACCCCAAAATGTGGGTGGTAACTCAGTTGTGAAAGAGAAGGGGTCCTTCTTGGATCCCTTCTTGTTTGTTAATAGTAAAAAGAAACGTTTCTGGGGGACTAGCCAGTGGTGCCTGGGTTCCCTGCCAACACTCAGAGAAAGTTTTAATTTTTTTTTTAAAGTGGCCCAGTTTCCCTTAATCAAATTCGACTACCTTAAAAAAATCTTTCTTTATTCTAACACCAAGACTGACATAATGATCTGTTGTCCCTTGTGATTGTGTCACATTGGAGTGAGTCAGTGAGGTTGGATTAGAACCCACTCCAATTCAAGAATGGCATAAACCTACTTAATAGTTTATCCGTTCACAATATTCTATTTTGGTTGCAAAATACTGGTGCGAAATTGCAACTAGTTTTCATGACTAGTATACTAATATATCTAACCCTTTTTGCTTAATGATATGAAGACTTCATTCCACTACTTCCATCAATTGGGTGTTTCCCAACTTTCATTGCACCATATGGGTAAACACCACAGCAGATGCAGGAAAGTAAAGCCAACGATGAGAAGAGCAGCAGGGTTCTGGAAGTCAGACTGTTAAAAAATAAATAAATGAATAAAATGGGGCAGAAATAATGACAGTACAACAACATGGAGGTGGGATGCAGAAACTGGACTTCACACCTTGGTGACAGAACATAACATATTCTGAGTTTCTAACAATAAATAATTATATACATACTACTTTATGTAGCAGTAGTTCTCCGTGTATGTTGTATCAATGTTTAATTACCCAAAATGAGTACTTATCATTATAGTATCATAAAACACAGTGATCTCTCATATGTCCTCTGTATTGGTTGGATAGCGTGATAGTGTATTCTTCATTTTTCTTCAACTTTACTTATCATAATCACGTCATACGTTACAACTGAATTATTGTTCATTCAGAACCTTTTCTTCTGATAGGCTATTATTTGACTTTGTTTTACTCTTAGAATCTCTTCTGAGTGAGCTTCCAAATGCAATTTGATTGAAGAATTTCTGCAACACTCTCTTCTCAAAGCTAATAATTAAAATCAGTTATAATTTTAATTGCTATTTGGCTGACTAACTGCTCCTTAGACACTGCAATTTATGTGTAGTTGACAGAGCCAAAACAATTCGTCAAAGCACTAATATTCACAATGGATTGGTTACATTTATGCTGACCTTTCTATTCTATTAATGAGAACATCTTCCAATGCATCTTTTCAACCGAAAGATCAAACGATGCATAGGTATTTGCTACAATAATGCTCTTCTTTAAAATTCGTATGTATTTGTTTTTCGTAGCTGCATCGCCGCTTTCAGTATTTGCACTCTCGATCTCGTTTTGAATTGTTTAATTTTGAACTAGTCCACAAACCACAGCCTCCTTTCTCTCCAACTACAGTGTCATCTTGGCACAATCAGAAACAACATCCTATTACACTTAATAAAGCAAATATGTTACAAGAGGTTAAAAAGTTATGAAATGACAGATTACCTCTCAAAAATAAAGAAGGGTCATTATCTGGAGTACCCATCTCATTTAAAAATAAGCAAACAAAATGGGATCTATTCACAAAGGCATTTTGTAGTTAGGAAAGTAGTACTCCAGTAGTACACTTTTATGTACTCTTACGTGCCTTTGTTAATTGTGTGTAACAGCTCTTACACATATAAAATGGGAATATTCAGCAATACTCATGCAATCAGTAAAAATAGAAAGAAATGCACCAAAGAGCATGCACTCTTTCCTCTTTTACTAATAGGAGGTGGGCTATTTCAGGACCTATTTGCAAAAGCATGTAAGAGTTATTATTTTAGAGTACTACTCCCCCATAGTCATAAATTGCTTTGTTGAATTAGCCCCTTTGTTTTTACACAACCTGTGCCAACTTTGCATCTTTCTACTAAGGCCCACAGTGTAAGAACATTGACTATGCCCTGCAAGCAGATGGTGCTGGAAATGGCTGTGGCTGTTCCATTGACTGAATTCACGCTCCTCAGGACCAATAATTCACAGCCATCATCAATTTTTACCAAGCAGTGCGTGAAAAGTGTGCCCTCAGCCATGGTCTACACCAAACCTTCTGCACCATGGGTATTGACCATGTTTAGTGGGCTCTTGAAGTATGTGCAGTTTCCCCACCCTCAGAGCACAATAGGCCCTCTGAGCGCACAGTGGTCCTATTGCTCCCACAGCCCACTGGGCACTTCCAAAGTGGAATGGAAGTGTATTGTGGTTTTTGATCTGCCATTTGACTTATCACTATGCACACTGAACCTACTTTATACAGTCAACACAAGGTCAAATTGCATGGTGTAGCCTTTGGCTGCAGTTTGCGGTATGTCTATTGACCTAAGAGCCTAACAGGCTCAGGATAAATATAAAACAGGGTGCAAAGGCCGCACCATGTGCTTTGACCCTATCAAGCAAAGCTGACATCCATCTACAGATCTGATGATAAGGGGAATGGGTACAGTGTGTGGATGAATGTCAAATACTGCACTTTGAGCCTGCTTCAACCGTGCCTTTGCCAATCCTCTTGTCCCCACAGCACTCTGGACACTCTGGCATGTCATTCTAAGCAGGCACAAAGTGCAAAGATTGCCTTCAACCACACCATGAATGAAGGTTACAATTCCTATGTCATTTGGCCATGCTTTCCAGGTCTGAAATGCAGGATGTGGAATTTGGCCAATCTGCACATCAAGTGCTCGATGTATCATGCATTTTTGCAGTCAGAAACGGTCCGATTGGGCCACTTGCGACAGCAAAAATGCATTTTGGTATGTATAAATTCCAATTTGCGATTCAGTAACTTGTTACCGAATCACAAGTTGGAATTGAGACTACATACCAATTCGGTATTAGGAAGGAGTGTGTCAATGGTGTCCCTTCCTAATACCGAATCTCAGTAGTATGCAGGAACGTTTTGTGACCAAAATGTGGTTGCCAAACATTTGCATTTACCACCTACTTCAAGTAGGTGGTAACCTATTCGCAAATGGTAAAAGGTCCCCAAGAGACCCCTTCCTATTGTGAAAGCATGCAAAAACATGTTTTAAGAGTAGAGAGTGGTCCCAATAAAATAATACATCTGACCCCTAGATTATTGCCTCCATAACCCACTGGGCAATGCAAAACTGGATGAAAAGGAAGAACGAGGCCTTCAGCTTCACCCATCTGCTTGGACCAAAACTAACAGGACAGTGACTTTATTCATTCCCATCATCAGAAAGCTTGTCCTTCGGTCACAACCTTAATCAAGTCTATCAACCACCTTTGACCATTCCCCGTGGACTATGTTTGTATGCATATTTTTAATTATGGTGCTTACAGTTTAGGTATTAGTCGATAACATTGAAATTACATTATATAGATATATCCTTGCTAAAGCCTTTTTATTTAACAGTTTTCATTTTGTGCTTACTAAAGGATTAAGGAAGAAATTTCAATTGTCGTTTTGCGAAAAAAGGAAAGCTGCATGCCCAAATGTAATACACTCCCACAATGCAGCTATATGAACCTCTGGTATCGTTGGATTTCCTTTTAATAGCAACTTCACCCAGTCATTCGCACTTCAAAAACTTTGTAAATGCCATTTCAAAATTCTACAATAAAACAAAGAGAACTATCGTGTAGGAACAATGCCACCCTATGGTTACGTTGTGGAGAGTCAGTCAGCTAAGGTACTCGAAACACAAGTGATACCCAATAATGCCGGAAAAACTTAGGCCCTGTCATCTCTAAATCCTTCTATTAAATATCGCTGTGGGTGATTAGCAAGATATACCTCTTGTCTTTATTGCAGCTATAAAAATAGTTCTATGTCGTGAAGGAAACTATTCAAAGCATCCGTTCGCGTTATTTATCTGCATTTTAATTGAATGCTTCGTCGGTGATTTTTCGTAATCTAAAAAATACATACTCCTTTGTGAATCGCTGTGCTTTGACGAACTTTTCAATTTATACAAAGCCTACTGCATTATTTTGTTAGTTTGAAAATTCTACAGTTTCACACACACACTATGTACATTGTAGCTTAGATGCCATAATGACATTCGTTGTGAAGTAAAATCAACTAAAAAAATGAAGCACTCAAAATACTTTTTGTTGTTTAGTATTGTATCAAGGAAAACCTGTACCCAATTAAGGACCACTAAAGTCTGCAGTAGCATAAGATCCTAAAATGTAAAGATGTCATATCAGTGCTGACAGTGCTGCAATTACCAATTAACCGCGTTCATTTTACTAACGTTGACTTCCTAACAAACCCATACTACAACGGTAAAAAAGGAAAAGTTACAAATAAATTAACAATTTTTCATACCCTTTTATTCTTGTCACATACCAAACGCCACGCGTGTGTTTATCAATCTCATGAACTATATGGTGTTCGTGATCAAAACGTAATTGGAAAGGAATGTGATTAGAGCATCCCAACACTAATGCTTAATTTGAGCCCCAGGTTGCTTTCAGGTACTTATTTTTAGGCACTGGCACCTATTTTTCCTGTTTCAGATATTTAGGGAGTGTAAAAGAAGAAAACACAGACAAGAAAGATAGAGGAAGAAAAAGAAAGCAAAACAGTTACAAACCGAAAGCCGGAACCTGCAAGGTCGAGAAAAAGGGGCTGGGAATGTCTGGTAGTGAATTGAAGACTACTGGCCTTGGTATTGGGTACCCGGCTGTTTACTTGCACCGGCCAATGGACATATGAACAGAGTTTCGGCACCAGCACTCTTCCTTTCACAAATTAAGCAATGGACACACCATATACAGTCACAAAACGACCTGTAATTTCGCATTAAACCTGTACATCAGATTTATAAAACAGGACAGAATGCAGTTTTCTCACACGTAAAAATGAAGCTAGGTGATGTGGAGATGAAAAAAATGATTATATATCTATAAAAATAAACACACGTCTCGCATAAACAAATTTAGCTCGTAAAACCTGAAAATCTTAAGAAACATGAACCATGACCCTACCATAACCAAAATCACAAGAGACTAACGTTTAAAAAAGAGAGAACAGAAAGAACAGTCACCTGCAATAATCAAAACAAACGCGAAAATCAATTTAAGGATTGCACGATCATTTCTAACAGGAAACGAAACAAATCAAGGAGCAGTAATGCCCAAAAGAAAGGACCTGTAACATGATAATCATCTCAAATGAAGTATTAGGCACAACATGCAAACAAAAATCTCCCAAAAAATGTTCATAAAGATTCCAGCAATCCCGAAACGCCAGCTAAAAGCCCACACAGAGACGAATACTAAGAACTGAAGGACTGTTGACAACCTGCAAGATGATAGGAACTTCATCTACATGAAACTTAAGTAGGCACATGCACTCATGTAAGGCACCAGCACACACAGGAGAAAACAATATTAACACAGAGGACAGAACTGAACGACTATACTAACTGAGGATGTCTACATAGATTTCGACTGACAAAGGGCATCCTTAACCGCCTACAACATCATGTCACTGAAACATATCTCCCACATCTACGACGGAACTGCAAGGGCACAAAAATATGTCACTGGCTGCCTTCTGCAAGTCATTACAGATGCCACAGACATATCGGAAGCATATTTTACAATGCCTTGCTGCAAGTTATTAATGCGCTCAAATCCCTCTGCATATGACTAGCACAGAGGGACTTCCATAACAACAGTGATTTCAACTTTTTTATAGGGGTGTGGATTCCACTATCCTCACAATCAAACAGCATCTTGAGTACTTGTTAACCACAACCAGAGAGGAAATAAAAGCTTCAACATCTAACTTTCGACACACAACTCACTACGATGCCACAGGCACTCTTGATTCCGGTAGACTCTGGACTAACTGCAATGTTCTGAACTGTGTCCTATTTGGTGCATTGTCTCTACAACCGTACAAAATAATAGGCCTCTCCATGCTGCACCAACTACTTGTGAGTAAAGGTGCCTGGAGATACTTACAAACATGATGTATTATTTTCTACCATAAACACATCTCCAGGCAGTAAGAAAATGCAACAAATTACACTTCATAATACTGGCAGGCTATTTCAGTCCCTAAACTGCAAATAATGTATCTGCACCATAGAACATATCAGAGGCGAGCCCATTTTCTAAGGGAGGAGGTCTGGTGCAGGTCCAGTGTTGACTGACCAGTGATGCCAGCTTGAACAAGGCAGTATGAGGACTATTTTTATTTTGGTCCGGAGAGCCGTGAAATGACAACGAAGAGCCCACAATCTGCCCATTTTGCCAGAGAGTTCAGTCCAACACTCCCTGAAACTTAATACACAACATGTAATTTTACAGGTGACTGCATGGCCTATGAGTCTACATGTCTTTTTTGACTTCACCATGTTGGCTGATTGACATTAATGTTCAGAACCTTCTGGAATCTTGTGTCATGTTACAGAAGGAGCTTGAGCCTATTGCCTTGAACTTTCACAGTGTATTTATTGTTTATTTTTGTTAGCAGAGCAGATATCCATTAAAACAGCCTTCCTTCTTCCACTGAGTGGCCATTCAGTTTATAATGGCTCGAAGAAGTGCCTGCACAGGTCACTATACCTGTTCCAAAGTCCTGCAGATCAGCTTTATCCTCCAGCAAAATAATCATTAGATTATTGTGCCCATTACCTAGCTGTGTCCAGCAAACCCATTGACACCTCAATAACGCCACCTTTCAGCACCTTGGCACTGCTTATAACTGGATAAGACCAAAACTTCCTGCAAACTGGCAGAACACTCTTGGTTCACAAACTTCACTCCTAAAATTAAGCAGAGATACTTTGTTTTGATGAGAACATATATCAAAACACTGCTTGCCCTCATACTATCAATATGGGGTTTTCAATGCCCACAATACAAAAGGTTAATGGCCATCTGTGTGTGCAACCTGAAGGTCTGTCCTGTTGAAATGCTCCTACCTACCCCCGTGCAAAAATGTGCAATATTTCCTTAGATATGTATTTTCTGGGTAAATAGAGACGCCGCAGTCTTGCTCCATTACTGATAATACCGTAGGTCACACAGCGTTCTAAGTCACCATTACAGCCTATGTCTTACATTCCACTCTATTAGCTACCTTCACCACCTATGTCTTGCTTTCTGCTCTGTCAGTCGCCATCACCACCTATGCCATTAATCGCCACTCGCCGCCCCCGTCCACGCCCTAGAAGGAATGACACATTCTTCAAGCTATTAAATGTGGTTCGCCCTAGCCCCATGTTCTCTGAGCAATATTGGGAAAGCTCTACACTCTCTTGCCTCGAGGCTGTATTGCAGCATTTATTCATACTTTGCGTCTGCCACATTTTCTCCAACCCAAAGAAGGCAATAGTTCCTCCTTCTTTAAAAAACCCTGCAAGTTAAAATAATAAAAATTCTAGTCAACTTTTAAATTTTGTAGAAGCTACCCATCTGTTAAATCCAAAACAAGCAGGCCTTCGACCAGCTTGCATGACATGCGGTTGTGTAGGTAGCTACTTTCTATAACATAACTTAGATCTTCAATGACAATGGTACTGCTGCTCACAGCTACTTTTTATACTATACTTGGAATCTTGGATGGAAGTGGTTTGTGGCTTCAAGGTTTCTGGACTTTTCACAAATTTTGTCATTATCAAACATTGCCTTTCAGTGGCTAGGCCTCAGGAGCAGATGCATATTCCTTACTCTAAAAGGCATGACCCAAAACTGAAACAGGCCATCTGCCTTTGAGAACTTAGAATGCAGGGCTATGACATTCAGCCAATACCGACTTATGATGTAAAATGTGCTCAGGAACTGAGCTGCCCTGGGTTGGTCCATAAGTCTATCAACTCTTAGAATTGGGTGCTCATCAGTCCTGGTAGTGCATTGTAATCATTGTTGCCAACACCAAATTAAGGGGCATATTTATGCTATTTCAGTGTCATTTATTTTAATGCTAAAATGGTGCAAAGTAAACTCCATATTTATATTTTGACGCTAGACCCATCTAGCTTCAAAATATAGGGCTTAGCACCATATTGTGGATGCCGCGAACTACCTCATGCTAATTAGATGCATGGTAGGTGTTTCCATCCACAATCTCACCCGAACCTCTAAAGCCTTATTTGTACTCCGGCGCAAAAAAGATATGCATGGAGTAGGTGTTAGGGGACCTGTGGACCCATTTCCATGGTTAAACACCATGGAATGTGCCCACAGGTGCCCATCCCAAGCCCAGGAACACCCCCACCTACACCAGAGGGACAACAAAGGATGGGGGACCCCATCCTCGGTAAATAGAGGTAAGTATAGGTATGTATTACTTTTTTTTTTCTTTGCCATTGGGGGCCCCTTACATGCACCCCGCATGGCACTGGGTCTAATGACCATGCCCGGGGGGATTGGTCCCCTGGGTATGGTCATTTGGGTGGTGGGCATGACTCCTGTCTTTACTAAGAGGGGAGTAATTTTTGGGTGCAATTGTGTCAAATAATGGAGTTAACCAGCCTAGTGTCATACCTAGTGCCCTAACACCATATTTCCCTGCCCCCAGCCCCCTCAGCTAGTGTCTTTTCTTTTGATGCTAGCCAATCCTTAGCACCGGCTTGTGCCATTCCATAACACTGGTGCTGGCTGGTGCTCAGGAATGATGCAAGCCGGCGGTAAACTTTTTGACGCAAAACTGCATTTGCGCTGTTTTGCATCAAAAAGTATAAATATGGGCCTAAAGTTCTATAGACCCATCCATCCCCACCTACACCACTGGTTGGGAGGAGAAGCACAATGGTACTTGAATTACACCTTTGTTCAGCAGTTCTGTGACTTTTTCATTGACACATTCTTACAATCAATCTGAAGTCCAGTAGGTCTTGGAATTAACCTCAAAACTGCCATAAAGTTTGATGTTGCTTATGCACCACAGTGCAAATCCAGGAGTCATGAAAACGTCAGAGAAAAGCCAAAGTTGAATCTTGTACTCTCTTGATTGCTCAGATGTCAATAGGAAGACGAATTGCACTACCTAACAACAAAGAGCCATATTTATCTGCTTCTTACAGTAGGTCAGAGGGGCTCATACTCTCCAAAATATTGTGCCCCGACAAAAAAAACAATACTCTGATTTATGTTGACACCATTCCTCTCAGGAAAATATTTCGGGCCAGCCGTTGCTACCTGTGATGCCTCGCAGATGTCTTCTGTGTTAAGACATCTTCAGCTACGCTCAACTCTAAAAGGTCATTGCTCAGAAGATAATTGTAAGGTCATCACTGATATTTACCTTGAAAAGGTTAATTGTGTCATTCTCCTATTGGGTGACAAGAACAGTAGGGACGTTTTAAGCTTCTGTCTCTTTTATGTTGTGACAGTCAAGCATTTATCAAGCTCCTAAGAGGCTATTGTGAGCAGTACAATCTGGGTCTATCACCGTGACTGTAGTTCCAGAGTGTTTAATGCCTGCCATAAAGATATGGATGGACCTTTATACAGCACCTATTTCATCAATTCCCTTAGATGTACCACCTCCAATGGAACATTGGCCACTTCAAGAGTTCCTGATTAATGTATCACATCATGCTAGACACTCACACCCGCAGAAGCTATTCTCAGGCATTTTGAGCAAACCTGCATTGGAGACAAACCCAAACATTCCTAACAACCATGCTGGGAATGCTTGCTTGGTGTTCCACCTGTCTTGAAGCCTATATCCTTTGTAAACCCAAACACAGGACTACAGTTCAATTGTTTCTCCCTGGTCTTGAATCCCAGGAATCCAGAATAACTAGTTGAGTAATTCTGATGTAGCTCTATGGGGCCATCCTGATAATATGATGGACCAACCTCCTTCCTTTTGGTTAATCTTATTGTCTACCCATTGATCTTCTCTAATGGAGAGCAGCTTGGGGTTTGTAATCTGTTAAAAAATGTGGTTCTTAAATAACTCAAATGGAAAATAATTACCAAATTCCTCTACAAAAGAGGGATTGAAAACTCCTGATAATTCCTAACCTTTTCCTTTTTATAAGAACATAAACATTCCTGTCAGAATCATGCATGCAAGTCACCTATATTGTCTGCAACAATTGCACAGTCAAATTAAAATTGTATTGATGCTGAGCATGAGTCTGTCAGTGATCTATACAAACACAAAACATATATTATACTTTCAGAAATGTTGTACTTTCTCCATATTCTATCATTTTCTCACTTACTCTGATGGGTAATTTTGTAAATAATAATGCAATCTTTTCAACTGCACCAAACAAATAACTGTCCAAAGTCAACTTCTGAATAATCACCCAAAACAACACACCTTTGGAGTATAGTAATATGTCTACAATATTCATAAGTATCACACTGCAAAGGGTAGAGGGTTTGCATGGGTTTTTGCGGACACAGGCACTGTGGGGGAGGCACTTCATGTCATCTTCCCAACACTTCTTCAGGAATATTGAAGCTCTTATGTGAACCGCCACAGAACATTGATGCCTTTCATGACATACTGCCACAGAGCAGGCTCTGCAGCATTTATGAGCTGTCTGGTTTCCTGTATTGTCAGTCCATGCATCTTTTTAGTCAGGAAGATGACAGGCTCTAAAGCATTTCAGAAGTTTAGAGCATGCAATATTCTCTGTTTCCCCTAAATATAAGTAAATATAAGTAGGGTTTCTTAGATTTAGTTTCTGTTTATTTTGAATTTGCTGCGTTTTTTTCAGTTCTTTCACAAATATGTAAAATGAGTAGGTATGAGAGTTGGAACCTATTTGCACTGTAAACAATTATGACATTTTTTATTACTATTTGTTTCTGCACTGACTTTGCATGACATATAACCAGTGTGTATGAGACTGACATACATGTTTTGTAAATCAGTGTTAGAAATTAAGTTACTGATTGACTGGGGTGTGAACCCTGGTAATGCAGCAACCACAGTCCTAGTCAGGGCAATGTAGAAAGAAACCCCAAATTGACCTGTGCTCACAACCTCAACTGGTAGCAAGGCACAGAGCAATGAAGCTTAACTTAGAGACAGTATGTAAAATATTTGCTCAAAACTTCAAAGAGTAAAATAGTGAAAACACCACAAAAAAAGTATCCCACTCTAGGTTAGAAAAATAGATCTGAATTTAATAAATCAAACACGATAAAAATTACAAAAATCAAACAGTAGAACCAGAGTTCAGGAATTTTTAAAGAATAAACTGCAACATAGCACCTAAAAGAATAAAATGCCAATGGCGGCAAATCTGGTTGCTCTAGACTGGGTCAAAGTTCAAAGTTAAAGCTGACTATAATGGAGCGCTGGTTGGAGACAAACCAAGATCAGTCCCACTGAAGGTTCACCTTCCCAGGTTTTGTGTCAAGAGTCCCATTCACATTGTAGAGGGTCATGAAGAGCAAGGAGAGCATCGGGCGGAGATTGGCATGGTGTGAAGAGCAGGCTAGGTGTTACGGATGGGCTGGCTGGAGATTCATGTTTGTTGTCCACCGAGGGCTGTTGATGTCATTGTGTGAAGAGACCGACCAACATTTTGGCACTAATCCTGCACAGTACATAGAGGTCGATTGAAAGCAATGGTATGCCCCCTTTTAATGCCTTCTCTGTGTCTTTTAGATTCCACTGCACCATTTGTGCGGTCCCGCTAACAGTGACGCGCCATCCTTGCATATATTATACCTGGTGCAGGCATAATGTGGCACAGGGGATTACAAAGTGTTGCAATGCATGCATTGCTCCACTTTATAAATATGGCGTGGTGAAATTGGCCCTTTGGGCCACATTAGTGTAAAAAAAATGACAGTAATGTGGCGCAAGAAGACGGTAGGCCCTCTCAAATCTGGGCCTTAATTTTCTCTTGTACATATTTTGATTGAGCTTTTGAGACTTAAATTTACACAGTGATTTGTGTACTCCGTCAACTCTCTGTTGCTAGAGCTGCACAGACTCACACTTAATTTCATAAATTCTCTGTCATTTGATAGAGACCAAACTAGTTGCCTCCATTAGCCTAGCTAACAGAGGCTAGCAGTGTTAGCAGTGTTAGCATCTTGATCTCTGTTTCATTTAATCATTCATGTCTGGTTCACAAATGTAAGATAAAAGACAGACAATGTACATTACTTTTTCTTCCTTGATGACTAAGACTTATGTGCCATTAACTGTTATTAAAATCAGACATTGGTCAGTAGCGCTAAAAACGGTAGAAAAGGCGTCATCTACCGATAACGTAAAAATGACCTACCAGAGATTGTATGAGCTTCAACAATATATAGTGTGTAAATGAAGAAAACCTATATTTTTCATGTTCCTCGCCAAAATAGTACAAAATGCTAATTCATCTCACCTGTCTCCTTCGTCAACACTGCATGCTGTACCCCGAAACAAAAACCCTTGTATTTCCATCTTATCTGCTCCTACAAATAAACAGAAAATAACGCTGAATATGTCCTGCTAGGGTTCACCAATCTTATTGTCCCAATATACGCAAACAAGTAGGTAGCATCTAACTATTCTCAAATGCTTCATTGATGAGTGTCTCACACATATGCAAGTTTGAAACAGCAAAAGAAGGAAGAAATAGATATATTTATTGAAAGAAGGAACACATTGAAAATAACGAAAAGAAAGACAGATGGAAGATATTACTGAGGCATAGAAAATAAATTGAACATTGCATTTAAAGAGAGAATAAAAGATGGAATGATGGAAGGAAATATTTAAGGATGGAAGGCATGATGGAACAATGGAAAGATTAAAGGAACGGCGGGATAATGTAAAGATGGAAGAATGGAACATCAAAAGAAAAGATAAACAAGTGAAAAAATTCAAGGATGAATATAGACACGGGGTGGAAAGCTACAGGGAAAGATGGAAAGTTAAAATGGTGGAAATAAAGATGGAAGAGAAGATGCAAAGAAGAAAAGTGTAACCATAAGGAAAGAGAAAAATAGAAGACGAAGAAAGGAACGGGAATATAAGTGAGCACATAAGAAATTTCTGGTTGAATAAAGTGTTCTGCAAAAAAAAGAAATAAGGCAAGTAAAGGTGAAATAAGGTAAATAAAAAGAAAAAAGGAAGCAAAAAAGAAAGAAAGAAAGAAAGACAGAAAACAATGAAAATAAAAGGAAGAAGAATAAAAAAGAAAAAGGCAAGGAAATTATGAAACAGAAAAAGAATAAAAAAAGGATGTGAGGTGAAAAGTAAACTCATTTCAGCAAAAAGAAAATAAACTGAATGCAAAGAAAGGGATACCGGTCATTAAAAGTGAGAAAAAGGACTGCAAAGTTATAAAAAAAAGTGGAAAAAAGGAGGATACAAAATGAAAGAACACATAAAAAAGAAGAGGAAAGAAATATAGAGGGAGACTGAAAGATTAAAGGAGTACTAGAAGAAATGAAAAAAAAGAATAGTTTAATGAATGGGTAAAGATGAAAGAATAAAAGTAAAACAAGAGAGTAAAAACGAGGTAATGACAGCAAGAAAGCAAGAATAATAAAGTGAAACACCAAGAAAAAGGAAATAACCAGGGGGACAAAATCAAGTGAATATACTTTGGAGCAGAAAAATAAATTAAGGTTGGTATACAGTGGGTGAAAACTGGGAATTGGGATAGGCTAGGACGTTGCGGAGACAGGGAAAAAGAGAGGGATACTGCTGAGAAGAAAATAGGAAAACGAAGAAATGAAGCAAGATTGATTTATTAAGGAAATCATACAAAAGAAGACTGCGGGCCTAGTCAGTGGTATGATTGTAATACAAGAGACATTGAGATCTAAAGGAGAGTAATAGTTTTTGATTCCAAGAGATACAGAAGCTAGACGCGTGGAGGTGAATGAAAAAGAACGAGATGACGATTAAATGTAAACTCAGGTTGGAGTGACAATAAATCTGGTACAGATTAGAGTGAAAATGTTAAGAATTATGTTGGTCCTACCACAATATGCCGTATGCATTCTATGAATTTTGATCCCCCTGTCATAGCATGGCCTTCCACTGCATATTGTGAGAATTCTAGGCATGATGTAAAGTAAACGTTCTAGGCATATGGTAGGCACACATGCATTATAGTGACCCTGTGAAAAAGGTGACCATCCTTAGTAATATCACGTGTTATCCAGCAAGTTATATTGACTGTGGCATAATTTCGCCTTCAGTGTCATACTGAGGAAATCTTTTAAATAATAAGTGGCCTAATCATGGCCCTTGCATCAAGCAGCTATTATTTTTATATTGTCAGTGCCCTTGCCATTGTTTCTATGCCAGGAACCGTACTGGCCATCAGTTTAATGTTGTTGCTTTCATGTCTTTATTTGCACATCCTGGCTTCATGTGGGCATGCCTGCAATCAGTGTATACCACTATGGTGTTTTAGGAATTCCTGACATGTGACCGTGTTAAATGGGCAAGTAAGTCAGGCTTTTTTTGATTTGAGGAAATGGAATATACAAGTACTTGATGTGATGAAACTAATGAATATAAAAGATGTTAAGATGATATTTGTGCTGTGAGAAATTTGGCTGTTGGTTGAGGAGGGTGATAACTCTGCTCAAGAGGGGGTCTGGCCTGCAGCCGATGAAGCTGCAGGCCTAGCACGACGCTCCGGAACCGTGAACGGGGCCCGGCCGCAATACTAGCATCTCCAAGCCCCTAAAACGAGCGGCAAAATATGCGGCAGTGAGCGGGAACCCGCCCGAAAAATGCGGTGAAAATGCTGGTGTGCCACGAATAGTGGCTGCGGAGAAAACAGTGTGTGTCCTCGGCGACTACGAGGAATCAAAATGGCAGCTGCCTCTGGGCTTCGGCTTGGCTGAGCCCCGAACTCAGAGGAGGGAGGCCGAGAACCCGACCGGAGTGAGGAAAACTCACCCGTACCCCTGGAGCTACCCAGCGGCAGTGGAGACATCCCCCCGCTCTCATAGAGTGCGGTGAAGAGGCGGGATCGCTAAGGCGGGGTCGTGAGGAGAGGTAAGCAGGCAGGTGGCCCGGCACGGTTCACCTTAGACCAGAACCCGATCTGGGCTGGCTGAAGGGCACAAATAGGATCCAGCGTCTACGACCCGAGGAGATGCTGTGAGAGTGGATCTCCCATCGGGCGGCCTGGTGACACTGGAGGATCCCCCTGCTCCCACATCGTGAGAGGTATGGAGGTGGGAGCACGGGAGAGGGGAGAAGCCGCGACAGCGGGAGTGCGGGTTGACGGACCTGTGCACCCGAACTCATCAAAGACCCGGTAGGGGTCCCCCGAGCCGCGACCTTGTTGAACTTTGCAAGGGGAAAATACAGGATACTACCAACTGTCCTGAAGGTGCGAGCGGCGCAGGAGTAATTTAAGACTGATTGGTATTCCAGAGGGAGCGGAAGCAGCTGTGGCAAGTATGGAATCCTTCCTAGAAAACTGGATCAAAGACACAATACCTCCCGAGGGTCTATCTTTGTTTTTTGCCATAGAAAAAGCCCACAGGGTGCCCGGCAGACCTCCTCCCCCTGGGGCAAGAGCTCGACCAATAGTGGCAAAACTCCTGCACTTTAAAGACAGGGATTACATTCTGTCACAATTGCGCCTGAAAGGCGAAATTACATTAAACAATCAGCGTGTCATGCTCTTTCCGGATTTCACCAAAGGAACACAGGACCAAAGGGCTTCTTTCAACAACCCCAAACGTATCCTCAGAGAAAATGGGATTAAATATGCCATGCTCTTCCCGGCCAAACTTAGAGTGGAATATGAAGGGAAGTCACATTTCTTTACATCCCTACAAGTAGTCAAAGAATGGCTGGAATTCAAGAACATTATAGCCCCGGGCCCCCGTCGCGGAACATGTAGTACAACCTCCAGGAAGCGCAGCAGATCCTCTAAACGAAACAAAGAGATTGCTCCTCCAAGACACCAGGTTCTTCAAGAAATGTGTGAGGCAGTGGACGCAGCTGTGGCACTGAGCGGAGGCTTCCTCCTCCCATCACAAAATTCTGGACACACCTCAGATCACGACTCGAGTTGTGGGGGCTCATCGATCTCATCGCGGGACACCCTCACCAGCTTACCACAAGTAACTCCGAGATCCTCGGAAGAAATTTTCTGACCCTCCACTGATAGAACTGGCACTAAAGGAATGCTGAGGTGAACAAAACCGGCAGGGCCTGTCTAGCAAGAGGACAATTGCTCGGAGGGACCACACTCAGCACAACCTGTGTAACAGATTGTTGGGCAGCTTAATTTAACCACGCTGGGTCCCGGAACCGGCCTGGAGTGTAGGCTCTCGGTCACTGGCACGCCACCCACCTTTAGGATTTTAGGACAAGTTATAATGGTTTGGACGGGAATAGTTCTGATCACCGGTCCTGGGCAGAGGGAGTTGGGAGTTGAGTTTTTCAAGTTAGTACAGGGAGTTACTTACGCACTTACCACCTATGTAGCTGACGGTTCATGCAGTAAAAGTACGCCACCTTTTAAAGCGCAGGGGGATCCATATAGCTTTATTACAGGAGACCCACCTGGTGGAACAGGAAGTTAAGGCTCTTAAGAAACGATGGAGAGGCCAAATAATAGCCACTAGCTATTCAGCATTTGCAAGGGGAGAATTGCTCTGGATCCGACCGGGGGTGCCCTTTCAGGTCTTACACAAGATCATAGTCAAGGATGGGAGATATGTAGTAGCATCCGGGAGGTTAGAGGGGAGAGAAGTAACATTAAGCGGGATATATGCACCCAATCAAGACCAGGGGAAATTCCTCAACAAACTGTCACTTGAAATAGGCTCACTCCTAACGGGTCCTAACTTAATCAGGGGTGATTTTAACTGCATAACCAATGTTAACCTGGACAGATCGCACCCCCCCCACACAGTCTCCAACTCTAAAAACTGCCAAATAATTCGCAGACTGGCAGAAACACTGGCAAATTAGGAGATAGCTGGAGGCAGCTCAATCCAAACATTCAGGACTATTCATATTACTCTGTGGTACACGACCTACATGTCAGGTTGGACACTTTCTTTGTTTCCCCTGAAATTCAAAATTATGTGATTTCCGCTGAATACCTGAGTCGTACTATATCTGACCACAATCCCTTGGTGTTGTCGCTGTCTTGGGGAAGGATGAGACCGACAATTCCAACATGGCGCCTGAGGGCTGAAATGCTCAAGGACGAGGCACTCAAACACCTTTTGCACACAATCGTAGTTGAGTTTTTTACACAAAATAAATAGACAGCATCCTCCAGATCCATTGAATGGGAAGCATTCAAGACAGTTATAAGGGGCACCTGTATCAATGAGAACATAGGTGTTTGGAAATCAATGGAAAATTTGCTCTGCGGACTGGAGGACTCCCTCAGGGACCTCGCGCGTAGACGCCCTACACAACCTGATCTGGCACCCCTGTTGAAAGACACCAAAAACAAAATAACGGAGGTAAACATTAGATTATCGCGCTATGACTACAAACAGCATCTAGTCAAACAACACTCGGAGGGGGATAAATCAGGTGCCCTACTGGTGTGGCTGGCTAACCCACCTAAGCAACAAACTATCATAGTGGAAATTGAAGAAACCCCAGACACCAATGTTTACAACAAAAAAGAGATGAATACTAGCTTTATTAACTACTATTCAATACTATACGCACCCCCCGAGACACTAAATAACCTCCAGTTACAAGAACTGGAAGACCTCGCCCTCCCCAAACTTGGGGAAGAGGGGAGCTCAGCCTTAGCAGCCCCAATTACAATTGCAGAGATTAAAACAGCGATCCAAGGCATGGCTAAAGGTAAAGTCCCATGGTCCGAAGGACTCCCACTCGAGTTCTACCTTCTATATCAGGATCTGTTAGCCCCACACCTCAGCACAATATATACGGAAGCATGGAACAGTAATAGCCTGCCCCAATCTACCAATGAAGCCATTATGATTCCCTTATTAAAACCCAACAGGCCACCAACCGATGTCCGCTCTTATTGCCCATTATCTATGCTCAATATAGATTATAAAATACAAAGTCGGATATTAGCGAATAGACTTTTGCCCCACATGTCATCGCTAATCCACCAGGATCAGTCCAGTTTTATCCCACAATGCAGCATGGCACAAAATATTAGGCACCTATTATCTGTTCTCCATTCTATACCCCCAGAAATGACGCAGGCAGCGATCATCTCGGTAGATATAGAGAAGGCATTTGACTGCCTGCGATGGGACTACCTGGAACAGGTCATGCTAAAATTGAGGTTGGGGGAGGGATTTACACGTTGGACTACGTTGTTGTACTAAAATCCTACTGCTAGGGTGAAAACGGGTAGCACTATATCTGACTCTTTCTCAATAGGTAGGGGAACTAGACAGGGTTGCCCACTATCCCCTCTCCTCTTCACAGTAGCAGTAGAGCCCCTGGCTCAAATGGCTAGAACTGGGCGGCACTATAAAGGCATTCCAATTAATAATTGGAGACATTATATCGCCCTTAATGCTGACGATATGGTGCTCTTCCTTCGAAATCTGGAAGTTGACCTGCCTGGGACAATAACTATGTCAGAGAACTACAGAATATCTTCCGGACTCCGAATTAATTGGAGGAAGTCCACCATATTCCCCGCGCACAGAGGCACAATCGAACCAAACAAAACAAGAGGTTTACCTTGGTCACCTAATATGTTTAAATATTTAGGAGTAAATATATATCATACCGTGGAAGACCTCCTAGAAGGAAATATTCATAGAGCTCTCAGAGGAATCAGGACTAGCATGCGATTCTGGGAGACACTACCACTGATGGTGTCCGGCAGAACCGCCCTACTCAAAATGATAGTGCTGCCCAGAATGCTATGTTACTTCTCCACTATCCTAATTGTAATCCCGAAAGCAGTATTTAGAAGTATAGAATCTATGTCTGCGAGCTTTATATGGGGACCAGGTAGGCACAGAATTGCACTAAATTTAATGCAGAGAACCACTGCTGAAGGAGGTCTAGCTGCCCCAGACCTAGAAATTTATTATTGGGCAGGACAACTACAATGGCTAGCAAAACTCATCAGCGACCCCCCAGGTGTGAAGGAGTTACGGATCCCATTGAATTGCCCATCTAAAAAGGTATTAGGGGTAGTGTTTAATCCCAGGAAACCAAGGCTGCAACTACCCATGGAGTGGGAATGAATTACACACTGCTGGGAACAATACCTAAGACGTACCCGCACAAAGACCCCACACCAGAGGCGCCCCTAGATTGCCTGGCATATACTATGGGGGACCAAATGCTCAAGGGTCTTAATAAGCTAGTAGAACGCAACATCACAAATTAGGCGACATATATGACAACGGTAGACTCAGCACTTACGCGGAGATCCAGGATCAGTTCAATCTCCCATCAGGACTGTTCCTTACATATAGCCCGATCACCAGAATCGCACAAAAAATTAGGGGGACAGCAGCTCTCGAACCCCCAACTCACAGTGGCTGTAACATCCTTTGCACAATCAGGGAGAAGAAAGGATTGATATCGGAAATATACAAATCCTTACAAAGCAGCACATGTATACCCCTAAGCAAACTTAGAAACAGGTGGCAGGCTGAATTAAACACACCTATTGAGGATGCACAATGGTCAAGGATCACCTCTCATATTTATTCGGTGTCTAGAAATGCCAGATTCAAATTAATAAATCTATACATTTATCATAGGGCCTATCTAACCCGCAAAGGATAACTAAAATATCCAATACAAATGAAGCGAGATGCCCTAGATGTGCCGAAATAGCTGCAGGATTGGTACACATGCTATGGAGTTGTTCACAACTCAGCTCATACTGGACAGAGATCTTTAGGAGAATCTCCACCAGCACTGATAGGACGATTTCCCTATCTCTGCTGGTGGCTCTATTGGGAGACTTCCCGCACCCCGCAGCTCACAAAATGTCCAATAAATTTATTGATCTGGCTCTTGTCCTGGACAAAAGAGAAATCACCTCACATTGGAAAGACCCAGTGGGCCCGCAGGTTAAAAGATGGCAAGAAGCGCTAGAAGAATGGGCAGAAACTGAGGGGACTGTGCTACTAAGAGAAGTGCTACAGGGACGGAGACTAAGAGATGGCACGACACAATGGGATTCAATACTGGAGAATTTGAAAACCCTGGACAACCCAGCACTTGAAAATGACCCGACGGCTTTAGTCTCTGAATCAGAAACAGCCCCCACACTGGCAACATAGAACTTTGGATGCGTACTTTGCACTGTTTAGACCATCAAGAACTGTCAGCTTAGGAACATAATGTGTTTATTTAAGTGCAATATGGGGGAGGGGGATTTCAGAGCTAAGAATTGGGGAATTTACTGTATAAGGTTAAAAAACAATAAAAGATATTTTAAAAAAAATAAAAAATGCTCAAGCACGGGCAACAATTCCTGTCAAGGTGAACCACTAAAGTTATTAAATTACCCTGTACTTAAACACTCTGGTAGCTTAGTACAAGGGCAATCAGGCTTAACTTAGAGCCAAAGTGTAAAGTGTTTATGAAACACAACACAGTAATAAAGTGAAAACACAACACAGGAAACATCTCACACCCATTTAGAAAAATTTAATAAACGTTAACAAATCGACATCAAAACAACAAAATAACAATCGACAGAAAGAAGGTTATGAACTTTTAAAGTATAAAGCAAAAACAAGTGCCTAAAAGATCAAAGCACAAACCATAGATATCAAGTCACACGTGACAGACTCAAAGTAAAAAAATATAGTCGACCACGATGGAGCACGAGTTGGATACAAAAAGTGGATTGGGCCTCTTCAGCGCTTTCCCTCAGACTTAGAAGAAATTTCAACAAAATGTTCTGAGAAGGTAGAGGTTTGGTGAGGCAAGGCTGCAGGCTATGTCAGAGGAGGAGGTCTTGCTGTCAGGATGCCACTGAATAAAGTCACTGTGAAGATTTCTACATTGGACTTAGTATTTTTTTGGGAAGTTGAAAATCTTCAGCTATGTGAGGCTGGAGGTTGTATCCAATGAGGGCTCCGTGAGACCAAATACTCCTTCTGTGAGGGACCGCTGAATAGGATTTTCTGCTGTAGAGAAGAATGTGGAGGGAGCTGCTGCAAAGTCAGGCTAACTGCCGGTGCACCTTAGGTGCATAGACGAGCAGGTTGGTCCCAGTATTCTCTCAGTTCTCAGAGTTGTTTTGTAGCCAAAAAGTCCCATAATTTGGATTTTGGCTATCTGTGCACCTCTAGCACCACTCACAAGTATCAAGACACTTAGGCGGTCATTACAATATTGGCGGTAAAAGCCGCTTACCGCCATGCCAACACACCGCCGCGGCCGCGGAATTCCGCCACAGATATTAGGACCCACATTTCGGAATCTGCCAAAATTCAGACACCCACACAAGTCCGCCAATCCAAAGGTCAGTGATAAACTGGCAAAAACAAAACCGACACCGTCACGCCAACAGAAATACACCCACACTATCAGGACACACGAATCCACACAGCGGTCTTTCAACCGCGGTATTTCCATTGGCGGTACACACAGCAGCGCTCAAAATACACACACATTTCCAAAACACAGCCACATTGGACAATTCAAAATACACACACCTGATACACATACACACACCACTCCCACACACCCATTACAATATAAAACACACACCCACATCACCCACAAACCACCACGACGAGAATCACTGAGAGAAGGCCGGAGAGAGACACCACCATCAACAAACTAGCATCCACAGGCACACAACACCATCACCCACACAACTTCCACGCACCTCACACAACACACCACTACATATCACCACACTTATCACCACACACTCCACCCCACCCATCACCTACACCACTCCATGGCACGGCAAAGACACCCCAGGTTCTCGGAGGAGGAGCTCAGGGCCATGGTGGAGGAAATCGTCCGGGTAGAGCCAGAGCTATTCGGAGCACAGGTGCAGCACACCTCAATTGCAAGCAAGATGGAGCTATGGCGAAGAATAGTGGACAGGGTCAAAGCAGTGGGACAGCACCCAAGAAATCGGGAGGACATCAGGAAGAGTTGGAACGAACTACGGGGGAAGGTGCATTCCGTGGTCTCAAGACACCACCTGGTGGTTCAGCGAACTGGCGGCAGACCCCCACCTCCTCCCCCACAACTAACAACATGGGAGGAGCAGGTCTTGCCGATTCTGCATCCTGAGGGCCTCGCAGGAGTAGGTGGAGGAATGGACTCTGGTAAGACAAAGCTTTACTATTACATCCCCCACCCTACCTGCATGCTATCACATACCCCCACCCTCACCCCCAGCACCCCAACTCCTCACATATGTCCCAACATCACAAACCACCCATCCCAACACCAAGCCCTGCATGCATCAACAAAGCATGGACACCCATCACCAAAGCATGCCCACTGCACATACCCATACACCCCCCTAAACCATCATCACACAAGGTCCCACACAGGAATGCTAGCACTGGGGTACACGGTCACCCACCCATTTCACACCATTACACACACAGATTTAATAAACATCCTTTTATTCCCCTGCAGGACCCCTACCCAACGTCACTGGACAGGAGGGTCCACACATGTCCACACCACCTACAGAAGAGGCCCATAGTGATGACAGCACCTCTGTCCAACTGGATCTAGATGACCAGCCCGGACCATCGGGGACCTCGGGACAGTCGGTTCCCCTCACACAGGCACAGGCCACCACAGACCTTCCCCCCTCTTGAAACACCAGCACAGCACCCACCCAGCGGGCCCATACCTCCGTCCCCAGGACACGTCAATCAGCAGTGTGTCCACCACTACAGGGAACCCAGGATAACCCACCACCCCAACAACAACAGGGACCTGGGGGCAGTGGTAGTGGGCACACGGTCCAGGGGACAGAGGCCCAGGAACACAGGGGAACTGGGAGGGCTGCTGTGCGACAGGGGGCGGACAGGCCAAGGGAACCCACTCTCCACGAGGCCCTCTCCTCCAACATGGGAGCCTACCACCACTCCCAGGAGACGATGGCAACGGTACTGGCCAAGTTTCAGGAGACCCAGCGCATGCAGGAGGAGCAGTATATGGGCTTAAGGGAGGAACTCAGAACCATCAGCTCCACCCTGGGCACCATCGTAGGGGTGCTGAAGGAAGTACTCAACATCAGGAGGGACACTGTGGCACTACAAGGGGCCCCTGACACTAGCATGGACCATTAAATGCCCACCACCTCCGCCGGCGCTAGTGGACAGGAGGCACCGCCACAGGACCACCACACCAGCACCCCACCCCCTGCAGAGGGAGAACCACTCCGCAAACGGTCCCTGAGATCCAGGAGAAAGACAGAGCATGATGACAAGACCCCCGCCAAGAAATGAGACCACCCTGATTGTCATCCTACTGTCCCAATTTGTCACCCTGGCCATACTTAAACTGCCCCAGCTCCACTTCCTATGCCAATATGGGCAATGCACCTGTGAGACTAATAGACTGGACTCTGCCATGGACACTCCTCCACCATCACCCCTCACCATTTCACTACCCCCTCCAGTATTGAGCACTTAAATAAACACACCTAAAGCACAAAACGATCGGGAGTCTGTTTGTCTGTGATTTTGAAATAGTGTATTGGCAATTACAGTGACAAAATGCTTTTTAAATAGTAATGACAACATACCTATGTCACACAGCTCTAGTCCATGAGGAATCTAAGCAGATGTCACACAGTGGGACCCACATCTGTGAAATCGTAAGGGAAAGTGACAACTCAGTGACCATACACTGGGTGAAAATGACAGACAGTAGAGAGGTAGTAGTGTTAAAATACATGTGGTAGGCAGGTTTGTATTCTTACCTGTGTCTCACTGGAAATATTGCAGGATCACTGAGTCCCTGTTGTGCATGTCTTCTTCCTCTGCTTCCTCCTCTTCACTGTCCACAGGCTCCACAGCTGCCACAACACTGCCATCTGGACCATCCTCCTGCAGAAAAGGCACCTGTCGTCTCAAAGCCAAGTTTTGAAGCATACAGCAGGCCACGATGATCTGGCACACCTTCTTTGGTGAGTAGAATAGGGATCCACCTGTCATATGGAGGCACCTGAACCTGGCCTTCAGGAGCCCGAAGGTCCACTCGATCACCCTCCTACTTCGCCCATGGGCCTCATTGTAGCGTTCCTCTGCCCTTGTCCTGGGATTCCTTACTGGGGTCAGTAACCATGACAGGTTGGGGTAACCAGAGTCACCTGCAAATGGCGAGGGACAATTGTTAGACACACACTAACCTGTAGGGATAGCCCCAGACCCAGACAACCATTCCCAATGACTTGCTTCCAGGTGCTCACCTAATAGCCACACACGGTGCCTCTGGAGTTGACCCATCAATAAGGGATGCTGCTATTCCGCAGGAAGTAGGCGTCATGCACTGAGCCAGGGAACATGGCATTCACATGGGAGATGTACTGGTCTGCCAAACATACCATCTGTACATTCATCAAATGATAACTCTTCCGGTTTCTGTACACCTGTTCACTCCTGTGGGGGGGGACCAAAGCCACATGTGTCCCATCAATGGCACCTATGATGTTGGGGATATGTCCCAGGGCATAGAAGTCACCTTTCACTGTAGGCAAATCCTCCACCTGAGGGAAAACGATGTAGCTCTGCATGTGTTTCAGAAGGGCAGACAACACTCTGGACAATACATTGGAAAACATAGGCTGGGACATCCCTGATGCCATGGCCACAGTTGTTTAAAATGAGCCACTTGCAAGGAAATGGAGCACTGACAGCACCTGCACTTGAGGGGGGATTCCTGTGGGATGGTGGATTGCTGACATCAGGTCTGGCTCCAACTGGGTACACAGTTCCTGGATTGTGGCACGGTCAAGCCTGTAGGTGATAATCAAATGTCACTCCTCCATTGTGGACAGGTCCACCAACGGTCGGTACACCGGAGGATGCCGCCATCTCCTCACATGTCCCAGCGGACGGTGCCTATGAAAGACAACAGCGAGCACAGAGTCAACCAACTCAGAGGTACGCACCCACAGTTTACACAGAACACCATTCATACACAAAAGGTGGCCTGTATGTGTGTTGAGTCCAGGCCTAGGTCTGTGTGACGCAGTTGAAAATGATGCCATGTGGGCCCCTGAAATGGTGGCTGCCTGACCTCTAAAGTGGGACAATGGGATGTGAGGTAACTGCGCTGGCGTTGTACACCATCGCGGTAGGCGGTTGAAGACCGCGGCGCAATGCTGCATTGGTTAACATTGGACCCTATGGGTCCCAGGAGCCAATGACGATGTACGCCGGTGGTGACGTTACGCACCGCCGCGGTCGTGACCGCCATTTTCTATCTGTTCAATCACTCAATACCTGATCTTCGACCGGAGAGGACCTACACTGCAAGTGCTGCTGTGACCTCGGTCTGGAAGAGACAATGGCTCGAGTGTCTGGGGAAAGGGCCCCTGCCTTCACATCGGAGGAGTTGGAGAAACTCGTTGATGGGGTCCTCCCCCAGTACAAGCTACTCTACGGTCCTCCAGACAAACAGGTAAGTACACAGGAAGCATGTTGTATGTGCAATGCCTGTGTGGAGAGGGCTGGATGTAAGAAGGAAGGGGGCAGAGTGCTGCATGCATGAAAGACGGTGAATGCATGTGCCACATGACAAGGGTAGGGATGGGGGCAATCACTTTGACGGTGCAGTTGGTAATGACTTCTCTTTTTCCCCCTGTACATTTCATGTAGGTCAGCGCCCACCAGAAGAAAGTTACTTGGCGTGCCATCACCAAGGACGTCCGGACCCTGGGGGTCTACCACAGACGGAGCACCCACTGCCGGAAAAGATGGGAGGACATTCGCCGCTGGAGCAAGAAGACGGCGGAGGCTCAGCTGGGGATGACCTCCCAACGTGGGAGGGGTGCCAGTCGCACCATGACCCCCCTGATGTTCAGGATCCTAGCAGTGGACTACCCGGAGTTCAATGGGCACTTGAGGGCATCACAGCAGGCACAAGGGGGTGCGTACATTCTCATTCAGCTAACTTTGCGCGCATTATGAGGTGTCTGGGTGGGGGATGTGGGCTGTGGGTTTCCCTAGGCCAGGCCGAGTTCCGTAGGCAAGGCCCCTCCGTAAGGCAGGCCATGTGGCACCCCAGCCCACCTCTATAGAGTGCCAAGTACAGCTATTCATGCCCCTGTGTCATCTATGTGTGCAGATGTTGTCCATAGCCTTGTAGGCCATTTCCCAGGAATTGAACAGTGGAGCCCAAGAGCGTGGCGTAGTGCAGGGGGCTTCTGTGTCTGTCGTGTCCGCCAACAGTAGTGGTAATGCATGCACTCAACATGTCTTTCTTCTGCTTCCCCGCCCTTTTTGTGGTCTCCCTGTTTTTGTGTGCATTAGCATCATCAGGCAGAGGAGCAGTGGCACCGGAGCACGAGGGAGCTGCATCCCACATGGCCCTGGAGGGCGACACTATGGAGTCTGAATTCACCAGTGGGACGGAGGGCGAGGGGAGCTCCACGGAGGGGACAGGAGCTGAGACCAGCGACACAGACTCGTCCTCTGATGGGAGCTCCCTTGTGGTGGCGGCAACATCTGTGCCCCTCGCATCTACAGGTACAGCCGCCACCCACCCGACCAGCACCGCCCTCCCAGCAGCCCCTCAGCTTTGCCCAGGAGGGTGGGCATCACCTTCACCCCAAGCACCTCAGGCCCTGCCACAGTCACCCCTGCTGCCCTCAGTAAGGAGGCCATTGACCTCCTCAGGTCCCTCACTGCTGGGCAGTCTACCATTTTGAATGCCATCCAGGGTGTAGCGAGGCAGTTGCAACAAACCAATGCATTACTGGATTGCATTCATTCTGGTCAGGCGGCCCTTCACCGAGCTTTTCAGACTCTGGCCTCAGCACTGATGGAAGCTATTGTCCCCGTCTCTAGCCTCCCCCCTCCAACTTCCTCCACCCGACCCAATCCCCTGTACCTCTGCCTATCCCAAGCACACCATCAGACCAGCCTGCACACACGTCAACACACAAGGGAAGCTCAGGCAAACATAAGCACCACACATCCCACAAGCACTCGCGCAAGCAACACACACATGCAGACACACCAACATCCACTGCCTCCACTGTGTCCCTCTCCTCCTCGTCTCCCTCCTCCCTCCCAGTCTCGTCTACACTCACACCTGCATGCACTACCTCTACAGCCACTACGTCCCTCTCCAGCACACCCACCACCACACCCTGCTCACGTGCAGTCACAACCCCACTACCATTCACACGTCCCCTGTGTCCTCTCCCAGTGTGCCTGTGATGCCCCCTCCCAAGATACACAAACGCAGACACACACCCACCCAACAGCCATCCACCTCACGACAGCCTCCAGCGCATGCTCCTTCACCCAAAGTCACCAAATGTACGCCTCCTACAGCCACCACCTTCTCCTCCACTCCCAAACCCCCTCCAGCTACCCGTCCCAGTGTGTCCCAAAAACTTTTCCTGTCCACCCTTTACCTCTTTCCCACACCTTCCCCACCCTGTCCATCTCATAGGTCCTGAAGTAGCATCTCAGCCACAACATCTCCTGGACCAGTGGTGCCTGTAGTCACCGGAATGTGTAGTGCACTGGCCACCAGGACAGCCAGTGTGGCACGGAGCCACAGCACAGACAGTCCCCCACCTGTGAAGCATCAGAAGTTGGCCAGTGCCCGGCGGGAGAGGGGGAAGACTCCAGCCCCAAAGACGCTCCCAGGGGTCACGTTGGGAGTGTGGAGTCAGCTGTGACACCTTCCAAGGTGGGGAAGGGCCACAAGAAACCCGGCAAGTCTGAGAAGAGCAGCACAGCGGAGAAGACTGCCATCCTCCCCGCTGCCCAGGAGGCCACTGCCAGCCCCAGCCCAGCTGCCCAGGAGGCCACCGCCAGCCCTAGCCCAGCTGCCCAGGAGGCCACCGCCAGCCCTAGCCCAGCTGCCCAGGAGGCCACCGCCAGCACCAGCCCAGCTGCCCAGGAGGCCACCGCCAGCACCAGCCCAGCTGGGCCATGAAGGACCGCCAGCAAAAGGCCCGTTGGGCCATGGAGGACCACCAGCAGCTGCGACCCTGCAATGTAGGCCGCCATCTGAAGCACTGCTAAACAGGGCACCGCCATCTCAAGCACCGCTGCACAGGGCACCGCCATCTCAAGCACCGCTAGCCCATGAGCGGCAGGGGCACTGACGCAACTGGGTCCGTCACGGGGTGAATGATGCACTCTGAGAACCAGTCCCCCTCCAGAACCAGTGGAGAGATCCATCCACTACCTCTGTCCTTAACAGGATGAAGCACTCTGGGCACCAGTCCCCCTCCAGAACCAGTAGAGTGATCCATCCACTACCTCTGTCCTTAACAGGATGAAGCACTCTGGGCACCAGTCCCCCTCCAGAACCAGTGGAGACTGGCATCCACTTGAGAGACTGTGGCTTTGCACTCCCCAGGATTGAACAGTGGGCAAGCCACCCACTGTAGACACTTGAGAGACTGTGGCTTTGCACTCCCCAGGATTGAACAGTGGGCAACCCACCCACTGTTGAGACTTGAGAGAATGTGGCTTTGCACTCCCTAGGATGCAGCAGTGGGCAACCCACCCACTGTAGAGACTTGTGAGACTGTGGCTTTGCACTCCCCAGGATGGAACAGTGGGCAACCCACCCACTGTATAGACTTGAAAGACTGTGGCTTTGCACTCCCCAGGATTGAACAGTGGACAACCCACCCACTGTAGAGACTTGAGAGACTGTGGCTTTGCACTCCCCAGGATTGAACAGTGGGCAACCCACCCACTGTAGAGACTTGAGAGACTGTGGTTTTGCACTCCCCAGGATTGAACAGTGGGCAACCCACCACTGTAGAGACTTGAGAGACTGTGGCTTTGCACTCCCAAGGATTGAATAATGCGCATGTGGCCCCCTCGTGGATTTGGCGTCGTGCACTCAACCGGCTGAGGTGTCCCCCCTTTCCCTCCCCCTGAGGTGTCTGTTTTCTTGCTCTCTGATGCCCCTGCAGTGTTCTCTCCGTCATGGTCGGGGATCTCGTGTGGTCTCAGTGTTCCACGGACTTTCTTTGTGCAGTACCTGGACTACTATGCCTGGTATTTATTTTGTACATTGTGTATATATATATTTCTGCCTACTTGTTTTTAATATATTCCGATGGTTACACTCATTTTCTTTGGTCTTTGCATTCTTCCGGGGGGGTTTAGGGGGTGTAACTGTGATGTATTGATATGCATTAGTGTGTGTGTTGTGGTGGGTGAGGGTGGGGGTGTTGCGTGTGTGTGTCCCTGTTTTTTGCCTCCCCCCTCCCCTGTGTCGTAGGTGCTGTACTCACTGTGGTCTTCGCCGCCGGCGTTCGTGCTCCTGGTAGAGGAGCAGGAAGACTATCGCAGGGAGAATGTGGAATTCCGGTTCCATGGTGTCCTCGTTCCTCGTGGAGTGTGTAGAGGTGAGCGTTTTCCCTTTGAAGTTTCCTGTTTCCACCGTGTTTTTATCCGCGGTGAATCCACCCCGGAAAAGGTGGCGGATTGGTAGGTTGTGATACTGTGGGCGGTACATTGTCTCCTGCCTGTCTGTTGGTGGTGACCGCCGCGCTGTTTGTTTGTACCGCCGTGGCAGTCTGAGTGTTAAAGTGGCTGTCTTTGTTGGCAATTTCTGCCACGGTCGTAATTGCAATTTGATTACCTCTGGCCTGTTGGCGGTCTTATCGCTGCTTTAACACCATCCGCCAGGGTTGTAATGACCACCTTAGTGGTGGTAAATTTCCACTCTGCAGAGGAGTTGGAAGAATTTTGGCCACTCTGCATTATACTTGTAATGCAGAGTTCTGGCCAAATTCTGCCAACCACAGCATGATGGAGCTTTTTCTTGCAGACAGCTTGCCAGCAGTAAGTTAGCAACTGAGAATTGATGTCCCCTAGTATGATTTTCAAGCCTCAGGGGGGCCTTTGTGGTGAGAAAGCTGCTAATCTAGAAGTAAATCTACTCGAGCTTCAGTAGAATCATCTCAAGCAGTAGCTCCCTCCTGCATGCTGTGTGGTGCTGTTCACACTGATGTTTTAGTACGGAACAAGCTCTCAGTGCTAAAAATCAGCACAAGCAACACAGCAAAGTTTCTGGACCCGGTCGCAGGAGCAAGATGGCACCTGTGTAATATGCAGACTCGCTGCTCTTCCCGTCCTTGCAGCCTGGTGAAAGTTAATTTGCGGGGAAAGATGGAGGCATTTGGATAGCCCCGCTAATTCACTCACCAGCATTGTTTTTATTTATTTTTGCCTGCGGTATGGTCAGCACTGTTGGGAGGAGGTGCTGGAGTTAGCATATTGCACTTTCCGAGCCACCTTGAGAAACGCTGCCGAACTGTGGTCTGCCACTTGTGCTTTGATTTTATGGCATCGCGCCCTATGGGCAATTGACTACCTCTCTTCCTGGTGGTCTGGGGTATCATGTAGGGGGTGGAGTATTGTCTATTAGAGGACGTAAAGGCATAAGGGGGCTAAATAATGCCAAGACTCGCTCCTCGTTGGATTATCATTGTCTCATCACAGCACCGGAGAGACATAGCACAATGGGGAGGAGGTGCCACCCAGTGCCACACTAGGACGTGGGCCCCCACCCAAAAGAGACAGCTGAAGAAAGCAGATTGGCAGACCTTCCTCCCTCCCAACGGGACCCTACAGCACTCCATTACTGACATGTTTTCTGCTCCCTCTCCTACAGCCCCCCATTACTTCAGACCAGGAATCATCAATGGCAGCTTTGACTGCGGAGGGAGGCTCCAGCAGCATGGTGTCTGCACTGCCAACAGGGAGTGTGAAGAGAAAACAGGAAGGACCAGCCAACCCCGTGTCGCTGGCACTACAGAAGCCGTGGCCATCATCTTATCAGGTACAGGGATGTCTGAAGAAACAACTGTTACTGAGCAAGATCATTTGTGGGATCATGCATGTCTATCAGAAGCAGGGCCAGAGGCGATTTGCCTTATGGGTGGTACTGCTTTAAATCATATCCTGCTGCAAGCCTCAGTGAGTTCTGAGACACCTCATCTGGGGGCAGAAGCGGATGTTATGCAGAGTGCTACCAGCTCCCCTGATATTGGGGATAAGTTATTTTCTCTTACTGATGATTCTGACAACTCTGATAACTCTGAGATTAGTGGAGCATTGTCTGCAGAAGATAACAGCTTAGACTGCAATGTTAGCAGGTTAGCGGACGAGCCAGCTGCAATAATTAAATGTGCTCAAGGTGGTGGGTCTCAGAGGGGAAAAAAGGGGACCTGCCTGGAAGCATAAAATGGGCTTCTAAGGAGAATGCGGCCCATAAACTTAAGTGTGATTATTCAACCACACAGCTGGTATACCCAGAGGACCAGAGTGGGCGGGGCCATCACATTTGGAGCAACCTTTGGTTGGAGCCACAAGAGATGCTACTGAGGCTACCGAGGCTAGGGAACCTTCTCTTTCACTTATTTTTCAATCCCTAAAGCAGTCGCAAGAAGATGTGTGCTTAGAGAATAAACACACTCACCTGAACTGCAAAAAACATCAGACTGCTATTAAGAAAGTCATTAAAACTAGCTCTGACATTGGTGAACAGATTTCTGCTGTGGAAGAGTGTTCTGGCCTGCTTGAATCTGAGATGGGTATGATAAAGGCCCAACAAGGATCACAAGAATCTCGAATAACAGATGTTATGTGGAAGCTCGAGCAATTTGAAAACTGGAAGAGTAGAAACAATATTCACTTCCTTTGGATAGCTAAAGGAGCAGAAGGTAACAATATTCACTCTTTTATGCTGACACTTTTGAAGGGAGCATTCCCCGAGCTAACACAGTAGGACTGGGATTCTGAGCCCCAGTGGGTGCATCACTTCCCCGTTACCATCAGGAAAAAGCAGGTGACAGAAGGGGAAAAAAAACAAGATCCATTTTATTATTCTTTAGAAATTTGCTTCTGAGAGAAGCTATTTATTCAAAAGCGCACACTAATGCAAAAAAAGAGTTTGATGGTCATTCCTTTTTCATAAGAGCAGATTTTTGTCATTCTACAGTTGAGCGACGGTGGTGCCTTAGGCAGGTCTTCATCCCCTTTCAAAAGCTGGAGGAAGTCTTCCTCCTGAATCCAGCTCGCCTCAAAGTAACTATCATAAAAAAATGCATAGAAATCAAAGCGGAAGAGTATCTAAAAGAGTTTGCAACCAGTTCTTCAGTGGGAACTTAATGGACTTATTTACCAAGCGATGATTGTCTGTGTCTCTCCTCTGTTTCTTGATTTCTCTTTCTTAATTTTTGGTTTGTAGTGGTGTTCACAAGATGCAATTAGTTCAGGGAGGCTGCACAGTGTTCTTTGTCTGCCCTGCTTTCTCTGCTTTTGTTCCCCTTTTCCTGTACTTCACTAATTTTAGGGACTGAGGGTCGAAGAGGTGGTGGGAGTGTTATTGGGTGTCACCTATCAGGTCGCTCATCTGATTTTCTTTTGAGTAGTGTGTATGGGGGTTTGAGGGGAGATCCAGGTTGGGGGGATGGGACAGAGTTTGGGTGGTTGGGGGGATGGTCAGAGGGGTGGCCGGTGGGAATTGTTCCAATACGAGAGCAAAATGGGTTTCTTCTTTACAGATTCCCTGAGTGTACCTAGTCTATATTCTCAGTTACAATTGGACTTTGTTCGGCTATGGGTTCTTTCCTACCCTGATAGATGACTAATATAATTTGCATAGCCACAGTTAATATCCGTGGACTAAACAATGTCAAAAGATGTATTAGGATTTCTCTGGTGCTACATTATTTAAAGGTGAATTTCATCTGTCTCCAAGAGATACATATTGAGGCGCTCTAGGAGAGGGATTCTCGAGTCTCTTGGATGCCAGTTAATTTACACCACCTCATTCAGAGAATGGACAAGATGTATTGCAGTTTTTGCGAGAAGGCAGCTCTTTTCCTTTAGGTTCACACGGATTGCTAGCCACCGGCGATAGGTCACAACCAAATGCTACTTCCTGAATGGGGCATTTACACTTTGCTCAATATACGGGACCATCACTGACGACCCAATGGTATTTGAGTGGCTTCATGATAAATTGGCCTTATGGTTATTGCTGATCATTTTCTGAGGTGAATTTAACATAAGCATCGCAGATGACTGGCATCGAGGTGGTGATAGGACATATTCCAGTCAAAAGCACAGTGTGTTTCATTTTCTGTGGGACTTGGTTTATAATCATGGGTTGGTAGACGTGTGGGGGAGGTAAAAATGCCTCTGACACTGGATATATGTATTATTCCAGTCCGCATCAAAAACATGCACAACTTTATTATTTTCTGGTGTCAAGCTATTTAATACAGGATTGCAGAATTGATATGTTTCCACATTATATATGTCTGAATATTATCCTCTTGTTTTAGCTGTAGCTTTTAAAGGGTGGGAAAGACAAGGCTCCAAATGGAGCTTTGAGTGCACCCTTTTTACAGATGATGATTGAATTAACACTAAAAGGAAAAGGATCATTATAATTATAAGAAAAAATATTGGGAGTGCTCCTCTTGGGATCTTATGCAACATGTTCACAGCTGGTATTTGCAGAGAAATGTTGTGCTTTAGTCTGAACCACCAAAAGGAGGGAAAGCTCCATATGGCCGAGTTACATACGGCTTTGGCGGCGGCATAAACTAGATTAGTATCTGCAGTCATTAAGGGGGTGGGTACACAAGAAGCCCAACAATGGGTTGCAATGATTAAAGGCTCAATTCTAGAAGTTACCGCTAAAAAGTGGAAGATAAATACTTAACTAGGAAAGAGAAATCTTATGAATTCAGTCAGTGGGTAGGCCATCTTCTTGCTATTTGTGTGTATCAAAAGCAAGTGCAAGGGGATATAGAAGAAGTGTGGACCCTATGCTTGCCCCATTCTCATAATCCTCCGATAATCGAATAGTCTTTCAGAGGATTTATACAACTGTATACTGATAACCTGTACTGGGAGGATAGAGAAGTTCAGCAATTCTGGAACAAAATTTCATTGAACGTTCTAGATGAACCAGATCAGGAATTCTAGGAAGCCCCTATTTCATGGGAGGAAATTCTGCTGGCTATGTAGTTTACCATTAGGGAAGGTGGTTGGGCCAGACAGCATCCCTCTCCAGTTTTATCAGGTTTTTTCGGCATTCATTAAAGAGTATTTACTCAGCCTCTTTATACATATGCAAAATGACACCACTCCTCCTAAGTCATGGTCTACAGCCAACATTGTGATCTTTCCTAAAAGCACAAACCTCTGCAGGATCTGGGCTCTTACTTCCCACTTACGTTGATTAATGGGGATTCCAAGATTTATTCAAAAATTTTGGCCATGCATCTGTCCAGTGTCATCAGCAAGATTGTTTCGCCAGACTACATGGTTTTATTCCTGGGAGGGGGACGACTAATCATATCTGCAATGTGATTTCATTTTTTATGCTGGAGGTATATCCAGAGACCCTCTGCCTTTAATGTTGTTGGACGCTGAGAAAGCTTTTAATAGCATCTCCTGGCGGTACCTGTGGGATGCCATGGGGAAAGTGGGTATTGGGCCAGGATTTATCAAGTCTATCAGTGCATTTTAGCAAGATGCAATGGCCAGGGGAGGGTAATCAGACCCTATTAAGATTCAAAGGGGGACAAGGCAAGGATGCCTTTGTTCCCCTTCACTTTTCGCCATTTACATCGATCCTTATATTTGCAGATTAGACACTAACCCTAAGATTGTCCCAATGCAGTTGAATGGATGGGATGAGACAAGTCCAATTCGAATATATATTTAAAGGGTCTGTTTTGAGTCTTTATTGTGTGCTTTTTAAGTATGGGTTGAGGTGCTCAAACATCTTGGTTTTGGTTGGCTAAATTATTACACACCTTTGTCTAACAATCCCCTTTTGCCAGATATATTACAGGACCTGTGTATTTCTTGTTACAAAGGACTAGGGCATTCCAGGTAGTGTGAGTTCTTCTCCTATTCAGGTTTTGTGTCTTTTTAAGATCTGGTCAGGGATTATTCAGTTCGATACAGAGAATTCATCAAATATTTGCAAATCAGGGACTTTTTCAGCCGGAAGAGAGGCGGCCTTACCGGATTTTTTCAGGTGGAGTTAGTGGATCTACTTTTAAGAGTTGGAGCTCAACTATTTGGGGATATATACATGTTATTGAACCAACTTTGAAGGATGATTTAAATAAACATTCTGAGAAATGTCAGGAGAAAGTTGCTATTCCCAACTCTACACTCTTTGAATCTCTTCGCCTCGCCAATTCAGTCTTCCAGTCTGCTGATTTGTTAGCTCATCATCATAAAACTTGCTTTCATTTGTATAATCCGCCAAGGAAGATAGTACAGCGGGGTTGAGATAAGGGACTGGGATATCCAAGATAACTTCACCGTAGAGCAGATTTAATTCATATGTTCACTGGCTGTCGGGGACTTACTGATATTATAACAAATTCCTGAGCTTATTAATAGGAAGCTTAAGCTGAGAGTCGCTTTAACTCCTCAGTTGTTATTGCTTGGGATGAAGGAAGCTGTGCCCCCATAGGGGCATGCTAATTTTAATTTATGGCCATAGCAGTATTCCAGTGGTGTGTCACTTCGGCCTGGCTTGATCCTGAAGCTCCTTCTATTGGACAATGGCTTGCCAGGATGTTTGCTACATACACAATTGAGAATACCTAGTGTTAACTAAAGGGTAAAAAGGCTAAGAATAGGGGGCTCTGTATTTGGACCCCTTTCTCTGATTGGATGCATACCCATAAGGAATAGTAGGCAGTAGTCTCTGGGCAGGATGTAGACGATGTTTATAATTTTGTAACCCCTAGCTTGATTCAATGTGACTTTTATGATAGGGATTTACGGACGGCTTTTGCACTATGCACTTTGTAGTTTTTCATTGCACTTTCGACAAGGGAATGAATGTGGGGATCTACGGCTTTTCAACTTTTTAACACAGAGTGTCTATAATCTTATTTTGACCTAGGAGTGCTCTTGTGTTGGGGGAGGGGTGTTTGGGTTGTTATTATATTTATAACATTTTTGCAATAAAGACATTTGTTTTTTAAAACAGGCACTGCAACGTGCTGATTTCCACCCATTCGTGGATTTGAGCAATCTTGCATAGTTTTCCTGTCACTCCACGGATTTAGTTCTGCCCACTCCAAGTCAGGACTGGGGCACCACTTGGAGGGTTGGGGCTGACTCAGGCAGGGTACAGGTTAAGGTTCAAGATGGTTGGAGCCTTTTCTGTCGCTGAGGCTCTGATCAAGAGACCAGGCAACTAGCCCTTGGTGTCACTCTGGGAGTCCTTAGTTCAAGCAGTGGAACAGAGCTCAAGCAGCAGGGCAGGTTTCTGAGGGTTTAAGGCAAGCTTCAGGCATCAGAGCAATCCAACCCGGTGCAGGAAAACAGTCATCTGAAGTAAACAACAGGCCACAGAAGCAGACAGTTCTCTGAGATTCCTTCCGCAGGTCCAGAATGTGAACTGAAGAGCAGTTCTGAGAGACCTATTTTTATAACTGGTGGCTTCTTCGAAGTAGAGGTTTCTAGAGATTCCCCTTGAAGCTTCTAGAATTACCTGCTCCTGTGCCCAAGGCCCCGACTGACTGCAGGCACAATGCACTGGTGTCAAGTCCTTTGTGTGAAGGGAGGGCACAGCCTATTGATTTGCTAGTCAGGCTATGCCCAGCTCCGTCCCCCATCCTCCTAGTGATGGCCCATTCAAGCACACCTGATCCCTCTACTGAGTGATTGGCCAGGAGAAATAAACAATGTTCAACTACAACCAATGATGTGACCCAGGGACAAGCTGCAGGCACTAAATAAGGCAGGAAAATGCCAACTTTCTAAAAGCAGCATTGTCCAGTTTGTGACTTTAAATCTGAAGGTGATTTTAAATTAACATTTCTCAGGCACCAAACATGAAATCGCTTCCTGCTCCCTACCAAAATGTAGCACTTATTAAATATCATAGGGCAACCCAATGTTATCCAGTTGAGAAGTAAGCCTCACAGTAGTGAAACGTGAATTTGTGAGTTGTTCACTACCAAGACATGTAAAACTTTTAAATTACAATGCACCCTGCCCTGTGGGCCACCTAGGGCCTAACCTAGGGGTGATACTTGTTAGAAAAGGGGATTTTAAGGCTTGGCAAGGGGTTTATTTTGCGAAGTCGAATTGGCAGCTTAAAACTCCATTCAGGCTGCAATGGCAGACCAGGGGCAACTTTTAAAAGGGCTGCTTAAGTGGCAGTCATCATAAGTGCTGCAAGCCTGAGAGCAGCTTTTAATTTACAGGTCCTGGGTATATGGCAACTGCTTTACTAGGGACTTATAGGTACATTTAATAAATCAATTAGGTGTAAGCCAATGTTACAATGTGTCAGATAGTTAGCACATGCACTTTTAGTGCTGGTCAGCAGTGGTAAAGTGCTCAGAGTCCTCAGGTAGGTCAAAATTAATTCAGCAAGGGGCGTGGCTGATCGGGCCAACGTGGTGGACACTTAGTTTCAGAGCTCCGTCGAGGCCTTAATTAATCCTGTGAAAATCAACATCCTCCCGGGTGCCGGGGGTGCGATCTTGAAGCTGCGGAGCCGGGTTGGCCGTCGAGACCGCCAGATCGAGAGGAAGAGCTGCAGAGATGAATCCAGGCGACCGAGACCCGACGCGTGTTTGGACCCGGGCTAGGCCGGACCGGAGTTACGAAGCGCGAACAGCGTTGGGCAGAGGTGAGGGGCGCCAGTGAGTGACTCTGGGTGAGTCTGAGGCTACGTGCTGCTTGCTGTGGCTGAGACGTGGAACTCCCCTGGTTGCTCCCGGGGGAGCGATGACCCGGCTGCTGAGACCGGCAGAGGGAAGCCTGCCGGGAAGGCCCCGGCGGGGTCCAATATGAGGGCCGCAGGAGGAGGAGGTGTGCTGGAGGGCGCCGCGAACGGGCACTGATGTGGACCCGACACTGGAAGGCCCTGGTGGCCTGGGCCTTGAGGACCCGCCCCTCCGAGTCTGAGATCGGCCGGCGGTGGCCCTGACAATTGGAGGCTGGAAGGCTGTTCCCCTACCCGACACGGCGCAAGCTTATCCGAGGGGACAGACAGCATACTAGAGGAAAGACTACTCCATTGCGGCTTCGGAACGGGAGATCGCTTCAGCTCTCAAATACCCAAAGGTAACAGGCAGGATGAACTGGGCCAGGGCAATCGAGGGAGGACCGGTTTGCGGGACTTGGATGGGAGTTGGTCGCCAGACGTTCTTAGACCGGAATGGGGATACGGATGACTCGGTTGGTGTCGGACACACTGAGGGCCCACGGACACTAGGAGGGGCAAGTCCACGTGCAGAACAGTAGTGTATCGAGCTGCCAGAAATTGATATAGACAATAACCGCAACCTATATCCTAATATGGACCCCACCTGCTGAGCACACTGACTGGAACCAGGCTTGCACATTCTGGCAACCGGTCCCGGGGCCCCAGATCAGATAAAATGGGCCCGACGGGAGAATGAATACACCCATCCCCAGTCAGAGAGTGGGTCACCGCCCTGTTCGACATCTGGCCCACAGTAACACGAGTCCCGAATGTCTTCCAAGGGTAAGATCAGAAGTAAGCCATTGCATCGTAATCCTATAAGCACACAACAGAAAGAGACCATGGGAGATTTCGCGCAACCAACGGTTCAGGCAACCCTAGAGAAGATCCTAGGGCCCATTGAAGACACAAAAATAACTTTACGACAAGACATCAACCGAGTGGCAGTGGAGCTGGGGTTGCTGAGGGCAGACCACACCAAACTGGCAGACAGAGGGAAAGCTACAGAGGCAACAATATCAGAACTCACTCCGAAGCACCAAAACCTCGCAGCATCAGTCCTACAGCTGACAGACCGTGTACACCACCTTGAATGCTGCGTGGAAGATGCAGAAGGCAGGAACCGTAGGAACAACATTTGGGTGGTGGGCCTTCTGAAGGGAGTGGAGGGTTCCGACATGGTGGAATTCCTCGAAGGATGGCTACGCACAGTCGTGGCGCCGGACCACCTTACGGCCTTTTTCTCCTTGGAGAGAGCACACCGAGTCCCCTCAAGACCTCTGGCGCCGGGGAGGCCACCACGGGTAGTGGTGGTGAAGTTAATGCATTATAGAGACAGGGACTGTCTGCTCCATAGAGCCAGAGAAGCTGGACCCTTTGAAGTTGAAAGTGGCGTGGTGACGCTATTTCCGGACTTCACCTTGGAAGTCCAGTTGAAACGTGCCTCGTTCTTAACCATGAAAAAAGCGCTCCGCGAGGAGGGGATCCAGTACTCACTCCTCTGCCCGGCCAAACTACAAGTGGTCCTGGATGGCAAAATGGTGTTCCTACAATCGCCAGAGGAAGCATGGGAATGGTTGGAGTCAAGGGGCCTGACAGCGGGCCGACACGGACAGACCGGACGAGCTGCCCACAGAGGAAAGAAGAGACAGCGCAATAGAGATCGGCTACCCGTGGGGCCAACCAGGGCCCAGAGAGAGACAGCAAAGAGGGAGGACCTGGATGCGGCAGCCTTGGTGTGCGGGAGTGCGCCCTCGCTGGTCAATAGTGCAAAGAACTCGGACGTAGCATCAGTCTCTTCAGAAGGAGGCTCCAGCTACCCCGGTGACGCCCCTAGAGTGACTCCCCAAACATCGGATGAACTGGCATAGGTGTCCTCCGGACTGGCACTGGAGGATAAGAATGCATTGTTGAAGAGGCCTCAACGACCTCGCAGCCACCCCCTCAACCGGTTTCTCCGGCCATTCAATCGGTATGGCAAGAACTCAAACTGACTTGTTATTATTACTGCAATGTTGCAATGTTAACTGGGCAACCTATAGTTTGAGAGGTGCCCTGGGGTTGGGGCGTTGGTGTTTACAATTTAGTTTATTGATGGTATCACTGGGGTTACGATTTACTCACATTAAGATTAACAAGGTGGGTGAGGAACTAAGACATGGGAAGGAAGGGGGGAACAAGGCGGCTCACCACACACCGACATGGCTAGTTAATCATTCTTGACCTGGAACGTCAGGGGACTGGGTTCACCCTCTAAGAGACATCGTGTGCTCTCGTACTTGAAACGGAGGGGGGTACATGTCGGCCTGTTGCAAGAAACCCATCTTACAGCTACTGAGATGGATAAATTGAAGCGCAGATGGAGGGGTCAGATCTTCGCTACTAAATATTCAGCCTATGCCAGGGGAGCACCAGTGTGGATAAGAGCGGGGGTTCCTTTTGAGGTTACGTCCACCAATATTGACCAGGAAGGCAGATTTGTGATAGTGGGGGGCCTCCTTCACGGAGTCCCAACTACCCTATGCAGCATTTATGCCCCTAATCAGGACCAAATCCCCTTTTACAGCAATTGTCTGGACATCTTACACGTAGAAACGGGGAGGAATTATTCATCGGAGGAGATTTCAACAGTGTGGTGGACGTGGACATGGACCGCTCCACCCCAACCACTTAAGGGGGTGATAACACATAAAATAGCCAGCCATTCCAGAGAATGGATGCTGAGTTGGGGACTGACAGACGCTTGGCGCGCCCAACACCCGACAGACAGGGACTATTCATACTACTCTAGCCTACACCACCTACATACTAGGATAGACAGGATCCTATGCTCTGCACAGGCTACACAAAATGTAACTCACACAGAATACCTAGGACGCACCCTGTCCGATCATAACCCCTTATTACTGGTATGGAAGGCAACTGAGGATAGGCCCCCCATTCCATTGTGGAGACTACGTCCGTCTGCCCTGGAGGACCAGGCATACAGAGAGTCACTCCGCTCCCATATCGCAGAACATGTCACCCTTAATGCTAGATCAGCAACATCTAGAGGCATAGAATCGGAAACCCTTAAGGTGGCAGTGAGAGGCCAATGCATGAGCCAGACGGCTGGAATCCAACGCACACTAGAAAGGGAACTGGTTGAGCTAGAAAAGACCATCCATGAAGTAGAAAGGAACAGTAATGGTACAGAAACAGAAGGTGACAGATTAAAAGAGGCAAGGTCCTCGCATTCCAGAATTGAAGAACAGCTAAGATTACATAGCGCACGAAGATATTGGGCCTCAGTGCAAGCAGAAGAGGGTAGATCTGGGAGAATGCTGGCCTGGCTGGTGAGACCGGGAAGCGAAGGGGCGCCTATAGTAAATGTGCGTGACATGAAGGGGAGGATTCACCACTCACCTAAAGAAGTTAACAAGGCCTTCCTAGAGTACTATACCTTTCTATACAGGCTGCCAGATCCAATCGAATTAGAACAGGTCCGGGCATGCATACACCCGTTACCATCATCCACACTGAGAGATAGCGACAGGGATGTCCTGGGGGGCCCTGTGTCGCTGGAAGAAGTGTAAGAAGCCATATCACAGTTAGCAGCTGGGAAAACCCCAGGTACCGATGGGCTGCCGATAGACTTCTACAAAAAGTACTCTTCACTGCTAGCTCCCAGACTGGTAGAAACATTCACAGAGGCATTCCAACAGGGTATGCTCCCCGGCTCAATGAGGGAGGCTCTGGTAATCCCTCTGCCTAAGCGAGACACAGGTAAGCTCTCGGTGACCGACTTCCACCCATTGTCAATGCTAAATTGTGACTTCAAAATCCTCAGTAAACTTATGGCCAATCGGATCCTTCAACATATCCCTAATCTGATACACCAAGATCAAAATGGATTCATCCCAGCACGGAACACATCCTTGAATCTGAGGCGCCTGTTTTCCATTTTACACATGCCACACACTGAGAAGCCCCCAGGGGCAACCCTACTGGCAATAGACTTCGAGAAGGCATTTGACTCCCTAAGATGGGATTTTCTACGGACAGTGATGCTCCGAATGGGGCTGGGAACAAACTGGGTGCGGTGGGTGGATCTGTTATATGCATCCCCCTTGCGAGAGTGAAGACCGGAAAGTCGGTCTCGGAGGCATATCCAGTTTACAGGGGCACCAGACAGGGATGACCTCTGTCCCCTCTATTATTTGCCCTGGCTATTGAGCCCCTGGCAACCCAGTTCCATTCCGCCGGCTTGGGCAGAGGGATAGTGCTAGGACAAACTGAAAATATCATCTCACTCTACACAGATGATGTCCTAATATACTTGAGGGAGGGCGAGACAGGCCTGCCCTGGGCATTAGAGGCGTTAGACAATTTCGGAGCCCTTTCGGGTTAAATAGAAGTAAGACCTTAGTCTTCCCACTGGAAGCGGGCAGAGCGTGCCCAACGACATGCCCTTCAGACGTTGTGTGGGCTCCACACACCTTTAAATATCTGGGCATCCATGTGTTCCACGACCTAAGAGACTTGCGCGAGGGTAATATAGGTAAGGCACTCCGAGCGCTCCGTTCTTCAGTGGGATTCTGGAGATCCCTGAAACTGACCATATCGGCTAGGATATCCCTGCCAAAAATGATAATGCTCTCACGCCGCCTCTATTTCTTTACTAACCTACCGGTAGTGATTCCCTCAACTTGGTTCCACGAGTTAAACACCCTACTCAGAGAGCTTATATGGGATGGAGGCCGCAGACGCGCCTAGCTCCCTGTCCTCTGCAGGCCAGCGATTGTGGGAGGCCTCGGGTGCCAGATTTCGAATCCTATTACTTGGCCTGTCAGTTGCAGTGGGTGGCTGGATGGCTTGCGGGGAGAGGATGCACGGAGGAACTCACTGCTGGCGGGGGAGAGGCGGAAATTGGATGCTGTTGCTCATGCTCGCCCGAGCAGTGAAATGCAAAGTAGAGAGTACATTACTGAAAACTGCATTAGAATGCTGGAAGCGATGCTCATGTAGGGTGGGAATAGGGATAGCATATTCCCCGGCTCTTCCATTACAATGGCTTGTGCTTGACCCATTAGACGGGTCAAGGACTTGAAGTGGCCTAGGGATATGGCCGAGTAAAGGGGTTGGGTCACTCGGAGACTTCTTTCAGGGAGGAGTACTGAGATCATTCACGAATCTAGTTGAAAGGAATAAAATACCGACTGGGCAGTTCTTAACCTACCAACACCTGACTCACCGTATTAAAATAAACTGGGGAACGATCAATGCAGAACCAGAGACAACCAATATCCTGCATATCCTCCTGACCATGGGCGAGGACACCCATCCGGTCGCTAAACTGTACAGGGCCCAAAATGAGTGCACTCTGTCCCCCCTCCAAGACCTTCGTGAGAGATGGGAAAGGGCACTGGGCAAAACTCTGACAGAGGCTGAGTGGAAGAAAGCCATGGCATACCCTAGGACAGTAACTAGGAACACACATTTGAGATATATACAATTGAATTATTTGCACAGAACATATCTCATGCCGCATAGACTAAACATCATCTATGGGGGAGACCCCAGAGCATGTCCCAGATGCAACGAACTGGATGCAGACTTGGACCATATGCTATGGCACTATCCGGGCATCCGGCGGTCCTGGGAGGAGATACTGGGCGAACTTGAGAAATCACTGGGTGTCAAACTGGCGCGGACCCCATCGCTGTGCCTGCTGGGACTGCGCTCGGGACTGGTGCTGAGTGCAGTAGCTACCCGGTTTCTAGACCTGGCACTGGCACTTTATAGGAGGCAAATAACACTAAACTGGAAGGCTTCTAGTTCCCCCCCACTGAAAATTTGGCAACGTGAAGTCACGAAATGGGCCAGAGCAGAACTCCAGGTCTTGGAGCGCGAAGAAATGAGGGGACTGCGCCAGAAACCCATTGCCCCCTTATGGGAGGAAATATTAGGAGGATGGGAATCTCGAGATAGTGACTAGGAAACACAAGGAGATTAGCTGAGACACCATCCTGCCAGGAATAATTAAGTAGACCAGAACACATAAACAAGCACTACGATCTGAAGGGGAAGAACGATGGACCTAGCACCGAGCATAAGGTAGCCGAGTAGGGCTGCAACCACCTGGGAGAAAGCAACACTACATAAGTCTGATCAGGAGCCACACCATGCACCCACACACATGACCAATAACCCCTGAGAAGACAGTTAAGATTAAATTTAACAGGAGAACTCCAATCCCAGATGACTTGTCTTTAACCCACCCTACTAGGAACATTCACCTCAAAGTAACCACCATCATGTAAATAGTTCTTGAGAATATCTATTGAGAAGCTACATAGGCCATGAATACGCTTGCGCAGACACTGTCCACAGATTGGAATGATACAACAACTGTTGGTAATAATTCATGCGGACTACTGGACAAGATAAAATTATATTATCAATGTATGCAAATAAAATGATAATAAAATATTGTTTAAAAAAATAATAATAATAAATTCAGCAAAAATAGGAGGGGTGAAGGAAACGTTTTGGAGGTGACCCTCCAGAGAGGGACAATCTCAACAGTTGAAAGAAGTTGTTTTAGAAATATAGTTTTTTTAGTAGAATCAGGAATATCCCTTCAAAAGGACTTGGAATAACAGGAGTATGTTTCAGGCAATATCATGCTGATGTTTGGAACAAAAGGGCTGCATTTCTGTAGTATATTTTAGCGTAGTACTTAAGAGGTATTTTTCCAGAACTGTAGACAATTAGGTCCTGATTTCTATACAATTGTATTTTGTAAGTTTGAGCCGCTTTTGTGTCAATAAATGACGGTAATGTGGCGCAAAAAAAGTAGAAATCAGGGTCTTAGCCCCCTCCCATTCTAAGTGATATGAAAATTGGCATTCCAAGTTGCCAATGCAGACACATTGTGACAGGAAACATCTGAGTAATTTTGTCAATGAAAAATGGCCAGACAAAGGCAAACCATTGTAGTGAGGTATGCACGCTTTTATACTGTACTATATTGATACGACCGAATTCAGAATTTGTTGATAGTGCAGCTTTACCATCCCAAACACTACAGACATTGGAATGAAATCCTTAGCAGTGATAATATTTATGTGGTGCCAAAGAGAAGTTGGGACATTTCATCAACTACATCGCTCAAGAATTTTTAGCCTTAGCTTCAGAGTAACATCATAGATGCGTTTGCTTTTGTTTGCTGAATGTGGCTAAAGTGACAGCCCTTCCATCTACTAATTGAGAGTAGACCTTATGGGAATGAGGTGTTTGTGGTGGTAATACCTCTGCTGGCTTTGGCCATGAAAACTCTCTTTAATCAGAGGCAGTGCCAGTGAAATGGTGTGCGATGGTACATCCCAATCAGGATGGACCATCGAAGGCCATTTCCAATGATGTCCTTTCTGTATGAGTTCACTATGTAAACCCTGGCAGTCCCTGATGGAAACACTACTAATATGTAAAACACCCACAATCAGGAAGATCCCCTCCCATGAGGAACATCAGTTCTGGTATTGTTGAAGATAGATCCCTCTCAGAGGTGTATCTTGATGAATAACACAAGCAACTACAAAAATTGTGCAGAAGCAGTACGTACCCATTTTCTTCTTGCGTTTTAAGGAATGAACAAATCTGTGGCAAAATGGTTTTTCTATGGAGAAATGTGCGATAATTCAGCGGTGTGCTATGTGCTATATTGGAGATTATACTGTCGTAGCTATCGGTATTTTTGAAAACCTTACAGGGAGCATATATTAAGGATTTTACTATCCAAAATCGTTTCAAAATGTATTTTCATAGCTTTGTCATTCTGTGGTCGGGTATTATTGAGCCATCTCAATTTTCACCAATATATAAATATAATACGGTTTTACAATGGTATATTTTCTTTTCAATGAAGCAAGCGTCAGCATATTAATATAGACACACTTGTACGTTCTAAAACACTGAGGTTAACATTTTTTCCGTCATTGTTTGCTATTTATGTGATACATTATAGCTGTCATGACTACGCTATGTACGAGCAAAACTCATTTGCTGGTGTAAGTAAGGACCTATACCGGAAGGAATTTGTATAATTGGGTGTTACATAGTTATTTGTTTATTACCTTTGTCATACCTTGAAAATGTAGCATAAAAATGATGGAATGATGCACCATACTTTAAGTTACCAAAAGGTGAGCTTTGTTTGTAAAATTACAATAGGTTCTTAAATAATACACGCCAATAAAATAATTTTCATAAGAGGAATCTAAATTTGTTAAAATTGTTCTTGCACGTGCAATATTCATTTTATTTTCACATAATATGAGGACAGATCATAATTCAATGATGTGATTTGTTAATTTCAATAATTTTAATTTTATTTTACCTGGATTTAAATTTAAATATTATTCTGGTAACAATGTTTAATTCGCCTCTTTAAACTAGTTTTGTTCGGAACCAATCGTTTCTTTTTCTTTGTTTCTAAGACTTTGCTCTGCCTGGGCATGTAGAGGTAAGATTTTTACAACGAATATATTTTCAAATACAAACAATTTTAACATTGAAAACGCAGCTGCAATGTGGTCCAATGTTCCATCTGTAAACGATTTTACAATTGGTACAACAAATTGTATTGATTGTGATCTTTTGACTGTCAATGGGACACTCAGTACAACTTTTGCCTCTCGAAACCAAAGCTTTTGACATTTCACTTCATTTCAGACCATTACACCTTTATCTGAAGACAAGTAGTGTTTATTTTATTTCCATTAATCTCAAGCAAAATTATAGGGATGTTAGGAGATACTTACGGTGAACTTCTTAAAGCAGCCAATTAAAAAAACGTGTTTCCTACCACTTCCTACACTGATTTGCCTGCTTACAACCACATTATAAACGAAATACAGTCACAACTCTGATTCCACACTAGTAGACTTATTTCTTCCAAACAGATCATGCATCTCTCCCATGGTATTAACAATGCTGTTTAGCATTTAATGTTAACAGCACGTTTGTGTCGTCTTTTGCTGCCCTCTTTAGTGAAAAGGCAGCACCCACGGGATGTTTAACGTAATACTTGAAGTATTTTTTAAATAAACTTAAGCCACTTGTAGCCAATCCATTATTTTATACGATCCTGATTTGTAATAAAGAAGGTTCTCAGTGCCTTGTTTTTTGCACACGTACGCCTTATTGATTATGTGCCACTAGACGTGTACGTACCACATAGAAATTAACGTAAACAGGCCCATGGTGAAGTTGAAATTGTCACTAGATAAACATATTTTAAGTGAACAATACGAACAACTCAACCATTTACTACTTGACCTAATTTACGTGATGTTTTCTGAAGCAAGGATCACTGTAGACAAAAGAACGATGTTTGCATTTAAATACGTTCACTATTTTTACACAGAAAATCGCTTACGAAATTCTATGTAAAAAACAGTACTTCAAAATGTAGAAACATCAACGTTCATTTCATAGTCTGTCTCCTGAAGTATGTACACTAAATCGAGTAATGTGATTGTGTGATCGATCCAGTTTTCGCAAAATACTGTGCAAACCTAAATTTGGGATGTATTATTATTATTATTATTAGGATGGGTATTAATAGTAATATTATTTGTAATATAATTCTAGCCACGGGCATGAGTATGAGAAAGTCACAGAAGATCTGCTAGTTTAGGTATTAATGCGCAGGCTCAATTTGATCAATTATTGCAAGAAACTGATTCAAATCCTTGCACCATTGTTCTACCCCACATGAGATGTCTTTATTACGAACAGGAGTACCTGCTGTTTGAATGTGTCATATATAGGGCCAGATTTACAAGAAAGTGGCACATCAGCTGTGAAGAGAGTGGAATTCCACCTGTCAGGGCTTTGGTAGCTGCTGCCAGAATCCCATTTGGGAAAGCTTGTTTCGGATTGCCTCTGAATATGTACATTTGGGAATGATATAGTCTGGGAATGATATAGTCTGATTCCTAGGTCACGGACCGCCGTCAGTTTCCAGACTAGTGGTGCACTTTCCAGATGGATTGTCTGTGGGGGTGGAGGGGTGTCTTGTTGGGATGGGAAAGTGCTTGATGTCCCCCAGTTCACTTTAAGGCCTGCCACTACTTCAAAGTCTCGGAAGGTTGCTGAGTTTGGAGCCATGTCTACGAATGCGTTACAGATGTAGTGGAGGAAGTCATCTGCATAAAGTGACACAGTGTGTGTAAGGTTATTTAAGGGGATCCCCCAATGTCATCCTTCTTGATGAAGGTGGTGTGCCAAGGACTCCATGGTGGTGAAAGTAAAATAGTAGAGAGAGGGCATCCCTGCTGTGTTCCCCGGTCTATGGAAAAAGGAGTGAGAACAGGCGGTCCACATGTACCCTAGATGATGGGTATGTGTGTAGTGACTTGGTATATGCGAGCAGGGGTTGTCCTAGATCCATGACCCTTAGGACTTCTTACAGGTAATCCGAGGACAGGGAATCAAAGGCCTTTTCGAGATCAAATATGAGACATGGTGCCATTGGGTTGTTGCTTGAATGAGGATTTACCTTAAGAACAAGAGACAAAATGAATCTGGCAAAACAAGACACTGCTTGTTTAATTAAACATTACGGCTGGGAGAGCAGTTACAGCACTGGGGTCTGAGGACTGTCTCTCAAAGAACATCGAAATGACCCATGCTTCAGACATCTGTCTGGGAGCAATAAACATTTATTCCCTGGTAAAATATGTGAACTATTCACAAGGAGTCATAGTTGCAATTCCCAGATAGGGAATACACGTGGACCTCAACCTGGCATGAACACTGTGTGGGCCATCAAGTAGGTGTCCAGATGTCTGGCCTGAGGGGCATGTGGTCACTGCATGTGCTGTGTCCTGATTGGGAAAGTGTACCTAACCACATTTGGCATTTAATGGTATGGTGTTTTGGGAATGCATGGCCCTCTGGCTATTTGTTCTTTATGGGGGTCAGTCACCAAGGACCACTGTTGTGTTTCTGCCTATCTGGGGGATCTGATCTAAGCTTGTGTGTTTGGCTGTCAACTAAGTGTTACCCCACCTGTGACCTGTCAGTCATTAACCTTCAGGCTTGGACCACAGAGCCTGCCTGACCACACATCTACCTGCTGGGGTTGACAGAGAGTTCAACATGGGTGATGTGTCTTAGTTTATGTATGAAAATGTATCATAGATAAAGGTGTTTTGTTGTTGTGTGCATCGATTGATCTGATATTAACACTCCCCACCCATAAGTCTTGACAGTCACAGTATTGGCACTTTGTTGTCCCACCTCACTTGCTACTTGTTCCTCACCCAATCTAGGGACTTGGGGGCATATTTATAAGCCCCTAGCACCACCTTCACAACACTAGTGTCATTTTTTTTCCACGCTAATGTGGCCCAAAAATGCCAAGATTCTTGTGCCACATTTACAAATTGGCACAATGCATGCATTGAGCCACTTTGTAACCCTTTGCGCTACATTATGCCTGTCACAGGCATAATGTATGCAAAGGAGGCGTTCCCCCATGGAGGGGTTGAAAAATTGGCTCTTTTAGCGCCTGCTCACAGCAGGCATTAAGAGGTGGCTTCCATTATTTATAATGGGCTCCTATTTCCTCTGCAGAGTACATCAATAGTGTCATGAAAAATGACGCTATTGCACCCTACCCTGTGCCATGGTGTGTCGTATTTTAAATACAGCGCACACATGGTGGTGGTAAGGGGGCGGTAAAGGGAGGAATAAATACGCCCCTATGTTTTCACATCAGGTAATCCCCATTTGTAGGAAACCACATAAAAACAGTAACATGAAGAAAATGGGCAATAATGACGTGCACAAATCGTCAGCCACCGGGGGAGCCAGGACAAGCAGTTTGTGAACTACTTCTGCTTAGGGGCACCTCCCTCCTCACACATGTCTCTCCGTAGTTGGTGCAGTGCTTGAATGGCAAGTGATAAAGTTCCATTGTCCACGTCATTGCAAGGCACGAAAGTTCAGCAGGATGTGCCAATCTTTGGCACGCAGCCCACCCTCCACTGCAGTCCTCAAGTCCGAAACATACCGATGTTGTATCACATGAGACGAATAGCTCTTAGTTCTTCTTTGATGGCATTAAGGCCAAGTTCAGTACTGTTTATCTTTTTAAGCATCTCCCACCATGTTATTTGCAACCAGTGGGCATTTGCTTTTGTCTGCAAGGAGAAGAAGGGTATAGAGTGAACCATCTAAACTCATCAGGAATGTCCTTGTATTGAGCCCAACCAAAATAATCAACATCTCTTCTCCTTCGAGTCTGATACAACAATGTTTTCTCCTTCCTCAGTGGGTGTTGGAACAGTTCAGAAAGATCGTCTCTTTGGGATGACCAGGGTTGGAGTGTGTATGGTTACGAGGGAGAAGAAGCCATCCCTTCCAGGGACGAGCTGGGCATAAGTGAAATTTCTGCACTGCCAGTAAGTGTCATCAGCGTGAAGGTGCCCCATTGCAGATTCAGAATGTGTGGTATCATGTCACAATTCTTGTTCATGCCCAGTAGAATGGTTTCCTTGCCTCTCAAACATAAGGAATAGAATGTGAGTTTCCATACAATTAGGGGTTGTCCCTTCCCTTAACCGGTTCTGTGCCCATGACGTAATGGTTACGTCCTGAGGCACAGTGCTGCTGTGCCCAGGACGTAACCATTACGTCCTGTGCACAGAGCCCATAGGGAGCGCTAGCGCTCCCTCTGTGGGGTTCCCTCCCACCCCCCCAAGTCAGGGATGGAAGAGGAAGCCCTTCCCCTTCCACCCCCGACCCCCCCAACCCCCCAACCCCCCGTGACGTCAGCGCTCGTGCTGCTGTGCCCAGGACGTAACCATTACGTCCTGTGCACAGAGCCCAGAGGGAGCGCTAGCGCTCCCTCTGTGGGGTTCCCCCCACCCCCCCAAGTCAGGGATGGAAGGGGAAGCCCTTCCCCTTCCACCCCCGCCCCCCCCAACCCCCCCTGTGACATCAGCACGCGAGCGCACGCTGATTAGTCACAGGGTCTCCCCCATCGCGCTGCAAAGCATTTCTCTTTCAATCCCATGGGGGAGGCCCGGAGGGGCTTCAAAGGGAAGGAAATGTATTTCCTTCCCTTTGAAGTCTCTCCCACTAGACACCAGGGATTTTTTTTTTATCTGAAACTGACAAAAGGGAGCGACCCCTTGGGCAAGGGACGCTCCCAGGGGGGGGATTTTTTTGGGAAGGCCTTTTCTGCCCCCCCCCGGGGGGGCAGAAACCTCTAGGCACCAGGGATCATTTTTTTTTTTTCTTTTTGTTATGTTTTCTTTTTTTTTTAGGTGGGGAGCGACCCCTTAGGCAAGGATCGCTCCCCTAGGGGGCAAATTATATTTAGGCCATTTCTGCCCCCCTTGGGGGCAGATTGGCCTATTTTGATGAGGCCAATCTGCCCCCAAGGGGGGCAGAAACCATTAGACACGAGGGAGTTTTTTTTTTTGCGTGAATTTCACGCAAGGGGAGCGACCCCTTAGGCAAGGGTCGCTCCCTGGTGGGGGGGAATTATTTTAGGCCATTTATGCCCCCCTGGGGGGTAGATCAGCCTATTTTGATTAGGCTGATCCCCAAGGGGGGCAGAAACCACTAGGCACCAGGGATTTTTTTTTTTTTTTTGTTTTACAGATGGGGAGCGACCCCTTGGACAAGGGTCGCTCCCCTGGTGGGGCAAATTGTATTTAGGCCATTTCTGCCCGCTTTGGGGGCATATCGGCCGATTTTAGGTCAATCTGCCCCCATGGGGGGCAGAAACCACTAGGCACCAGGGATCTTTTTTTTGCGCCGTCACGCAAAGGGAGCGGCAAATTTATTTTAGGCCATCTCTGCCCCCCCTGGGGGCAGATTGGCCTATTGGTATTAAGCTGCCCCCAGGGGGGGCAGAAACCTCTAGGCGCCAGGGCAATTTTTTTTATTTGTGTTTTTTTTTTGTTTGTTTGTTTTTTTAGAGATGCGGAGCGACCCAACAGGCAAGGGTCGCTCCCCTGGCGGGCAAATTGTATTTAGACCATTTCTGCCCTCCTTGGGTGCAGATTGGCCGATTTTAGGTCAATTTGCCCCCAAGGGGGCAGAAACCACTAGGCACCGGGGATTTGTTTTTTGGCGCCAATGTCACGCAGGGGGAGCGACCCCGTAGGCAAGGGTCGCTCCTGGGGGGCGTGTGGGGGGTTGGGGGGCGAATTTATTTTAGGCCATTTCTGCCCCCCTGGGGGCAGATCGGCCTATTATTAGGCCGATCTGCCGCCGGGGGGCAGAAACCTCTAGGCGCCAGGGCAAATCGTTTTTTTGTGTTTTTATTTTTGTTTGTTTGTTTTTTTAGAGATGGGGAGCGACCCATCAGGCAAGGGTCTCTCCCCTGGGGGAAAATTGTATTTAGACCATTTCTGCCCCCCTTGGGGGCAGATTGGTCGATTTTAGGTCAATCTGCCCCCAAGGGGGCAGAAACCACTAGGAAATTTGTGGCTCCTCTCAGATTCCAGAACTTTCTGTCACCGAAATGAGAGGAAAAAGTGTTTTTTGGCCAAATTTTGATGTTTGCAAAGGATTCTGGGTAACAGAACCTGGTCAGAGCCCCACAAGTCACCCCATCCTGGATTTCCCTATGTCTCTATTTTTCAAAAATGCACAGGTTTGGTAGGTTTCCCTAGGTGCCGGCTGAGCTAGAGGCCAAAATCTACAGGTAGGCACTTTGCAAAAAACACCTCTGTTTTCTTTAAAAAAAATGGGATGTGTCCACGTTGCGCTTTGGGGCATTTCCTGTTGCGGGCGCTAGGCCTACCCACACAAGTGAGGTATCATTTTCATCGGGAGACTTGGGGGAACGCTGGGTGGAAGGAAATTTGTGGCTCCTCTCAGATTCCAGAACTTTCTGCCACAGAAATGTGAGGAACATGTGTTTTTTTAGCCAAATTTTGAGGTTTGCAAAGGATTCTGGGTAACAGAACCTGGTCAGAGCCCCACAAGTCACCCCATCTTGGATTAACCTAGGTCTCTAGTTTTCAAAAATGCACAGGTTTGGTAGGTTTCCCTAGGTGCCGGCTGAGCTAGAGGCGAAAATCTACAGGTAGGCACTTTGCAAAAAACACCTCTGTTTTCTTTAAAAAAAAAATGGGATGTGTCCACGTTGCGTTTTGGGGCGTTTCCTGTCGCGGGCGCTAGGCCTACCCACACAAGTGAGGTATCATTTTTATCGGGAGACTTGGAGGAACATAGATTAGCAAAACAAGTGTTATTGCCCCTTGTCTTTCTCTACATTTTTTCCTTCCAAATATAGGAGAGTGTGTAAAAAAGACATCTATTTGAGAAATGCCCTGTAATTCACATGCTAGTATGGTCACCCCGGAATTCAGAGATGTGCAAATAACCACTGCTCCTCAACACCTTATCTTGTGCCCTTTTTGGAAATACAAAGGTTTTCTTGGTAGCTATTTGTTATTCTTTATATTTCAGCAAATGAATTGCTGTATACCCGGTATAGAATGAAAACGCACTGCAGGGTGCAGCTCCTTTATTGGCTCTGGGTACCTAGGGTTCTTGATGAACCTACAAGCCCTATATATCCCCGCAACCAGAGGAGTCCAGCAGACGTAACGGTATATTGCTTTTGATAATCTGACATTGCAGGGAAAAGTTACAGAGTAAAACGTAGAGAAAAATTGATGTTTTTTTCACCTCAATTTCAATAATTTTCTTTTTCAGTTGTTATTTTCTGTAGGAAACCCTTGTAGGATCTACACAAATGACCCCTTGCTGAATTCAGAATTTTGTCTACTTTTCAGAAATGTTTAGGTTTCTGGGATCCAGCATTGGTTTCATGCCCATTTCTGTCACTGACTGGAAGGAGGCTGAAAGCACAAAAAATTGCAAAAATGGGGTATGTCCCAGTAAAATGCCAAAATTGTGTTGAAAAATTGGGTTTTCTGATTCAAGTCTGCCTGTTCTTGAAATCTGGGAAGGTGCTGAGTTTTGCACCGCAAACCCTTTGTTGATGCCATTTTCATGGGAAAAACCACAAGCCTTCTTCTGCAGCCACTTTTTCAAATTCTTTTGGAAAAAACGAAATTTTCATTATATTTTGGCTAATTTCTTGGCCTCCTTCAGGGGAACCCACAAAGTCTGGGTACCTCTAGAATCCCTAGGATGTTGGAAAAAAAGGACGCAAATTTGGCTTGGTTAGCTTATGTGGACAAAAAGTTATGAGGGCCTAAGCGCGAACTGCTTCAAATAGCCAAAAAAAGGCTCGGGACAGGAGGGGGAAAAGGCCTGGCAGCGAAGGGGTTAAATCCACCTATATCTGCCTAAGTCGGTGTGCCAGATCTCGTGACACAGAGTGTCTATGCAGTTGTTTAACCCTCCCTTATGAGACCCATTCCCCTTCATGTCATTGAGGTGAATGGCCCTTCACTAAAACTCCGTCTGGGGTCCCTTTGTTGTAAAGGTAGACAGCCCCATACATGCTAATAATCACCCCAAGAATACAGATGAAAGCTGGAGCAAACATGTTTAAGCACCAGTTAGGTGGCTTAGCTACCTCGAAGAACCTCTTCTCATGAAAAGCCCAGGGTCAAATGGTGTCCTCCCCTAGAGCTCCCTTCCAGCTCAGTTTGGATGGTGCTAGGCTCGGTGAGAAGGTACAGTTCTGTAGGACTGGTCTTGTAGCGGGTTATATTCATTATTACCCTATGAGGCTCTACTCTAGTAGGTTGCATTGTAGCCCTAATTCTACACAGGTACAGATAAAGGAAGTAATTTTCTTTTTCAGGGGCTACCTAGTAGGATAAGTACAATCTATCTGAGCCTACTGCATGCGGTGTCATAGTTGGACTCTTGCTCTAGGCAAGACTGCTGGTTTAGGGATGACATCACTTTTGTTTGTAGATTACTAAAATAATCCTACAACAAGTCGCAACTGTCGGCCCAACCCTCCCGGCTGACAAGCAGTACCTCACCAGAAACCCAAATAGAAAAAGGGGATTTCTGGCAGTCTTTACGCATGGACTCAAGAGTGCAACATCTCAGGAGAGTCATGGTTAAACAGAGATTACCCTTTTCTCACATGAGCAATACGTCCCAGTCACACACAGGCAATGAAAGAGATGATGTAAATTTTTCAATAAGTTTTATTAACAGGACTGCAATCAACTGTAAATTGCATGGTCTGCAGTGATTAGTATACTGAACAATACAAGTAACAGAATTGTAAAAACGAGAGTCATGAATAGAAAGACCCCCAGCATCTTGCAACAACATGAGATGTGAAATAGATGTGAAATTGGCCCTAATGCCCTAGCATGATTAACCTAGTCTTGAACATAAAAAAAGCTAGGTGTGTTAAACCTAATCTTCCGGTACCATGTCCAGGAGAAGAGCTCCCCAACCCTTGTTACCTTGGAATGAGGTATCTAGATCAGACTCTGTGGGAACACGACGGCTGGGTCTGCATCAAGGCGACGTGTAGCATAGATAGCATTGATGGCATCTGGTACAAATCCCTCTTATAATCCTGTCTGCATGAGATATTATTTATACAGATCTTGTAGGACCCCTAATGCAGGTATTTACCCACACAATAGATATGAAGGCATGCTTGGGGCGGCAATTATATAAACAGTTCCCTAAAAAGGTACATTATGTTACTGTCACACAGTAAGTGGGAAAGTACATGATGTGAATTCCTACATATCTCAGTTTTCTTTGATGCTTATAGGGATGCTATCACAGAGTGGCACTGATAACATGAAATCAAAACATCTTCTTAACTATAAACATAGCAGCCATCTTGGAAGAAAGAATTAAATAACTGTGCTAAAACAGAGCAAGCTAAGTTGGTTAAAAGTAACTAGGTGACAGGGGCACAGGCCTGCAAGCCAGAAGGCTAAGCTATCTTCTGATTCCCAATAAAATCAAATAGGACCCACCACACCCTCCCCATTGCGGGAACAAGTATGACACCATAATGATGATGCCAGAAAAGGTGCATGAACCCAAGCTAAAATGCTCTGGACTAAAACAAGCTAAAAATTATAAAAACTATTAAAATCTAATTAAAACTAGTTAAAAATAGCCAAAACATACAGAGAGACAAATGTTGACCATGACAAGCACAGCAGGCCAAAGTTAAAGGCAATGTTTGGCAAAACTTTGAAACTTTAGAATAAGTCAATGGTCAAATTCATTTAACAATAGATATGATATTGAAGAATGTCTTCGAAGCCATCGAAAAGGAGGGCATCCAGGAAGGAAACCATATTATCAGATGTTAGATCGTTGACAGGATTGGTAGACGGATCCACAGAGCAGTAGTGCACAGCAGCCTCAGGCCCAGAATCACCCGCGAGGGCGGCACCATCCAAAGTCAGATAGTCCACCAAGGGCTGCTCACGAATTAGCCTCATTCTCATGGGGCGCGACCATGAATAAACCCTCATTGGGAACTTCAGCAGTTCTTTGTCCACGGAAGGTACTGGCAGAACAGCAAGGCACACCAAAGGTAGATGTTCAAAGAGGCACCAGGTGCAATGAAAGACTGGTTGCACACATCATAAGACTGGTCAGAATGACAGTGACCAATCATGCTCCAATTCTTCCAGCAACAGAGCACCAAAGAACTGTACCATGCAATAACGACACAGCTGGGCTGGTGGTAGTAGCTCCATCACTCTGCTTAGCTGGGAAGGCACAACCACTGCATACCAGGAGCAAAAGCAGCAGTATCCCATAGATCAATGCCAAAGTCATAGGAAAGCCGCCAAAAACACTTGTAAAAAGTGAATGTTTGGCTGAAGGAATGACTCTGAAGACATTCTGGAAGAGAGATACAAATCCAGACCTGACAGTTTTAAAGAAGTGCACAACTCCTGTAGTGCTCGAAGGTTTGAATATTCTGGATACCAGCTCTACGAAATGCTTGGAAAAGTTGGTATTTTATTGGGATTGTATCTCGCTGATGATCTAGCTATCTGGAGAGCATACGTCTCTCTAGCCGATGTTAATGCAACTTGTTTCTGGAACAGTAGCGCCTTTACTCTGTTCAGCTTGTCTTAATTTTAATTAGTAGTATTAATTTGAGGACACATTTCTGCTACTCTTATCTCTTGTGTGGGGGGAATAAAACATGTCTGCAGCACGTTACAATCTTAGAGACTGAAATTGCGTAGGCAATCCCTAGTCTCATACCGCAACAGCTTAGTTTGTTCAGGACCACATAACTTCCATTCAAAAGTATATGAAATGCTGGTTGAATTAAAGGTACGGGAGTCCCCTTCAGAAAACAGGCCAAGCTTGTGACGCCCTCATTGCAAAGGCCATGAAGGGACACCTGTTTGCAAATCATTGAATGACTAACAATAGTCTCACATTCGCTTCTGCTGAGAAAGACCATCTCTGTTTTGCCGTTCAGACATTTATATTCAAAGGGCAACTCCCACTCTTCTTTAATATAGCTATCATCTAGCCGCTCGTATTTGCCCACGGCAAGATGTCAAACATTTTGAAAACGAAAGGTGGAAAAGGGCAGATTTATAATGCCATGCACAAGCTATGCTGTAGATGGACTTTCTACAACCATGAAAGGCAAGTTTTCTATATGAAGCATGATGGAACTCGCTTCCATTTTAGTCTTTGTCTGTTGTTCCCTGGATAAATTAAAAGCAACAAACAGGTCACTACTGTGTAGGAAAGTACCATCTTGCCTGGCATGTTACCCACATTTTTACTTGTGTGTCAGTTTGTTTTTGCCTGTCTGAATGGGATCCTGCTAGCCAGGACCCCAGAGCTCATAGTTTGTGGCATAAATGTGTTCCCTGTGTGGTGTCTAACTGTGTCACTGAGGCTCTGCTAACCAGAACCTCAGTGCTTATGCTCTCTCTGCTTTTAAAATTGTCACTGCTTGCTAGTGACCATTTTCAGCAATTCTGATTGGCACACTGGAACACCCTTATAATTCCCTAGTGTATGGTACCTAGGTACCCAGGGTATTGGGGTTCCAGGAGATCCCTATGGGCTGCAGCATTTCTTTTGCCACCCATAGGGAGCTCAGACAACTCAGCTCAGACAACTCTTACACAGGACTGCCACTGCAGCTTGAGTGAAATAACATCCACGTTATTTCACAGCCATTTTACACTGCACTTATATAACTTATAAGTCACCTATATGTCTAACCCTCACCTAGTGAAGGTTAGGTGCAACGTTACTAAGTGCTTGGCACCCTGGCACTAGCCAAGATGCCTCCACATAGTTCAGGGCAATTTCCCCAGACTTTGTGAGTGCGTGGACACCATTACACATGTGCACTACATATAGGTCAATACCTATATGTAGCGTCACAATAGTAACCTCGAATATGGCCATCTAACATGTCTAAGATCATGGAACTGTCCCCTCATGCCAAATCTGGTATGGGGGTGCCAATCTCGTGCACCCCTGGGGTTCCAGCATGGACCCGGGTACTGCCAAACTAGCTCTCTGGGGTTTTCACTGCAGCTACCGCTGCTGCCAACCCTCAGACATGTTTCTGCCCTCCTGGGGTCTGGGCAGTCCAGTCCCAGGAAGGCAGAACAAAGAATTTCCTCTGAGAGAGGGTGTTGGAAGTAGGTGTTAAGGGCTGGGGAAGAGTAGCCTCCCCCATCCTCTGGAAATGCTATGAAGGGCACCATTGCATAAGCCAGTCTACACCGGTGCAGGGATTCCCCCAGCCCCTGCTCTGGCACTCAACTGGACAAAGGAAAGAGGAGTGACTACTCCCCTGTCCATCACCACCCCAGGGGTGGTACCCAGAGCTCCTGCAGTGTGTCCCAGACCTCTGCCATCTTGAATGCAGAGGTGTGAGGGCACAATGGAGGCCTCTGAGTGGCCAGTGCCAACAGGCGACATCAGAGACCCCTCCTGATAGGTGTTTAACTGGTTAGGTGGCCAATCCTCCTGTGAAGGCTATTTAGGGTCTCTCCTGTGGGTTTCTCTTCAGATAACGAATGCAAGAGCTCACCAGTGTTCCTCTGCATCTCTCTCTTCAACTTCTGCCAAGGATCGCCCCCTGACTGCTCCAGGATGCCTGCAAAACCGTAACAAAGTAGCAAGTCGACTACCAGCAACATTGTAGCGCCTAATCCTGCTGGCTTTCTTGACTCTTTCCTGGTGGTGCATGCTCTGAGGGCTGTCTGCCTTCACCCTGCACTGGAAGCCAAGAATAAATCTCCTGTGGGTTGACGGAATCTTCCCCCTGCTAACGCAGGCACCAAACTTCTGTATCACTGGTCCTCTGGGTCCGCTCTCATCTCTACAAGGGTGGTCCCTGGAACACAGGAGCTAGATCCAAGTGACCGCAACAGTCCAGTGGTCCTTCTGTCCAAATTTGGTGGAGCTAAGTCTTTGCCTCCCCACGCCAGACAGTAATCGTGTGCACTGAGTGAACTGCAGCTGCTAGGGCTTCTGTGCCCTTTTGCAAGGAATCCTTCATGCACAGCATAGCCCAGGTCCCCAGCACTCCGTCCTGCATTGCTCAACTCACTGAGTTGACCACCGTCTTTGTGGGACCCTCCTTTGTAGTGTTGAGACAACCACTGTGCTCAGATTTCTTCAATGCCTGTTCATGTGCTTCTGCAGGTGCTGGCTGCTTCTGCATGGGCTCTCTGTATTGCTGAGCACCTTCTCTGTCTCCTCTTCCAAGAGGCGATCTCCTAGTCCTTCCTGGGCCCGGGCTGCACCCATTTTCTTTATCTGTGACTCTTGCATCTAGCAAGGCTTGTTTGTGGTCTTTTTGCATGGAAACAACTCTGCATCCTCCAGCGCACCGTGGGACATCTTCAGTGCAAAGGAGAAGTTCCTGGCATCTTCCGTTGTTGCAGAATCTTCAGCTTCTTCCACCCAGAGGCAGCCATTTTGCACCTTCTTCTGGGGTTTAGTGTGCTCCCGCCCCCCCTGGACACTTTTGTGACCTTGGACTTGGCCCCTTCCTTTGCAGGTCCTCAGGTCCAGGAATCCATCTTCAGTGCTTTGCAGTCAGTTGTGGTCTTTGTAGAATCTCCTATCACTACTTTAGTGTGTTTCTGGGGAAGTAAGGTAACTTTACTCCTACTTTTCAGGGTCTTGGGGTGGGGTATCTTGGACACCCTTAGTGTTTCCTTACTCTCCCAGTGATCCTCTACACACTACACTAGGTCTGGGGTCCCTAAGTGGTTTGCATTCCACTTTTTTAGTATATGGTTTGTTTTGCCACTAGGCCTATTGCATCCTGTTGTATTCTACAGTGTTTGCACAACTTTTCTTACTGTTTACTTACCTGATTTTGGTTTGTGTGTATCTTTTGTGTATTTTACTTACATCCTCAGGGAGCATATCCTCTGAGATATTTCTGACGCATTGTCACTAAAATAAAGTACCTTTATTTTTAGTAACTCTGAGTATTATGATTCTTATGATATAGTGCTATATGATATAAGTGGTATAGTAGGAGCTTTGCATGTCTCCTAGTTCAGCCTAAACTGCTCTGCTATAGCTACCTCTATCAGCCTAAGCTGCTAGAAGACTGCTAATCTACTAAAAAGGGATAACTGGACCTGGTACAAGGTGTAAGTACCATTAGGTACCCACTATAAGCCAGGCCAGCTTCCTACATACTGTTAATGTATTTCCATGGAACACAGCCGTTTTTCAGAATCTGTAGTGTCCAACCTACCTGCAAAATGGAACTCAGTTGACTTTGTCCATGGTCTAAAAAGGACATGTTGTTCTGATTGATGTCTATCACAGATTACACTATGTTATTAAGGGAGTATATTCTGTTGGACAGAGTGTTCATGCCATTATTGACAACAGCTAAACCTTTTTCCAAATTGTCCTTATCTATCTGACTTAAACACGCAGCTGCTTCCATTTGAGAAAGCTTCCAGATCTCATTATAAATGACATTGATGAATATTTTAAAGCGTGGCTTTTTGGGACCTAACAAGTTATCTTGTAAGTCTATGTCTGCAGATAGCGTACTAAGATGTTCTTTAACTGTTGCTAAGGTGTTAGTCTTCAATCATTGTTGGCACAGTTCACCCGCACCTTATGTAGTAACAATACTCAAATGTTGACCTGAGACAAAGCAAGGCTTCGGCCGGCTACTCTTGAAACTCCTTGAGGAATTAACAAAATGCTTCTGACACCCATTTGAGTCTATTGGCCACAATAACCACCCACTGGGACTGAAAAGTAAAAAATTATAGGTACCAGTCTGAGCCTTTGCATCTAATTGTTCCTCGGTGACCTTCAGGAAGGACTGCTAATTGGTGATTTTTGCCGGTGTGGGGATACTGGGCACATTCATTTCCTTTATTTTTGGTAACCCTAGACAGGATGTCTGTTGAATTGTGTTGTTTAAAAAGGCCATTTGGACAGGAATAAGGCATGCTCCAAGTAAACTGTCCCTCCCTGAATCTGCCAATCTTGTGTTCCCCAAACACTCTTTACATCAATAGTGTTCTTCCAGTATTCATATCTTTGAACTCAAATTCAGGAAACAAGGAATCTGAATAAATCAATTTAAAGTTTGTTAGCAACATTTTCCTAATTTTGAAAGGTGGTGTAGGAACCTGGCCTGGTGTATGGTGGGTACCAAAGGTACTTACACCTTATACCAGGTCCAGGTATCCCCTATTAGTGTTGTGTAGGTAGTTTCTAGAAGCCAGGCTCTCTAGAGCTACCTGTGGATGAGCAGCCAAGGCTTATCTAGGAGACATGCAAACTGTAGTTACACAGCACTTACCTACATAAAAGAATACATTCTGGCCCTCATTAAGAGTTTGGTAGTCAGCGGACTGCCACAGTGGAGTTGGCGGTCGCACCACTGTGTCCCGATGATGAAGACCGCCATATCACAAGTACTGGGAAAGCACCTGCAGAACACAGCTAGGTTACTGTTCGGACCACCACTGCGAATGGGCCCGCTCGGCTGGCGGCAGCCATCTCCAGGCCGGTGGTCAGGCAGTATCCCACAACCACATTACGAGGATTTCTGGGGCGGATGCACCGCCACCAAAAGCCTGGTGGAAATGGACAGTATAAAAGGGAACGCCCACCTTCAGGAACACAGGCACGTTCGTAGGTGCCATGGCAAGCGAATTGCAACTCCTCCCAATGCTCTACCTGGCCATGAAACTCCCAAAACAGCGACGGTGACAATGATACCAACCATAAGAACACCAGCCTAGCACACACTGGAGGGAACGACATTAGTACACACACAGAACACACACATGACACGGGAAGCCACACCCACACACATGCAAACACACACCCATATCAACACATGCACACACACACACACACACACACATGCATACATGCTAATACCATGACCACCTCACATACATGTGGAAGGAAAGCCAGGACACGGTAGGTGCCATCGACACCAAAGGTGTTTTGGTGCAGATATATTATAATATGGTAAAATCAGGAATAAAACTATGTACACACAGGCCCAAGGGCCAGTTCATAAGTCCCACACTGTCTTGAGCACACTGGGCACAAGGTGACGCCCCCAACTTGACTCCTGACTGCAAAGTGCAGGCCTCCACAGGGCAAGGGCAACAATGAGGTATGCAAGTACCTCAGGGGTAAGGGGGTGGGGTGGGGGTTCTTTGGGCTTGGAGGGGGTCCTTCGGTCTGGGCGTGGAGGGGGGTCTTGGGATCAATTTGGAGGGGCTTTGCCTTTGGAGGAGGGGTTTAGCCGGGTGGTGGGGTTTGGGCTTGGCCTTGGAAGTGGAGGGAGCGGGCGTGGGCTTGGGTTTGGCAGGAGGAGCAGTGGATGTGACATAGGCGGAAGTAACAGGTGGTGGAGCGTCATGGTGAGGGGTAGTGGTGGACTGGGAGGTAAAAGGCCGGGGCCTTGGAAGGGTAGCAGGGTGCTTGAGGGGAACAGGGACAGGGGAAGAGGTGGGAAACAGGGAAAACTCTTGAAGGAAACATTTTTTTGGGACATAAGGGAGGTCAAGGTAAGGACGTTTGGGAGTGGAGGGAGTGGGTATGGTTGTGAGGTCTGCATGTGGAGGTGCCTTAGGTGCAGGTGCGTGGTTGGATGAAAAGTGTGAGCTGGGGGACTGTTGGATGGGTGAGTGCGGGAGTTTAGATATACAGAGAGGAGGTGGGGAGGAGATTCAAGGAGGGGACTTGTGAGTGTATGTTGGGGTGGTGTTTGCAGGTAGGGTGGATGTGATGCATGTGGGTGTGTTGACAGTTGTGGTATCTGCGCCAGTGGTGTATGGGGTGCATGACGGGGGTCAGATAATGTGGTTATGGTGGCAGTGAGGGCACATTTGGCAGGATCAGTGACTGATGTGGTGCTGACTGTAGGTGTGAGTGGTGTACTGACTGTGAGTGGGAGGTGGTGGGGGAGTCTGTGCAAGGTGTGGATGTTGTCATGTCTGCATGTGTCTGTTGTTTGTGTGAATGGCTGTGGTGGCCTTTGTGGTGCTTATGTCTGTCCTTGCGTACAGTGTCTGTTGATGTGGATGCATGTGGGTCAGTATGTGTGACTTGGATGGGTGAGGGGAGAGGGATGTGGGTATGGGAACAGGTAGTTGGAGGAGGGTGGAAGAAGAAGGGACACTGGCTGCCATGAAGGAGGAGGCCAGAGCCTGAAACAATCTCTGTAGGCCAGACAAGGCACTGTGAATGCCTTTCAGGAACACATTGGTCTGTTGCATCTGGGATGCCAGTCCCTGTATGGCATTCATGATAATTGTCTGCCCCACAAAGATGGACCTCAGGAGGTCAATAGTCTCAAAATAAGGGAGGGATCAGGAGGAGTTATGGTCCAGTGTATATCCTCCTTATGGAAACCTCGAAAATAAGTGATACACTGTTCCAATCATGTAAAACAGAAAATAGCGACCGGGGTCCTAAATTCTAGGAGCAAGAGGCCTCACACACCCATAGGGTGTCATGCTTCATCATAGGCACTGCTCCTCATCAGACCGGCGCTGCAATGTCTGACGGGCACCACCCCTGGTGGGGGGCTCTTTGCCGGAGATCTTATTATATGGTGGTGCCGTGACCCCAAAGGTGACTGAAGTGTCAACGGAGATCAGAAGAGAATGTGGTTTAAAATTGACTCTCAAAACCGCCACTGAGACAGTAGATTTTATTGGACCAGATGGACGGTCAGGGCCAAGGTTAAAAAATAAAGTCAGAATAGTGAATAAAGAAATTAAGATCAATCACTCTTATAGCGAAGAAAATATCAAAGAGAGGAGTTTGGGGATTCTCCAAAGTCTACCCTCTCATGGGTCAACATGTTTCGCATCCTGGTGGTCCAAACGTATCCAGTGATGCTACATCAGGACCTTATGTGACTATGTGTATCTCCTGAATAATAAGGGCCACATATATTTTCAAAATAAGGTATACAAGTTCCTCTAGGTCAGCAAGTAGCTGGGAGGAGTAACAATCACTTACATAAATATGGAACCAATAATTCCTAACTCGTACCCGTCCTAAAATTGAAGACGAGCATCCTAGGAATACACAGACCAATAGTCCAGCGCTAAACAACGTTTTTCGGAGCTGCTGAAGTCAGGGGGAAACCTACCCCGGTCCATGGTTCCTGAAGAGTTTTCAATTTTAGGACGGGTACGAGTTAGGAATTATTGGTTCCATATTTATGTAAGTGATTGTTACTCCTCCCAGCTACTTGCTGACCTAGAGGAACTTGTATACCTTATTTTGAAAATATATGTGGCCCTTATTATTCAGGAGACACACTATGGGGGTCATTCTGACCGCCGGGGCCGGGGTCGGCGGTAGCACCACCAACAGGCTGGCGGTGCTCCGCCGGACATTCTGACCGCGGCGGTACAGCCGCGGCCAGAAACAGAAAGTCGGCGGTGTACCGCCGACTTTCCGCTGCCCATGGTAATCCGCAAGCTGCGCCGCCATGGGGATTCCGACCCCCTCACCGCCATCCTGTTCCTGGCGGTTCCGCCCGCCAGGAACAGGATGGTGGTGAGGGGTGTCGTGGGGCCCCTGGGGGCCCCTGCAGTGCCCATGCCAATGGCATGGGCACTGCAGGGGCCCCCGTAAGAGGGCCCCACTTTGAATTTCAGTGTCTGCTCAGCAGACACTGAAATTCGCGACGGGTGCTACTGCACCCGTCGCACATCCTCCACTCCGCTGGCTCCATTCGGAGCCAGCATCCTCATGGAGGGGTGTTTCCCACTGGGCTGGTGGGCGGCCTTTTGGCGGTCGCCCGCCAGCCCAGTGGGAAACCCAGAATAACCACTGCAGTCTTTTGACCGCGCAGCGGTATTCTGGCGGTTCCCTCCAGGCGGGCGGCTCCCGCCGCCCGCCGGGGTCAGAATGACCCCCATAGTCACATAAGGTCCTGATGAAGCATCACTGGATCCGTTTGGACCACCAGGATGCGAAACATGTTGACCCATGAGAGGGTAGACTTTGGAGAATCCCCAAACTCCTCTCTTTGATATTTTCTTCGCTATAAGAGTGATTGATCTTAATTTCTTTATTCACTCTTCTGACTTTATTTTTTAACCTTGGCCCTGACCGTCCATCTGGTCCAATAAAATCTACTGTCTCAGTGGCGGTTTTGAGAGTCAATTTTAAACCACATTCTCTTCTGATCTCCGTTGACACTTCAGTCACCTTTGGGGTCACGGCACCACCATATAATAAGATCTCCGGCAAAGAGCCCCCCCACCAGGGGTGGTGCCCGTCAGACATTGCAGCGCGGGTCTGACGAGGAGCAGTGCCTATGATGAAGCATGACACCCTATGGGTGTGTGAGGCCTCTTGCTCCTAGAATTTAGGACCCCGGTCACTATTTTCTGTTTTACATGATTGGAACAGTGTATCACTTATTTTCGAGGTCAATAGTCTCCTCATTGAGGGCAGCATGGCTAACTGGGGCAGGGGCAGAGGTGCCTGTGGCAAAGGAGATGCCCACCCTCTTGGGTGAGCGGGCACAGGCAACTGGGTAGGGAGCTACAGGGAGGGCAGTGCTAGTAAGGGGGGTGATGGACAAGGATGGTGCTGGGGGTTGGTCCCAGATGGGTCCGCCACTGCCTGGGACCCACTATCGGAGGAGGAATCAGAAGATGGTGTGGTTGATCCTCTCTCCCCGAGGCCCTCCTTCCCACTGGTCCCCTCGGCTCTGCTGGTGTCAGTCTCCTGGGTCCCGCTGTCTGCAGCTTTCCCACTCGCCGGTACCCCTTCTCCTTCACTAGATGATGCTAATGCACACAAAGACAGAGGAGGACAGGGAGGGGGGAGAGAGACAGAGAGCGAGACAGGATGCAATTGGTCAATGCCAGCACAATAGTAACACAGGGTAGAACATAAGCATTTGATGCCATGCCATATTATGCTATGCCCACCCCTGCACATCCTACAACTGGGGAACACCATGAGGGAACCACAACAATACACATGTCAACCGCCGATAGTCTGACTGATGCAAACATGTGCATGAGGAGTGGCATACCCGCCACACCTGTACAGTACCTGCCCACTACCCATGGCCGTTGAGACAGGCATGTAATGGACTGCACACCCAACAGAATCCTGCATGGCTTGTTGGCAGGCCTACTTGGCTATTGTAAATTAGCACTGTGACCACTTGGCACACCATACCCCACTACACATGCAGTGCCTGCCAGCTGATTGAGGTCCTGGGATCCACCCCTGGCAAGGTGGTTGGCAAGGGCTAATCACAATGGCCTGACTCCCCAGGACCAATCATCCTGTTGCCATGATCTGGCAAGCACATCTATCTAGTAGGTGGCCACACAGTTACAACATTGGAGGAAGCTGTCCCGCTACCACTGACTGCATGGCATTACCCACACCTGTGATGCCAATCCTGCACAGGTGGACACTGCCCATAGTGGACATCATTGTACCAAGAAACCATGCGACAGCCACCCAATGGTGCCCACCTGAGCCACTATGGCAACACATTTAGCAAGTGAGAGTGAGTACTAACCCCCATGTGGCTGCTGTGCTGCACTCAAGTGCCCACCCACCTCAGGGTAGGCAACCGCCAATATGCAGGCCATTAGGGGGGGTCAGGGTCTGATGGGCACCCCTACCCCATTGGGAGGATGTCCCCAGCTGGGCCTCCATCGTCTTCCGGATCCAGCATCTCAGGTCCTCCCACTGCTTTCTGCAGTCGGTGCTCCGCCAGGCATGGAACCCCAGGGTCCGCACTTGCTTGGCGATTGCATGCCAAATCCCCTTCTTCTGATGGGTGCTGACCTGCATGGGTGACACAGACAGAAGGACACAGTCATGTAGAGTGGCATCCCTGGGACAGAGGTGGACAGCACACATTATACTTCCACACCCATACATCGTCACAAAAACGTAGCCTGAGGCCCCTCATCCATGTCCATGCTCCAGACACACTGCCATCTACCACGTCCCCCAATCCCATGCACACCACTCACATACAGGACAATGACATTGGGCTCACCTGCTGCTCTGGTGCCCCATACAACTGTCCACACGGGGCAGGTGCTAATCCAAGAGACGCTCTAACTCTTCGTGGGTGAAGGTGGGAGCCCAGTCTCCTGCAGGATGTGGCATCTTGGCTACCAGAGCCAGAACACAGCAGCACACACAATGGAGGTCTTCAGTTCATGACGTTCATGAGTCCAGTGAGCAGGAGCACATGAAATGGTGGTCAGGGCCGCCACGGACATCACTGTCACCGCCAATGGCGATCACCATTGGCTGCTGCCTCCCATAAGCAACAGTGTTAACCAATGGTGAGTTGCATGGCGGTCGTGACCGCCTACCGCCATGACGTGTTACACTGGCGGGATGACATCCCTTCCACCTGTCCCATGCATGCAGGACAAGTGGCTGCCATTTTACATGTCCAATGTGTATTGTGGGTGAAATGTTAGTTCGTCATGGGTGACATTTGGTGACCTGTGGCCACATCAACACTGTTGACTCAGTCTATGGTGCACAACATAATACCAACTCTCTCCTGTTCCCAGGTACAATGTAAGGATGAGGATGAGGAATGCACCGGTGTACAGGCCCCTATTCGACCTTGCCACCCTGGAGGAGTGTCACTTCATCCAGAGATATTGTCTGAACAGTGAGACCATGATGGAACTGGTGGCCCAGTTGGAGCCGGATCTGTTACCTGCCACTCGCCATCCCAACGCCATCCTTCCCACAGTGCAGGTGTTGTCAGTCCTCTACTACCTTGCCTCAGGCTCCTTCCAGATCACAGTGGGCCTGGGGGCAGGGATGTCGCAGCCCATGTTTAGCAACATCCTGAATGATGTACTTTGTGCCCTGCTCAAACATCTGGGGAGCTACATCCGGTTCCCCCAAAATGCAGAATTGCCCACTGTCAAGGCTGTGTTCTACGGAGTGGCACATGTCCCTCGTGTCATTGGGGCCTTTAATGGCACCCACATTGCCCTGGTGTCACCCAGGAGGAGAGAAGAGGTCTGTAGGAACTGCTAAAAGTTTTATTCGGTTAATGTGCAGGTGGTGTGTTACGCAGAACAATTCATCTCTCAGGTGACAGCTAGGTTCCCAGACTCTGTGCATGATTCCTTCATCCTGTGGAAAAGCAGCGTCCCACACATGATGGCACCACTTACGAGTGACTGGGCCTGGCTTATCGGTATGTACCCCTTCATATGTGTGCCCCTCAGCTCTCTCCACTCTTGTGTCCCTGCCCTATCACCCACCCGGTCTTGACATGCCTCTTACCCCTGTGCACACAGGTGACTCTAGCTATCCCAACCTGCCCTGGCTCTCGACACCCGTGAGGCATCCAACTTCAGATACAGAGGACCGTTACAATGAGGCCCATGGTCATACCAGATGGGTCATTGAGAGGTGCTTCGGACTGCTGAAGGCCAGATTCCGGTGTCTGCATATCTCCGGGTGTGTCCTGCTCTACAACCCACAGAAGGTGTGGCATATCATTGTGGCCTGCTGCATGCTGTAAAATCTGGCCCTGAGATATCACATCTCATTGCTGGATGCAGTGGAGGGGGTAGCTTACCAGTGGCTGATGAAAGGGACATGGGGTGCGATGAAGAGGAGGATGATGAGATTGCAGCGGACTCCAGGGCAGAGCTCATTTCACAGTACTTCAACTGAGATGCAGGTATGTGTCAACTATTTGGTATGTGTCCTCTACAACAGTCTGCCTTGTCCCAGCGACCACCTATTTTCTGTGACCACTGATGGTATTGGTTGCAGCTCTGACTCTGGGTGGGTTAGGGGAATGTCACATATGCCCATGACTTAGGTAGTTACAGTGTACAGGTCATGCCTATAGTCAGGCAGCTGTTCTGCTGGTGCACTTGTGCCGTCAACGTGCATGTACAAGTTTCCCTGAGCTGCCAGTTCAAGTGCTACGTATGTGCCACACAGGGTTGTTGCATCAGTGCAGCATCTATCCTGGGAGTTAACATTGGGCGCAGGGCTACATTGTTGTTGGTGGCAGTGGGTATGGGGTCAGGTCTGGTGCTGGGTGTTGTTAGGGTGAGACCATTGGGTTGGTATGTTTTGTTTTTGTGTGTTGGTACTGGCCGTATGTTTGTGGACTTGACTGCCTTTTCTGCCTTGGATACCTGTTCCTATAGTGCATTTGTGTTGAGTTGGCATCTGTGACTTCTACAGTGATTGTTGTCCTTGTCTTTCTCTACTTTCTGGACATTGTAGTGGTGTGCTGTGGTCCCTGCCTGACCTGTTGCCTCCCTTGACACATCTCCAGTAATTGGTAGCTCCACAATCGACCTCCCAACATTTTACTCCCCCCTCTGTCACCCTCCCATGCATGTCCTGTGTTGCCAGATACACATGTATTGGCAGTTCCATTCGTACTCATGACAAATAACGATGTAGGCAGTAACAGTGCTCAATGGTGTTCATTTGGGAGGGACAAGTGCAAAGGGTCATGGCGGCTGAGATCATCAGAGTGGTGAGGCCAGCTGTGGGTAGTCCAGGTCTAGTATTCTGGCCATGGGAAAACGGAGATATGATGATGGGTAGTCAACAGAGTGTCTCAGTCACACACAAAGGAGAATGTTCAGGAGAGGGTCACTTCCTAGGGGTGGTCTTGGTCTTGGCATCATGTCCGACTGGATGTCTAGTTAGACGTCCTCGCTTGCATGGAGGTTCCTCAGCTACAGGGGGAGAGGTGCTGGTGTCCTGCGGCTCCTGTTCTGCGGCCTCATACTACTGGCTGCTGCTGACGTGGGGGGCTCTGATGAGATGTGGCCAGTGGAAGGGACCTACTGGTGGGTGGTGGAATCACGAAGGATGGTGGTCAGGTCCTTGAGCACTCCAGCTATGGAGGCCATGGTGGCATTGTGGGCCTGCCACTTTTGCATGGCCTCCTGAAGGTATTCCCCCTGCAGGCTCTGGGCCTCCTGCACAGTATTGAGGATCTGGGCCAAAGTGTCCAGGGTCTTCTGGTATACACCCAGGACTTGTTTGAGGGCCCCCTTGGCAGTCAGTTGGTATGGCTCCCCTGAGCCTTGGACCACGGTTCCCCTCCCACTATCCCTGGCCCCATGTGTGTGGGCCGCTGACCGAGTGTGCCCACTCCCAGTGGTAGCAGGGCCTTCATTATCTGGGGTGTGTGCCCTTGACTCTGGCCCCTGTACTATGGGGCACACCTCTGATTGTGAGGTCCCTGGGGTACAGGTTTGGGGTTCAGGGCCTGCGTGCTGTGTTGTTGCCACATGGTTGGGGGCATCCGGTGTGTCCAAGGTGGGTCTGCTGTTGGTGGACTGTCCAGTGGCCCCATATTGCCCAGGCAAGTTGTCCCCATCCAGACATCCAGTGGGGCTTTCATCCTGGGTAGGGCTGTCTGCGCCTTGCATCCTCTGCAGGGTGGTAGTGGCAGGGGTACCTGTGGATGGAAACAGTAGATATTAGTTGTGCAACTGTAGTTGTTATGTCTCTGTTGTGATGCATGCAGTGGGTCGACTTTCTTCCCAGTGATGGTAATGACAGCTGCTGCACCGCAGACCTTGATTTGGTGTAGGAGTTTGTGGCATGGGGGTTGTGGATGGTGGTTGGCATTACTGTCATTGCCATGTGCTGGGACGAAGTAGTGGCAGCCAGTAGGTGTGGGCTGTGATATGGTTGTCCATGCAGATGTTCCACTGTGCAGCGAGTCTGTGGTGTGCTTCTGTGTGGGTTGTGCTGGATTGTGGGAGCTGTGGTTCTTCACATTGTGGTTTTTATCCATGAATTAGGAGTGAGTATGTAGGGATGGTAGGAGTGGGGTGGTGTGGCAAGCAGAGGAGGAGCGTGGGGTATTTGGGACGGATGCAATGGGGTGGGTTGTAGTAAGTTGGAGGGGTGGGTGGAAGGGAGGCATGCTGGGCAGGGGTGGTTGGTGCTTGGGGGGTATCGTTGACTTACCAGAGTTGAGCCCTCCGCTGATGCCTGTCAGGCCCTCAGGTTGTATGATGTCCAGGTCCTTCTCCTGGGATGTCATCTTAAGGGGAGGAGGTGGGGCAACACCGCCAGTCTTGTTGACGGCTATCTGATGCCTGATGCAATGGAACAGACCTTTCCCCTGGGATCGTTCCACCTCTTTCTGATGTCCTACCTTGTGCGTGGGTAGGAGCCGACTGCATTGACCCTGTTGTCGATCCTCTGCCATAACCCCATTTTCCTGCACATAGATGCTTGCTGAACATGGACTCCCATGAGCTGTGGCTCTACTCTGAGGATCTCGTCTACCATGACCCGCAACTCATAGTCGGTGAACCGTGGGTGTTTCTAGCGTGACATTTTGTGGGGTGGGTATGTGGTGTGCGTGTCAGGTGTAGTGCAGGGTGTGTGGTGATGTGGGGGTGTTTGGATATGGGTGCTGGTGGGTTGTGGTGATAATTTGCACAGTGTGTGCTGTATTATTGTTTTTGTTGTGTTTTGGGTGTACTTCGTGTTGAGTGTGTATGTGGCTGCTCGTAGTTGTTGCTAGGGATTGTGGATGTGTGTGTGGAGGTGTTATATGGTGGCATGTGCAGGTGTGTGTGGTGTGTGTATGAGTTTCAGGTGTGAGATACTCAAACTGGCCAATCCGGTGTTGGCTACTTGCAGCAGAACCTTTTTGTACCGCTGCAGTGTGAACCAGCAACAGTTTACCACCGTGCATGTACCGCTGTGCTGGAGGTTGCCTCTAAATATGATGGTCGGGATGGTGTCAGCATGGCAGGGCCGCCGGTTGAACAGTCACTCTTTCGTCGTGGGTTGGCCTGGCGGTGTTGGTTTTGTGTCTGTTTTTGGGTGGTTTGTGTTTTGCAACTCATAATCTGGCAGTCGCTATACTGCCACCACTGGCAGTATGGTGGCTCCATTTTGCATGGTGGTCTTGCCCAAAGATAGCCAAAGTCTTGATGAGGGCCTCAGTGTTACAAAAATGAAGGTGCTTTATTATGGTAACACAAAACCACCAATACTCCTTTAGGAGGTAAATAATACATAAGATATATGCATTAGTTGTCAAAATGGCATACGAATAGTTAGAAAACAGTGGAAACAGTGTAAAACACACTAGTTAATAGTGGCCCTAGGTATAGCACAAACCATATACTAAAGAAATGTAATGCAAGAGTTGGGCCCCCACCTAGGTAAGTGGGGTGTGTAGATTGGTGCTGGGGGTACCAGGAAAGCACAAAGGTAAGTACCACAACACCCCTCAGCGACCAGGAAAGCAGGCGTAAATCTCTAGAAATTCCCCAAAACACTACTTCGAAGAAAAAAAGGGAATTGCTAAACCCAGAGATGACTGCAAGAAACCAAAGTGGATTCCTGAATAGGAAGTCCTGTAGAAAGAGGGGATCAAGTCCAGAAGACACAGCAGAGTACAGTGGGGACAGGGACCCCTACCCAACAAGCTGAAGATGCCGGAGTTGGTTGACAGTGAGGAAGGACAGTCAGCACTGCAGCTCTGGAGTCTGAGTCGAGTTCCTGAAGGATGCAGGTGATGTCCCATGCCGGAAGGAAGATTGCAGTTGGGTTTGCATGTTTGGATTCCACCAACAAGCCTTGGCATAAACAAAACTTGCATTTGGTGGAAAGTGGTGTTGCCGGGAACCAGCAAGTCCCAGGAGGACTCAACCAAGGAGGGGGAGTCAAAGAGGGCCCTCATGGATGCAGAGAGCCCACAGAAGCACAGGCAGCATGCACAAGGGTCCCACAGGATGGAGTCACAGAAGGTGCAAAAGGAGCACTTGCAGCACTACGAAAAGGAGTCCCTCACCGCAGGAAACCCACTCAGGAAGCTGTGCATCACAGGAAGGACTACTGGGGGCTGGAGCTACATGATGCTTGAAGACCCCTTGGAAGAAGTGCCAACAAGCCTTGGCAGTTGCAAAATACAAAGTGCATAGGGGTACTGTCCTGCATGGGAAGGCAAGGGCTTACCTCCACCCAAGTTGGATAGCTGGTAGAGAGGACCATCTGGTCCACTTCTGCCTATCACCGGTGCTGTAGGATCCATGCAGCTCAGCAGGAGAGGGGATTCACACAGCCAGTCGTCGTTGCTGTTGGTGACTGCAGATGCAGGGGAGTGACTCCTTCACTCTAAGGGAGATTCCTTCTTCTTTCCTGTGCAGACTGAAGATGGGCTGTTCTCAGAGGATATACAACCGCAAAAATGTTGCAGAAGCTGGAAGGAGCTGTGGAAACAATGTTGCAGGTAAAGTCTTTGTTACAGATTGTCGGGTCGTGGAGAGTCCAGATGCAGTTTCTTTGGTCAGAAGTCGAAGCAAGGGATGCAGGGGGATCCTGCTGGAATCTTGCAAGCCGAATCTGAGGAACCACCAAAAAGCGAGACTCTAAATAGCCCTGAAAGGGGGAGTGGTCACCTAGCTGGGTGACCACCTATCAGTAGGGGACTCTGACGTCACCTGCCTGACCTGGCCACTCAGATGCTCCCAGAGTTCCCTGCCAACCTAGATTCAAGATGGCAAAAGCCAGGGACCATGTGGAGGAGCTCTGGGCACCTTCCCTGGGGTGGTGATGGACAGGGGAGTGTTCACTCCCTTTTCCATTGTCCAGTTTCGTGCCAGAGCAGGGATTGGAGGTCCCTGAATGGGTGTAGACTGGTTTATGCATGGATGGCACCAAATGTGCCCTTCAAAGCAAATCAGTGGCTTGGGGAGGCTGCCCCTCCCAGGTCCAGTAACACCTATTTCCAAAGGCACAGGGTGTAACCCCGCTCTCCCAAAGGAAATCCTTTGTTCTGCCTTCCTGGGCTTGAGCTGCTCAAGCAACAGGAGGGCAGAAACCTGTCTGTGAGGTGGCAACAGCTGGGGCTGCCTGGGAAATTTCAAAAGGCTGTAGGAGCAGTGCTGGGGGTCATATAAGGAGCCCCAGAGTACATGGAATCATACAACCAATACTTGCAAAAGTATTGGGGTATGATTCCAACATGTTTGATACCAAACATGCCTAGGTTCGGAGTTACCATTATGTAGCTGGACATAGGTAGTAACCTATGTCGCGTACACACGTACAATGGCGTCCCTGCACTCTCAAAGTCCAGGAAAATGGATCTGGAGTTTGTGGGGGCACCTCTTCTAGTGCAGGGGTGCCCTCTCACACAGTTACCTACACCCTGCCCTCTGAGCAGAGAGGGCCTACCATAGGGGTGACTTACAGTGACCCGGTGTAGTGACCTGTAGTGAAAACAGGTGCATGCACCCAGTTTACGCAGACCACAATGGCAGGCCTCCAGAACCCTTTGCATGGGCTCCCTATGGGTGGCAGAATAACTGCTGCAGCCCATAGGGATCCCCTGAAACCCCAATGCCCTGGATACTTAGGTGTCATATACTAGGGACTTACATGGGGGGACCAGTATGCCAATTGTGGGAAGAAAAAGGTTCCAGCAACTAAGTTTAAAGGAGAGAACATAATCACAGGGGTCCTGGTTAGCAGGATCCCAGTGAACACAGTCAAACACACTGACAAACAGGCAAAAAGTGGGATAAGAAAGCTAGAAAGAGGCTACTTTCCTACAGGTGGTAACTTAAACTAGTAGGATTCTGCATCCTTAATGTCATGCCCAGAAAAATATGTGAATTTATCTGAATAATGCTTTGGGCTCCTCACGGTCGGAGTTGAACAGTGTTCCCACTGTGTGTGATTGAATATTTACCTGTGTCTAGTTGCTCGCTGCAGGTAGTAGTGTCCCCAATTATTACAACATAACATTTCCCCATACTTCTTTGTGTTAATGTACACATCATCACTTTCAAATACAGTGTAATCCTCCAATTCAGTCAGCATGGAATAAATTTTTTGAACATCCCAGTCATCAGAAACAACACCAGGTGTAACTACTTCAGTTATTGAAATTTTAAAGACATCTGGAATTGGAATGACCTCAGTAGGCCCGTATATACGAAATGGAACTTTATCCCAAAAGATTCCATCAGGAATTGGTACTGCTGAAATATTTACAAGGGACAAGTCTCTTTTGACATTATGGGGGTCATTCCGACCCTGGCGGGCATGGACCACGGAAGCACCGCCAACAGGCTGGCGGTGCTTCCAGGGCCATTCTGACCGCGGCGGTAAAGCCGCGGTCAGAAAAGGGGAACCGGCGGTTTCCCGCCGGTTTTCCCCCGGCCCAGGGAATCCTCCATGGCGGCGCTGCTTGCAGCGCCGCCATGGGGATTCCGACCCCCTTCCCGCCACCCTGTTTCTGGCGGTTCTTACCGCCAGGAACAGGATGGCGGGAACGGGTGTTGTGGGGCCCCTGGGGGCCCCTGCACTGCCCATGCCATTGGCATGGGCAGTGCAGGGGCCCCCTAACAGGGCCCCATGAAGATTTTCACTGTCTGCTTTGCAGACAGTGAAAATCGCGACAGGTGCACCTGCACCCGTCGCACCCCTGCAACTCTGCCGGCTCCATTCGGAGCCGGCTTCCTCGTTGCAGGGCCTTTCCCACTGGGCCGGCGGGCGCCCTTTTGACGGTCGCCCGCCGGCCCAGCGGGAAAGCCAGAATGGCATCCGCAGTCTCCTGACCGCGGAGCGGGCATTTGGCGGTGACCGCATGGCGGGCGGCGACCGCCGCGGTCAGAATGACCGCCTATGTGAGGAAAAATATGGAATTAGGACTTCATCCACTGGCTTGACAGGAGATGCGTTTAGGAAGATAATGGGGGTCATTACAACCCTGGCAGACGGTGTTAAAGCGGCAGTAAGACCGCCAACAGGCCGGCGGAAAACAATTTTGGAATTACGACAGTGGCGGAAACTGCCAACAAAGACAGCCACTTTAACACTCAGACCGCCACGGCGGTGCAAACAAACAGCTCGGCGGTCACCTCCAACACACAGGCGGAGGACAATGTACCACCCACACTATTATGACAGGCCAATCCGCCACCTTTTCTGGGGCGGATTCACCGCGGATAAAAACAAGGCGGAAACAGGAATTTCAAAGGAAAAACGCTCACCTCTACACACTCCACGAGGAAGGAGGACACCATGGAGCCAGAACTCCATATTCTCCCTGCGATAGTGTTCCTGCTCCTGTACCAGGAGCACCAACGCCGGCGGCGAAGACCACGGTGTGTACTGCACCTACGACACAGGGGAGGGGGGAGGAAAAAAACAGGGGGACACACACGCAACACCCCCACCCCCACCCTCACCCACTACAACACACACACCAATGCATATCTATACATTACAGTTACACACCCCAACCCCCCCGGAAGAATGCAAAGACAAATGGAAATGAGTGTAACCATTGTAATATATCAAAATTCAGTAAGCAAAAATATACATATATACACTATTAACAAAATATGCACAAAGATTAGTAGTCCAGGTATTGCACCATTTATAGTCCGTGGACCACTGGGCCCAAAATACATGTGCAAGGCCCACACACGATGCCAGATCAAAACAGAGAGAACACTGCAGGGGCATCAGATAGAAATACAACAGGCACCTCAGGGGGAAGGGAAGGGGGGCACCCCAGCCGGATGAGTGCACAACGCCAGATCCACGAGGGGCCTCCATGCCCATTGATGTATCCTGGGGAGTGCAAAGCCACAGTCTCTCAAGTCTCTACAGTGGGTGGATTGCCCACTGTTCAATCCTGGGGAGTGCAAAGCCACAGTCTCTCAAGTCTCTACAGTGGGTGGTTTGCCCACTGCTGCATCCTGGGGAGTGCAAAGCCACAGTCTCTCAAGTCTCTACAGTGGGTGGTTTGCCCACTACTGCATCCTGGGGAGTGCAAAGCCACAGTCTCTCAAGACTATACAGTGGGTGGTTTGCCCACTACTGCATCCTGGGGAGTGCAAAGCCACAGTCTCTCAAGTCTATACAGTGGGTGATTTGCCCACTGCTGCATCCTAGGGAGTGCAAAGCCACAGTCTCTCAAGTCTCTACAGTGGGTGGTTTGCCCACTGCTGCATCCTGGGGAGTGCAAAGCCACAGTATCTCAAGTCTCTACAGTGGGTGGTTTGCCCACTGCTGCATCCTGGGGAGTGCAAAGCCACAGTCTCTCAAGTGGATGACAGTCTCCACTGGTTCTGGAGGGGGCTTGGTGCCCAGAGTCCTTCACCCTGCCAAGGACAGACATAGTGGATGCATGTCTCCACTGGTTCTGGAGGGGGCTTGGTGCCCAGAGTGCTTCATCCTGCCAAGGACAGACGTAGTGGATGCATGTCTCCACTGGTTCTGGAGGGGGACTGGTGCCCAGAGTGCTTCATCCATTCAAGGACAGACGTAGTGGATGCATGTCTCCACTGGTTCTGGAGGGGGACTGGTGCCCAGAGTGCTTCATCCTGCGAAGGACAGACGGAGTGGATGCATGTCTCCACTGGTTCTGGAGGTGGACTGGTGCCCAGAGTGCTTCATCCTGTCAAGGGCAGACATAGTTGATGCATGTCTCCACTGGTTCTGGAGGGGGCTTGGTGCCCAGAGTGCTTCATCCTGCCAAGGACAGACGTAGTGGATGTATGTCTCCACTGGTTCTGGAGGGGGCTTGGTGCACAGAGTGCTTCATCCAGTCAAGGACAGACGTAGTGGATGCATGTCTCCACTGGTTCTGGAGGGGGCTTGGTGCCCAGAGTGCTTCATCCTGCCAAGGACAGACGTAGTGGATGCATGTCTCCACTGGTTCTGGAGGGGGCTTGGTGCCCAGAGTGCTTCATCCTGCCAAGGACAGACGTAGTGGATGCATGTCTCCACTGGTTCTGGAGGGGGCTTGGTGCCCAGAGTGCTTCACTCACCCTGTGACTCACCCCGTGATGGTCCCTGTTGCATCAGTGCCCCTGCCGCTCATGGGCTAGCGGTGCTTGAGTTGGGGGTGCCCTGTTCAGCAGTGCTTGACTTGGCAGTCCTTGCCCTGTTCAGCGGTGCATGCCCTGTTCAGCGGTGCTTGACTTGGCGGTCCTTGCCCTGTTCAGCGGTGCTTGCCCTGTTCAGCGGTGCTTGCCTTGGCGGCCTTTGCCGTGTTCAGCGGTGCTTGCCCTGTTCAGCGGTGCATGCCCTGTTCAGCGGTGCTTGCCTTGGCGGTCCTTGCCCTGTTCAGCGGTGCTTGCCTTGGTGGTCCTTGCCCTGTTCAGCGGTGCTTGCCCTGTTCAGCGGTGCTTGACTTGGCGGTCCTTGCCCTGTTCAGCGGTGCATGTCCTGTTCAGCGGTGCATGCCCTGTTCAGCGGTGCTTGCCTTGGCGGTCCTTGCCCTGTTCAGCGGTGCTTGCCCTGTTCAGCGGTGCATGCCCTGTTCAGCGGTGCTTGCCTTGGCGGTCCTTGCCCTGTTCAGCGGTGCTTGCCTTGGCGGTCCTTGCCCTGTTCAGCGGTGCTTGCCCTGTTCAGTGGTGCTTGACTTGGCGGTCCTTGCCCTGTTCAGCGGTGCATGCCCTGTTCAGTGGTGATTGACTTGGCGGTCCTTGCCCTGTTCAGCGGTGCTTGCCCTGTTCAGCGGTGCTTGACTTGGCGGTCCTTGCCCTGTTCAGCGGTGTTTGCCCTGTTCAGCGGTGCTTGACTTGGCGGTCCTTGCCCTGTTCAGCGGTGCTTGACTTGGCGGGCCTTCACTGCCCAGCTGGGCTGGGGCTGGCGGTCCTTCATTGGGCAGCTGGGCTGTGGCTGGCGGGGACCTCCTGGGCAGCTGGGCTGTGGCTGGCGGGGCCCTCCTGGGCAGTGACGATGGGGCTGGCGGGACCCTCCTGGGCAGCGACGATGGGGCTGGCGGTTGCCTCCTGGGCAGCGACGATGGGGCTGGCGGGGCCTCCCTGGCCAGCGGGGATGATGGCGGTCTTCTCCGCGGTGCTGCTCCTCCCAGACTTGCCGGGTTTCTTCTGGCCATTCCCCACTTTGGGAGGAGTCACAGCTGAGTCCATACTCCCACCGGGACCCCTGGGAGCGGCTTGGGTGACTGGAGTCTTCCCCCTCTCCCGCCGGGCACTGGCCAACTTCTGGTGCTTCACAGGGGGGGACTGGCTGTGCTGTGGCTCCATGCCACACTGGCTGTCCTGGTGGCCGGTGCACTCCACATACCTGTGACAACAGGCACCACTGGTACTGGAGATTTTGTGGCTGAGGTGCTAGTACGGGACCTATGAGTTGGACGGGGGGGGGAAATAGGTTAAGGGTGGACAGGAAAAGTTGTTTGGACACACTGGGATGGATAGCTGGAGGGGGTTTGGGAGTGGAGGAAGAGGTGGTGGTTGTAGGAGGTGCAAGTTTTGTGGCTTTTGGTGCAGGTGCATGCTCTGGAGGCTGTTGTGAGGTGGATGTATGTAGAGTGAGTGTGTGCCTGCATTTGTGTATCTTCGGAGGGGGCGTCACAGACACACTGGGAGAGGATACAGGGGACGTGTGAATGGTAGTGGGGGTGGTGAGTGCATGTGAGCGGGGTGTGCTGGTGGGTGTGCTGGTGCGGGACGTAGTGGCTGTAGAGGTAGTGCATGCAGGTGTGAGTGTAGACGAGACTGGGAGGGAGGAGGGAGACGACGAGGAGGGGGACACAGTGGAGGCAGTGGATGTTGGTGTGTCTGTATGTGTATGATGTTTGCGTGAGTGCCTGTGGGATGTGTGGTGCTTTTGTTTGCCTAAGCTTCCCTTGTGTGGTGAGGTGTGTGCAGGCTGGTCTGATGGTGTGCTTGGGATAGGCAGAGGTACAGGGGATTGGGTCTGGGTGGAGGAAGTTGGAGGGGGGAGGCTAGACACAGGGACAATGGCTGCCATCAGTGTTGAGGCCAGAGTTTGAAAGGTTCGGTGAAGGGCAGCCTGACCAGAATGAATGCCCTCCAGGAATGCAATGGTTTGTTGCAACTCCCTTTCTACACCCTGGATGGCATTCAAAATGGTAGACTGCCCAACAGTGAGGGACCTGAGGAGGTCACTGAGGGCAGCAGAGGTGACAGGGGCAGGGGCTGAGGTGCCTGGGGCGAAGGTGATGCCCACCCTCCTGGGTGAGCGGGCACGGGGCGAAGGCTGAGGGGCTGCTGGGAGGGCGGTGCTGGTCGGGGGGTGGCGGCTGTACCTGTAGAAGTGGGGGGCACTGATGTTGCCGCCACCACAAGGGAGCTCCCATCGGAGGACGAGTCCGTGTCGCTGGTTTCAGCTCCTGTCACCGCCGTGATGCTCCCCTCGCCCTCCGTCCCACTGGTGTATTCAGAGTCCGTAGTGTGGCCCTCCATGGCCATGTGGGATGCAGCTCCCTCGTGCTCCACTGACGCTGCTCCTCTGCCTGATGATGCTAATGCACACAAGAACAGGGAGACCGAAAAAAAGGGGGGGGGTGAAACAGAAGAAGACACATCAGACACAGAAGCCCCCTGCACTACGCCGTGCTCTTGGGCTCCCCTGTTCAATCCCTGGGAAATGGCCTACTAGGCTATGCACGACATCTGCACACATAGATGACACAGGGGCATGAATAGCTGTACTTGGCACTCTACAGAGGTGGGTTGGGGGGCCACAGGGCCATGCCTAACCAAGGGGCCTAGCCTACGGAACTCGCCCTGGCCTAGGGAAACCCACAGCCCTCCTCCTCCATCCAGACCCCTCCACTGCACGCAAAGTCAGCAGAATGAGAGTGTACTCACCCCCTTGTGTCTGCTGTGATGCCCTCAAGCTCCCATCCAACTCCGGGTAGGCCACCGCCAGGATCCTGAACATCAGGGGGGTCATGGTTCGACGGGCACCCCTCCCACGTTGGGAGGCCATCCCCAGCTGAGCCTCCGCCGTCTTCTTGCTCTAGCGTTGAATGTCCTCCCATCTTTTCCGGCAGTGGGTGCTCCGTCTGTGGTGGATCCCCAGGGTCCGGACGTCCTTGGCGATGGCACGCCAAATGTCCTTCTTCTGGTGGGCGCTGACCTACATGAAATGTACAGGGGGAAGAGAAATTTTCATACCAACTGCACCGTCACAGTCATTGGCCCCCATCCCTACCCGTGCCATGTGGCACATGCACCCACCGTCTTTCATGCATGCAGAACTCTGCCCCCTTCCTTCTTACAACCAGCCCTCTCCACACAGGCATAGCCCATACAACATGCTCCCTGTGTACTTACCTGTTGGTCTGGAGGACCGTAGAGTAGCGTGTACTGGGGGAGGACCCCATCGAAGAGGTTCTCCAACTCCTCCGCAGTGAAGGCAGGGGCCCTTTCCCCAGACACACGAGCCATTGTCTCTTCCAGACCGAGGTCACAGCAGCACTTGCAGTGTATGTCCTCTCCTGTCGAAGATCACCGCCGGCGTACATCGTCATTGGCTCCTGGGACCCATAGGGTCCAATGTTAACCAATGCAGCATTGCGCCGCGGTCTTCGACCGCCTACCGCGACGGTGTACAACGCCAGCGCAGTTACCTCACATTCCATTGTCCCACTTTAGAGGTCAGGCAGCCGCCATTTCAGGGGCCCACATGGCTTTATTTTTAACTGCGTCACACATACCTAGGCCTTGGCTCAACACACATACAGGCCACATTTTGGGTATGAATGGTGTTCTGTGTGGACTGTGGGTACATACCTCTGAGTTGTTTGACTCTGTGCTCGCTGTTGTCCTTCATAGGCACCGTCTGCTGGGACATGTGAGGAGATGGCGGAATCCTGCGTTGTACCGACTGCTGGTGGACCTGTCGACAATGGAGGAAAGAAATTTGATAATCACCTACAGGTTTGACCGTGCCACAATCCAGGAACTGTGTTCCCAGTTGGAGCCAGACCTGATGTCATCAATCCGCCATCCCACAGGAATCCCCCCTCAAGTGCAGGTGCTATCAGTGCTCCATTTCCGTGCAAGTGGGTCTTTTCAAACAACTGCAGCCATGGCATCAGGGATGTCCTAGCCTATGTTTTCCAACGTATTGTCCAGATTGTCGTCTGCCCTGCTGAAACACATGCAGAGCTTCATCGTTTTCCCTCAGGTGGAGGATTTGCCTACAGTGAAAGGTGACTTCTATGCCCTTGGACATATCCCCAACATCATAGGTGCCATTGATGGGACCCATGTGGCTTTGGTCCCCCCCACAGGAGTGAACAGGTGTACAGGAACCGGAAGAGTTATCATTCGATGAATGTACAGATGGTATGTTTCATCATCCATGCTAGTGTCAGGGGCCCCTTGTAGTGCCACAGTGTCCCTCCTGGTGTTGAGTACCTCCTTCAGCACCCCTACGATGGTGCCCAGGGCGGAGCTGATGGTTCTGAGTTCCTCCCTGAATCCCAAATACTGTTCCTCCTGCATGCGCTGGGTCTCCTGAAACTTTGCCAGTACCTTTGCCATCGTCTCCTGGGAGTGGTGGTATGCTCCCATGATGGAGTGGGTTCCTTGGCCTGTCTGCCCCCTGTCGCACAGCATCCCTCCCAGTTCCCCTGTGTTCCTGGGCCTCCGTCCCCTGGACCGTGTGCCCACTACCACTGCCCCCAGGTCCCTGTTGTTGTTGGGGTGGTGGGTTATCCTGGGTTCCCTGTAGTGGTGGACACACAGCTGATTGACGTGTCTTGGGGACAGAGGTATGGGCCCGCTGGGTGGGTGCTGTGCTGGTGTTTCCAGAGGGGGGAAGGTCTGTGGTGGCCTGTGCCTGTGTGAGGGGAACCGACTGTCCCGAGGCCCACAATGGTCCGGGCTGGTCACCTAGATCCAGTTGTACAGAGGTGCTGTCATCATTGTGGGCCTCCTCTGTGGGTGGAGTGGAGATGTCTGGACCCTCCTGTCTGGTGAAGTTGGGTAGTGGTCCTGCAGGGGTGTAAAGGCATGATTATTGCATTTGTGTGTGTCATGGTGTGCAATGGGTGGGTGACCGTGTACCCCAGTGCTGGTATTCCTGTGTGGGGGCTTGTGTGATGATGGTTTAGGGGGATGTATGGGTATGTGCAGTGGGCATGCTTTAGTGATGTGTGTCCATGCGTTGGTGTTGCATGCAGGGCTTGGTGTTGGGATGGGTGGTTTGTGATATTGGTACATTTGTGAGGAGTTTGAGTGATAGGGGTGGGGGCGAGGGTGGGGGTAAGTGATAGCATGCAGGTAGGGTGGGGGATATGGTAGTTATAGATTTGACTTACCAGAGTCCATTCCTCCACCGACTCCTGCAAGGCCCTCAGGATGTAGAATTGCCAAGACCTGCTCCTCCCATGTTGTTAGTTTTGGGTGAGGAGGTGGGGGTCCGCCGCCAGTCCGCTGAACCGCCTGGTGGTGTCTTGAGACCACGGAACGCACCTTCCCTCGTAGGTCGTTCCACCTCTTCCTGATGTCCTCCCGATTTCTTGGGTGTTGTCCCACTGCTTTGACCCTGTCGACTATTCTTCGCCATAGCTCCATCTTCCTTGCAATTGAGGTGTGCTGCACCTGTGATCCAAATAGCTGTGGCTCTACCCGGACGATTTCCTCCACCATGACCCTGAGCTCCTCCTCCGAGAACCTGGGCTGTCTTTGCCGTGCCATGGGGTGGTATAGGTGATGTGTGGGGTGGTGTGTGTGGTGTTAAGTGTGGTGATATGTAGTGGTGTGTGGTGTTGTGTGTGGAAGTTGTGTAGGTGATGGTGTTGTGTGCCTGTGGATGCTAGTTTGTGGATGGTGGTGTCTCTCTCTGGCCTTCTCTCTGTAATAGTGGTCATGGAGGTTTGTGGGTGATGTGGGTGTGTGTTTAATATTCTCTTGGCTGTGTGGGAGTGGTGTGTGTATGTGTATCAGGTGTGTGTATTTCGAATTGTCCAATGTGGCTGTGTTTTGTAAGAGTGTGTGCATGTTGAGCGCGGTAGTGTGCACCGCCAATGGAATACCGCAGTTGAAAGACCGCCGCGTGGATTCGTGTGTCATGATAGTGTGGGCGTATTTCTGTTGGCGTGACGTTGGAGGTTTTTTTTCCACCAGTTTATCACTGACCTTTGGTGTGGCAGACTTGTGTGGGTGTCTGAATTTTGGCGGATTCCGAGATGTGGGTCATAATAGCTGTGGCGGAATTCTGCGGCCGCAGCGGTGTGTTGGCGGTCTTCTGCACGGCGGTAAGCGGCTTTTACCGCCAATGTTGTAATGACCGCCAATGTCTATTTATGAGGAGAAAGAAAACAGTCAGGAAACCAATCCATAATAGAAAGGCAAGCAAAGCCAGAAAGATTCACAGATAATTCCATTGATAAATTATGTAGTTATCTTTAAGCCATATGTACAGCTTACGTGTCTTTGAAGCAGTTTCAGTTGCAGGTACGGATGAAGTCAAAGAAAAGTATAAAGGTCGATGAAATAACCAGAAGCAGTCTCAGAAAACACAGGAGCTGGTGCATTACTGGTAGATGAATCCACTTCATGTGGAGGTTCATAGTAGAAGGTGTAGAAGACTGCCACATATCGGATAGGTGTTGTCGTTGAAGTGGTAACAGGTATCAGCAAAAGCTCATTTTCTACCCTCCCCGTGCTTGAGGAAGCATTTGTAACATATTTGTTCATCCTTGTGTAGTCAGAAGTGTTATTGTTTGTTCTTTGAAGAGGTATGCCCTGTTGGGTAGTGTGAGGGGACTGAGTACTACCCAAGGGGTCACTGGGTCTACTGTGCAGGATCGGCCACATGATATAGTTTGATGTTGCAAATGGAGATTAATCTGTTTGCTTTGGAACCAGGCAGCGGTTGTAGGATGACAGTTCTAGTACCTTGCATTCGCAGGACCTGGACTGGTGCTCTGTAAGACGGGCCAAATTCCTTCTTCACAGCAATCTTCTCACAAAACAGATCCCAGACTTTAGGAATCCAGCCATTAGAAGTTGTTGGCAAATCCTTTACTCCTAAGGTGGCATCACTGGTAGATGAATTATCTTCATGAAACTGCTGAAGCTCCTGTAAGGCAGTGAGACATTCATTTATCTCAAAAGGTGTATCTGCTGCCACCAAACCAGGGCCATTTAGATCTGGGATACACATAAGTATCCCAAAGAGAACCTCATCAGGAGTGCGTCCTCCCAAGGACCGTCTTGGCAGATTATTTAGTGCTCTCTGGACCCCATATAGGTGATGAAGCCAACTGCAGCCATAACCTTATACTCTAGCTCTTAAGGACTGCTTTAGATCTCGATTCCTCCTCTCCACAACCAAATATCCCTCGGGATGGTAGGGTGAGGAGTAATGGAGTTCAACACCCATCGTCCACATTGGGGGTTATTCTAACTTTGGAGGAGTGTTAATCCGTCCCAAAAGTGACGGTAAAGTGACGGATATACCACCAGCCGTATTACGAGTTCCATAGGATATAATGGACTCGTAATACGGCTGGTGATAAATCCGTCACTTTTGGGACGGATTAACACCTCCTCCAAAGTTAGAATAACCCCCATAGTGTCCCTGAATGCCTTACATCTAAAGGCAGAGCCTTGGTCCGAATAGAATGCTGCAACTGCATATGTACCGATAATGATCAGCATGTTTTTTATAACAGTTCAAGCGTCAGCTGTCCTCTGAAGCCATACCCACAGGAATCTAGTACAAGAATCAACAGCGACCAAGATGTATTTGTATGCACCATCAAGTTGAAGGGGACCACAAGGGTCCAGTATAAATATTGTAGAGGCCTGTTTGACATTGAGAGTATGTCTTTGGAGGGCGTTTGATGTTTGAGCCCTTTATCTGCTGGCAAGTATCACAACAAAGGACAAATTGCTTGGTCTGTTTGTATAGACCCGGCCACCAAAAGCATTTCCGTAAGAGTGTTATTGTGGCCGCAACACCAGCATGTGCAGAGGCGACAACCTCAGGCGCTGCTTTGATTAAATCTAATCTCTGGTCTTAGTTGGGAATCACTCAATCTCCAACTCCAGGAAGTGTTGCATAGGCAACATTCTGTGCACTGATGTTTCTATGAATATTATGTTGGGTATGCATTTGGGAGAGGCTTGCCTTCAGCAGAAGCTTTCACTGCAGCCAAAATGTCATTATTATCCAATCTTGTCTGAGAACGAGTCACTTCAGGAACAGAAGTTTTAGCTACTGTGGATTTTGCAGCTTCATCAGCCAAAGTATTGCCAATAACATGTAATCCTACACATTGGTGGCCCAATGTATTGATCACATGAGTAGTAGGTAGCTTATCCTTAAGATCAGCCACCCTCCCCCACAGAATTCTGTGTTTTGTGGTGTTCCCCTTTGAGTCTCTGAACCTGTTAAATTGCCAATAATTAAGTTAATCATTGTAAGACTAGGCACAGTAGTATGAATCACAAACAATCAATGTGAGTTGTCTTGGATCCGTACGTTCTAATGCTAGGTTAAGGGCTTTAAGTTCAGCCAGCGGAGCTGTGTAGTCCCCCACGGTCTACATGTAGGTATTGTGAGGGTGCAATACATCATCCTTCATCACTCCGCTCATGGCTGCACAAGAGGCTGAATACTGATGTTTAGTACCTACAGCTGGTTGTTAGAAATCATTAGTGTAAATGATAGTATGGTATCTTTCAAGTGGCAAGGTGTCTAGAGATATGGGGTACTCCTTTTCAAATTGGAGAAATTCTTGTGTTTGAAGTTTTGGATCAAAGATGCAATCAACATCAGTAGCAGTCAGGGACGTAGCCCACTGAATCCAACATAGATGTAATGGTTTAGCATTAGGAACACTTGCTTTGATGACGGCCTCTAAGGCTGGCACTGGGGTAACGACAATAACATTTTTCCCTTGGGCAAGTGGCCTCTCCTTAATGACAGCCATCTGTACTGCTGTTAGAATTTTTTCTGTGGGTGCAAAGCATTGTTCTGCATTGGAATATAAATGTGATTTATATCCTATGGGCACCATGTCGCCTTCGTTAAAGGTGAGGTAAGTGAATTCTGATGACCAAATTTGTTTTGTTGTCACGAGTGTGTAAATGTTTTGCTTCTAGCATGTCCTGTTGAAATCCTCTAAGGATGCGTGTGTGTTCTTCTGTCCAGTGTCTGATAGAAAAATCAGTCATAAAGTGGCTTGATACGTTGTGCACAGTCAGGAATGCATGTTCTGCCAAAATGAAAGAAACCAAGTATAAACCATAGTTTCTTGACAGTATTTGGTGGCTGGAGTTAAGGACACTTCTCTAAAAAGTGCTGGCCAGGCTCTTGCATTCTTTTGATAGCTCATATCCCAGGAACAATACACTGAGGCTATTTTAGTATTCCTAAAGTTAAATTTGTAACCAAGGGCTACAAATACCAGAACGATCGGATCGACACCGGCAAGATGAATGTTGAGGTCGTCATCTGTGAGACAGATGTCATCCACTTAGGACAATGCCCTTGACTGTTCTTATAGCCTTGGGGCAAACAACAGGAGCGTTTTTGTGAGCCAAATGAGAATGCATTCAGGTCCCAACTGGTGTGTGCTAAGTTTTGGTAGAAAAACCCATTGGAGATATCCAAAGTTGTTTTGTATATTTTATGCACTATGTAGTTAATTAGTGTGTATGTGCATGTATTACTATTTAAGTGCCTGTTGTCTAAGACTATTCTATATGAATGGTGGGGTATTGCAACAGGGAATAACGGGTTATTCTTTACAGAGACACATGGCTCAATTACACCCTGGTACTCGAGCTGATTGAGTATCTCCCTCACTGGAGCTTTGGCTTTGTGTTGGACAGGATTTTGTGGCTGTGGCTGGGGTTTACACCTAACTGGTATTACATGGTAAGGAGAATCCTTATCCCAACCTACATGGATGTGGTATAGCACAGGTGCCTGCACTAAAGCGCAGTTGACCGTGTAGGCTTGTTTTACCGTCTCTAGAACAAAATCAGAGAAAGTAGGCAAAATGACATCTTCCCATCAGGGAACTTACGGATGTGCTCAGGAAGCCTGTCTCTTTCGGTCAATAGGATACCACAACACATCCCAGAATATTACACTAATGGTGCACTTTAAGTCTCTCTCAAGTCTCGACTGCAATAAAGTCGCCAGTTGCTGTCACATCCAGATGATCTTTCAGATTCTGGCTACATATTATGACTTCTGCTGCACTGTTCAGCAGTGTCACAGCCAACATCTTGTTCTTCAGCAATGTTCCCAAGTGTACTGCCATTTTAAAATGACAGTGCTGCCACCTTTTTATTTTTAAACTGTGGCTTTAGTTGTGGGGACTTGTCTTCTTTTTTGTCAGAAGACCTTGGTGAGTCTTTTCTTCTGTTTGATGTAGTCAGGTCGTTGCTCTGACCGGCCCACTGTCTCACTACGTCTATTCGGTGCATCCTGAAAAGGAACGAGAGTGACATGAATAGGTATATCTGCCAGGAACTTTTATATTTTGTCTATTTATGAGATTATGGCCCTCATTATGAACATGGAGGTCCGTTCCGCACCGCCGGCGGTGGCGGTAGAAACCGCCAACAGAGAAGCGGTCTGGACCACCAAACAATGAACCAAACGAAACTCACGCATCCTGCGCACCACCCACCGCCAGGAAAAGAGTCCCACTGATGACGGCAGAGACCACCCACAGGCCGTTGGAAAGGCCCAACCCACCCATCAAATAATGAACCACCATTCCGCTGCCAGTTCCGGGGCGGGAACCACCGCCACACAAAGCCAGGCGGAAAGGAAACAAATAAAAGGAAACACTTACCGGAGGTCAACAAAATGTGCAGTGGCAGCCATGGACAGAGAGCTGCAGATCATGTCAGCCTTGCTCCTTGCCATAGATCTACACGACCGAGACCTTTGACGAAGATGACGACGGTAAGTACCGCAACCTACGACACAAGGGAGGAAAGGGCAAAGTTACATACCCACCCACACCACCCATCCCGCAAAGCCCCTCCAACCGTTCTCAGCAGCAATAGTCAGACAACCCACACCAAGAGGGACGTACCTGACCGAAGGCCACTGCAACTTGGCCACAAGACATACAATAGCATCACAGCCATAAATTATTTAAACAAACAAACACCAGGGTGGAACTGTGTGCAGCCGAAACACAGGCCACACAGAACATTTATTCAGTAGCTCACTGAGCTAAATGATGATAACAGGGTCAATGGCCAGTCCATAAAAAGAAAATTTTCCTTGGCCACAACTGGCCACACCTGACTCCCACAAGTGCTGGGTACTCCCCTCAACAGGGCACCATAGGGGGATCCAGGCACCTCACAGAATGGGAGCGGGGGTGGTTGTGGGGATTTACGATGGGGGTGGGACCTTGACTTGCGTGAGGAGGTTGGAGGGGGTGGGCTTCTCCTTGGAAGGGGGTGGGGGCTGTTGGGCTCGGGCAGAGCAGGATGGCTTAGGCTCAGAGCGGGCCTTCTTCTTAACTGGAGAATGGGCACTGGAATGGGAAGGCTGGACTGGGGTGGGCTGCGATGTGGAAGGAGCGGAAAGGGCAAGGAGGTGGGCATGTTTCGGGACAAGACGGGGTGGGCCAGTGGGTTCGAACAGGTCTACGCGGGAGAGGTAAAGTTTCTTGGGAGCAATTGGGGTGGGCGTGGATGAAGATGTGGGAGTGGAGGCAGAGGGAGTTGATGTATGGGGTGTAAGTGTGCGTGTACTGGGTGCCGGTGACTGCTCAGTATGCTGTGGTGTGGTGGATGTCTGATGGGTGGGTGTCTTGCTGCATTTGAGTGTTTTGGGAGGTGGGGGGGTGGACACAGTGGGAGAAGACAGACAGCTAGTGTGGATGTATGTTGGGTGGGTGTCTGCAAGTCGGGTGAGTTTGCTGCATGTGTCAACTACAGTGGAGGTGGTGAGTGCAGGTGTGGGGTATGGGGTGCATGTATGGCTGTCTGTTATTGTGGTGAGTGCAGGAAGAGGAGCAATAACAGTGAGTGAAGGTGCAGTGCATGAGTGTGTGCATGTAGAGGGGACAGACAGGGCGGGCACACTGGGGGAAGTGGACATTGTTGTGTGTGCAGGTATCTGTTGGCTGTGTGAATGCTTGTGGTGGGAGGTGTAGTGCTTGTTGTTTTTTGTGTGTTGATGTGCTTGACTGCGTGTCTGAATGTGTGCCATGGACGGATGAAGGGATTGGGGTGCTGGAAGGGGTAGAGGAGGTTGGAGGGGGGACGGAATGGCCAGGGAAACTGGCTGTCGTCCAAGAGGAGGCCAGAGCCTGAAAAGTTCTCTGTAGGGCAGACACGGCACAGTGAATCCCATCCAGATAGGCATTAGTCTGCTGCACCTCTGATGCTAGCCCCTGGATGGCATTGACGATGGTTGTCTGCCCTACAGAGATAGTTCTCAGGAGGTCAATAGCCTCCTCTGTGAGGGCAGCAGGGCTGACTGGGGCAGGGGAGGAGGTGCCTTGGGCGAAGGAGATGCCCACCTTTCTGGGTGGGCGGGCACGGCCAACTCAGTGGGTAGCAGAAGGGAGGGCGCTGATGGTATGGGTGGTGGAGGAAGATCTCATGGTCGTGATTTGTCCACTAGTGTCTGCCACCGTCGGGGGACCCCCATTGGAGGATGTTTCAGAGTCACTACCCCCTGTGGTAGTAGCCTCCCCCGAGGAAGTCCCCTAGCCCTCCCACCCACTGGTCCGCTGGGCGTCCATTGTCTCTGCCTCCGAGGATCCGTGGGCCGCTGTCTCCCCACTTGCCGGTGCCTCAGCTCCCTCACCTGATGTTGATGCTGTACCCGACACACAAAAGAGAACAGGGATGGGGAGACAAAACAGGAGAGACACTTGTAAGTAGCCGAATGCTGATAAACCATGGCCAGACATACACCTACCCAGCAGACACACCCAACAGGCAGCACCGTGCACTAAGCCCATGACCAAGGCCCTGACTATTGAGCAGTATAGTGACCTACACCCATATCCTCTCATTGCATTGAAGCTGAGGTAGGTGAAACCTGACAGGGGCACCCCTACACCCTTTGGGGAACAGACAGTTTCTGGACAGCAGTCAAAAACCCTGCTCTAAGCACCATGAGCCCTATCGCACACACACTCATCCTTCCAGGCTGAAGTATGGGCTGTGAGTACTCACCCCTTTGTGACTGCTGTGCAGCCTTCAAGCGCCCATCCATGTCTAGGTATGCCACCCCCAGGATCCTTCGCATGAGGGGGGGTCAGTGCCCGATGGGAACCCCTACCACGTTGGGAGGACTTCCCCAGCTGGGCCTCACTGATCCTCCCCGCCCAGCGCAGCAGGTCCTCCCACCTCTTATGACAGTGGGTGCTCCGCTGGTTGTAGACCCCCAGGGTCCATACCTCCTTGGCAATGGCATGCCAATGTGCCCTCTTCTGGTGGGCGCTGACCTAGTAGGGAGACACAGAGAAGAAACACAGAGGTCAGGCACCTGCACGATGGCAATAGCTGGCTGATTGTTAGACATAGGACAAACAGTACTCCCAGACATGCAGGACAGTGGCACCCAGCATTCTATGCACCAAGCCCCATCCTGGCTCACAGGAGCGCACATCAGAGCAATCCACTCCATCCATTACACACACTGTGCCCCCCAAACCCGGACTCACCTGTACCTCTGGCCGGCCGTAGAGTCTGCCGTACAGGGGCAGAACCCCTTCCACCAGTTTCTCCAGTTCTTCCTGGGTGAAGGCTGGGGCCCTTCCCCCTGCACCATGTGGAACTGCCTCTGGCCATACTGCTGCGGCCAGGGGCAGGCCACAGAAGTACACAGAGTGGAGTACGTGCCCGCACAGGATCAGGGAGTCAAGTGATCACACGATGACGAACGCACGTACATTCTGCGGCGGAATGCACCGTCACCACCGCAGGCGATCATGATACGCCAGGATTCCCCTTTGCCATCCATGTTTGCCAATGAGGGTGCGAACAGTGGTCAACACCGCCGTACACTGTGACGTCAACCGCTAGCAGTCTTAGGCCACTTCCACAACGAAGTGGCAGAAATACATTGGGCAGACATTTTGCCATCACCTACGCATCATGAAATTCAATTTACTCACAATGCTGGGCCTACTAGCCATATGAAGCACCTATGTCTCTATCCATAGAGTATATAAGCACAATTAATTTACTTTGTTCCCTCTTAGAGATGTCAATGTACATCTGTCAGGTTGCAGTTATTGTACAGACACTACTATGAAGAATGCAGTGAATGTGTTTAGCAAATATGCCAGTGTATGTGTGCACATGATTCCTTGTTCTTAACCCTCACAGGTACCGACCCTTGTGGCGAGGAAGGGCACCATCTTTGTACAGACCACTTGTGGATATGGGGACCATGGTGGAGTGTCAGATCATTATCACTTACAGACTCACACGTGCAACTATTCATGACCTATGTGAATTACTGGATCCTGCACTGACTCCCGGAAATCGTAATCAGCATGCCATTCCAACTGAGGTGCAGGTGCTCTCCGCACTCCATTTCCTGGCCACAGGCTAATTTCAAGTGACAGTGGGCATGGGTGCTGGTTTCTCACAGCCAATGTTCAGCCAGGTACTTACAAGATTTCTGAATGCATTTGTACAACATCTGCAATCCTATGTGCAATTCCCCCAAAAGTGCTGAGCTCCCTGCCATCAAGTCAGACTTCTATACCTTTGCAAACATTCCCCATGTTATTGGTGCCATCGATGGAACCCACATACCCATCATCCCCCCAAGAGTGAGTGAACAGGTGTACAGAAACAGGAAGAACTTTCACTCCATGAACATCCAATTGGTATGTACAGCCGACCAGTACATATCCCATGCGAATGCCATGTTTCTGGGTTCAGTCCATGATTCATTTGTTTTGAGGAACAGTAGTGTGCCAAGAGGACAGACGGTGGATCATAGGTAAGTGTGCCTGTCACTAACTGACACATTGCAGAAAAACAGCCTGTCAGACTAAGGAAATTCCAATGACGACTCTGTATTGACCATTTCTCTTGGTGATTCTGGCTATCCAAACTTGTGTTGGCTCCTGACACCAGTGAGGAATCCCAGGATGGATGCAGAGAGGAAATACAATGAGGCCCATGGACGTACTAGGAGGTTGATAGAGCGTACTATAGGTCTCCTGAAGGCTAGATTCTGGTGCCTACATATCTCTGGGGGTTCCCGGGCCTATGGGCCTGATAAGGTGTGTGGGATAGTCGTAGCGTGCTGCATGCTGCACAACGTGGCAGTGAGACATTCAATCCCCCTTTTGGAGGTGGAGGGTGCTATAGGTCCTGATCTGTTACCTCAGAGAGGTGAGGAGAGTGATGGTGAGGATGAGGAACTAGAAGATGTCAATTCCAGAAACCAACTGATACAACTCTACTTCCAATAACTGTCTGTGACTTCAGCCTGTATATGTGGTTAGTGACTGATACTGTAAGTGTGCCATGTCAACTAGGGGTAATTGGTCTTGATATGCGAGTCATAGACCTCTTCAGCATGGTACAGACAGACAATATAAGCATTTCCTTCTTGACTATTTTGAAACACAGTGTACCACCAGCATGCACAATTTGACATTAAAGTTTATCCCTGCCTGTTGCATCATTACTCCACTTTGTTCAACATTGAAGACAGGGTACAGTGTTACAGGTGAGATATTTTGTTTATGGGTGGAATACAGTGAAATGTGCTATGTACAGTGATGGAAGTCGTTATGGTTGGGTGTCCTCAAAACCGACTTCGTGGCAGGCCTGTTTGTTAACATAGGTGGGTCCTATTTGTAGTTTAGTACATTATTTAGCCCTCAGCTAAGTACAGTTGGTGAATGGGTAGGATGTTTGCTTGGCAGTAGTAGCAGTGTCAATTGTTGGAAGGGGGCTTATTCTTAGATGGGTTTCCAGTGACATATCTTGACCTGAGACTAAGTTTGGGCGCCTGCTGTGGAGCTACTTGGGGTGACATGGTTGGCCCTTCTGATTCCTGGGAGGGTATTTCCTGTGCTGTTTCAGCTGCTTGGGACAACTGTTGCTGGTTGTCCAGGGCTGTTGTGGGGGCCTCTTGTCCGGTGTGGGTGTTTGAGGGTTTGTTGACCAACTGCAGCAGTGCTCCAGCAATGGTGGCCATTGTGGCATTGTGTTCTTTCCACTGCTCCATGGCCTGTTGGTGGTGTTCCAGCTGCATCCTCTGACTTTGCTCCAGGGTAGTTACAATCTGTGCCAACCTGTCTTGGTTATGTTGGTATGCCCCAATACCTCTGCAATGACGTCCTGGGCTGCTGCATCTATCCAGTGCCCTACCCCCTGACCCACTGGGGCACTTGACCTTGCCCTGGCCCCCTGTGCCTGTGTCCCCTGCGCAGGTCTTGAAGTGCCACTAGTACTGGGGCCCTCGTCTTCCTGCATGTTGGGGGTGGGAGACTGTGGCCTCTGTTGCTGTGTTCCACCTGTTTGTGCCCTGGGTCCATTGGTGTGGGCACGCCTCCCCTGGCCTGCTGGTCTGGATAGGGTGTTAGGGGTGACAGTGTTTTCCTGGGTGAGGCCGGTGCATGGTGTGCATCCAGGGCTGTGTGAGGGGCATGCCTGCTCATCAGTGTCCAGGGATCCTTCACCATTGTCCTGTGGTGTGCCTCCATCTCCCTGGAATTCTGTGGCACTCCTTGTCCCCTCCATTAGGGTTGCATGGGTGGTGGTGCCTGTTGGGGGACATAGAATTGTTTGTTACATATGCAGGAGGGTTTGAGGTGGGCTGTACTGTGCAATTTAATCCTGGTGTGCCTTTCAGTGGCCTTCAGGGCTGCCTTTGTGAGGTGGACATTGCATTTAGTGTAAGTGGTGGGGTTACATTGTGGTGACGGTTTTTATTCCATTGTGGGTACGTGCAGGGGTGGGTGGCTGTGCACAGCAGGAGTGATGTGGGCCTGGTAGTGAGTTGTGGGTGATGCAGGGTGGTGGATGTGGTGGGTAATGGCTGTGAGGGGTGTGGGACTAGGTGGGTGTGGGTGGGATGGGGTGGTGCATGCATTACAGGTATGGTGTATATGGGGTAAATGTAGACAACTTACCCGAGTCCATTCCTCCAGTGAGTCCAGTGAGTCCCTCTGGGTGCAGGATGGCGAGTACCTTCTCCTTCCAGTCGGTGTAGTCGGGTGGTGTTGGTGGCGGCTCTCCCCCAGTCTTTTGCACTGCGATGTGGTGCCTGCATGCCATGGCCCGGACCTTCCCCCGCAGGTCGTTCCATCTCTTGCGGATGTCGTCCCTGGATCGTGGATGGTGTCCCACTGCATTCACCCTGTTGACAATGGTCTGCCACAGCTCCATTTTCCGGGCGATGGGTGTGTGCTGCACCTTGGAACCAAATATTTGTGGCTCTACTTTTAGGATCTCATCCACCATGGTCGTTAGCTCCCTTTCGGTGAAGCGTGGATTTTTGTGGGGGACATGGTGAGGGTGGTGGATGGCGCTGGGACTGGGGACAGTGTTTGGGTGCTCCTGTGTGGGTCGCTATTCGTGTCCTGTCTGCTGGTGTTCTGTCTGGCTCTGGCGCTCTCCATCCTCTGGTCCTGGATTTCTTGCAAGGTATTGTGGGGTGTGTCTAGGGGTGTTTTATGGTGTTCTGAATGTGTGTCAGGTGTGTGGGTGCTAAGCCTATCCAATTTGTGCACTGGTTGCTGCTGGGCCCACTTGCCGCCCGTGGCGGTCGCAGCCGCAGCCGCCAATGGTCGTCCAGCCTCCACTGTCCGCTGAGGTGATTTGTGCATCATTATTTGGAAGGCGGGATATGGTTGTGCTTGGCGGTGGCGGGGTGGAGTGGGCCGCGATTCCTGCCGACAGGGTCCTGGCTGGGAGTGGTGGTGTGGGAATGTTTGGCGGGGTTGGGTTTTTTGGTCATTATATGGCGAGTTTCTATTCGCTGCTGCCGATGGGATTTTGTTCACCGCCGCCACAGTGGTCGGCGGTCTTTCCCGCCATGTTCATAATGACCGCCTAAATCTCCTTTTGTAGTTCTCTGGGTGTGGAGAGTCTGCTCTCGGCCGTCGCCTGTCTTTAATTTGCTTTTTTTTATCCCAGCACTTTTTAGAACCCTCCTGTGCTTGTTTGGTACCTTCCTTAGGGGTGGTACTCTGAATTTCAGGCTTTTTTGGCTTGGCTCTCAAACTATCCCAACCTATACTAGTGGCCACGTTGGTCATTCATTACCTAAGGGACCTAATTCCATGGATTGTATTACATGTGATAGGGCACCATTAAACCAGTTCTGATGTTCTTGATAAATAATGGGCATTTCAAGATATTAGTAACCTTGGTACTATTCTGTTACTGTTACGGTTACAATTCTGTATGTATGGAATGTGAATGTGGGAGGGTCTTCCACAGGAAAGGTAACCCAGGAGTAGAATGTTTCTGTTTGGTAAGCCTCATGAGCTTCAACATTGAATATGACATCCACACCCTCATCACCTAACCTATGCCCTTTCAGGTGGAGTGTTAATGCATGTCTGACATTCTTGGAAATGTCTATGGTGTTAGCCATATTGTAAAATAGGTAAAGAGATGGAAGAGCAAATGGGGAGAAATTCCTTTTATGAGTTTGCGCTCAAACAACCTACAGCCTAGTTATGTGCTCCCTGTTCAGCTGAGGAGGATCATCCCCAATACCATGTACGTGTCCGTATAATGGTACTTAGGGTACCTGTTGTGTGTGAGACTGATACTCAGGGAATCCATAAATTAGTGCCAAAATACCATCATTGATGATGTCATGTCATAGTTAGATTCTTGCTCTAGGCAAGACTGCTGGTTTAGGGATGACAGCACTTTTGTTTGTTGGTGGCTAAGCCAGTCCCACAACAAGTCGCAACTGTCAGCCCAACCCTACCGACTCACAAGCAGTACCTCACCAGAAACCCAAAGAGTAAAAGGCGATTTCCTGCAGCCTTTAGGCATGGATTCAAGAGTGCGACATTTCAGGGGAGTCGTGGTTAAAAACAGATTACCCTTTTCTCACATGAGCAGTAAGTCTCAGTCACACATAGGCAATGAAGGAGATGCAGTAAAGTTTTCAATATGTTTTAATAACAAGACTGCAATCTACTGTAAATTGCATGGGCTGAAATGATTAGGATAATGAATAAGGCAAGGAACAGAATTGTAAAAATGAGAGTCATGAATATAAAGACCCCCACCATCTTGCAATAACAAGAGATGTGAAATAGGCCCTAATACCCTAGCATGATGAACCTAGTCTCTAACCTAAAGAGAGCAAAGTGTGTTAAACCTAATCTGCCAGTACAATCTCGATGAGAAGAGCCCTCCAACCCTCATTATCTTGGAATGAGGTCTCTAGATCAGACTCCATGAGGACATGAAGGGTGGGTCTGCATCAAGACGAGGTGTAGCATAGATAGCATTTATGGCATCTGGTATGAATCCCTGTGAGAAAACAGGGCTGATTGCAGAGGCCCCTAACTTTTTTCCCCCATTTTTTACTTTATGCTGGTGTTTTCCGGACTCTGATGGTGCCCTGGGTACTGCTAACCAGTCCCAGGGCCTGTGTTCTGTGTAAAATGGATATGCAAATTATACTAATTTTAATTGGCTAAGTTAACCTACCTATAAGTCCCTAGTATATGGTAGGGCATGTAGGTTTAGGGACCACAGCATAGGTAGTGCACCCATAGGTGCACTGCTGAGGTGCCCAGTTTGACTGTAAAGGCAGGCCTGACTTGCTGGCTGCTTTTAAATTAAAGTTATATGCAAATTCGACTTTGGAATTAAAAGTAGTTCCAAAGTCTTAAACTACCTTATTTTTACATATAAGTCACCCCTAAGGTGTGCCCTATTTGCCCCTAAGGCTGGGTGCCATGTAACTATAAGCAGGGACCTTAAATATAGTTTTATAAGCCCTGGTGAGGTAAAAACAGCCAAATTCGTTTTCCCCTCATTGAAGTAAATGATCTTCATAGGCTAGAATGGGGAGACTTTATTTTAATTTTTAAAGTCCCCTTAAATGATGGATACCAAGAGTTTGGTATCAAATTAATTGTTATAATAAATCCCACAACTTCCAGTTGTGGGATTTAATATAACTTGTTCAGGTAAAGAGTTTTAAACTTTACCTGAAAAGTTGCCAATTTCAGCCCTGCATTGTTTTTGCTGCTGTGCTCTGATTGGCCAGCCTCTAGCAGCCTGACCAGGCTGCCTTGATGAGGTGTGAAGTGGCCTGGTTTCACTCAAAGGGATGTGCCTTTGGGAGGGAATCTCCCCTCAGCAGATGGTGAGGCAGGAAGGGGGAGGGCTGCCAAACTGGTTTTCAAAGGCAGAGAAGGACATTTGGAGCAGCCAGCAACAGCCCACATCCTGCAACCCCAGACAACTAGGTGCCCCCTTGATTAGATTACGAGAGGGGTGTGTTTATGATTTTTAGCCACACCAGTGGGTGGGCTCAGACAGATGTAACCTCCAAAATCAGATTCAGCCATGATGGATTTTTGGAGAATGTTGCCTCCTGGGATTGATATTTGCCACACTTCCCAGGAAGTGGTCATCACAGGGGGAAGGACCCTGCACCTGATTGGATAACCAGGACCCCCCTGCTTTTCACCCAGGAGCAAGGATAAAAATGGCAGACCTGCAACCACACCTCAGTTCTCTACCACATGCAAGGAAGAACTACAGAAGAAGAAGGACTGCCCTGCTGGACCCCTGGCCTGCACCTGGAACCTGCACTCAGAAGGACTGCATCAGCTGCACACCTGGGCTTCACCACAAGAAGGTCTTTGCCTGGCTTCAACTGGTTCAAGGAGGGACTCCCTGTTTGCTACAGGTGAAAAATAGCTAACAAGAGTCCCCTGAAAAAAGCGACCAGCTGACCACTGTCCAGTGGCCAAAAAGGAGCTTGCGCCAGGTGCATTCTGGGAGTTGTAGTCTGCACCCCCAAGGACCATCTCAGAACTTCTGGACCCTTGGGGTGAGCTGTGGACCTCAAAAGAACCTTAAAAGGACATCTGGGAGAAGCCCCAGAAGTTTGGAGAACTTTTGAAAAAAATCTCCATAGAGGGATGACCCGCCGCGGCAACTCTAGCCGGCTTGCCTCAACTGCGGCTCGGCCTGATTTGCTGGTTCATCCCGGTAAAGAAAATCTCCGAAAAAGAGATTAAGTCCGAAGGTAACAAGTTGACCGGGACCTCCCAGCCAGCGTATCTGAGGAGGGCTCCAGGGACGTCGGATCACGATCCAGGTTTACCCCGGTCGAAGGATTTTCATCTCGAAAAACGACTAAGTCCGAAGGTAAAAATCTCCACCGAGGATTCCCGCAACGCGTATCTGGAGAAGGGCTCCAGGAGGTCGGATTGGACTCGCAGGTTCGTCCCGCTGAAGAAAATCTTCGAAAAAGAGACTAAGGCGGTCATTCCGGCTTACCCGCTGGGCCGGCGGGCGACCGCCAGAAGACCGCCGGCCGGCCCAGCGGGACAGCCCCTTCAACAATGAAGCCGGCTCGGAATGGAGCCGGCGGAGTTGAAGGGGTGCGACGGGTGCAGTGGCACCCGTCGCGATTTTCACTGTCTGCACAGCAGACAGTGAAAATCTTTGTGGGGCCCTGTTAGGGGGCCCCTGCACTGCCCATGCCAATGGCATGGGCAGTGCAGGGGCCCCCAGGGGCCCCACGGCACCCGTTCCCGCCATCCTGGTTCTGGCGGTGGACACCGCCAGAAACAGGCTGGCGGGAAGGGGGTCGGAATCCCCATGGCGGTGCTGCAAGCAGCGCCGCCATGGCGGGTTCCCTGGGCCAGCGGGAAACCGCCGGCTCCCCTTTTCCGACCGCGGCTTTACCGCCGCGGACAGAATCGCCCAGGAAGCACCGCCAGCCTGTTGGCGGTGCTTCCGCCGCACTCCGCCATGGCGGTCATGGCCCGCCAAGGTCAGAATGACCCCCTAAGTGGGAAGGTAAACTTTTAACCGAGGCCTCCCGCGGACAGTAGCCGAGCAGGGCTCCATCGCGGTCGGCCTTAAACTTTGACTTTGCCCCGGTCGAGGTGCAACCAGATGACCCGATTGGCGCTTTTTGTTTCTAGGCGCTAAAAAAAAAAAAATCTTTAAAAATTCATATCTCCGGTTGCCCTTATCCAATTTTATTCGTTTTTGTGTCATTTTAGATATACAAATATAATCTATTTTTAAAAATTGGTTTTGGATTTTTAAACTGTTTCCTGTGTTTTATTTAATTCCTGTTTTGTGATATTTGAATGCTTTACACTCTGTCTCCTAAGTTAAGCCTTGACTCTTGTTGCCAAGCTACCAAGGGTTGAGCTGGGTTTAATTTACTGAGACCTAACTGGACTTAAGTGGAGGTTAGTGGCCTATTGCTAAGTGTAGGTACCTACCTGCCCTTACCAATAACCCATTTTCCAACAATCCCTCTTATAACCCTGTCTGCGTGAGATATATTTATGGAGATCTTGTAGGACCCGTGATGCAGGTATGTTCCCAAACAATAGATAAGAAGGTATGCTTGGAGCAGTAATTATATACACAGAGAATGGATGCACAGTTCCACAGTGGAGATGATGGATCTAGGCCCAGTCTGGGAGAGATCGATGGGTCCCTGTCAGTATCCTAAATCAGGAACAAGATCCCTCACTCACCATTTGGTGACATGCTTCATTATCGTCTTTGCTCCTCATCAGACCGGCTATGCAATGCCTGATGAGCCCCTCAAGGGGGCTCTATGCTGGAGATCTTTTCTTAGAAATGTTTGCCAGTGATGAATGCAGTAACATGGGATTGGTGAAAAAAGCTGTTAAAATATGACTAGAGGGACCATGTAATAGAATATCTATTAGGAATGTGGGCCTCTGTCAAGTTTAAAAACAAGGAGGATAAGGGAAAAGTAAGAACAATGTCTATTTTACTCTATTGAAATGTGGTGTCTAATGTCAACAAATCCGGAAGTCTAGGGATTTTGTATGAGGCAGAGTTGGATATCCCTACATTGCCTAACTTAAAAAGGTCAACATGTTTCTTGCTAAATTAGTCTGTAAAGATCTAGGTGTGAGTCATTGGGACCTAAAAAAGACCATACCTAATCCTCACTGTTGTAGTAAACTAAGTTAAGTGTGCGGAACAGGAACCTGAAAGGAGAAAAAGATTATTAAGCACACAGTAGAATAATGACACATGGTGCACAGCAAAATATGCCAGTGTAATTTAAAACACACTAGTGAAATCCCCTGGTGATGTTCTCAAAATATGTAAAGATATGTGAATGTTCACTTCTAATAAAAAAAAACTACAATTCTTACCCTCCTCAAATTAAAGGATGGGCCCCAAAGGGATAGTGACAGGCATGAGTGATCCAGCCAATGTGATGCTAATCCTGCAAAGCACCCAGAAGCCCATTGTAACCAATGGAAGCCTCCTTTTAACACCTGCTCTGAGCAGGCGTTAAAAGTGCAGAAAGAAAAAAATGCATGCATTGTGCCAGTTTGTAAGTATGGTGCGATGTTTTTGGCCGTCTAACACCACATTAGCGCCCGAAAAAATGACGCTAATGTGGTGTTTGAATGGCACTAGGGCTCTTAAATATGCCCCTTAATTTTAACACATCATTCGGTCTTCCCCTTCTCTGTGCTTGACTATATATATATGTTTGCATGGTGTGTTTTATGCGATTATTCTTGTGTAACAGGTGGTTTTTAATCTAATTGATGCTACGCTGACATTGCCAGCCCTTTGGTTTCTGATCTGTGCATGGAGCAGTGTCAGGAGTGCGAGGTGGTGTTTCTAGCCTACACGTGTGGCGGGACGCTAAAAAGGGGACGGCATTTCATAATCAACAATGATCAGGGAACACAAAGTGCCCTGAGGTCACATGTGCACCCCTCTGGTCTTAGCAACTGGCACACCCTGTGATCTTCCCAGGTGGAGCCAGGTGTCCTAACTTTGGCCCTTTTTCCTGAGGCTTCTTTAATATAGCCTTGGGTGTTGCCCTAGACTTCTAAACTTTGTTGTTGTGTCCTGGTGGGGGTCTCAGTGTGGATCTGTGGCCCCTGTGTTTCTCATTTACAGAGCGTGATATTGGAATTGTTTCTCCCTCCGAGCAGTATGAGGTCTTGCGTATCACCCCATTGTTGAGGATGTGCTTATCCTGCATTCTGCTCTGTTCAAGGTAGTGGTAGATGTTCTGGACTCGTCTCCCTAGCACCCCTCTCGCCCTAAGACCAAATCCTTTTTGCCCTACTATTCCTGGCTACTACTTGGAAGCCCTGAGGGTAAGGAGAGGGTAGAAGAAATCGCTGTGTGGGGAGTTTGGTGCAAGGCTTGAAACTCGTTGGAGTTCTGCCCGCATTATGGTAATGTACTGGGGTGACTGGATGTCCTGGTGAACCCGCCTTATACTGACTTGACATCGTGTGGTGCCTTGTTGGTACTCATGCACGCATTGTGAGCATTATGTGGTCTTACTATCCGGAGAACATGGAAGGCCTGGTTCCCGATACTGGAGTATGGCTTTGTTTGGAACCAAAATAGGGTCCCTCATTTGTCTGGGTGCCGTTGAGTACCATATTGCTCCTGGGGCCATGCAACAAAGGCATTTTGGTCCCAGCTGAGGGCCCGAGAATGGGGACCTTTTGATTTGATAATAGGAACCTTTCGCACTTTGCTATTCAGTTCGTGGACCTAGGGTGTCCACCTTTGATCAGTTGGGGAGCTGCCCTGCCCCTCTAAGTCAGACTAACCTACTCCTGACATGTGGCCAGCTACCCCTTCCTGAAGACTAGCAGCAGAGCCGTGGCTCAGACTCTGGTGGTCACCCCAAATGACAAACTTTGGTGTGGATTCCGGATCGACACCTACATGTCAGTCCAGTATGGCTGAATCTGGCGAGGACACCTGGTTGACAGCCACGCAATGATCCTGACTTTCTCAAGTACAGGTAAAAGTTTGAACCCCCTAATGTTATTCTCATTTGCCTTTTATTTTGAATCCTACTGCAGTGATTTTAATGTGTATTTTCAAAATGTTTACTTTGTATTGAGGGTGCTAAGGCTTACTGCACAGTTGGGCTCTGTGTCTGCTTGAAAGCATTGTTTTCCCAAATGGGTATACTTCCCTGTTGCAGCTGCGGCCCCAATCCATGATGGGCCTGGTTTTCCAGTTGTGGCTGCTGATGCCTTGACCTGGTCCCCTGCTGCGGTGGTGTGGTAGTGGACTCATTACCATGTGTTGAGTATAAGGTGCTGCTACATTTACCTGGGCTTCATTCTGTGGATAGAAGGTCTGTGGGTCCTGGCCTTGGCCCATTGACTTGTGCACTTCTTGCCCTTAGCTGGCATCTGTTGGCCATGTGGCCCATTCTATGCCAATAATAGCAATGCATTGGGTTTGGCTGTTGCCAGCCACCTTGGTTTCCAGTGTTGTGGCCATTTTGGAACCCTTAGGGGTCCTGCAGTGTATTTCCCTTCATGAATGGCGCAATTTGCATGCTTGCTGCCAATGTGGCCCCCTTGAGGGTAGTCTTATGTTGGACTAACTTAGTGTTGTCCCTCCGAGCCTGTTCCTGTTTCTCATCTTTCTCTTGTTTCTTCTTGTGGAAGTACAGTTTCTGTGCTTGTAATTCTCACCAGGGTTTAGTTGCAAGCCCTTCTATGTTGTCCATACAAAGTTGTACATCAGAGGGCAGCCCATTTTTGAGGATGCTATAAAAGAAAATGACTTGAGGGCCTGTATCTATCTACTGCTGTTGTGTCTCCTATTCCCACTATTCTCTAATCCTATCCAGGAAGTATGTGATGATCTCCCCAGGTCTTACGATTTCCGCCAGTAACCAACCATCTGGGCAGGCAGGGATTATTTCCCTCAGGGCCATCCATATCTGGTGCCTGTATGAAACAAATGTGACCCCTGTCATGCTCTGAGTTGGTCAACTTGACCGTCCGGATGCGAACACTTGTGAACACCGTGTTGGTCTGCTCACTGACAGTGCTGCTTAGCAGACTATTAACATCACATTCCACTAGAGTGAACCCTGTGGTGTTTTTCTCATAGCATGAGATCCATTTTCCGACCACATCCAACAACAACAGCAGCCCCTCTTTATCCATCTGGACCCATGGCATATAGATGACCCCTGACGTGCCCTTCTGTAGTAACGGGCATATTCTCACTTCGGACAACTCTACTCTTTCTCCCTCTGCATAGCGTTCCCGTCTCCTGAGACACTCCTTCGTGTAAGGGAAGTTTCACTTGGAGTCTCCCCCTCCATGCCGGAAGCAGTCTTTGGCAATTTCTATGTCCACTGGTTCGAAGGCCGCATCCTCCAGCCAGGGCATTTCATACTTATCACTTTTCTTGGTCTAGCAGGCTAGTAGGGGACAATAGGGTTGGGCGAGTATTTTGCCTTCCTCCCGAGCAACTATGGGGCATATTTATGAGCCCCTAGCGCCATCGTAGCATCACTTTTTATGACGCTCCGGTTGCACAATGCCCTGCACCGTCTTTACAAGGTGGCGTTAAGCCACTTTTTGTGGCTTATCGCCACCCTGTAAATAGGGCCGCTTCACACACAGCCCATTGCGTGGAAGGGGCGTGCAATGGGTGTTGCTGTGGGCGTGCCACAGCAACACCCTTGCATTTTGACGCTGCCCTAGATTTATGAGTTTTTGGGAAACTTGAGGCAGCACAAAAATCTAACAACATCCTTGGGGTGGCCTTAGCACCCTCGTTTTTTGCTTTTTCTATGTGTGCTGCATTCTGCAGCAGTCATAGAAAGGGCAAAATGCCAAACATGATTGTTTATTTGCGAGAAGGTGTCCCTTCCTGCACATAAACAATTATTTTTAAATGATACTTTGGCACATCTGTGTGTGCTGCATTCTGCACACACAGAAGTGCCAAATCACCTTTAGTGATTGTTTATGTGCAGGAAGGGACAGCTTCTCACACATAAACAATCAAACCCTTCAATGCAGACATCCTTGCATGATGGTGCAGGGACGCCTGCATTGGTGCTACCCAGCTCAATTTAGTGTCAGAGCAGGGGACAGCACAAGGGTGCACCATATTCAATTAAATACGGCATATCCCAGCTTTGTGAAAATGACGGAGTACAGTGCTGCCAATTTTGGCGCAGCATCACGCTTCATCATTTTCAGTTAAATATGGGCCTATGTTCCTTGGTGTTTGCCTAACTGCCATGTTCCTTTCGTGTCCTCCTCGCTCATCGCTGCTCTCCTTCTGTGCATGCAGTGGTGCCACTTATGTACTCCTGTGTCTAAGCTGGGTCCACAACAGGCTTCTTTGGTCCGTAATCTTCTAGTCAGCCCCTCTATTTGCTGGCATTCTGGTGAAGTACAGCCCCTCTTCAAAAGTTTCCCTTCTGACTCTATCTCAGTTTCTTTCATGATGGGGGATCCACACCAGTTCCTGCTCACCTCAGGTGAAGGGCTCATTACCTTACTCTCATGCTGGGCTTCCAGGGTGCTCTCTCTCTCTCTGTCTCTCCTTCACTCATGCCTTTCCTCTGACTCCCCTCTAGATTGCCACCTTCGCTCTGAGATATGTGTTGTCCTTTTAAGTCAAGATCTGCACTCATGCTCACTCTCCAGTTACATCACTGGGGTCCGGGGACGGTCTCTCATAAAACATCAAAATGACCCATGTTTTATACATCTCTATGGCAGAAATAAACATTAGGTTCCTGGTAAACTATGTGAACTATTGACAAGGAGTAGCTGATACAATTTCCAGATAGGAAATACAGGTGGGCCTTGATCTGGAGTGCACACTATGTGGGCCAGCGAGTACTTTTCCAGATGTCTGGCCTGAGGGGTGCATGGTTGCTGCATGTGCTGTGTGTGCTGTCTCCTGATTAGCTAAGTGTACCTAACTACATGTGGCATCTAACTTTATGGCGTTTTGGGAATGCATGGTCCCTCTAGCCATTTGTACTTTATTGAAGCCAATCTCCAGGGACCATTGTGGTGTGGATGCCTATCTGTGGGGTCTGATCTAAGCTTGTGCATTTGGCTGCAGGCTAAGTGTTACCCCACCTGTGACCTGTCGGTCATCAACCTTCAGGCCTGGGCCACAGAGCCTGCCTGACCACATATCTATGTGCTGGGGTTGACAGAGAGTTCATGACGGGCAAATCCAACAGGGGTGATGTGACTTCATTTGTGTATGAAAATGTATCATTTGATTATAAAGGTGTCTTGTTGTGTGCATCAATTGATCCGATATTAAAAGGGTAGACTAGGGAGACTTGGTCCATCACATGGAAGAGCCACCTAACATTATTTGATGTGTTGTGACCAGGTACAAAGCCATTCTGGTCAGGGTGAACCAGAGCTGGGAGTACCTGTAGGCACCGTTCCTCTAGGATCCTTCCTAGTATCTTAATCGGCTCTCAATGTGGCCACTTGGTGCTAGGAGAAGAGACATGTGGGATCTCTGTCTGATTTAAATGGGTAACTGCTTTTTATCCGTAAGCAATCTTAAAGGCATCGACTGACGCCCATGGGTGCATTCGCAGTCTGGTGTCACACCAATCTTCGCATCCTATGATTCTCCTCTAGATCATACAGTTGTCATAGTCCCCTAAGGGGACCCTGGGCAAAGTGTGAGATTTTTATCCTTTCCAGCCTACCTGGAAAATTATTTCACTGTGGTGTCCTGGAACATTGTTGGTATCCTCTTGAAACTTGTGAATGATGAATGGATGGGTTTTGTCAAAGACTTTGAGCTGATTTGCCTCCAAGAGACATGGGCAGTGAAAGACTTTCATGTAAATGTCTTCCTCTCATTTTGTAACCTTGCTGTCTCTAGGAGGGCAATGGGTGGCTTAACCATCATAGTTTCTGTTAAGTATAATAAGACAATAAGGGGGTGATTCCAACCTTGGCGGGCGGCTACTGCCGCCCGCCAGGCGGGAACTGCCATTCGTCCGCCATGCGGCCGCAATAACGCGCCCCCATTCCGACATTCCCGCGGGAATGAGGCCGCAACACAGGAGCCGGCTCCGAACGGAGCCGGCGGTGTTGCGGCTGTGCGACGGGTGCAGTTGCACCCGTCGCACTTTTCACTGTCTGCTAGGCAGACAGTGAAAAGCTGGCCGGGGCCCAGTTAGGGGGCCCCTGGACACCCCTTACCACCAGCCTCTTCCTGGCGGTGAAAACCGCCAGAAACAGGCTGGCGGTAAGGGGGTCATAATCCCCAGGGCAGCACTGCAAGCAGCGCTGCCCTGGAGGATTATCGCCGCCGGGGCAGAAATGGCGGGAAACCGCCGGCCCCGGCGGTCTGACCGCGGCTTTACCGCGGCGGCCGGAATGGGAAAAAAAGCAACGCCAGCCTGTTGGCGGTGCTTTGGTCGTTTTTTCCCTGGCGGTCTCGAACCGCCAGGGTCAGAATGACCCCCTAAATCACTAGGCTCTTCTCCTTGGTACCAACTGTTATTGCTTTCTGTCCTGGATAATGTAGACTTGGAGATTGTGAACTTTTACCACAATCTATTTGACCATTGAAATCCAAAAGTTGCAATCATGTTGTATGAGGCAACTGTAAAGACAAATAGAATTAGTCACCTGTTTTGTATTTTGTCAGTAGGTGATTTTAATTGCACAAAATGTGAGTTCAGTGACATGATGATTTGCTGGGTAGAAAACAAAGAAGGCCAGATGCAGTCACACTTTCCCATTATGGGGATGCCTTGAATGATATTATAATTTTTAATGTTCTAGTATTTTTGAACAGTTATGTGAAAGCTACCCCCTATTACCTCCCAACTTTTACAGGAGGGAAGAAGCCTAGCACTATAGAATTTATAATAATTACAAATTATTTTAACTGTTTAGTAGATGATTTTAAGATTGTTCCAAATTGTGCCAGCGACCCCAAACCCTTGTTAACCTTCCTAAACTTAGACCATGTGTCAGCTGAGTCTCAGTCTACAATTGCCCCCATCCCATTAAGTACAAACAAAGTATTTAATATAAAATGGGATTGGGTTGTGTCCAAAAACTATGACCTATTCATTAGGTGCTTTTCTCTTGATGCTTCTCCTGCTTGTTCAGTTAAGGATATTGAGATGATATGCTTAGCTATATCTCATGCCTTACAGCCACACACCCCTTTACTATGCCTTCCTTTTCTCAGTGGTTTAATAGTGTTTGTAAAAAAGCGAATAAGCAACTAAAAAAGGTCCATAATGATGTTCCAAAGAATAGGAAAGCAATCCGTGAAGCGGGTAAAGCCTATGAAGTCACAATTAGAGCTAGAAAGGAGGAGCTTAGAAAAGAAGTTTGGTCTGACCTGCAGGCTGCAGGGTGCTCAAGGGACATGAGGACATTTTGGGAGCTTATATAAATCTCCCTTTTTTTCCAGAAGTAGCTCTGTCTCACATACACTTCTTGACGTTCAGAGTCAACATGTGCCACTCAGTTTTCCTGAATTTTTAATCTCCTTTACAAAGTGAGAGCTCACCAGGAAATTGAGCTCAATATGGTAATAAATAGGGAATCAGCCTTCCTGTTTTGTTGGTCTATTTCAGTGAAGGAAGTGGAGGTAACAATTAAGCAATGTCTGTGTTGGAAAGCCCCAGGACAAGACAGAGCCCCAGTAGATTTGTTTAAAGATAATCTTAATCGCTGGGCTCCGATGCTTACCAATATTTTTAGAGCTGCCATCACTGGCACACTCCCCTCAGCTTGGAAAGATGCCATTGCAGTACTAATTTAAAAAAAAAAGGTGACAGAGTCGATTCGATGTGTTAAAGGCCAATCTCTTTATTAGACTCCACAGTTAAGATACTGGGTAGGGTCTTTCTTCTACATATCGAAGGGTGGGCTAAGTCAAACAACATAGTTTTGGATGCTCAGTATGGCTTCTGACAGGGAATGGGCACAGTTGGGCAGGGTTTACATTTAGCACTCATTGTTGTCAAGTACACGAAGTCCATGAAGGCTCCTAACGTCTAGGTTTTATGGACTTGTCATGTGCCTTTGACATTGTCAGCCATGCCAAACTGTGGGCTATATTGCGCAGTATGTGTAGGAAAGTACCATCTTTCTTGGCATGTTACCCCCATTTTTTCCCTGCATGTCAGTATGTTTTTGCCTGTCTCATTGGGATCCTGCTGGTCAGGACCCCAATGCTCATAGTTTATGGTCTAATGTGTGTGTGGTGTGTATAGTGTTTGACTGTGTCACTGAGGCTCTGCTAATCAGAACCTCAGTGCTTATGCTCTTGCTGCTTTTACATTTGTCACTATAGGCTAGTGACTTCATTTACCAATTTCAATTGACTCACAGGACCCCCCTTATAAGTCCCTAGTATATGGTACCTAGGTACCCAGGGCATTCGGGTTCCAGGAGATCTTTATGGGCTGCAGCATTTCTTTTGCCACCCATAAGGATCTCAGACATACCTTCCACAGGCCTGCCATTGCAGCCTGCGTGAAATAGTGCACACACTATTTCACAGCCACTTTCACTGCACTTAAGTAACTAATAAGTCACCTATATGTCTAACCTTCACTTGCTGAAAGTTGGGTGCAAAGTTACTAAGTGTGAGGGCACCCTTGCACTAGCAAAGGTGCCCCCACATAATTCAGGGCCACCATTACATGCGTGCACTACAGATAGGTCAATACCAATATGTAGCTTCACAATGGTAACTCTGAATATGGCCATGTAAGGTGTCTAAGATCATGGAATTGTCCCTCCATTCCAAATCAGGTTTTGGGGAGCCAATTCCATGCATCCTGGGGGCTCCACTATGGATCCCCAGTACTGCCAAACCAGCTCTCTGAGGCTTGCACTGCAGCTACAGCTGCTGCCACTTCACAGACAGGGTTCTGCCCTCCTGGGGTCTGAGCAGCTGAGTCCCAGATAGGCAGAAGAAAGCATTTCCTTTGGGAGCAGGGTGTTACAACCTCTCCCTTTGGAAATAGGTGTTACAGGCTGGGGCGGGGTAACCTCCCCCAGCCTCTGGAAATGCTTTGAAGGGCACAGATGGTGCCCTCCTTGCATAAACCAGTCTACACCAGTTCAGGGACCCCTCGTCCCCTGCTCTGGCACAAAACTGGACAAAGGAATGGGGAGTGACCACTCGCCTGTCCATCACCACCCTAGGGGTGGTACCCAGAGCTCATCCAGTGTGTCCCAGACTTCAGCCATCTTGCTTTGCAAGGTGTGGGGGCACTCTGGAGGGCTCTGAGTGGCCATTGCCAGCAGGTGACATCAGAGACCCCTCCTAATAGGTTCTTCCCTGATAAGGTAGCCAATCCTCCTATCAGCGCTATTTAGGGTCTCTCCTGTGGGTTCTCTTCAGATTCTACTTGCAAGTTTCCAACAGGAATCCTCTGCAAGTACTACTTCATCCTCTGACCTCGGATCAACCGCAGCCCGCTCCAGGAACTGCTGTAACAGCAACATAGTATCCAGAAGGGATACTTTTCCTCTGCAACATCAACTCCAGTGGGGAGACAGAGTCACTCCCCTGCTCATGCCGGCACCTTCCAAGTCGATGACCGGTTCTCTTGGACTCCTCTCCTGGTGACAAGCGTGCTCCTTGGAACACAGAGGGTGGACCCCTTTGACACAGACTGTCCTGAGGTCCTTCTGTTGCAATTTGTAGGAGGTAAGACCTTGCCTTCCCCCAGAACGACAGTACCCCTATGCACTGTGCCTTCTTCACCTCCCGAGGCCTCTGTGCAATATTTACAAAATTCCTTTGTGTACATCCTGGCCCAGGTGCCCAGCACTCTATCCTGCAATGCTCAACTCGCTGAATTGTTCTCCGGAGGCGTGGGACCTTCCTGTGTAGTGCTGGACCAACTGCATTTTGCACGACCTTTGTCCCCATGTCCCGGTACTCCTGTGGGTGCTACCTGGTGCTCTGAGGGCTCTCTGATGTGCTGAGAGCCGCTCCTGACACAGAGTTGAGGCCCCCAGGTCCCTCCTGGTCCAGATAGCACCTAGTTGACACAAAATGCGACTTTGCAGGAACCAAGGGTTGTTGGGGGAATCCAGTGCTAAAACTCACCTGCATCCAACTTCATGACGTGGGACATCCTTTGCATCAAGCAGGAACCCGCTGGCATCTTCCTAGGGTGCATTTCTGCAGTCTTCGTCCCACGGGGACTCTTCTTTTGCACCCTCATCTGGGTTGGCAGGGGCTCCTGTCCTTCCTGGAACTTCTTTTGACTTCTGGACTTGGTCTCCTTCTTTTGCAGGTCTTCAGGTCCAGGAATCCACTATTTGTTGTTTGTAGACTTGGTTGGTTCTTGCAATAATTTCAATCACGAGGTGTAGTTTGTCCTAAGGAAACTAGCAGTACTTTACTCCTGCTTTTCTGGGCTCTGCGGTTGGGTAATTTACTTACCTTTACTGTATTCTTACTCTCCCAGCGATTCTGCACACACTACACTTGTCAGGGGGAATTCGTGTTTTGCATTCCACTTTCTTAGTATATGGTTTGTGTTGCTCCCCCTAGACCTATTTTCTCTGATTGCATTCTATAGCATTTCCTATTGTTTGCACTATCCTATGTCTAATTACTTACCTTATTTTGGTGTCTAGTGTATATATTGTGTATAATACTTGCCTCTAGAAGGAGTATTGCCTCTAAGATATTTTTGGTACTGTGTCACCCAAATAAACTACCTTTATTTTTGGTAACACTGAGCATTGTCTTTACTTGTGTATAAGTACTGTGTAACTATAAGTGGTATTACATGAGCTTTGCATGTCTCCTAGTTCAGCCTAAGCTGCTCTGCTATAGATGCCTCTTTCAGACTAAGGTGCTAGAACACTCCTACATTTCACTAATAAGGGATAACTGGACCTGGTGTATGGTGTAAGTACCGAAGGTACCCACTGCAAACCAGGCAAGCCTCCTACAGTATGGGGGTAGAAGAAAGCCTGGTCACCCTCTTTCAGAGATTACTTTGGAACACCATGGTCAAGATACGATTTGACTCCGGGGGTGAATGCATGCAGTCATTTGTTTTAAAGGAGGGCATTTTCCAGGAATGTATTTTAGCCCCTTTTCTGTTCCTTATCTATATAGACGGCCTAGAAGCCCATTTACTACAAAAGAGGTTGGACTTTTCGAGGGAGGGTTCTTGCTTCATCCCCAAGCTTCTCTACGCAGATGATGCTGTCATCTTAGCAAGGACTGAAATCAGCCTACAGAAAGCCTTGGGCGCTTTTGCTGATTTTATGTCTTGCCTAGATTTTAAATTAATTATCCGAAGTCCTTTATAATGGCCTGTGGACCAAAAAAAAAACACTTCCAAAACTTTCCACATTCAGGCAAACCAATTTGGTAAAGCTACAATTTTTGTTTTTTAAATCTTGGACTTCCCTTTAATGCTCAGATAAACTTGGATTCTTTGTTGGTATTAGGATGCAAGAAACCAACAAAGGGGCTTATTACTAGTTTGGCAATCCACCATCATGGGGGTGGTGTTCCCCCCTGCCGTAGTACAAGTTTTTGCCAGCCTGAACTGGCTGACCGATAGAAATCTTGAAATAGAGCATTCCTGATGATCTGACTGGTGGGAAAAGTGTTATGAGATAGCATTCAGCTCCTTTTAAGGAGCTGAGTGCTATCTCATAGCACAGAGGGGACCGACCAGCACCCTCAGAATCCTCTGAATGCTCACTGTCCGCAAAGAGTATTCTGATGGGGGACCCCCTGCACTTGTTCTCTGCCAGCGTTTTCATGGTGGATAAACTGCCATGAAAAGACTGGCAGAGAACGAGGTTGTAATCAGCAGGGCAGAACTGAGTTCAGCGGCCTGCCCTGGCTGATTACAACCAGGACCATCGTCACCCAGTCTGGATCATGGATCCTGGTGGAGAGAGCGGTCAGTTGGTAGGCCTGCCTGCCAAACTCGTAATGTGGTAGTCGGACTGCCACACCCATGGTGGTCTGACCACCACCCAGCTGCTGGCGGTCTTGTGACCACCAGTCTCGTAATGAGGCCTAAAGTCACTGAAGCAAATTCCATTTTTGAGGCTAAGGTAGGCCATAGACTAACGAGGAAAGGATGGCCCTTTAAACAGCAAAATGTCTCTCAAGTGCCATTTATGGGCCGGTGTGGTGGGGTATTATGACTGTTCCAGACTCCAGGTTGTAGAGAACAGTTTCCTCCGCAGACTTCTGATGGTTCGATAGTTCAACAAGAAGCTTGTCATATGGAGGTGGGATTAAGTTATGTGAAGGTTTGGCCCCCATTCTTATGCTGGATAAAAGTTGGCAAACGCCGGAATAAGAATTCTAAAAAATGCATTCTCCAGGGCTGTGTGGCCATGGAAAATGCTGAGTGTATAATCTATGGCTTGAACCGTACTCTTAATGGGTTTAGATTTACGTATTTCTTTGAAGATTAAGCCCAAATTCTGCTTTTAGCCAGTCCAAAACAAGGCAGCCTATCTTGAACAGGAACAGTTGAAGCACTGGATACTCTCCTCCCAGCACTCTTCCTTGGGTAACTATTATGTTGTTGCACCAAGTCAAGAGATAAAATTGTATCTTTCTTACATACAAAACCCACAATATGGATGTCATCTTACTAGGTTCCGTTTGGGCACCTAGCACTTTCTCGTAGTTTTTCCAAAGCATCGAGGATGGTTTGAGATCCTCCCTCCATGTCCTTGTGACTATATTTCACGACAATGCACATTGCACTTTTTACTTTTTTGTGCACTTTATGAATCGCCAAGATCAAATTTCCACCTTCCCCTCCTGCATTTGCACAGTTTTAATTCGCATCAAGAAGGTTTTCGATATCTATTGAAACTTGAGTACCCTGAAATTTGTCATGCTGTTGTAAGTTTTATTAGGAAGCAATACTGCTAATGGGTTTTCCACAGTGGGTGGGCTTGGGGTTTGTTGAGCAGCATGGAGGTCTATACTTTCTCTCTGTTTCTCTCAAGACATACATGTTGGACCCTATTCACAAAGGTAAACTTAGACGTTTGGTTTAAACTTAGACCAAATGTCTAGGTTTATGACTTTGGGAATTCACAAAGGGCCTTTATGAGTACTATTTTTAGGTCCACACATGCGGCTGAGATCCACCTTGAGTGCAGCCCTGAAGATACTACTCGTAAATGCCCTTTGTGAATTTCCAAAGTCACAAACGTAGACGTTTGATCTAAGTTTAGACCAAACATCTAAGTTTACCTTTGTGAACTGGACCCAACTTTCTTTCTATTTAACCACACATACTAATTGTATTATGTTTTGTTTGTTTATGGCTTTCATTTAGCCAAATACTTTTTCTATGACTGCCTGACTGACTAGGTCAACTGTGGGATCACATTCTGGGAGCACAGAAAGTGGTCAAATCATACAAATAAATCATGCGAGGACTAATAGCAGGAGTATATATGTAGGGTTGGGTTATGGGTTCTCCATATATCAAGTAGGGATCCCTGTGGTACCCAACGTGATTGTTGAGATTGCTGGTAGTCTGGTGCACAAAGGAGCAGGGGTGTGATAGGTCAAGGGAGATATCTAGTACATTATTATAGTTACCGCCAAATATCCTTGGGAGTCCCACCCATTGGGCTAGGACTCCCAACAAGTGGGTCCAGAATGCCATATTTTCCAAATTAGGGGCATATATGTAGCCTAAGAGGGCAGGAGTGCTGTCTAATTGGCCATCAGCAAAAAAGTATTGCCCTTCCTCATCGACCACTGTGTTTAGGGTCTGAAAGGGTGTGCCTGGACATATCCAGAGGAGGATGCCACAGGCAAATGCGGAGTGTATTATACCAGGGACTATGAATGTCCACCATCTGCTAAGGCATTGGAGTTATTCAGGAGTAAGGTGGGTCTCTTGCAGGAAATTGATGTGTGCTTGTTGGTCTTTTATGTAAGTGTATACCGAATAGAGGTGCATCCCTGCACATTTAATGTGAGGTGACTCCACCTACCTTCTGGCCAGCATCTGTTGTCCTCCCCAGCTCCTCCTGCTGGTGCTGCCTCTGCCTCAGCGAACAAACTGAGAGTCTGCCTGACTCTCAGTTCAAGCCCCTCCTCCACCCACAGGCTCCTGCCTGCACCCCATCCCTGGTGGCCTAGTGGCCATCTACAAGTAAGTATCTTCCGTCTCTCTCTGTCTCTCCTTACTCCTGCTTTTTACTTCTGCCTTTTACCTCTGTTTTTTACTTCATTTTTTTTCTTTTTTTCTCTCTTGTCTTATTTTTCTGTCTTCTTGTTCCACTCTCCCACCCGCGCCACTGCTGCCCCTGCAGACCCACCCCCTGTCCCAGAGAAGCACTTTTCCCACCCTCCCACCTCCCAGCTGACTGAACTCCCCACCTCCACCCCTTCTTAATGGCGGCTGCAGCTCGCCAAAGGCGTGCCAAAGCCAACCCCGTCTGTGCCTGGACCATGTCAATTGCCAGAAACCCTGGATCTCTGACAAGCCATTCCCTGGCCACCCTCTATTACCACGCCTCCCCCTTAATATCGGATGTCTCAGTGCCTGATGCACCACATTTCCTAAGGACACCCATGGAAATTTTTCCTGCCGGAACTGCAACCTCAGTTTCAGCCACAACCAACAAGTGAAACACCCCAAACCTGAAACCACCGACACCCACCAGAATCTCATCAACTGCCTCCTTCTGAATATATGCTCCTACCACAAGAACACCACCAAATTCTGGGACACTCATTGACTCCACCTGTCCAGACATCGCCTTCCTAACCGAGATCTGGATCAACCATACGTCCGGACTCGACATCGCCATTGCAATCCCAGACGGCTCCAACATCCTAAGGAAGGACTGACCCTCCCATCCGGGCAGAGGACTGGCCATCGTACACGTCTTCTCTCTGCATCACAGTCAACACGGAGGAACACTGCACCACAATGGAACAACTACACTTCTTGATTCACGCCACTCACAACTCCTTCCTCCGCAGCACCCTGGTCTACAGACCGCCTGGCCCGCTCAGACTTCACTGATGCCATTGTAGACATTGCCAGCCCCCACACCCTGGCGTCTTGTGAATACCTCCTCCTAGGTGACTTGAACTTGCACCTCGAGAACCTCAACGACTGAAACACAACTTCCCTACTCAACAATCTTGCCACCCTCGGCATCAAGCAACTGATCACTTTGCCCACGCACGCACACATATACGCACGCTGCAGGGCACACACTAAAAGCAACTGGATCACCTTCAAGAATACTTCTACTCCGGACTCGACCGACCATCACTGCATACTCTACGCCTTCCCCACACCCAACAGCCACCTCCATGCCCCCAGGGCCCCTCACAGGAAATGGAATAGAATCACAAACGAGCAACTCATCCTGACCCTTGCCAAATCACCCACCCCCCACCAATGATGCCAACGCCACAACACGCAACCTCAACTCCTGGATCACTGAATGTACCAGCTCCTTAGCCCCCCTCCAATCAACTTCAGTCAAGCCCTTCCCAAAAAAAGCCAGCTGGTTCACTGCCAAACTCCAAGAATTCAAACGCACCTGCAGGTGCCTAGAGAAGAAATGGAGAAACAGCAAAAACAGCGAAGGCCTCCCCTCTTTCAGAGCCTCCATAGCCACCATCACCAATGAATCAAGAATGCAAAAATGCTGCACTCCGTGAATGCATCAACACCTCCCGCACAACACGAGAGAACTCTTCACAGAAATCAGTGAATTCACCAATCCTCTCTCTGAAGCCACCAACATCCCCCATTGCAAGACCTCTGTGACAAACTGGCCACTTTCTTCCACCACAAGATTAAGGAAATCTATGACAGCTTCCTCCCGCATCGACCCAGCCCCCCAGAACCCACCCAAACCATCCACAGCTGGTCCACGCTCACCACAGAAGAGACTGAAATCATCATGAGCAACATTCACTCAGGAGCTCCAACAGACCCCTGTCCTCACTACATCTACAACAGAGCCAGTGCATCCATCGCCCCAGAACTCTGCAAGATGCTGAACTGCTGCATCACAACAGCCACCTTCCCTGAAGTTTGGAAACACACCAAAGTCCGCCCCCTCCTGAAGAAACCCACAGCAGATCCGTCAGAGCTCAAGAACTTCTGGCCCATCTTGCTGCTACCCTACCCAGCCAAAGTCCTGAAAAAATCCACAAATTCGCAGTTGCAACAATTCCTCGAGGACAACAGCTCTCTGGATACCTTTCAATTTGGATTCTGCAGCAACCACAGCACAGAGACAGCTCTTCTTGCAGCCACCGATGACATCTGCACACTCGACCGTGGACACACACCACAGCACTCATACTCCTCGACCTCTCAGCAGCCTTCAACACAGTCTCCCACGGCACTTTATGCACCGGACTCCACGATGCAGGAATCCACAGAAAACCCTTGCAATGGATCCACTTGTTCCTCACCAGAATCACACAAAGAGTCAGGCTCCCATCCTTCATATCCAAACGAGCAGAAGTCAGCTGTGGAGTCCCTCAGGGATCCTCCCTGAGCCTAACGCTCTTCAACATATACATGGCCCCGTTGGCATCCATCGTCAGCGACCAAAAATTTAACATCATGTCATACACCAATGACACACAACTCATCATATCCCTCAATAACACCCGGACAAAGGTAAGAAGAACTTTCACTCCAAAATGAAAGCCGTCCCCGCCTGGATAAGGGAGAGCTGCCTCAAACTCAGCTCGGACAGGACCGAGCTCATCATCTTCGGAAACTCCATCTCAGCCTGGGATGACTGCTGGTGGCCCACATCACTCAGCGCACCACCTACTCTAACTGACCACAACTGCAACCTAGGACTCATCATCAACTCCCCCTATCAATGAACCCACAGGTAAACATAGTCACCTCTTCCTGCTGGCACACCCTCCGCCAACTCTGCAAAATCTTCATATGGATCTCGTTAACTGCAGCAAAATAATCACCCAGGCCTAGTCATTAGCAAACTCGACTACGGCAATCCACTCTATGCAGTCACTACAACAAATAACATCAGGAAACTATAACTCATCCAAAACGCCACCCCAAGACTCGTCCTGAACATCCCACACCAAGAAAACATCTCCCAAAACCTGAGGACTCTCCATTGGCTCCCAGTAGAGAAGCAAATCAACTTCAAACTACTTGCCCACACCTACAAGGCCCTGTACAACATTGGACGAGCCTACCTGAACCATCTCATCTCCTTCCATTAGCTCACCACACCCCTCTGCTCTGCTGAGCAGGCGCTAGCTACCGTCCCACACACCCAGAAAGCCACCACTGGAGGAAGATCTTTCACATACCTCGCAGCTAAAAGCTGGAACAACCTGCCCAAGCACCTCAGACAAAGCCCATCTCTCACCATCTTCAGGAAGAACCTCAAAACATGGCTTTTCAAATGACTCCCATGACCCACCACCAGTGCCTTGAGAGTGAGTAGTTGCGCTTTACAAAAACCGATTGATTGACAGGTTGAGGAATCATGTGATGCATTTGGCAGCCATTTAGCTGTGTCAGTTGTGTGAGGAGGGGGAATGGAAGGTGGTATGGGGAACCCCACCCAGTCATCCATGCCAGCCCACAAAAAGAAGGGTCATGCAGCATTAGTTCTCAGAAAGGGAAGGCAATAGATATCCTTTAGCAATACATACGGTGGCTACACGTCCAAATAGGTGCTCTTGGAGCCAATATACAGAATGTGGATGTAGACTAACAACTGCTTTATGTCAAGAGCTGAGGGTGTGAAAGGCTTCCGATGTGCAATCCAACATATGATGCGGGTGGTCAGGTGGACCAGTTGTGAGCTGCTGGAAGTCCTCTCTTTAGGAGTGAGGAATGTTAGAGTAGTTTGTCTGCTGACAGGGCAATATCAGTGGACAGTTAACAGTCCTTCATGTTGTATTTCTCTTTGGGTCAAGTTATCCTTACTTGTAGTATTTATGTCTGTGTTTTGAGTGAGAGAGGATTGATGGAGTGCAAATGCAGCTTCTACAGTGGATTGTTGTCTGTGGCATAGTTCATGTGGGGAGAGTATTTTGGGGGCAGCTCTGTGTATGGTTCATTATCTGTTTTTCTGGTTTCTTCATTCTCCAGGATGGGCTGTGGTTTTACTAATCATTGCAGGGTGGATGTTGCCTTTAAAGTAGGATTCCACCCAGTCCTATGCAGCATCTGGTTATGTAAAGAAGATAATTTGTTGGTTATGGATGACCTTTAGCTTTGCCAGTAACAGCAAAAAGTATTGCACATTTAACAAAGGTGGCATTTCACTGCTTTGACTGCTATGCCCCTAACTTTATCAAAACCCTTTTCAGTGTCTATTGCTACTGCAGAGGTGGGTTGGTTGAGGGAGTCGTATTTCTCTATGGTGTGACTGAATAGCCTGATATTGTCTGCGCTGAACCTACATTTAATAAAGCCACTTTTAGAGAGGTGTATTATAGAGTGGAGGATAGATCTCAGACTGAAGATGAGAAGAGAAGAATTTTAGCATGTAGTTTGCACTCTGTGTTCATCAGTGATATCAGGTGATAGTGTTTAGGATTGGAAGGGTCCTTACCATCTTTGGGGATTACATTATTAGTGACTTCTGAGATGGTACGAGCAACCGCTCTTGTGGTAGCAAAATAAGAAAAGAGGTTCTAAAGTGTGATAGAACGAGGAAGGAAACCCATCTGGCCCTAGTGCCTTCCAGATTTAAGTAACTGTATACCTTTTTCTATCTCATACCGGGATATTGTTCCTCAAATAAGGCTTTGATTTTAATGTCTTTTCGGTTATAGGTATCAAACTGGGGTACTCTAAGCATGTTTCATAAGGGGTTTTGTTACTCTTAGTGTAAAGGTATCTGTAAAATTGTTCACAGGAGGAGAGGATGTCCTCTTTCCTGGGAGAGGGAGAGACATGTTAATTGATAATGGACGTTTTCTTCTTGTGCCAGTAGTTTTATTTGAGGAAGGACACTAGCAATTTCCCTGATTTGTTATATCCATAGAATAAAATGCCTTTTTTCTGTTTACAATGATGTGTGCCTTGTTGCTTAACATTTTTTATAGTCACATTTCAAATTCTATAGTTGGTTTAAGCATGATTTGCCTAGTTTTTGTTTTAGATCTATCTCATGATCTTTCTCATGAAGTTTGATTTGCTGCTCTAGATTATCTAGATGCAGATTATCTTGTTTATTTTTCCAGGACACCAGTTTAATCATATGGCCTCGGGTGGTGGTTTTAAGGGTGTCCCATGTTACTTGGGGGTTGGTTACCTGAGGTATTGTGCAATTTCAAGTTTGCTTGCATCTCTAAACACAGGGTCTTCTGTGAGTAGACTGTTCATTCTCAAGGACTTTGGTTTGGCTGAAGTGTCATACAGAAGGTATATGCAAGTGTGGTCTGATGTGAGAATTGGTTTCATAGTGGGGTTGGATGTACTGGGAACATGGAATTCATGTACTAAGATATACTTAATGTGAGAGAATGAATTATGAGGGTGAGAAAATAATGTATAGTCTTTGCCAGTTGGATTAAACAATCTCAATATGTCCTTCATTATATGGGTGTTGCATTTATTAAGCATCTGTTTAGGAGATGTGTTCAGTCTGAAGGTACAGAAGGAGTGTCTGTTTAAGATATCATCCACTGGAGGTTGAAATCTCTGCTCACAACCATTCTCAAGTTGTCTGGGATAAGTGACAGCTTTAATTTAACTGAGACCAGAATTTAGGTGGATCATTGTTAGAGGTATAAAGGTTCACTACATATATTTTGGTATTGTATTTTTGGAGTCTTGTTATTAGCCATCTCCCTTCCACATTTATTCCCACTGAGATAATTTGTAAACCAGAGGAATTAGAGATAAGAGCAATGAGGCTGTTTTTCTTTTTGTTGGCTGGGGCACAGGCAAGATCACTCACCCAATCTTTGAATAGATGACATCCTTAAGTACAACCTTGCTTCCTGTAGAAGGATTAGGTCACCTTTAAGGTTGTGTAGGAAGTCTAAGATTTTTGGGCATTTTATAGGGTATATTTAGCCCTTGACATTGAAAGATAATAACTTTATTTAAATGCATTTTTGGAGGATATTGGAGCATATAGTATGGAGGAAAAGGGTCTATTGATGTTCACCTATAGAGGGAGAGGGTGGACACACATGGGGAGTGATGGGATAGGCAGGGAGAGGTGTGGGAGGGGTGAAAGGGGAATGGGGAAGAGGTTAGAGATTGAGGGAAAGGGAAGGGAGTAAGAAGATGAGAGAGAAAAAAAGGAGAGAGAAAGGGGTAGGAAAAAGGAAAAACATGAAAAACAACCCATATTCGGCAGGGGGAATCATAGAGACAGAAGAAATCAAGTAGGTGGTGGAGGTCATGAGAGACAGGGCCTAGGTACATGGGAGCAAGGAGCTATGCCCTCTGAATGGATTCAGGAGCAAGCCATGATAACAGGGCTAACCTCAGGAACTGCTTGTGGTGGGAGTCAATTATACTATAGTAGGATGTTGCATAGTAACTGTGTGGTTATATCTGTTTACACGATTAGTGATAAGTACTGGCACAGCTTAAGAAAATATTGATACATCTTGGGATAAGAACAGGTGGGCAAGCGGTGAGAGCACAACAAGCGCTAAGTACTGGCAGCACAAGGTAAATACAGACACCAAGGGATAAGAACAAGCACATCATGAAATAGGTAATGCAGTTAAAAATGCATAAACAATAATTTGTAACTGAGTTTGGTCACTACTATAGGTTAAGTGGATGAATGTTAAACAAGTTACTATTTCAGGGCCTGAGTCACCAAAGGACTCCACACTCAGGGCCTGCAGTTGTGGGGGAGTCTCCACCCTTGGGGCAGAATTTATGCTTTGGTAATTCTCATTACAGACAGAGAATCCTCCCAAGTGCAGAGACTTCCTCATCACTGCAGGGGCTCCTTCAAGAGTATAAAGGCCTTATGTGAATCAGGCCCTTAGTGCACATATTATTGATGTAGGTCTTTCAAGATTACAACCTGCTAGTCCGGCAATCTTAAGAAGCTACCTCTATTTAAGGGGAGTATCATCTACCAATAATGGAATAAATTGGACGCAACCAAAAGAATATGTGTGAGGGTGTATTATAAGAGGTGCATGCAAATCTGATGTGTGTATCAGCAATCATAATGGAGAAAGTGGGAAGGTGACAGACGTCAGGGATTACTATGACAAGTTACAGGTCACTGTGTAGTTATATGGGGATGTGACCTCATGGCTGGAAGTTGGTTGGGAATTGGTAGAGCTGTATGGATATGGAAGAGACTGAGTGAGACTGATCCATGGCAAGGCTAATACTGCATTGGGTTCTGATTCAAGAGGTGTGAGAATATGTTAGATTGTGAGCTATCTATATGACGTGTGTAGTTTTTGGATTAAGAAAGCGATTGGTAATTGATATTGGTAGGTATAAAACCATTTAGTGACTTAGCAACAGATTAGTAGCTTACCCGGTTAGTTGAACATATAATAACGAGAGTGATTGGGTGTTAGTAGCTGGTGTACGGGTACAATCAGGTATTCATATTTGAATCTTAAACATCAGCAATGAAGGTATCCAGGTCTTTGGGGTTCATCGAAGATAGATATATTCCCACTAGATGTGATTTTTAGCCGAGCTGGACTAATGAAGGAGAATTTCATTGCTACATCCTTGAGTATCTTCTTTTTAGTTGCTTTCCTTCTTTTGACAGACTTTAATGTAATCCTGGGTGGTTTCAACTAGGTGAGCAGTGCCAACTGATCTTCTGTCTCTTTTTTATATCTTATTCATATAAGATAGTGCAGTGAATCCTAGTTTGTTTTAATGGGATAACGAGAGTTAGCTGAGCCTTTGGCTTCACACTCGTGCCCCCATCACTTAGTGACTTTTAACCTACTTAGCTTGCTCTTTCTTAGACCATTTATTTAATTAAATCTTCTAAGATGACTGCCTTGTTTATAGTTAGGCCTTTTTGTTTAGAGTTATGTTATCAGTGTCACCGCGCTAAGGGGTCAACTCATGCAACAAAGACAAACAAACTGTAGGTGCTCACATTAGAAATTACAGTCCCAAGCATGCAGAGTTATCTATTGTTTTGGAACAACCTACGTCAGGGGTCCAAGTAGATCTGTATCAATACATCACACTTTAGAGAGATAATCAGAGGGATTCCGAACAGATACCATTGCTGCTATCGATGCTGCACGTCGCCTTGACGCTGACCCAGACTTCGTGTTCTGCTGAAGTCTGAGCTCAAGACCTCATTCAAGGTAACCAGGGACATGGCATTGGCAGATTAGGTTTAACACACCCAGCTCTCCTCTAGGTAGAAGGGTAAGCCTATTATGATAGGGTACACGGACATCTGATATGCTTTATGTCTTCCTATGCTAATACAAGATTGTGGGGGTCTTCATAATCATGACCCTCATCTTTACAATTCTATCTCTTGTACTGTTCATTAACCTAATCATTGCAGTCAATACGATTTACCACATTGTATTAAATAAAAACTATTGAAACATTACTGCATCTTTGTTACTGCCTGTGTTTTGTTGAGATGTAATATATCTGTGAGAAAGGGGTAATCTCTGTTTAACCACAACACTCCCTAAGATGTCATACTTCTGAGTCCATGCATAAAGGGTGCCACAAATCACCTTTAACTGTTAGTGAGGTACTGCTAGTGAGCCGGAAGGGTTGCGACTACAGTTGTGACTTGTTGTAGGACAAGCATAGTCACCTACAAACATAAGTACTGTCATCCTTGAACCAGCAGTCTTGCCCAGAGCAAGAGACCAAACTACGACAATAGGATCAGTTCCACATGTGAGTAACAAAGAGGTCTAAAGATTAGTGCCCTGAGGCAGGAGCTGTTTTTAGGTTTGTATGTGGGTACCTTATGGGCATGGTATATTTCAAACTCTTCCATAGAGGTAATTCCCGGGACTTGGGAAATCTACTTTTCCAAAAAGGCAACACATGATGATGCATGGTCTTATGTTCTTTCTGGGAGATCAAAGATATGGAGGTTAACCCTCCTGAGGCCATCCTCCAAGTCTCTAAGACTTCTCTCAAGTCGTGTCAGCCTTAGTTAGGTTGCAGTTAGGGCTTTGGTCAAGTCTGTGGTCCTCTGAAGAACTTATCTGTAAATCCACTTCCTCCTTCTTCCTCCTAATAACTGGAGATCTTGTTTAATGTATGAAAGGTCATTTTGCATTGTGTCCATGGTAGCTTTTGTAAATTGAACCAGGATATGTAGAGTATTGAGTTGTGCATAATAAGATCCAGGGTCAGTCCAAAGTACATCTTTGGTTTGATTGGTGAGTTCAGGGCAGATGGATCATGTTTTTATCTCTTTTGTGCAAGTTTCATGTCTTTCTGATCCCCTTTGGCATCTCTGGAGTAGTGTGACCTAGAGAGGGACATTCTGGTGGTTCAGGACTTCTAAAGGTAAGGGAAGATGGAACTCAGACAGGCTACCAGTGGCATATATTTTATGGTATATATCTTATGAGTTATTAGATCAATCTACATAGGTATTACCATAGTAGAAGGTACTAGGTTGTATGCCCAGCTGTACAAGGGTTTGTGCTTGTCGAATCAGAAGATAGGTCTGTCATTCTATGCCAGTGAAAGCACTGGATAAGAAATGATGATAACACTGTGTGAAGGCAGCCAAGTAGGTTGTGTCACATGAGGATCTGGTTAGGGGAGTAGACAGTAAGTTTTGGAGCAGAGGGATATTCAGTCAGAATCCATTTTTAGGTCAGGCAAAGTATATAACTAGTAGGCGTGGGTGGAACACACAACGTTTTACTCCGCAGAATTACACTAAGTTACTGAAAAAGTGTTGATGATTCCACAAAACTCCAGAAATGGACAGATGACTGCTTGTCTGCCATATGCACTGCTTTTTCAGGCCAGCAGTGTGTTCTGCACTGAAAAGTGAGCACAAACTGCTTGTTTCTGCCTTTTCTTGCTGGCTGCATCCAATCCTCTCGATTCAAATCCATCCAAACCCATCTGCTCTTACCTATGCCTCCAACCCTACATTTTTACCTGTGTTTATTTTTGTGTTTATTTTACATTTTGGGATGTTTTTTGTACACTGAAGCACAGTGTAATACTAATCTCTGGTGCTACTGCAAAAGTTAGTGCAGACGATGATTTCATTTATGTGTGCCTGTTGCGGCACAGCTGCACAATGGAACTAAGTGTGCAATGCACAAACAACAAACCGAAGACAAGGTGTGTTTCCCAGTGCTCATTCTGTTGCCTAATAGTGCTTCAGTTTATCATTCTGTATTTCTGCCCCAGCCTATCTAAAGCAAATTCTTCTGCATGTGATGCCTGTGCCACTTTTTGCTGACCAAGTAAAGACATCTTCTACAATACATTATGGATTAACGGTTCCAATATTTTCTTGCTATTAATCAATGTGACTTTGAATTTCTTCTTCACACTGATTAATGGGGAGAAACCTATTTTAACCCACAATCTATAGTACATGATCAATTATTTACACCTGACCCAACCAACCATTCCATAGCTAAATTCCTAGCTAGCCCCACCCCTTACAACTTAGGTCCCTGTGGGCCCATTCATCTCCCCACTGCCAAGTGAAGGTATTTAATAATCTGTGGAGACCTGGGTTAGACTAAGGCCCTATGTCTGATTTAGATTTGTGCAGATAGGATACACCGTGACAAATAAAAGATCCTGTTTACTGCACTATAGTTCATTATATTTTTCTATGCACTGTCTACTGTAATACTATACGACGGATGGGATATTCTTTATCCACCAAGTGTGTTACATCTTCCAAACTATCATTATAAACCTATAACCCAAGTTTGGACTTAAAGTAGCAGAACAAAGGAGGGGATTGGAGAAGAGCTGGGCCATTAGAATTATAAGTTCCCCTAACATGCTGCAGCTGGGATGCCCCAAAAACACGAGTAACATGGCTCCATTATGTTGCATAGTCAAATATTAATTGTGCAGCATACATACTTATATGCCTTGCTCATTAATGGCAGGTAATCCAGATTTTTTAACACACCACATGTGTGTTCGGTTTCATTATGAAATTAAATCCTTTGGAATATCATAATTTGTTTTCTTCTGATTATGTTGGTGATCTGGCTTAATTATTCCTTCCAGTCAGTGCTATGATACCTGTCAATGATATGATACATGGGGTGTAAAAACTTGGCCCAGGTTGTGAGTGACTGATTAGTACCACTACCAATATCAATCATCACATCCATATACAATTCCAATGGCCCTAGGGGTATAGCAATGTCCTGCTTCACTCTGTAGAAAGTATAACTCTGTTGGAGCTGAGCATTACAATTTGTGTTTTTGCATTGTGCTCTTATCTCTTATTTTCTTGATATAGCTACTCCTGCTGATGGTGCCAGGCACCAACGAGCACTGTTGTCATCCCACCCACAAACACAGCAGAAGATAGCTGCCCGGCTGCGGTAGGAAAAGTTGGAGGCAGTAGCTGATCAATATCAGTGGCTGGTAGCCCAACAGGATGAGCAGTAGGTACAGTCCTAGGCAGAGACACAGCAAAAGGCTACCTTGTGCCACCAGCCAGGACTGCTTCCAACTCAGCCACACCACGCTATCATTTGCAGTTGGGGTCCTCCACTGCTACCTGTACCACCACCACCTACACCTCCTTGGACGTAATAACACACCACCTCCTCCACCCTATCTTACGATGGTTGGCTGCCCTGGTCCTCAAGATGGCACGGCTCTGACAAGGGCATCAGGACTTGGCCCACAAACTTGATGTCCTCAAGGCCCTTATCTATTGATTTTTTTGTTTTGATGGGAGGACATGTTGTGGGTGGAGAGTGTATGGGGACAAAGCTGGGGAAAGGTTTCGGACTTTATTGGACGCTATTATTTTCTTTTCAGTTTAGATTGAATTGGTCTAACTTTTTAGGACTTTTGGCTTGGGGTGGTTGAGCATTTTATTTTATAATAGGTTTTCCTTTGCTTTTTTTGTTACAATTCATTATTGGTATTTCTATTGCTTGTTGGTGTAGTATAATTTATTATAACATTGTTGAGTGTTCTGTTGTGTTAAGAGACTTCAACATGGAACTGTCCACTGATAGGTTGTCAAATTGTCACATATCAATCAACTTTTCCCCCTAAACTTTCCCTACCTGAAGTTCCTTTCCATGTTCTTCACTAGGTTATTCACCTTTTCCTGCAGTCCAGTTATTCCCAGATACCAGAGTTTTCACCATCTGGTAACAGAAACTTGGTTAAAATCAGATCTATTTCACTTGATGAAATTTGAAAGGCACCCAGATCCAAATCAATTTTACACTATAAAGTATAGTAACTGCCCTTGTCTTACCGCCCGTAACCATTTGCCAAGCAGGGGACTGCTCACATAGTCAAAAATATAATTTCTCTCTCCTTCCAAAGAATTGAGTAACCACTAAGTTAACAAGTTCTTCTAGTTCCTACTTACCTTACTTGATGAGGGGATTGTACCTCTCAAGAATCTTCCCAAGCCCCATTGCAGGGTTTCCCAAAAAGGCCTTCCTAATTATTAATGGTGGCAGTATTAGTGTTCTATTGTGGTGTTACCAGGGAAGATATCACAAAGCGAGGTCCGACTCCCACCTATTCTAAAGAGGTGAACTCCAAGTGTCAGATTCATCAAAGAGAATATTTATTGATCACACACAACTAGACTGAAAAAAAAAACACAGAGTTAGTGAATGATTTGTGAAAGACTGAGTCCAGACCACCATGAAAATAAACCTCTTGGAGTAGTGTGCACTATCATGGAACAGTGGAACAGAATCAGACATGGGTTATGTAATCCCTTCCTTACCTGGTTGGGTAAGTGGGGCTGGTGCTGATTATTATACTGTTCAGGTAAGAAGATCCTGCACGGAGTTAGTGTTTCTTTTACCATATCCACCTCACCAAGTGTGTGATATATTTATGGTGTAAATTAAGTCACAACTCAATAAATGAAATCACACAGCCTGGGGGAAGAGGGTTAGGGTTTTGATGAATGGATGGCAACAGGAAGTTGGGAAAAGGTGTGACAAAACAAACACTACACAACATCAATACTCATCAGGTCAATGAGCAGCACATCATCATTGTCAAATCTGTTGTCAAAGGAAATGAAGAAATTACATCATTGAATTCAATGCATTGCAAAACAGTCCTTTAGCCCCAGAGACCCAAGTTATCATATATCTAAATGTTCTGTCATCTAGGTTTTAAAAATACAAATTATGGAGGAGTGAACCCACACAGTTCTAAAAGTTGTGATTGTTAAAAGAAAAATGATACTGTAAATAAATGGCGAATTGGGCAGTGCATCATGATTCTTCTTAGAATGTCCATCTTGGGTGACTGACTGAACCAGACTGGTAAGGTAAGCAGGAGTTTTATAAATCTTTTGCCATTCGTGCAGGAGAAGAGAAGGCCTATGAATTGTAAAACAGTAACAATATTGTATAGTCAAGGAAAAGGACAAGCGGTAAACTTCAACACCATCAATTCCATAAATGTCATGCAATTTACCTGTGTGCGTCCATCATAAGATGATGTGACTGACATTCTCATGTCTGTCTCTAATCCACAACCACATATTAGAGAGGTTTGACATTTGAGCCAGCACACTACTCCACATTTTCCAAATCAACACACCTCTCTCCAGTCTACAAGGCTGAGGAGGCCTCTTGGAGACATCATCATATTGGTTATGTTTCCCTTTGAAGTAGATCATTTCCTTCTTCTGTCTGTTGAGGGAGTTCCAATGTCAGTCCTGACTCCGAGTAAAGAATCAGTCCGAATTCCAACCTAAATGAGATGTAGAGAGATAGGATAAAGATTTGCATGGGATGGAGGCAGGCATTTGTTACCAATGTCCTTGAAGGGAATGGACGGGATTCTTCACTGAAAACTGGTCCAACTCCAATCCGGCCATAAATGTGCCTAAAATGGTGGAGCTATATAAGTCAAACACAAACAAAATATATAATGTTCCTCTAGCTATATCCATTTTTTTGTCAAAGTAGTTCAACAGTAATCTGAAAGTTCTATAGTAGCCTACTCAATTGGAGGTAAAGTGTGTCCTTAAATTCAGGGTGTTCACCCAAAGTTGGTCAACTAACACACCTTAATCTGCCCAATCACCATCATCTTCCTCCTCCTCCTCCTCCACCTCCTCCTCCTCCTTTGTGTGTTAGTTCATTTCATTCATGGTCAATTTCCCCACATTTTGAAGTGAGAGACTGTTCCTTCTGACAGAGACATCTGCCCCAGCTGCACTGAAAATATGCCCAGTAAATGCGCTGGCTACCGGACAAGCCAGATACTTTATTGCCAGCCTGCTGAGCTATGTACGTTGCTCCACATACTAATAGACCAATGGGTTTTGGTCCACCTAGAATTCTCTTGGGTCATCTGGATAGTCCTGGAACATCTTCTGAATGGCCATTGGTGATACCACTTCCTCGCCCTTTTTTGTCTTTGTCTCTGCACTTGACTTAAGTCTTGCTACTTGAACCAAGCCATTACAGAGGCTGGGTCTGATTCTTCTATTGCCTTTGTTGCCGGTGTTCTTGTTGCTGGAATTGGCTGCTGCAAGACAACAGCAGTGCCCTCTCTGAAGTTTGAAGGCTAGATGTCAGAACTTCAGCCCAGGCCTTTAGCTTTCGGCCATTCCTCTTCCAGATCTCTAGCTTGCTCAGCAATCCATGTCTTGTGTAGTGAAACATCCCCTTCTGAATAAGGGATGAAAGTGGTCAGTATTATTTTGCACCATGGTCAACTATTATGGCACAGACGTACTTTTTGGAGGGCACAATGTCTCTTTGCAGCCTTAGATTAACAGCCAAGCGAAGGATTAAGCTCCACACCAACTCAAGCCTTCTATGCTGTCTTTCTCACTGGCAAATTTTTGTTGCTCCTTTTTTTAACTAGTCCTGTAACAGATGAAATTATGGGATAACGTGGCTTATCGTACTGTCCTCCTTGTTGACTTCCCATGTGAAAACCTTAAAAGGAAGTAGCATCTGTACCACATATATTACTAGGCCCTATTTGTCCTCATCCATGGTCCTGTTTTGCCCAATTGCATATCCTCCTTGTTGAGTGACATAGTCATTGATTTGTTTGTACTGCTCAAACAGATGTTGCAAAATGTAATAGGTCCAGTTCCAATGTGCTGGCACCTCCTGTAGGAGGGCTTTAATTGCTACTCTATATTAGCATGCTGACTGATTGACAGCTGCTTCCAGGCTTTAATGAATGGCTAAAATGAGCGTAGATTCTTCTGCAGATGGTCAGTATGTTGCTGATTAAGACCCTCATTATGACAATGGCCATAAATTCCAAATACAGCAGGGATGACTGCCACCAGCATACCGCCGCGGAGGTGAACATCCGTCTGCCAGATTATGACACATACACACAAATCTGACAGAAAACAGCCACAACCACAATTCCGCCAGACCCACTGAACGTGACCAACTGTCGGAACTACCACCCATACCGATACGCCACCAATAATACGTCCTTTAAATAAAGACCCACATATCACCACAACGGACATTCAACAATGGTAAACCACCATCCAAATACAAAAAAAAGACAACATTGGGCAGAACAAAAAAAACACACCTGACACAAATACACACACCCCACACACTCACCAACAGCACTATAAAACACAGACCCACATTATCCACAATCCTTTGCTAACATTTACTGCCAATTACCCCCATGCCTGCATGGCATCTTGACCCCTCACCCTGACTCCCATCACCCCACTCCATCCCACACAGTGCACCACCCCAATTAACAAACAAATGTCAAGCCCGACATGCCATATGCACTGCATGCACATCCCTTCCAGCCCTTCATGTACACCCACCACCAATTCATGCACATCATAGAGAACTAACAATCCCATAATCCATCACCATACACAGGCAAAGGTGGCAAGGCAACAGCAATACTATAGGGGAAGCTAGTGATGCAGTATATGCCACAGACATGTAGCATAATACACCACTTACATCCCCTCAGGTGCCCCCGTAAATCTCACCGGCGGGAAGGTGCACGGTTGCCCAGTCCCCCACCATAAGATCCCCCCAGTGATAGCAGACACTCTAGAGCTCTGGATCTGGATGAACTCCCTGGCCCATCATGGACCACTGGTCATTCAGCTTCCCCAGCCAACACCCAGTCCACTACAGAGCCTCCCCCTTCAGAATCCAACACCACAGCAGCCACCCAACGTCCCCAGACCTCTGTTCCCAGGACACTTCAATCAGTAGTGTGCCCACCTGTACAGGGACCCCAGTCAACACCTCACAGGCAAGACAATGAGGGTCCTGGTGTCAGTGGGCAGACCGTTCAGGGGACACAGGCACAGGGTGCTAGGGACGTTCGGAGGACAGCTGTGCGCCAGGGGGAGGGCAGGCTCAGGGAACCAACTGTCCAGGAGGCACACACTAATGTCCTGGGGGCTTACCAACAATCCCAGGACAAGATGGGTCAGGTGATAAACATCATGCAGGAGAACCAGCAGCTGCAGGAGAAACACTATCAGGAGATCAAGCAAGAATTGCAGGCCCTGAAAACCACCATGGTCTCCATTGCAGGGGTGCTGGGTGACATACCCAACATCATATGGGGACTACACAGCACACTAGCGATCTCCTTCCGCTAGCCGATGTACTGACCAGCCCTTCACATCTGCTGCAGCCAGTGGACAGGAGGCCCTGCCACAGGACCCAGAGGCCACCAGCACCCCTCTGCCTGCAGAAGGTGAATCACCCCCACAAATGGTCCCTGCGACCCAGGCAGATACCAGAGAGTGTTGCCAAGACCAAGATCACTGCCAGGAAATGAGCCCCTCTGGAATGAATGTGTTCCACTGTGTCACCCTGTCCACCTTGAACTGCTATTGCTCCCCTTCCTATGGCCCCTTGGACACTGGACCTGTGCTACAAACAGACTGGACCACTACACTGGACTATTCCCAACCATCACCCCACTCTATTGCACTTTGCATTGTATACACATTTTCAATAAACACCCTTGGACACAACTTGAGTTATAGTGCTTTATCTGAAGGTAATGTACAATGTATTGAACTGTAATGAGCTGCATAATACTGTGTAAATGTCCAGTAACATGTTGATCCATCACACAAATGTGTCTCAGCAGTCTCTACATATCACAGCAGTACACTGTTGCAAACACAGCAACATCTGTAACAAGGGAAGGCATAGGTGACATTCAGGTGGTAAGAAAAGGTAATGACTAGCATTATTCTACAGCCACACAGCACACACTCAAATGGAGAAATGTTTAGTTCAACAGTCTTACCTGAGTGTCATCTACCTGGGGCAATGCAAAGTAGCTGCACATGTGTTTGAGAAAGGCTGCCAAAACACCTGCAAGCACAATAGAGAACATTGGCTGTGACATTCCTGCAGCCAAGCCAACTGTCACTTGGAAAGAGCACATATGTACAAGACTAGAAAATGGAAACTGTCTGTCCCGTATGCAGGGAAAGGTGAAAGTTACCTCACTCCACTGGTGTCCGTGTCATGGTGGGAGGCGGTCTGCACCACCGTGCAATTCCTCATTGGCTACCATGGGCCTCTATGGAGTATGGGAACCAATTATGATCTACGCCAGTGGTGACGGTGTTCACTGCCTTGGACATGACCACCATTTTATTTCTACCACTTGACTTGATTCCTGACTTTCCACAGGATGACATCTCCACTGCGTGTGCTGCTGTGACCTGTGTCTGGAACCTGCCATGGCATGTGCAACAGTGGAAAGGGCCCCAGCCTTCACATTGGAGTAGTTGGAGAGGCTCGTGGATGGGGTCCTACCCCTGTATGGGCAGTTGTATGGGTCTCCAGACCAACAAGTGAGTACACCCTGGGTATGTTGCATGCGACATGGCTGCATGGTGATGTCTGTGTGTGATAGCAGTGTGTCATTTGGGGAGGTATGGCTGGTGGCAGTGTGAATGCAGGGGTAAAGGTCCAGTGTGTGCCTGATGATGGGCTAATGCAATTTGTAGGCCATATGTGTGACAGGCTGGATTGTCCGGTTCATGGTGTCCCACTGTTTGTGTTTCCTCTGCAGGTCAGCACCCATCAGAAGAAGGGGTTGTGGCATTCCAACGCCAAGGACATGCAGACCTTGGGGGTCAATAGCAGGTGGTGCACCCACTGCAGGAAACAGTGGGAGGACCTGAGACGATGGGCCCGGAAGATCATGGAGGCCCATGCTGGGGACGGCCTCCCAACGAGGGAGGGGTGCCATTCAGAAAATGACCCCCCTGAAGGCCCGCATACTGGCGGTGGCCTACCCAGAGCTGGATAGGCGCTTGAAGACATCACAGAAGCCACAAGGGGGTGAGTACAGTGTGTTTGACAACCATCTCTGTTGCCTGGCATGGGATTTAGGTGCAGGGTGCTAGTCAGTGGTTGCCCCAATATGCCAGTTTAGACATTGCTGCGTGGTCCAACTTAGGTTTCTAGGGTGAAATTCATGTTTATGATAGTTAGGTTGCTAGCTTTCCAGACAGGGCTTAGTTGGTCCCAGTTGGTGTGTAGCTGGCAGTGTTTGGCTCCTACCTGCTGTGGTATTTAGCCAATGATATGTCAGTGTGTTCCATACTGCCCATTCTCAGTCTCACTGTGTGACAGTAATGTGTATGCCCTCTGTGCTGTTGGTGCAATGATTGACCCTGTGCTCCCTTTCTTTCTCCCCTCTCTCCTTTTGTCATCCTGTCAATGTGTGCATTAGCATCATCTGGCGAGGGAGCAGTGGCACAGGTGAGCAAGGGAGCTGCAGCCCACGGGACCCAGGAGGCAGAGTCCACCGACGCCGAGGGGACCAGTGGGATGGAGGGCGAGGGGAGCACCACGGTGGGGATAGGAGCTGATACCACTGACTCTGATTCCTCCTCCAATAGGAGCTCCTTGGTGGTGGCGGACTGCTTTGGGGCCACCCCAGCTACAGGTTCTACAACCACCCTCATACCAGCAAAGCCCTCCTAGTAGCTCTCCACCGAGTAGCCCGTGCCTGCTCACCAAGGATGGCGGGCATCTCCTTCGCCCCAGGCACCTCAGGCCCTGCCCCAGTCAACCCTACAACCCTTAGTGAGGAGGCTATTGACCTCCTCATATCCATCTCTGTAGGGTAGTCAACCATAGTGAATGCCATCCAGGGGCTGGCATTCCAGATGCAGCAATACAATGCCTTCCTGGAAGGCATTCACAGTGGTTTGGCAGCCCTACAGAGATCGTTTCAGGCTCTGGCCTCCTCTCTGATGGCAGCCAGTGTTCCTGTTTCTTCCATCCCCCCTCCAACTACCACTTCCCAGTCCCAGTCTCCTATCCCCCAACCCATCCCATGCACACATTCAGAGAAGCATGCACATAAAACATCACACAAGACTCGCACAGACAAACACAGGCAGCATACTTCAGTCCACAAGCACTCACACAGCCAACACACAGATGCACACACAAAATCATCCACTGCCTTCACTGTCTCCCTCTCCTCCTCCTCCCTCACAGTAACATCAGCACTCATACCTGCATGCACTGCATCAACAGTCCCTGAACCTGCCACCTGCATAGCCTTTCCCACAGTCACCACAAGAGCAGACCCTCAGGCATGCACCCCACACACCACATGAGCAGTCACCACCACCACCATCACTACATCATGCAGCACACCCACCTCACTTGCAGACACCACCACAACATCCATCCACACATCCTATGTGTCCTTCCCACCCTTTCTGTCCCCCTCCAAAGACACACAAACACTCGCCCTCAGATCCCAATAGCCATCCACCTCACACACGCACAGTGTCCACCTCCTCCTCCTACAATCACTCCCTCTATCTCCACTCCCATCCCTCCTCCCACATCCCACCCCATTGGCCCTAAAAAGCATTTCCTTGCCTGCCTTGACCTCTTTTCTCCTCCTCCCCCGTCCTGCCTATAAGAGGAAGGTCCCACCTTCCCAGCCCACCCCAGTACCTAAAGCACACAGTCTGACACTTTTCCACCCTACAAAGTCTGCATCTGCCACTAAGGGGCCCATGAGTACAACAACGGCCACCTGCCCCAAGAGCATTTCCTCCGCCCCCAAAACAGAGGGCTAAAGTGCCACCCCCTTCCAAATAGACAACCAAGACCATGGAGCCACCTCTAAAACCTTTGGCCAAGGAGACCCCTCTCAAGAAAAAGTCCAACGAGGCCCCTCATAAAACCAAGGCCAGGGAGGCCCCTCACAAAAGTGAGCCCAAGGAGCTGCATCCCGAACCACAGGGCAAGGAGGCCCTTCACATGACTGAGCCCAAGGAGGCCCATCCTGAACCTGAGGGTAAGGAGGCCCCCCACTTGACTGAGCCCAAGGAGCCCCGTCCCAAACCAGAGGCCAAGGAGGCCCCTCATATGATTGAGCCCAAGGAGCACATCCCAAACCAGAGGGCAGGGAGCCTCCCCATCACAAGAGGGTATGAAGGCCCCTCCAGAACCAGTGGGCAAGGAGCCCTCTCGGTAACCAGTGGGCAAGGACCCCCCTCCAGAACCAGTGGGCAAGGAGCCCCCTCAGTAACCAGTGGGCAAGAAGCCCTGTCAAGAACCAGTGGGCAAGGAGCCCCATCCGGAACCAGAGGGAAGGGATCACCCTTCATCACCAGAGGGCAAGGAACCCCCTCCAGAACAAGTGGGCAAGGAGCCCCCTCCATAACCAGTGGGCAAATAGCCCCCTCAGTAACCAGTGGGCAAGGAGCCCCCTCCAATGAGATGCCCCCACCCCCTTCCCCCTGGGATGCCTGCCCATTTCCAACATGATGGCGCTGGAGAGTGGAGTCCTTATGTTGTCAGGAGTCAAGTTGGGGCTTGGACCTTTCCCTGTGGGCATTAGAGACTTTGGACTAGCCTTTTGGCCTGCATGTAAATATGCAGTTGTGTATGTTTTGGGATTTTGAATATTCATCCAACATGATTACAGTGGTTGGAACAGAGGTATGTGTCCTGGCTTTCTTTGTTCCTGGGTACTGTTACCATTGATTTACTCTGCAGCTGGTTCTGGGTGTGTAGTGTGTGGATGGTGTGTGTTGTGCGTGTGTGTGTCACTCTCCCCTCCCTTTCTCCCTCCTTTGTGTGCGAGGTGGCTGTTTTCTTCATCAGTGTTGGTGCTCCAGGATGGCATGGTACAGCATTGGGAAGGCTTGAAGTTCAGGCTCCTCTGTGTCCCTGGAGGTGAGTGTCTCCTTTTATATGATGTGTTTCGGCCAGGCTTTTGGTGTTGTCGCTACCACCCCAGAAATCCTGGTGATGTGCTAAGTCATAATATGGTGGGTTGATCCTTGTCTTCCACCTGCCTGTAGGTGGCTACCGCCGTGTTCAGTGGTCGTACCTCGCTGGCGGTTGATGTAGTACATTGGCTGCATATGGGAGGGTTCACTGCCATGGTCATTATTTGGCGGTCATTACTGTCGGCCTGCCGACGGTACCACTACCATCGCTAGCATGGCGGTAACCTGAGCGCCAAGATCATAATGACCAACTAAAGTCTTCCTTTTTGAAAAAGTCCTGTACAATCAGGTTGATGGAATGTGCCAAACACAGGACCCTGAAATATCCATCATCTGTCATGGCAACAAATCCAATTGTAAGTCTTCTGGGTTGCAGTCATTCAATCACCTTGCTCCTAAAGTCTTCCAAGATGTTTGCAGCTGTATCTGATTTTTCCATGGCGGCAATGGCTACTGTTGCATGTCATTGAATGCCTTTAAAAGTTTCTTCAGTGCTGAGACCTGTAGAAAGCTGTTGTCTAACCCCCGCAAGAGAGATCCAGTGTGCTGTGATACACATGTGATCAGTTGCTTGACAACTGGTCCACATGTCTTTCATCAGGTCGATAGTGTGAACAGCACACTGCTGAAAAGCTTGCCCAACCAATTGCAGCACAGTGGGATAGAGCCCTGGAACAACAACTTTGGCAACTACTGGGAATCTTCCATTTCAGGTAGATGGCAGTTACAAAGTATAAAAATCCCACTCCTTCCACAAAAGAAAAGGGAGGTGGTCCAGCATTTACATTTGATCCATCTTCCCATTGTACAACACGTCATTGAGTGGTTGCTTTCATAGGGCCATTCCTTCCTAAACATGCACATAATAGCAGCATGGATTTTTTTTATTTTCTGGTGCCAATAAAGCAGGTGACTTCTGAGAGCTAGACGGTGGTGGACTCAATGTGCATCTTGGGACAGTCACTATCTGCTGTGGTTTCTGACTCTTGTGCCCTTTTGAGGTTGCTGAGGCAGGTGATAGTGGCACACTGATGGGCACAGGGCTGCTTTGCATAAAGATGCCACCCTCTTCTAGCTCATCAACTTCGCCTTCCACTGTGATCAGAGCAGATTCCTTTCTCTCATCACCACTACCACCTGCAGCAATTTTTTTAAGGTGCTACTACCACTGGATTGTGTGATGTTTTTTCATATTGGTCATTTGACCTCCAGTACCATTGCATGAACCAGGCTTACCTTGATAAACACCCATGTGGCACATGGAGCATTTTGCAATGTTTTCCTCCTGCTTGCTAATCACAAAGAAGTCCTAAACTGAGAAGGAGAACTTTGTTAGTGGGCAACTGGTGCCACTGCCAATGCCCGAAGAACTGGAGATAGGTGTGTGTGTGAACTATGGCCTCTTCACAGTGCATATTTCGACTGAAGTAGTGGTGGATGCAGGTCTCAGCGGGGGCCTTACAATATGGAGGCTGGCAGTGGTGGTGGTGGTACCAGTGCCACATCCCTCAGAGCAGGTTGAATGCAAGGGGTGATGTTGATTCTATCTGAGCTAGCTTCCATGACAATGCCTGGATCGTCCTCCTTCTCCCCTTCCTTAATTCTAAGGCTTTCAGGAACTTCCCTTTTTCCCTTGTCTCTTGTGGTGGGTCTCGGACTCAGCTAGGGTCCATTCCATGCCCAGATCATCAGAAGGAAGCCTTGAAGAAGATCGTGGAGTACCTTTCCTAATTCTTGCTGGAGACTGGGATACCAATGGTTCAAGTAGAGGTACATCTTACTCAAGAGGAAGCTCAACCTCCTGTTCTGCTCCTACTTCAGGAAGATCTACTGTTACAGGTTGTGGCTCCTGTTGTTCCACTTTCCTCAGATTCCTGCAAGGATTGGGTACTAGTTAATGGCTGAGACAGCTCCAATTCAAGCTCACTGCTCATCACCATGATTTCAGTGACTGTCTCGCTAGGAGACCGGGCTTTGGGCTTAGGTTCAGATGGTGCAGTTAATGCAGGAGAGCTGTTCCCAGCTTGATGGCCAGAGGACGGTGTGGCAGGCACACGTTTCCTGAAAATGGTTTTGGGCGGCACACCAGTGGTGGAAATCTGATTCTTTTTCTTCTCCTGACCAAAAGGGATTTCAAGCACTCCACACATTCTTCATCCAAAAGATGTTTATTCTTATAACAAAAGGTTCATGTCCATCTCAATACAAGTTCCACACAAGACCATCCACATTAGCCACCACAGGTTTCATCTGCCTTACTGGCATACATAGCAGTTTTCATCAGGTGTAAGGTATCAAAATACACATAATAAGGTAAAATATAAACAATTCCAACCATACCAACACCAACGAAACACCTCTGTGCAGCAAACACTAAGGGCCTGATTCCGACCCTGGCGGGCGGCGGTAGCCGCCCGCCAGGCGGGAACCGGCATTTGGCCGGCATGCGGCCAAAATACCGCTTCCCACATTCCGACATTCCCGCTGGGCCGGCGGGCGCTAACCGAGTTAGCGCCGGCCGGAACCAGCGGGAATGGGGGCCGCAACACAGGAGCCGGCTCCGAATGGAGCCGGCGGTGTTGCGGCAGTGCGACGGGTGCAGTTGCACCCGTCGCGCTTTTCACTGTCTGCTATGCAGACAGTGAAAAGCTTCATGGGGCCCTGTTAGGGGGCCCCTGCGCTGCCCATGCCAGTGGCATGGGCAGTGAAGGGGCCCCCAGGGGCACCAGGACACCCCTTACCGCCAGCCTCTTCCTGGCGGTGAAAACTGCCAGAAACAGGCTGGCGGTAAGGGGGTCAGAATCCCCAGGGCAGCGCTGCTTGCAGCGCTGCCCTGGCGGATTCGCCCAGCCGGGGCAAAAACGGTGGGAAATCGCCGGCCCCGGTTTTCTGACCGCGGCTTTACTGCTGCGGTCAGAATGGGCTTGGAAGCACCGCCAGCCTGTTGGCGGTGCTTCCGTCATTCGTGGCCCTGGCGGTCTTGGACCGCCAGGGTCAGAATGACCCCCTAAATACCTTCACTAAATTCAAAAGTAGGAAACATCTGGTGGGAAAAGCAAAGTAGATTGAATTAAGGCTATGGTATGTCAGCGAGAAGTGAGAATATAGAACAGTCTGTCTGAGAGAACCAAGGCCAGTGTATGGCCCCAGTGCTCACTTAAACCATTGAAATGTATAAACAAGCCACATTAATAATATAATAATAATAAACCAGTGTCAATTATGTGTATAAGGAAGGCTCCTCGAGTAACCCAGGAACAATATTATGTGTATTTTGATATTACAGCCCTGATGACGTCTGTTATGTATACCAGTAAAGGGGACAAAACAAGTGTTGGCTAATGTTGCTGGTCTTATGAGGGACATGAACCTTTTGTTGCCTTTAGTTCTGTTGGTAGATCAACCGACTAAAGAAGAAGTGGTGGCTCTTCTTCATTTCAAGCACTCTAAATTGACTATGGACTTGGTTGCTTTTGGTACAGATAAAAACATTATTTTGAGAGTGTTTCCACCATCTCCTGAGCCACTACCCTGTTTTGTTTCTCCTCCTTCTCCTCACTGGCCACTTTCTTGGCAGCACCTTCCTTTGGGGCCATCTTCAAGCTCTGTAAGTTGGTAGTGGCACTTAGCTGCAGAAGCGGAAGAGACTGGAGGATTCATGTGTTGTGGTCACCTCAGGCCAGCTTTCTGTCTGGCACTCCCCTGTGGATGATGTCTCTTGTGCACCTGAAATCAAGCAACCAAGAAAAACATTTAGAAAAACATGGCATTTTTTCTGTATTCATTATTCATAGTATGGACAATATATATAAGGGTGGTTAGTGCATCAAATCCAAAGGCAAACCACACCACCATAACATAATATATTTAATTTATAATCAGGGTAACGAAATACAGATGTAACTGTTTGTATTAGGCCCATCTATGGGGAGACACCTGTGGAAGGCAGGAGGTTCCAGGGGAAAATGAAATAATCCTTAAAAATGAACGCTGGTGTGAACCTATGGCAGGAAGGGGTCCAGTGGGATAATCCTGCCTATGACAGGCAGGGGGCCCGGGGAAAATGAGTAATGACAATCCTTGAAAATTAAAGCTGGTGTGCGGCAGGTGCCTATGGCAGGCAGGGGGTGGATGGAGGCAAAAAGGAAAAAAAGAAAAAAAAATGTAAAATAAGTTAATAAAATAAAAAATAGGTGAATCGCAAAATGCAATTTTGCCCAGTAGAAATCACATTTTGCGACTCCCACATAGGAAATCACAAATAGGGATTTCCTATTTGTGATTTTCTAAGCACGTGTAAAGAATTTCGTAAATGCAAAATGGGCATTTAGGAAATGCTATTACATTTGCCCCAAAGTCCATAGTGAACATGTGCAAGTTTAAAATTGCATTCAAAATGCATTTTTTAAAGTGCTCTGTAGTGTGCAAATGGCCCTCCGGCATTTGTGCACTTTACATGCAAACCATTGTTATTTTGTGTGCTTCAAGGGGGGAAATAGGCACCTTTGGGTTTTCATTTCCTAATTTTCAATTACCTGTTAGGAAATCGCAAATTTGGAAATGCAAAAAAATTCGCACATGTAGGCCTTTTAGGAACGAATGGTGCAGCATTTATTAAAAAGCAATTTCCTAATAGTGATTCCGCTATGAGGAAATCTTTATTTTGGACATTACTTTTTGCATTTCCTAAATAGCAATTTCTTAGGATTGACTATTTAGGAAATGCAAAACAGGAATTTGGCACATCTGCCCCCTATAGCTAGCTGATGGAGTAGTCGCTCGCATATCCAAGTGTGCACAATGTATGGGGCCGGCACCTACCTACTAGTGGCAAGAAGCTGAATTTGGGTGGTTTATGAGGCTGCTTCCAAGGAAAAAAAAATAACACAGGATGTCAGATGAAGTATAGCTATGTCCCTCTGGTGGCCATTTTGAAGCCAGGCAATATTCCCAGTATTCATTGGAGGAACATGAGGTGTTATGGGGGGGGCTCACCCATTACTGAATTGGAGCAGATGCTGGCAGTGGCACATGAGGAGTACACAAATGCTGGTCCCAGGATCTAGAAAATGTCTTCTACTCTCATGGTTGGTGGGGAGAGCGGAGGTGAGACGCACAGTGGAGCTCAGGGACTAGACGGCCATATTTTAAGGTGGTAGTCATGTTCCCCAATAAGGAGCACTCTAATTGGAGTGTTGTATCAAAACAAATATGGTCTTCTCATCATCTCCTTACTTCTCAAGTACAGCTTTATCCTTGACTACTCAGACAAAAAGTGAAAGGTGTAACATCCATTGCCATGTCTTCATTGTCCACTCTTTGGGGAGTATCTACATTTAGCTATCAATGGTGCAGCCGGTGAAGTGGCACTGGGGCACTGAGGTGTGAGGAGTCGTGGCCTCAGCAGGCCATGCCCTGGCTTCATCTTATTTAACGAGCAGCCCACTCTGAATTTTATGAGTGTCTACCTGGGACCTGGATGTATCTACTTAGTCCTCTTTGAGTAGGGTGGGACGAGGGAATGCAAGGCAGTTGTCATTTAGAGTAGAGATAGCCCTGATTCACGCATACACTGGAGCTACTGTTTGTACAATGTGTGTGTTGGGCTTGTTGGTGTTCATAGTTAGCTGTGCTGCTTTCTACTTGGATGATGGAAGAGCCAGTCGTCTAACTAAAAAACAGCTGCACTCTAGTCAGCACGAGAACAGAGGAACTGAGATATGGAGCTGCCCACCCATGGGAGATGTTTTGGGGTTCAGCTGCCACTTCTATAACAAAACCTGTTTCAAAATACCCCAGTGCTATCAAAAGCACAAATTAATCCAGTTTTATCAAATGAGTTTGGAATGTTTATAGTTTGCCGCAAGAGCTGTTTAAAAGAAAAAGTATTCAAAAATGTAATACTGCTCCATGAAAATTATATCTGTGCTAAAACAAAATTAACATCATTATAAAAGAGATGTGTTTATGTTTGTGTAGCATGTCAAAATAAATCTGAAAAAGTAGTCATCTCAGGAAAATACATCTGGAAGTGCTGGAGGAAAATCAACCAAAAACAGAAAGCAATATTAAAATATTATGGTCAAGAGAGCACCTTGAAATTATTATTTTGGCATTTGAGTGTCATTTAATTTCTCGAAGATGCTACAGCAAGTAATAGATGCTACAGCAAATAATATTTGCTAGTCTAAATTGCCATTGTTTGTATAATGCGAGAGAGGATGTGGTGTAACAGCCTGAGCTGCAGCCTTATGTGCTAGCGGAACTAAATTCGAGTCTCGACCTTGACTCAACATCCTCTGATTCTGGGCAAATTACTTAGGCCCATATTTAACAGAAAATGATGGAGCGAGACGCTGTGCAAAAATTGCCAGTGCCGCGTTCCGTCATTTTCACAATGCAGGGATGCACTGTGTTTAATTGAATACGGTGCACCCCTGTATTTGCAGCCAAGCGCCAATGCAGCTGAGTTGAGGGGGAGATTGCTTTTGTGGAGGAAGAGACACCTTCTGATAAAAAAACATTCTTAAATGACGATTTGCTCTTCCTATGTGTGATGCAGAATGCAGAATGCAGTACACATAAAAAGAGCAAAAAACAAAGAAATAAAAGTATTTCTCCTCGTTGTGCCCTGCTGACGCCACCCCTGGGATGGCATTAGATGTAGGCTCTGCCTCAAGTTTAACTCGTAAATCTTAGGCAGCCTCAAAATGTAATAAGTGTTGCTGTGGCACGCCCAGAGCAACACCCATTGCATGTCCCTTCCACACAAAGTGCTGCGTGTGAAGGGGATGTATTTACAAGGTGACATTAAGCCGCAAAATGTGGCCTAACGCCACCTTGTAAATATGGTGCAGGGCATAGCGCCACTGGAGCGTCACGAAAAGTGATGCTCTGGTGGCGCTAGGGGCTCTTAAATATGCCCCTAATCTCCCCATGTCTACAATTCAGTGCCTGGAGACCATCACGGGTGATTTACAGCACCTTAGAAATCCTAAATTTATAATACCTGATCAGTATTTTGCAATTTTGTAAGCACTCCTAGTACCTGCCCATATGGAAACTGAGATTGTGGGAGGTAAAACATTGTGATCAGAATCACACAGCTGGGGAAGTTGGGATTGGAACTTAGATCTCCTAGTTCCATAGCCCACAATGCTGCCAATAAACCAGCATCAAGTGTTCTAATGTTATCTTACTCTGCTTCTTATTTGGCAGGGGCCCATCCACATATTATATGGATTCTGGCACATTTTACTCAGAACGCAAGTGCCAAACTGGAGAGTAAGTAGGGTCTGTAGTTTCAGGACTAGGTATGTGAAAAGTGGAGGAGTTTTTATTTGTAATGGAACTGTACATTTCAGCATTTTGGCCCTCATTATGACCTGGGCGGGCGGCTACTGACACCCGCCAAGATCTGACCGCCGGGCGGCCGCCAATGCAGCCGCACTCCCACCGCAGTCATTATGAGATCCCCGCTGGGCCGGCGGGCGGAAACCTGGTTTCCGCCCGCCGGCCCAGCGGGGATCTTGGCCGCAACACAGGAGCCGGCTCCAAATGGAGCTGGCGGTGTTGCGGACGTGCGACAGGTGCAGTTGCTATGCAGACAGTGAAAAGCTGCATGGGGCCCCCATGGGCCCCGCGAATCCCCGTACCGCCAGCCTTTTCCTGGCGGTTTGGGCTGGCGGTCGGGGACTCGTAATCTCAGGCGGATTATCACTGCCGGGGCAAATGTGGCAGGAAACAGCTGGCGCTTCCGCCGCGGTCATAATTCATGGGATTGCACCGCCAGCCTATTGGCGGTGCAATCGCCACAACAGCCCTGGCGGTCTTTGACCGCCAGGTTTGTAATGACCCCCTTAATTTGCTGGACGATTTAGTTTTCTCAAAAATGGTAGACTCCAACAGGTCATAGTGGTTGTGACACAGAAATCCAAAATACATATCATAAGTCCCCTGGTTCATCAAGTCTGCTGCTTTATCTGCCTGAGATTTTCTGAAAGATCCTAGCTGGTGTCTAGCTTTACACATGTTTACTCTCCTAATGTTCCCCCCTGTTTCTGTCTTGGGCCTTTGTGAATTACTTCTCCAATTCAGCTTATTGTATTTTTCATACATTCATCTTCCAAAAAAATGCATTTTCTAATGATACTCCTGTGTCTCCTCCACCTTCCAGTTTTATAACGTGATACGTAGTTGTTGGAGAACTTTTTAGATGAAAAATGTTTTCTTGTTCTATTATCAATACATAAAAGTATGTACTTTTCATATAAACTACAATACCCAAAATACCACTCAGTTGATACCCAGTGAACCCACACATTGTTGGACAGCACAGGAAAAAGAGAGAGAGAACCTGGGGTGAGGATTTCAGGGTGTTGGAAACGAGTGCAAAAAGTTAATCAGGTTTTATTGGTATAGCGTTGCTTATCACCCGAGTGGGTAGGCAGGAGTTTGCTGCAGGTGTTTATTTGAAAAGCTGGGGTTTCAGCCCCTTTCTAAAGTGAGTCAACGAGGGTGTGATGCAGAGGTGGAGGGCGCTCCAGGCTTTGGAAGAAGCATTCTCCGACGTGGCATTGGGGTGTGCGTGATATCTTTGTAACTGCAATAAGTACAGAGCAGAGGTTCCTGGTCAGTTGATGGAGGTGAAGGTATTGGTTCAGGTAAGCAGGTCCTTGGTTATGGAGTGCTTTGTAGGCATGTGTCAGGAGCTGTAAGTGGTATCTTTTCCGTATCAGGAGCCAATGGAGGTCCTTCAGGTGCTGGGTGATGTGGGTTCTCTTGGGAGGTTGAGGATCAGTTTGGCAGCTGCGTTCTGGATCATCTGGAGTCTTTGTATGGCTTCGGTGGTGGTGCCTGCATACAGTGAGTTGCCATAGTCCAGTCAGCTAGTGATGAGAACCTGTATCACTGTCTTACTGGAGCTAATGGGGAACCACTGAAGATCTTGCAGAGCATATGGAGCATGTGGAAGCACACTGAGAAAATGGCATTGACCTGCCATTTCATGGAGAGTTTGCTGTTGAGAATGATGCAGAGGTTGCAGGTGTTGGGGTGTGTCTGAGCTCTTCTGGCCACCAGGAGTCATTCCAGAGGGTTGAGTGTCTGACGAGGATCAGAACCTCCATTTTGTCCATGTTGAGCTTCATGCAGTTGTCCTTCATCCAGGCAGATATGTTCTTTATACAGTTGTGGAAGCTGGTCTTCGTCTTAGAGGGGTCTGTTGACAGTGAGAGGACGAGCTGCATATTATCTGCTTAGGAGATAATGTTAATGTTGTGCGATCTCACAATGTCTGCGAGTGATGGCATGAGGAGCCTGGGGGATGACGCAGATGGTGTGCTTGACCTGTGAGGTGAGAGGAGGGATGCGTACTCTCATCCATGAGGAAGGATGCTATCCATCTCAGCACATCCTCTGTGATCCCAATCTGGGTAGTCGGTTGATCAGTGAGTGATGGGATATGGTGTTGAAGGTGGCCGAGAGGTCCAGCAGGATCAAAGCTGTAGCAGACTGGCCCTCTATGTAGTGTGCAAAACGTTTATACTGTGCAGAAGTTCCGGACAACCACACGTTAGTTTACAGAGGCAAAAACTAGACCATCAAATGCTCTAATTTTTATGGTAGCTTGGTCGAGCAGTTAGGCTAATCTTGGAGAAGGGCAACGCATTTGTTGTACTCACAGTATCAGTAAATGAAAACACATACTCAAAAGAATAACTTGGACTAGTTTACAAAAATACTTCAGATTTTTATAAAATTTTGCAGCGCCGCCATGGAGGATTCTCCCAGCTGGGGGTAATCCGGCGGGAAACCGCCAGACCCGGCTGGGCGACCACGGCTTTACAGCCGCGGTCGGAATGCCATATGAAGCACTGCCAGCCTGTTGGCGGTGCTTCCGGCGACCTCCACCCTGGCGGTCATAGACCGCCAGGGTTGGAATGAGGCCCTCAGTGTCTGGTCGTGGGGATGTCAGGCTGGAGTTTGAACTGCATATTTCTGGGCATTTGCTCCACTGCCGATCTGCCTTTTTTGTTTGGCTGTTGGCAGTCCTACCTGTGTAACTCGTATAGAGCAGTCAGGAACACCACCAACATTGCGGTCTGACGTTTTCCCCGCTAAACTAGTAATCAGGCCTTAAGTGTAGAATATTCTACAGACTGACAATTTGTATTTGAAATAGGAAAATGATAGCACTAGGTTATGCCTCTGTCACAGAGGTAGCCAACCACTACAATTTACTTATAGCAAGCCATTTCTACCAACAAAATGAAGACAAACTAAGGGCCTAATTTATACTTTTTAGCACTTTTTTATAATTATAAAAAATTAAATTATATTTTGTATGTTTGCGCTGCATTTGCGTCACAAAATGATGCGAATGCAATGCTCAAAAAGTATAAATCAGGCCCTAAGTTTCCTAATGGATTATTTCAAAGACACTTGGGTTGGCAGACTGCATCGCCCCAGTCACTGATGCAAAACCAAATTCCAAATAAGATGGTGGAATGTCTATGATAGCACTGTGGCACAGGAAGCCAAAACAAACAACATAGTTGAAGGATGGCACAATGTCTTACAATACACATTTGGCAGAACCCAACCTACACTCTGTACATTTGTGAGAGCATTACAAAAAGAGCAAAGCTACCAACAACTACAAATGGAGAAAACTGTTAACCAAATTGCCTCTCATCTTAGCAAATTAATCAAAAGAATGTAAAACATGCAACAAAGTAAAGTTAAAATCTTCATAAATAACAAAGGAGTAGATTATTTAGAAGTAACAGCCAAATGCCTTTTATAAAATAAATCATAACCTACTAAAGTCCTACTAAATGTGAATCAGATAACAAATACTTTTTTATAAATTTTAAAAACAATATTTTATATCTAATGACAATAAAAAAGTGTAAAACAGTGTTTAAAGAAAACACTCTAGGAAACCCTAACAAAAGAAAATTAAAGTAAAATGGATTAATTTATTATAAACCAAAATTGATTTCCTTTTAAACATACGGAAACTCCCAATGCCTGTAGGACACATTTGTAGACAAAACTTGTAAAGTACAAAAATCCACCAGCAAAAAAATTACATTCCCAAAAATACACATACATCATACTTAACCATCAAAATATAAATAACATAACACAATTAAACTTAAAAGTGATACACTACTAAAATAGAGTATGAAAACCCTAAAACTAGTGAAAAACACTATAAGACATAAACAGCACTATAGCTAACATGCAGACATCCCCCTTATCCTTACTACCCTCAAAACCCATAAACAAATCCTTAAAAAATGACTTACTTCTTGCAATGAACAGCAGCACCTTCCTGCGACTTGGTTTCAGGAAAATAGTCTAAGAATAACACATACATATTACAAAATAGAAGCTAAAGGTAGAAACAATTTGCTGCTAATTGAAACTACAAAAATATTATCTCCCCACAGAAATGAATAGGACACAATCTAAAAAGGTTGAATAAATGTATGAAAAAATAAAAAAAATATTAAAAATATAAAATATGTCAACAAATTTTGTTGAAAAATGTTACAAAATTGTAAAGTATAAGTTAAATAATAGTATTAAATATGTACAAATATTTAGTGTATGCTGAAAAAACATGTGTTAAAATAGTGTTAAAAACGTATATACAGCAATGTAATAAATGTTAAAAAATGGAAAATAGAAGTGAATAATATGCAACATTCTACAGTAATTAAATATAATGTACTTTTTAAAAAAATTGAAAAAATATTATTTTTATTTAACCCTCTCGCTGATGGGCCTTTTCACCTCAGTGCTAAGCCTTTTTTTGTTTTTCTGGGATAGCTAGCACCTAGGCCTTAATAAAGAATTTGCACATAAGCTAGCCATGCCAAATGTGCGTCCTTTTTTCTAGCACCTTGGGGATTCTGAAGGTACCCAGGGCTTGTGGAATCGCTGCAGGAGGCAAAGAAACTTTCCAAGATATAGCAAATCTTTTGCTTTTTTTGGAGGAAATAGGGAAGAAAGTACTGCAGAAGAAAGTGTCTGTTTTTTTATTTCCTGCAAATGGCATCAACAAAAAGTTTGCAGTGCTAAAATAACCATCTTACCAGCTTTCAGGAACAGGCAAATTTGATTCAGAAAACAAACTTTTTTACCACAGCTTTGAAATTTTACTGGGAGATACCCCATTTTTCCTATTTTTTGCGCTTTTAAACTTCTTCCAGTTTATGGTAGATACGGGTAGGCGTGGGCGGAGTTCATGGAATTCTGCTATGTGGAATTCCATGGAGTGGCCCAAAAACTCCATGGGATCCTATGAAATTACGTAAGCAGGTGGAGATGCTCAATACACCCATTCGAACTATGTTTTTTACCTTTAACCGCATGATGCACGTTTTCATGCTGGAAACTGACAACAAATGGCATCACACAGTTCGCATGTGTGCAGCCATTTTGTTTTCTTCTGTTCTGTGCATGGTGATTGGCCCTGTTTTCAATCTACTGTTATTCTTTTCAATCCTCCTCCTCTCTGGTTTATCCACCCCTCATTTCCCCTTATTCTATCAGTGTGTGTCTTTGTGTTTGGGTATTTTATGTTTTTGTCATTTTTTAGTGGTTTTTGTGACTTTTGGTTCCTTTTTTGAGTTTGTTCTTTACTTCTTTAGTTTTTCGTGTCTTCCTTCCTTCTTCTATTTGTTCCCTTTTATTTTTTTTACTACCCAGTGCCATGCTAGCCTCACACCTTGCAGTCGTCGGCGCAACCAAGGGGTGCATCCTCATTCCATTTTTTTCTGAGGTTGAGGTGGTGGTGCTTGTATTTTTTATGCAGTGACATCACCCCTCCATGCTGGCAGCAGGCGGATTGCCTAGGTGGGTCTACGCCATGCGAGGGCTTTGACTGCTTTTGGAGAGGGTGCACCGGTGTATGTCCCAGTACAACTGGGGGTCCAGCGGACCCAGCAGCAGTTATTGTGCTGCTGAGTAATCATACTGGACTGCAAACAGTACCAGCATGACCTGCTGGGCATCAAGATGTCGGGGCTCGGTGAGTAAATATTTGTTTGTTGTGTTCTACAATGCTAATTTTATTTTTGAAATAGGATGCTGCTCACACTCAGAGGTAAGTTAAATTTAGGTTACAGGAGGCAAGAGCCTTTGAAAGGTCTATGGTATGCAGAGTAACCTAGAGCAAGAACTACAGGAGGGAGAGGAGGCCCTCGCAGGCCTGTAGTTGTGAGTGCAGACTGGGAGGCAGATAGGGCAGACCTAGTGAAGGCACATATGCGAGGGAAGCCACGAGTGACAGACTGCTCTGCCATGTTTCAAAAAGAATATCAGCAGCTTCTCAATCAAGACATGACAAATCCGGCTTCATGTTGGCAGTGCTACTCGAAAGAGTAAGACCCCCACCACTCCTTCTTGCCCTCTGTGGTCCAGATGGTGCAATGGCTGTTGGCCAGGTGGCAATTAACCTGACAATCTACAACCACTTGAAGGCAGTGTATTCAGCCCCAGCACTTGTGGATGCCCATGAGGTTGGGACTTGTTTAGACAGGGTTACACTTCCTTGGCTTACAGAGGCTCAGGCAGAAGGGCTTGGGGAAGAAATTGTGCTGGAGGAATTGCAAGATGCCCTCAGATATATGGCTAGGAGGAAATGTCTGTGACCGGATGCTCTCCTGCTTGAATGTTTCCAAACCTATTCAGTTTTCCTGCTATCTGGTCTTCTCATAACCCTATGTGAGGCACACAAGTTTGGGGCATTACCGGACCATAAGTCCAAGGCCCTTATAATCATGCTCTCCAAGCATGGCAAAGACTCCGCTGCCCCAGGATCATACAGACCCCTCTCCATGCTTAACATCAGTGTTAAGCTGCTGGTTAAGGAACTGGCATTGCAGTTGAGCTAAGAAGTTATGCATTTAGTCCAGGATGACCAATGCAGCTTCATGCCAGCTAGAGGCATGCATATGAATCTAAGATGTCTCTCCAACACGATGCATGCAACCCAAGACACATGTCTGGATACAGCCCTAATAGTGTTAGATACAGTAAAAGTCTTTCACACCTTGTCCAGGGCATACCTGTGGGAGGTCCCCCGTCACATGGGCCTGGGAGAGGGTTTTCTGGCATGGGTGCAAATCTTGTAAAGAGAGCTAACTGCAAGAGTGTGTACTGTTAGGGAAGTCTCCTAAGCATTTTGTATCAAAAGAGGTACTTGATAGGGCTGCCTGCGGAAGCCACTCTTATTTGTGCTTGCTATAGAGCCTCTCACAATCCACCATGGAGCTGAAATGTGAAACTGGGGCGTGGTGAGGGAGATGTAATGCACATCATGTCCCCATATGCCAATGACATGTTAATATATGAGGTGGAGTAGGAACAATCAGTTCTTTGCATCCTCCGGCCAATGGCAAGCTTCAGAGCACTCTTAGGGCTCTATGTTAACTGCCAAAAGACAGTGTTGTTCCCCTGGTGGCACTGGCTAAATTAGGTCCCCTGAACACCCCCCAGTAGGATTGCCATGGGGAGACTGAGAGTTTTCACTATCTGACAATACTGCTAACCCATGATCAGCAACTGCAATATACTTAAATATTATCAGGGTGATAGAAAGACTCACTGTCTCCATGTGGTTTTGGATCACCCTGCCACTGTAAGTCATGGGGAGGCTGACATTGAGCAAGATGGTCTTCCTGCCCTGCTGCCTGTACACAATGCAGAATTTGCTTTGCATGCTGTCACCCCTGCTGTTTCAGAGAATTCGATGGGCTGCTGGTGTCCCTGGTGTTGGCAGGAAAGAGAACCAGAGCCTGACTTGAGATCCTTAAGTTGTATCCCAGCAAAGGGGGCCTTGGCCTTACAGATCTCAAACTTTACTTCTTGGCAGGTCTGTTGAAATACACCACTCTGGAGTGACAATGACATTACAAGGGGAAAACAAATTCCCTTGGGCTCCATCAAATTAGCCAAACTCCTTAAGATGCTCATATGTGGGTTTTATACTTCCGGCAGGTGCTCCCTTTGTGGTCATACAGGTAGCACAGGCATGGGGCAGAGCTGTTTGGCAGGTAATATGTCAGGTGCCCTATATTAAACTCCTCCCAATTTGGTGGCTACACCCATTTGTGCATATAGGGAATCTATGGACATCTCAAAGTGGCTGGATAGAGACTGCCAGAGAGCAGGAGACCTTTTTCAGAACAATTTTATATCCCAGGAGGAAGTGAGAACACACTTTAGAATAGGCGGGGAACAGTTCTTACATTACATCAGTAGATCACGCATGGCCCTAGACATCTGGGCAATGATCCCGGAGGAGCTGGAAGAATCACAGGTGTTATAAGTGATATTGGACCTTGCATCCACAAAAGGTATAATTTCGTAATTAAACATGGCTCTAAAGAATGACATACAAACTAACATCGCCCCAAAACACGCCACATGGGATGGGGACCTGGAGACCCCACTCACAGATGGTGAATGGAAAATGACTTTGGCGCAGGTACAAGAGGTGGCTAGCAATGCCAGATTTAAGATGATGCAATTCTAATATGTGTGTAGGGCTTACCTGTCACCACAACGCCTGCACAGAATCTACCCGACATGGCCTGTAGGTTGCGCTCGTTGTGGCGCGCAGCCAGCAGATGTTGGACACGTCGCATGGAATTGCCAGCTGCTGCAGCCTTTTTGGGTGAAGGTATTGTGAGACATTCACAGAGTAACAAAAGGGAATGCAGACCTCATAATCCAACATTGCCTCCTGGGGTTGCTGCCTCTACCCAAGAAGAGTAAAAAAAATGAAGTACAAATATGCCCAGTTAGGATTCATGTTAGCCCGTAGGTGCATAGCTATACATTGGGCTTGTTCCATCCCTCCAATATGGACCAACTGGCTATCGGATCTCCTAGAGTGGGCAGTGGCTGAGGAGTGCTGGCTCCGGAAAGCCCACACTGATAACAATGCAGAACAAGATCTCAAGGTCTGGGGTAATATGATTACTGGATTGCACGACCATGACGCTGTTGGGGATGATGACCTAGATGACAGTTTACTCGAGGGAGAATCTACTGACCTACCTGTGCCACCTGCTGCTCAGCATGCCTTTGACGAACTATGAATCCCATGGGCCCACCCTTCCTACATGATCTCCCAGTAATGGGGTGCTGGAATGGGGATGCAGGGATGTGCAACCCACATGGAGGGACAACTTTGGAAGTTTAAATGTTTAAATAGTGAGGGATTTTGTCCAATTCCCCCTCTCCCTGTGGGCTTGTTTTTCTCTCACTTACCCCAGCTTTCTTACCCCATGCCCTCTTGAAGAATATGTGATAGACCTCTAATGCTTTTCACCCGTAACTTGTGCGAATGCACAATGACAATAAATTGCACTGTTTACTTTTTTGTATGATGGCATGTTTATTTATTTCTTACATCATGGGACGACTAATGCTGGGTGACTCCCTCAAGAGTCACTGCTCAAGTTTTTAAATTTCTTGCATAGCCTTAGATCATATGACTGGCCTTCAAATCCGCCATCAAATCCCACCACCGTGCAGGACCGTATCAGCACCACTGCACACAACACCAAAGAGCTTGTCGCCATGGTTAAAGAGTTTGCCAAACCCCAATTGGTAACTGCAAACATTCCTCTATCTCAGGACTTCTATGACAGACTAGCCACATTCTTCCATCAGAAAATCAAAGACATCTACTATAGCTTCAGACCCCAAGTCCCTACGAGCCCACCAACAGCCCTCCAGCTTGGATCCTCCAAATCTTCACAGATCCTGCACTGCTGGACCACTCTCATCTAGGACGAGACTCGTTACATCATGAGCAGCATCCACTGTGGAGCCCCTACTGATCCCTGCCCTCACCACATCTTCAACAAAGCCAAAAACTCCATTGCACCTGACCACCTTCAAACTCTCAACTGCTCCATGAAGATGGCTACCTTCCCTGAGAACTGAAAGCACACCGAGATCCACCCACACCTGAAGAAACCAACGCCCAACCCTCTGTACCCCACAAACTACCACACCATCTCTCTGCTGCCTTTTACAGCCAAGGTCATCGAAAAAGCAATCAACACACAGGTCTGCAAATGTATCTAGGACAACAGCATCCTGGAAATCTCCCAATCAGGCTTCAGGAGCAACCACAGCACAGAGACTGCCCTCCTCGCTGCTAAAGACAACCTTTGCTCGCTCCTTGACTGTGGTCAAAGAGCAGCCCTCATCCTACTGGACCTATTGGCCACCTTTGACACAGTCTCCCAATACACCGTCCGCTCCAGACTCCACACAATAGGCATCCATGGAAAGGCCGTACAGTGGATACACTCCTTCCTGACCAGAAGAAAACAGAGAGTCAGACTCCCGCCATACCTGTAAGAATGTATGGAGATCAGCTGCAGTGTACCCAGGGCTCCTCCCTGAGCCCCACACTCTTCAACATTTACATGGCCCTGCTCGTGTCCATCGTCAGAAACCATGGATTAGACATTGGGGGTCATTACAACATTGGCGGGCCATTGCGGCCGCACTCCTGCGGTCCCCATTACAACATCCCCGCTGGGCCTGCGGGCGCAAACCTAGTTGACGCCCGCCGGCCCAGCGGGGATGCGGCCGCAACATAGGAGCCGGCTCCTAAAGGAGCCGGCGGTGTTGCGGCCATGCGACGGGTGCAGTAGCACCCGTTGCGCTTTTCACTGTCTGCTATGCAGACAGTGAAAAGCTGCACGGGCCCTGTTAGGGGGCCCCTGCACTGCCCATGCCAAGTGCATGGGCAGTGCAGGGGCCCCCAGGGGCCCCAGGACTCCCCTTACCGGCAGCCTCTTCCTGGCGGTGAAAACCGCCAGAAACAGGCTGGCGGTAGGGAAGTCATAATCCCCAGGGCAGCGCTGCTTGCAGGGCTGCCCTGGCGGATTATCACCGCCGGGGCTAAAACGGCGGGAAACTGGCCGGCCCCGGCAGTGTGACCGCGGCGCTACCGCCGCGGTCAAATATGGGTCTCCGTACCGCCAGCCTGTTGGCGGTACGGACGCCACTTTAGCCCTGGCCGCCAGGGTCGTAATGACCACCATTGTCTCTAATGGCAACGACAGCCAGCTGATCATTACTGACTGAAAACGCTACAATTGTCAAAAATAATTTACACAATGGGGTGAAATCCTGGATGAAGGAGGGCTGCCTCAAGCTCAACTCTGACAAAACTGAGATCTTCATCCAGAGACCCTCCACATCAGCCTGGAATGACTCCTGGTGGCCTGCTATACTCTGCAGCCCCCAACAGCAACAAACGCAACCTCAGCTTAATCCTGGATTCATTGCTCACCATGACAGCCAAGTCAACGTTGTCTTATCTTTTTGTTTCCACACACTCCGACTTCTCTGGAAGATCTTCAAATGGATCCCAAATAACTGTTACAAGACAGTATCCCACGCCCTGGTCACCAGGAGACTCGACTATGGCAACACCCTCTTTGCCAGCACTACCCAGAAGAACCTGAAGAAACTATAGCACATCCAAAACGCTTCCGCCAGACTCATCCTGAACCTTCTCTGCCTCAAATACATCACCAGACACTTATGAGACATCCACTGGCTCAACTTCAAACTCCTCCTGCACGCATACAAGGCTCTCTACTACCTAGGACCCACCTATTTCAAACACCACATCTCCATCTACTCCTCCGCCAGACCTCTCTTCTCTGCTCAACAGGCACTAGCCACTGTACCCCGCATATGGAAGATCTTGGCTGGAGGTAGATCCTTCGCCTACCTCGCGGCAAAGAGCTGTAACACCTTGCCTCTTCACCTCAGGCAGTCACTATTGTTACCTCAATTCAGTAAGGACCTTAAGACCTGGCTCTTCAACTGAAGCAGAGAGGACCAACCGCCCCTCACAGCGCCTTGAGACCCTAACGGGTGAGTAGTGCGTGCTACAAATTCTGATTGATTAACCTGTATTTTTCGGTAAAAATGAATAAATACATTTAAAAAAAAAAAGGTTTACATAGCGATGAACATTATGTGATCTAGTTTTAGTTAGCCAGGTGCTTGGCACTACCTAATCCTACTCGTCGGTGCTCACTTCGGCTGATTTAAGAAGTCATACAGACTCTTCTGTCAGGTCACTAAGGTAGTGGTAGTAGTAGTAGGTAATATGAGTATGTTAGCCTTTTCTAATCCTTTCTTTATGTAGCTAATACAGTCCCAATCACTGAGACTGAGTTGGCCCATCAAAGGTGGATGAGAAGCAAAAATAATTGTTGCAATGAATAGTAGCTCCAAATGTAGGTTAGGTTTAGGAAATTTGAAACAGTTTAGGTTTTGGCAATCTGATTTAGAAATGTACAATGTTTCTGAGTTTGCCTGTCAAAATATTTTTTAGAAGATTAACTGTACTACTAATCTATTTTTAAACTTTTCTTCATTTCTTACCTCAGTGCCCAAAGGGTAAGAAGAGGGCTTAGGAAGCGGGTCAGGGTGGTGGTGGTGCCACCACCAGTGTGGCTGCCGGTGAATCCGCTGGCCCCTGTAAGTCATCCTGTTATATTATTATTTCCCTAACTTTTACCTCTCCCCGTTTAGAATACGTTTTCCTTTTTACTGTGCCTGTCTCCTTTTTTTCCTACTCATCTTTCTTCTATCTAAGGTTTGTGAAATTCTTATTATCCCTGCATTATTCTGTTTTTTCTATCTTTCATGATTCTGTATCCGACATCATGGTGCCTATAGTAGTCTGAAACTTTCTTCTGCTTGTTAGTAAGCTGTCCTTCGCCTCTCATATATTTTGTGGACTGGCACTGTAAGACTAAGCAAACAGATATTAGGATAAGTACTCTACCATGAAGATTGCATGCCCGAGTAAGATTTTCTACGCATGTTTGTTGAGAAGGCTTTCTTTTTCTTGCTCATGCTCGAACAGTAAAATGAGAGAGTGGCCATGGTCATGGTGGACCCTCCAATGTTGTTTTGCTTGTATTATTCATTTATACTGTGGTATACCATACCAGTAGAAATGATGACAGTGCTGCCTGGCTTGGAAAGTAGTATTAGGACTGCCCCATTATATTTGTCAACCAAGACATCGCCATATGTCATTGATTTAGCAATCATTCCACCCCTTCATTGTGCTTCAGTGACTTAGCTCTGCCCCTCCCTTATAAAATATTTGCGGTTCACTTGACTTGACTATCTAGCTTTTCTAACATAGTTAACCAACTAAATTCCTAAAGTGAATGATAGAAGAATGATAGAAGAAGATAGATATGTAGTGATCTAGAGCGTTGTATATTTTGTTGAATTTATTCTTCAAAAATAAGAAGGGGAGGTGCATCTGGCATTTATAATGTGTAATGTTTTTCCCATCTTCACCGACCACCAATTCCAGGGCCAGTTGCAGCACCAGTACAGCAGATATGGCAGTGGTTGAAGGGGAGAACCGACAGCTGCAGGGACAGGTATTAATAAGTCATATTCCTTGCTTATTGACAAGTACTAGTATACTGACTGCAAGGGTATTTAGCAGTTACAGGAGGGGTTGCACTCTTAAAGGCCTTTTCTATCTGCAACTCAATAGACAAAAGCTAATAATTAAACTACAAATAATGGGTTGATGGACAAGGGAAAGAAGGATGGATGGTTAGAAGAAAGTATGGGTGAAATGCTATATAAGTGAAAGGATATATGGGGGTGAAAGGGTGTCCAGGCGGGTGATTGGAGATGCATGGGTAAGTGAAAGGATGGATAAAATGAGATACTGGTGAAAGGATGCCTAGATGGGTAAATGTTGGATCGTTAAAAGGATGTTTGTGTGAGTTAAAGGATAGGTAGATGGGAAAGGATACCAGGGTAAATGGATGGATGGGTGATAATATGGTTGAAAGGGTGGATAGGTGAATGGATGGGTGGATTTATGGTTGGGTGTATTTAAATAGTAAAAGACTAGATGAGAGAATGTAAAACTTAATTGATGGGGAGCAAAAAGGAAAATAGAACAATGAAAGGATGAATGGATAATTACATGGGTAAAGACGTAAGAGAGCGCTTCTGGAAAGGGGAGTGCTCACCTATGGTGCTTACCTTGCTTAGTTATAAAAGCTTTGATTCATAGTGAGGGGGGTATTTTAATTTTCTGTCCACTCCAGTAACTCACTGCATTTGTTCAGCAAGGCAGATATGTACCCACCTACCCATTATCATTCATCACCTCCCTGCCCATTGCATATAGTCACCCCTGCCATGACCTAAATGCAACATGGCTCACAATAGTGTTGTCTATAATGTTCATCCACTTCATTTAATGCTACATTTACAAAGCTCAGTGACCTCCTGGTCATATATTGTTTCCTAAGTTCTGTACCAGCCAACCAAAACAAATTAAACATTATTTTTTGGGGATGTGCCACATTTTTCTGGACAAGTGATTTATATATTTCATGGCTTCCATGACAGATTTATGCCTGTTTAATTTTTTCTCTTTCAACATTCGTAAACCACAGTGAGGCATGTGTGGCTAAATACATGGTCCCCGTGACTCGTAATCAGCCACATCAAATTCCAGTGGCACTGGGGGACCAGCAATCTACTGCTACTGTGCCACTCTAATTTAAACAAGTGTATAAATAGAGCACTGTTTACAATTGTTCTTTTTCTTGCTTGATTTAGCTATTCCTGGCATTCACCTACATACCAAGAGATAGCAGCCTGGCTGTGGTGGCAGGGACTGGAGGCCATCTGTTCAGAAAACCAGCAGCTGGCGGCTCTGTAGGAGGAGGAGGACTAAAAAGCTGCCTGGCCTGCAGGGCCCTGCTCCTCCATCAGTCACCAGTTTCTTTAGCCTCCCAGTGGCAAACAACACCAGCAGCATTACTGCCAGCTGCCAATCCACGTCCACATCAGACTACTGTTGGCCCCCTCCCGCTCAGACCTTATATTCCAGTGCTATGTCCTGCAGCATATAGAGCGCCTTGGACCGCAGGGTGGCTTGTTGAACAACTCTTTGAACATCTCCAATCCCACAAAGAGAATGCCCTCTTTTAGCTCTTCCCCTAATTTATTTGGGTTGGAGGGACATTCGTTGTGGGTGGAGAAGGTGGGAAAGGAAGATGGGACCAGGGTTTTGGACTAGTTTGGGCTTTGGAGACTTAAATGTTCTTTGGACATTGGTTGGGGATGGGGAGATTTGTTTGGGGAGAGGGATGGGCCTGTTGTCGGTAGGTTTTATTATTGTTATAAATAAAAGGTTATCATGTATTTTACTTTATTTATGCCCCAAATCTTTATTTTGATGTTTTACTATGCATTGCTGTCTTTTAGCATAGCCTCTTTTTAAAAATCTGCATAAAAAAGTGTATACCACTTAGCTATACCCTTGACCAGACTACCACCATGACACAACAAAGAAGACCTGATATGATAAAAAAAACAAGCAAAGGTAGCTTCTTCTGGGCAGTGGGGAGCTAGTATTTATTTAAAACTAAACGTATGAAATCCTCGAGTCAGGAGAAGTGAACTCAGAGTTAGGAGTGGAGTGGGTAAGGTTAGGCATTTATGTTACATTTATGTTACACAAAACAATGTCTAAATGATGATGTTGACAAATAATGCATGGGTGGGTAAATGGGAATGGTGTGGGCTATTGCTCAGACAATAGAAGATCCTGCAGTGAGTTGGTGTCAGTTTCACTACATCCGCCCCACCAAGTGTGTGATCCATTTAAAGTGTAAAATTAAGTCACACCTCAATAAGTCACACAGACCGGGGGAAAAGTGTTAAGGGTTTGATGAATGGATAGAAAAGGGGTTTGGGGGAAATATGTGACAAAGACAAATACAAAACAACAACAATATTTGTCAGTGTGATGAGCAACACATCACCAATCTGTTATGAAAGGGAATGAATATTACACAGCTCAGTAAAATACACTGCAATCAGTCCTTCTGTCCGTCCCAGAGATCCAGGTTATTATATATCTAGATGTTCTGTCATCTAGCTTTAAAAAAAATTAAATTATGGAGAAGTGAAGTGAATCCACCCAGTGCTAGAAAAATATGATTGTTAAAAGAAATATGATACTGTATTGCCAAATTGGGTGGTGCATCTGCATTCTTCTTGGAATGTCTGTCACTCTTGGGTGCCTGGCTGGACCCATCCAGTAGGTAAGCAGAAGTGTTGAGCTTAGCTTTTGCCTTTTGTTCATGTAGGAGATGAGGAGTCTTGTGGATTGTAAAACAGGACCTGTGTTGTAGAGTCAAGGAGAAGGACAAAAGGAAGGTTAGCTTTTTGAGGAGTCTACCAAGAAGACTCAGAGGCAGAGCAAAAACAAGAGGAGATTCACGTTTGCCAGCAGTGCAGCACACACACTCAGCAGCATTTCCCAAATCAACGTGGAGCTCTCCATTCCACTTAGATTAATAGTAGGCCTCAGAGTGCTCATCATCATGATTTCCCTTCAGAGTCGATAACTTTCTTCTTCTATCTGTTGAAGTAATCCCGCCCTGATTCCTTCCATCCTCCTCCTGACTCCAAGTAACTCTGTTCTAGGCCCAACCCAAGCGAGATAGACCTGTAGCACACTGCTGTTGAAGAACAAGTAGAGAGACATAATTGGAATACTTTGTGTAGATTTGTATTTGTTTACTACAGTGACATGAGTTAACAAGGGTTATGATATTTCCCTATTTGGATGTCCTGTTCGATGAGAATGGTTCATTAGTGCAGCAAGGAGGCTCAGGATGAGTGCTTTAGCCAAGGCTGTAGCAGCTCTTTTGAGTTTGCAGGTAGGCAATGGTCTAGACCAATACAGGCTTTGCTTAAAGTCTATGGAGTTAAGTGTATTGCTACAGTGACCTATGGTAGTGGGCTTTGGGGTTTTAAGGACTGCTGGGAGATTCACAGAGCAGAAAATGTATTTGCAAGGAGGTTACTCTGTCTCCTGCACTCTGTCTCCCGCAGTCTGCCCTTACCTTTACTGTCCATGAGGAACTAGGACTGGCTTTGCCTCCCATTGTTATGTGGTTTCAAGCCTGGTCTAACACAGCATTGGACTTGAATCAATTGATTATCAGGGACTATAAGGGTCTACATAATGGCAGTCGCCTACCTTGGGTGTATTACATTAAAGAATCCCTGCAGAAGATGGGTTGCAAAAGATATTTTGGCAGCCGGAATTAATCAAAAAGGCTGATGTTGCATGGATCAAAAATCTATTCTGGGACAGGACCAAAGCTCTAAGGGGTAAGGAGGAGTGAATAAAAACCAAGGTGCAGGCGTATGTCAGTTTGAAAACTGCCCCTTGGATGGAGCCTTACCTCACACTAGTGACATCTTTCCATCAAAGTATTTTTATTAGTAAACTAAGGCCAGCATTACAACCCTGGCAGTAAATGTCGCCTACCACCGTGCTAATGGCTGCTGACATACCGTACCACTGGCGGTATTCCACTATGGGTATTATGACCCACACTGAGAATTCCGCCATTATACAGACACCGACACAAGTCCACCAGCACAAAGGTCAGTGATAAACTGGCGATAGCAAAACCCAACCGTTACGCCAACAGGAATACGCCCACAGTATCACAACCCACGAATCACTGCAGCGGTATTTCAAATGCCGTAAACCATTGGCGGTACACACCGCCGCGCTCAAAATACACACACGTTACAAAACACCACCACATTGGACAATTCAAACTACACATACCTGACACATATACACACACCACACCCTCACACCACTATAAAACACACACCAACATTACACAAAACCCTTTCAACAATAAACAGGATTGCCAACACAGAGAGACACAAGCCGGGAGCACCCACTCAATCAGAGACACAGAACACCATCACCCATATACCATCCACGCACATCAAAGCATAGACCCTAACACATCACCCCACACATCACCCACTCATCCTCACACATATCACTCACACCACATCCATGGCACCCCAAAGACACCCCAGGTTTTCAGAGGAGTAGCTAAGGGTCATGGTCTAAGAAATCATCTGGGTAGAGCCACAGCTTTTCGGATCACAGGTGTAGCAGACGTCCATTGCTAGGAAGATGGAGCTATGGCGGAGAATCATGGACAGGTTCAATGCTGTGGGACAGCACCCCAGAACAAGGGATGAGATCAGGAAGAGGTGGAATGACCTACGGGGGAAGGTGCGTTCTGCGGTTTCAAGACACCGGGTAGCAGTACAGAGGACTGGCGGTGGACACCACCTCCTCCCCCACAACTAACAACATGGGAGGAGCAAGTCTTGGCAATAATGCAAGGGCCTCGCAGGAGTAGCAGGAGGGCTAGACTCTGGTAAGTCAAATCTTTACTACTTTATCCCCCCACCCTACCTGCATGCCATCACAAACTCCTACCCCTACTCTTACCCCCATCACTCCACCACCTCACACATACACCACCATCACAACTCACCCATCCCAATACCAAGCCCTGCATGTAACACCAATGCATGGACCCCCAACACAGACCTGCATTGACATCCATCAACACAGCATGCCCAGTAGAGAGACTCACCCAGCCCACAAAATCACCACTCACACAAGACCAAGCTAACAGCGAAATCACAATCATACAGGGAAACACTCCCATGCACAAGATGGCACACGCAGATACAATAACTCTGCATTTGCATCCCCACAGGACCCATACTCAACGTCACTGGCGAGGAGGTGCCAGCTACATCCAGTCCCTCCCTGAAGAGGCCCACAGTGACAACAGCAGCTCTGCACGCCTGGATCAGGATGACCAACCTGGCCCATCAGGGACCTCTGGACAGTTGGTTCCTCTGCCACAGTCCCAACCCACCACAGATCTTCCCCCCTCAGGAAATACCAGCACAGCACCCACCCAGCGGTCCCATGCCACTGTCCCCAGGACATGTCACTCAGCAGTGTGTCCACCACTACAGGGACCCAGGAAAACCCAAAAACACAGGACGATCAGCGACCTGGGGTCAGTGGCAGTGGACACACGGTTCAGGGGACAGAGGCACAGGACAACAGGGAAGCTGGGAGGACTGCTGTGAGACATGGAGAGGACAGGCCCATGGAACCCACTCTCCACGAGGTACTCTCCAACATCCTGGGATCATACCACCATTCCTAGGAGACGATGGGCCAGATACTTACAAAGTTGCAGGAGACCCAGCGGCTGCAGGTGGGACAGAACCTGGGGATCAAGGAGGACCTAAAAACATCTACACCATCCTGGTCACCATTGCAGGGATGCTGGCTGAAATGGGCAAGACCATGAGGGAGGCAGTGGCACAACAATGGGTGCCTGACACTAGCCAAACAGATGAACAGCCTTCTACCTCCGCCGTCGCTAGTGGACAGGAGGCCCCGCCACAGGAACAACAGGCCACCAGCACCCCAACCCCCGCAGAAGGAGAACCACCCCACAAATGGTCCTTGTGTTCCAGGCAGAAGGCAGAGAACATTGCCAATACCCCGCCAGGAAATAAGACTCTCCTGATTGTCACCCTTCTGTCCCACTCTGCCACCCAGTCCACCTTTAACTGCCATTACTTCCCTTCCTATGCCCCATTGGATAATGCACCTGTGATGCCAAGAGACTCGACTCTACCCTGGACTTTTCTCCACCATCAGCCCACCCAGCCCATTGCACATCCCCCTCTACTTATGAGCACTTAAATAAACACCCTTGGAACAAATACTCAAATGTACATTGAACAACTCAAATGCGTAGTGAAATATACTTTGGTATGACCTTTGGTGGGCAGCAGTACACATAGCAGGAGCCAGAGTGGGGCAGAGAGATCTGAAAATAGAGATGCCAAAGGGTACAGTCAGTGGCCTTAGACATAGGGAAACAGGCTGCCATGTACAATGTCCAACAGAAAACTGAAATGTAAAGTGAACTTACAATGTCTTACCTGTGTGTCACTGGAAGTACTGCTGCATTATATGGCTTCTGTTGTCAACATCTTCTTCCTCTGCCTCCTCTTCCTCATTGTCCACAGGCTCCACCGCTGCCACAAGACCATCTCCAGGCACATCCTCCTGCAGGAAAGGAACCTGGCGTCTCAAGGCCAGGTTGTGCAACATGCAACATGCAACATGCAACGATGATCTGGCACACCTTCTTGGGTGAGTAGTACGGGGAGCCACCTGTCAGATGGAGGCATTGGAACCTGGCCTTCAGGAGGCCGAAGGTCCTTTCAATAATCCTCCTTGTATGCCCACGTGCCTCATTGTAATGTTCCTCTGCCCTTGTCCTGGCATTCCTAACTGGGGTCAGTAGACAGTAGAGGTTGGGGTAACCAGAGTCACCTGCAAATATTGAGGGACAACTGTCAGACACACACTAACCCTTAGGGACAACCCCATACTCAGACACCTACTCATAGTGAGTGGGAACCTTGGGCTCACATATTAGCCACACCCTGCACCTCTGGAGTTACCCATCACATATGGGATGCTGCTATTCCTCAAGATAAAGGCGTCATGCAAAGAGCCAGAATATTTGGCATTTACATGGGAGATGTACTGGTCCACCAAACACACCATCTGCACATTCATAGAGTGATAGCTTTTTCTATTCCTGAAAATGTGTTAATTTTTCCGGGGGGGGGGACAAATGCCACATTTGTACCATCAATGGCACCAATGATGTTGGGGATATGTCCCAGGGTATCAAAGTCAGCTTTCACTATGACCAATCCTCCACCTGGGGGAACACAATGTAGCTGTGCATGTGTTTCAGCAGGGCAGACAACACTCTGGTCAACACGTTTGAGAACATAGGCTGTGACATCCCTGATGCCATGGCCACTGTCGCTTGGAAGGAACCACTTGCTAAGAAATGGAGCACTGACAGGACCTGCGCTAGAGGGGTGATACCTGTAGGCTGACAGATAGCTGACATCAGGTCTGGCTCCAATTGTGCACACAGTTCTATGATCCTGGCACAATCAAGTCTGTAGGTTATGATGATGAGTATGTCCTCCATTGTCGCAAGGCCCCCCAGGGGTCTGTACATGGGAGGATGCCGCCTTCTCATATTCAGCCTCAGCGGTTGATAGCGGACATCAACATAGTTTTCTTCGCAGATGACAATCAGCTCATCGTCTCCCTCACGAAAGACCCTACAACTGCAAAGAACAACCTCCACAACGGACTTCACGCCATCGCCAGCTGGATGGAATCAAGCCACCTCAAGTTAATCACAGATAAGACAGAAATCCTCATCTTTGGCACCAACCCCTCAACTTGGAATGACTCCTGGTGGCCCACATACATAGGAACCACGCCCTCACCCACCACCCACGCACGCAACCTAGGCTTCATCTTGGACGCCACACTCAGCATGACTCAGCAGGTCAATGCCATCTCCTCTTCCTGGTACAACACTCTCCGCATGCTCTGCAAAATCTTCAAGTGGATTCCTGTCGAAACCAGGAAAACTGTCACCCACGCCCTGGTCAGCAGCCTATTGGATTATGGAAATGCTGTATATACAGGAATAACAAGCAAACTCCTAAAAAAGCTGCAAAGAATCCAGAACGCATCCGCCCGCCTCATTCTGGACATCCCACGCCGCGACCACATTTCCCCCCACCTCAGAGACCTTCACTGGCTACCAGTATCAAAGAGGGTCACCTTCAAACTCCTCATCCAAGCACACAAGGCCCTCCACGACACAGGCCCAGCCTACCTCAACGACAGACTCACCTTCCACACCCCCACCCGCAATCTTCGTTCCGCCAGCCTTGCCCTCGCCTCCATCCCCTGCATCTGCCGCACCACCGCTGGAGGAAGATCCTTCTCTCACCTAACCGCCAAGACCTGGAACTCCCTACCGCTCCACCTTTGCCAGACCCAAGACCTCTTGACATTCAGGAAACGCCTCAAGACATGGCTCTACGACCAGTAGCTCCCCCCCAGCGCCTTGAGACCCTAATGGGTGATTAGTGCGCTCTATAAATCCTTGATTGATTGATTGATTGATTGATGCCTAAGGTAGAAAACGGTGAGCAGAGGGTCAAATTCACACATCTATTGTACTAATGATGATATGTTTACTTTACAGAAACAAGATGTGAATCCGACAATCAGTTGCTGTGCCAATGTCTGCTGTGATGCAGTTAGGTGCAATGCCCTGTGTCCCCCTGAAATGGCGGCTGCCTGACCTGTGAGGAGGGACAAGTGGAAATGAGGTAATTCCGCTGGCGTTGTGCGCGGTCGCGGTAGGCGGTCGAAGGCTGCTGCGCAACTTTGCATTGGTTATCATTGGGCCCTATGGGTTCCAGGAGCCAATGCTGATGTACGCCGGTGGTGACGGTACGCAGCGCCGCGGACGTGACCACCATTTTCCATCTGTTCACTCACTTGCTACCTGACCTTCAACAGGAGAGGACCTACACTGCAAGTGCTGCTGTGACCTGTGTCTTGAAGTGACAATAGCTCATGTGTCTAGGGAAAGGGCCCCTGCCTTCACTGCGGAGGAGTTGGAGAAACTGGTCGATGGGATCCTACTCCAGTACACGTTAATCTACAGTCCTCCAGAGAAACAGGTGAGTAGTACACTGTGAGCATGATGCATGGGCCATGAATGTATGGAGTGCTGTGCATGTAAGCCACCTGTAGGGGAGGGGCAGAGGCGTCCTGGCCAGAGTGCTGCATGTAAGGTGGTCAATGTATGTGCGTCAGGGGATGGGAAGGAAATGGTGGGCCATGAGTGTGACGGTCCGGGCGGTTGACTAATTCCCTTTTCTGCTGTCTTTTCCATGCAGGTCAGCGCCCACCAGAAAAAGGGTATTTGGCGTGCCATCGCCAAGGAGGTCCGTAACCTGGGGGTCTTTGACAGGCCGAGTACCCACTGCCGCAAGTGGTGGGAGGACCTGTGCCGCTGAGCAAAGTAGACGGCGGAGGCCCAGCTGGGGCTGGCCTCCCAACGAGGTAGGGGTGCCTGTCGCACCATGACCCCCCTGATGTTCTGCATCCTGGTGGTGGCCTATCCGGAGTTGGATGGGCACTTGAAGGCATCACAGCAGCCACAAGGGGGTGAGTTCAGATTCTGAATCCTGACTTTGCGCTTTAAGAGGTACCTGGGTGGGGGTTGTGGGCTATGGGTGCCCCTAGGCCAGGATGAAGATGGCAGGGTAGGTCCCTTGATGGGCAGGCTCTGAAGCACTCCTACCCCAATAGTGTTAGTGGGCATCTACTACTGGGCAGTGTCCTGTGGGTTTCAGGTGTGCAGCTAATGACGTTAGGCATTGTACCCCATGGGCTGGTGACTATCTTAGTAAATGGTTCAGCATGGCCTAGTGCATAGGGCTGCTCCCTGTGTGTTGAGTACACCAACGGTAGTGGCGTTGCTGGCATTGACTCAGTGTATCCTCTGTCTCTCCCCCCTATTTGTTTTGTCACCCTGTCCTTGTGTGCATTAGCATCATCTGGCGGAGGAGCAGAGGCACTAGCAATGGGGGGAGCTGCATCCCACATGGGCTTGGAGGCCGAATCCACCGAGGGTGAGGGCACCAGTGCGATGGAGGCCGAGGGGAGCACTACGACGGGGACAGGAGGGGAGACCACAGACAGCGACTCCTCCTCAGATGGAAGCTCCCTGGCGGTGCCGGACACCTCTGTGCCCACCCCAACAACAGGTACAGCTGCCACTCCCCCTACCAGCACCACCCTCCCAGCAGCCCCTCAGCGTGTTTCCCTGTGCCCGCTCACCCAGGAGGGTGGGCATCTCCTTCGTCCCAGGCACCTCTGGCCCTGCCCCAGTCATCCCTGCTGCCCTCAGTGAGGAGACTATTGACCTCCTGAGATCCGTCACTGTTGTGCAGTCAACCATTCTGAATGCCATCCAGGGTGTCAAGAGGAATTTGCAACAAACAAGTGCATACCTAGAGGGCATTCACTCTGGTGTGGCAGCCCAACAGAGAGCATTTCAGGCTCTGGCCTCCGCACTGATGGCAGCCATTGTCCCTGTCTCTAGCCTCCCCCGTCCAACTTCCTCTGCCCGGTCCCAATCCCCTCAACCCCAGCCACACCCTCAGACCAGCATTCACACAAATCAACACACAGAAGTGGCTCAGGCAAACACATGCACCACACATCATCCCACAGGCACTCACACAAGCACCATCCAGATGCAGACACACCAACATCCACTGCCTCCACTGTGTCCCCCTCCTCCTTGTCGTCCACCTCCCTCCCAGTATCGTCTCCACTCACACCTGCATGCATTACATCCTCATCCACTACCTCCATCACCAGCACACCCATCACTACTCACCCCTCACTGGCAGTCACCACCCCCACATCCATGCACATGTCCCCTGTGTCCTCTCCCAGTGTGTCTGTGACCCCTCCTCCTAAAGTACACAAATGCAAGCACCTACCCACCCAACAGCCATCCACCTCACAACAGCATCCAGCCCATGCACCTTCACCCAAACTCAGCAGACAGACACCTCCTACAACCACTCCATCTTCCTCCACTCCTAAACCCTCTCCCTCTTCCTGCCCCAGTGTGTCTAAAAAGATTTTCCTGGCAAACATTTACCTCTTCCCTACCCCCCATCCTTCCCCTCAAGCCAGGGAGGCCAGAACCCAGGCCAGCACCTCAGCCACCAAGTCGGCGTCCGCTGTGGTACCTGCAACTAACAGAGGCTCAAAGGGGGCAACCATCAGGCCAGGCAGTGTGCCACCAAGCCCCTGCAAAGGACAAAACCATTCCGCCACCTGCCAAGATGAAGAAGGGGGCAACATGCAGCAAGGGCAAGGAGCACGACCCACCCAGCAAGGCCTCCTCCAAAACACCAGCTGCCAGAGCCAAGGTCACAACAGCATCTGCCAAGGTGAGGAAAGGGCAGAAAACCCAAGGCAAGGCCCTTCAGCGGTCGGAGCCTGCAGGTGAAAGCCTGGTGCCCACCCGCACAACCGCCAGCCCCGCCACCTGCACCGCGGGCAGGACTGCCAGCAGCCCTGCCGCAAGCACCGCTGCAAGCACCGCCGCAAGCGCTGCCACTTGCACCGCCACCAGCACCGCCGCTAGCACCACTACTGTCAGCAGCAGTATCCCCAGTGGGCAGCCGTTCGAGGCTGCAGAAGAAGGGCTGGAGCCTCCCTCCACTACAGGCAGCACCAGCACCTGCACCACAGCAAGCACCGCCACCTGCACAGCTGACAGTAGCACCACTACCTGCGGCAGCAGCCCCAGTGGGCAGCCGTCCAAGGCTGCATGAGATGGGCTGGCGCCTCCCACCACCACTGTCAACACCCCCACCAGCCCCGGCACTACCACCAGTTTGCAGCCTTTGCCGCCGCAGGATGGAGTCTAGCCTTGGCTCCATGGACTATCATGCAACCTGGTCCCTGCAAATCTTGTGCCTCAAACACGCAGGTGAGGGATTGTGAACTGCCACACCCCAAGTGCTGCATCACTGGGCACAAGGCCCCCTCCAGAACCAGTGGAGATATGCATCCTCTCACCCCCTCCTTGGCAGGATGAAGCACACTGGGCACAAGGCCCCCTCCAGATCCAGTGGAGATATGCATCCACTCACCCCCTCCTTGGCAGGATGAAGCACAATGGGCACAAGACCCCCTCCAGAACCAGTGGAGAAGCCATCCACTAGAGAGACTGTGGCTTTGCACTTCCCAGGACCAAGCAATGGGCAAACCACCCACTTGAGAAACTGTGGCTTTGCACTTCCCAGGACCAAGCAGTGGGCAAACCACCCACTTGAGATACTGTGGCTTTGCACTTCCCAGGACCAAGCAGTAGGCAAACCACCCACTTGGGAGAGTGTTTCTTTGCACTCCCCAGGACCAAGCAGTGGGCAAACCACCCACTTGAGAGACTGTGGCTTTGTGGCTTTGTACTCCCCAAGACCAAGCAGTGGGCAAACCACCCACTTGAGAGACTGTGGCTTTGCACTTCTGAGGACATCACTGTGGGTAAACCACCCACTTGGGAGACTGTGGCCTTGCACTCCCCAGGACATCACTGTGAACATGGAGCCCCCTCCAGGAGCAGTGGCGTTGTCCCATCTTCCGGCTGAGTTGCCCCCCCTTCCCCACCCCCCTGATGTGCCTGTGTGTTTTCGACCTGATGCCCCTGCAGTGTTCTCTCCGTATTGAGGCAGAAGTCAAGTGTGGGCTTGGCCCATGATTTTTGGCCCAGTGGTCCACGGACATTTGGAAAGGACAATGTACGGCCTTATGTACATGTTATATATTTTTGTAAATACTGTTTTTCTATTTGTTACGTATATCTGGCTATTTTTAATATATCACTGATTTGACTCACTTCATTTTGTCCTTGCGTTCTTCCAGGGGGTTACAGGATGTAAATGTAATGTTGTTGCATGTGTTTGTGTGTATGATGTTGTTTGTGAGGGTGGGGTGGGGGTGTGGCGTGTTGCGTGTGTGTGTCACTTTCCTTTTCCTCCCCCCTCCACTGTGTACTAGGTGCAGTACTCACTGTGGTCGTCGTCGCCACCTTTGGTATTCCTGGTAGATGAGGAGGTAGACCAGCATGGACAACACCTGTAACCCGGGTTCCATGGCATCTTGGTTCTTCTTTGAGTGTTGAGAGGGGAGTGGTTTCCCTTCTGTGTTCCGTTTCCGCCGTGCTTTTGATGGTGCTGGTACCGCCCTGGAAAAGCTGGCGGATTGGCGGGTTGTGATGGGGTGGGTGGTACATTGTCTTCCACCTGTCTGTTGGCGGTGACCACCTTGGTGTTTGTTGCTACCGCCGTGGCAGGCAGAGTGTTAAAGTGGATGTCTGTGTTGGTGGTTTCCGCCGTGGTCATGATCCCATTTTTGTTACCGTCGGCCTGTTGGCGGTATTACCACTGCTTTAACATCGACTGCCACGGTTGTAATGAGGGCCTAAGTCTTTTGCCAAATCTTCTAGCTGACCCGGTGATAGGCCATAAAGACATTATTCTCCCTCTGTGTTATTACGATAACTTTTCAAACCAGGTCACTTATCTTTTTTCTTTGTGAGATCATTATGTTGCCCTGAGACGGTGCTATATATTACCTTGCTGCTAGGGGAAGGTTTTGTTCAGGCCAAGCCTGCCTTAATATGCTTACAGTTGCTTCATACACCCTTGATCTGTTTAACCCAGCTCATTTTCTGGCAGGTACTTTACATATGAGGAATAGTAGAGTACCAATTCAGAGAGCAGATTTTGATTAACTAGTGTTTTGAGAATGCTACTTTTTATTATATAAATTGCATTTATGGTTTTTAGTCGCTAATTCTTTTGTAGGTCTTTTTTAAATGGGGTGAGTTACATTTTTAATTTTGTAAGGAGGGACTAGTTAGTTTTTGTATTTATAGGAATGTGATGATAATGAACATTTTACTAATATATTCTAATTTGTGTATGTCTTTAATTAATTGTTTTTAAATCAGAATAAAGAATATTGACTGGCTGACTGGTTTGGTCTCTGAAGAACCATCAATAAGAGTGGACCTAGCTGGTAAATTTTGGTTAAGTCTTTCAAGGGCAAATCATCTTCAGGAAAAATAATCACCCATCAGCCACTAAAAATTGCAAATTATCAAAATCAAGTTTACTAATTAGTTGAACACCCTCACTGTCTGCCACCACATACATCATCAATTATCACTCACAATCACTCAATAATATTTCATCATTAGTTGATGCAATAGTTGAAGTTACCTTTTCCAAGTGGTAGGTATACAATTGTACCTCCTCTTTGATGCAACCAACACAATGCAATTTTCTTGTAAATTAGTGATCTTTGAGGAAAGCCCTGCTAGGTGATGCAAAAAAAAGATAGGCATGGGATGGAGGCAAGCATTGTCTCCAGTGCTCTGAAGGGAATGTGGATGCTTCTTCACTACACACTGGTGCAATTCCAACCCGGCCATACATGTGGCTAAAAAATGTTGGGGCAGCATAAATCAGACACAAACATAATGTTCCACTGCTTAAATCTCCTTTTTGGGGGGGCAAAGAAAGACGTTTTACGATAAACATTTAAAAAGTATTATGATGGTACTCTTAGTCAGGGAAGTAGAGTTCATCATCAAAATCAGGTTATTTGCCCAGAAGTTGGTGAGCTAACACACTTGATTCTGACCAATCCTATCCTTCTCCTTTCTCCTCCTCCTGTGCTGGTTCATGAACTGTGTAATTGTGTGGTACAATTAGTTTGTTCATTTTGATCATGATCAATCTCTCCACATTTTTAGGTGAGATACTGGTACGTCTTACTGTGAATACCGCACCAGCTGCACTGAACAAATGCTCAGCAGGCACACTAGTTACAGGACAAGCCACATACTTTATTGTCAGCCTGCTGAGCACTGGCCATTGGTGTCTCTTTGCAAACCAATAAACCAATAGGTTTTGATTCACATAGACCTCTTTTGGGTCATCCAGGTACTCCTAGAACATCCTCTCTATGGCCATCAGTGCCTCCACTTGCTTGATCTCTTTTGCCATCACCTCTGCACTGTACTTAAGACCTGATACTGGAAACGAAGCAAATGCAGATGTTGGGGCCAATTCCTCTGTTCCTGTAGTTGTGGTTTTTGCTGGTGTTCTTGTTGCTGGTGTTGGCTGCCGTATGGCAAGACTGTCCTCTCTGGAAGTTGAAGTAGTACCCCAGAAATTCTGTGCAAGAGCAGGACTCTAGTAATTTCCAGCTGTTCTTCTTCCAGGCCTCCAGCTTGCTCACTTGTCCACCTTTCACATTTTGATAGATTCCATTAAAAAAAGGAATCAAAGTGGCCAGATTTCTTTTGTACCAATGATCAAGTACTGTGGCACAGATGTACTCATAGTACAATATGATATAATTTTGCAGCTTTGCATTACAAGCCAAGTGAAGGATTAAGCTATTAACCAAGACATGCACTTCTGCATTTTTGTTCACATCTACAACTGCGAATCTTCTTTTGCTGGTCCTGCAGCAAATGGAACAGGATATCTTGGCCCATTGTTCTGCCCTCCTTGCTAACTCAGAAGGGTATTGCATCTGTGTTAGGCATTTGACTAGGCCCTATTTGGTTGCTTCCATGGTGATATCTTTCCCAATTGCATCCCCTCCTCTTCGAATGACATAGTCATTGATCTGTCTGTACTGCTCAAACAGATGTTACAACATGTAATAGGTAAAGTTCCAAAGTGTTGGCACTTCCTATATCACGGCTTTAACTTGTACTCTGTTGGATCGCTGAATAATCCTCAACTGCTTCCAGGCTTTAAAAGAATCACTGAAACTAGTACAAATACTTCTGCATGTGGTCAGTACATTTTTTACTATGGCCCTCATTACAACATTGGCGGTAAATGCTGCTTACCGCCGTGCAGAAGACCACCAACACACCGCTGCAGCGGTGGAATTCCGCTACAGCTATCACGACCCACAGCTCGGAATCTGCCATAATACAGACACCCACACAAGTCTGCCACACCAAAGGTCAGTGATAAACTGGCGAAAACAAAACCTCCACCGTCACGCCAACAGGAACATGCCCGCACTATCACGACCCACGAATCCACGCGGCGGTCTTTCAACCTCGGTATTCCATTGGCGTGCACACCGCCGTGCTCAAAATACACACACATTTACAAAACACAACCACATTGGACAATTCGAAATACACACACCTGATACACATACACACACCACATCCACACACCCAATCCAATATAAAACACACACCCACAAACCCTAACTACCAAAAATTTCGAAAGGAGACCAGAGAGAGACACCACCAGAAACAACACGAGCATCCACAGACACACAACATCATCACTCACACAAAATCACGCACCTCAAACAACACACAACAACACATCCCCTCACACATCACAACACATACCACCTCACACATCACCCACACCACATCATGGCACCACAACAACACCCCAGGTTCTCTGAGGAGGAGCTCCGGGTCATGGTGGAGGAAATCGTCCGGGTAGAGCCACAGCTATTTGGATCACAGGTGCAGCACACTTCCGTTGCTAGGAAGATGGAGCTATGGCGCAGAATAATCGACAGGTTCAACGCAGTGGGACAGCATCCAAGAACTAGGGATGACATCAGGAAGAGGTGGAACGACCTACGGGGGAAGGTGCGTTCCGTGGTCTCAAGACACCAGATTGCAGTACAGAGGACTGACGGTGGACCCCCACCTCCTACCCCACAACTAACAACATGGGAGGAGCAAGTCTTGGAAATACTGCATCCTGAGGGCCTCGCAGGAGTAGCAGAAGGAATGGACTTTGGTAAGTCAACTCTTAACTATTATATCCCCCACCCTACCTGCATACCATCCCAAACCCCCACCCTCACCCTCACCCCATCACTCCAACACCTCACATATGTCCCACTATCACAACCCACCCATCCCAACACCAAGGCCTGCATGCAACACCAAAGCAGGGACACCCATCACCAAAGCATGTCCACTACAGATGCCCACACAGACCCCAAACCAAATATCACACAAGGACCTGGACAAGAATGCAAGCACTGGAGTACAGGGTCACTGACCCATTGCACACGATGGCACACACAGATGCAATAATCATGCCTTTACACCCCTGCAGGACCTCTACCCAACGTCACTGGACAGGAGGTTCCAGACATATCCAGTCCCCCCACAGAAGAGGCCCACTGATGACAGCATCTCTGCACAACTGGATCAAGATGACCAGCCCGGCCCATCTGGGACCTTGGGACAGTCAGTTCCCCTGACACTGGCACAAGCCACCACAGAGCCTCCCCCTCAGGAAACACCAACACAGCACCCACCCAGCGGGCCCATCCCTCTGTCCCCAGGACACGTCAAGCAGCAGTGTGTCCACCACTACAGGGAACCCAGGCAAACCCACCACCCCAAGAAATTCAGGGACCTGAGGGCACTGGCAGTGGGCACACGGTTCAGGGGACAGAGGAACAGGAAAACAGGGGAACTGGGAGGACAGTTGTGCGACAGGGGGAGGACAGGCCCAGGGAACCCACTCTCAATGATGCCCTCTCCAACATCATGGGAGCATACCATCATTCCCAGGAGACGATGGCAACGGTACTGGCCAACTTTCAGTGGACCCAGCGGTTGCAGGAGGAACACTATCTGGGGATCAGGGAGGAACTGAAGTCCATTAACACCACCCTGGTCACCATTGTAGGGGTATTGAAGGACCTTGTCAACACCATGACGGACACTGTGGCACAACAAGAGGCCCCTGACACTAGCCTGGATGATGAACAGCCCTCCATTTCCGCCGGCGCTAGTGGACAGAAGGTACCACCACAGGACCACGACACCAGCACCCCACCCCCTGCAGATGGAGAGCCACCCTGCAAACGGTCCCTGAGATTTAGGAACAAGACAGAGAACATTGCCAAGACCCCCACCAGGAAATGAGACCCCCCTGAATGTCACCCTTCTGTCCCACTTTGTCACCCTGTCCATCCATCAACTGCCCTTGCTCCACTTCCTATGCCCATTTGGACAGTGCACCTGTGAAACAAATAGACTGGACTCTGCCATGGATATTCCTCCACCATCACCCCTACCCATTTTACACCCCCCTCCACTTATTTGCACAGAAATAGACACACATCAATCACAAAACAATCTGGAGTCAGTCTGTGCTTTCACTAATGTGTAATTGCAATAACCATGGAATATAGGAATGTCAATTTAATTGTCCACATACCGATGAAACACAGCTGTATGTCTGGAGGAAATATAGCTGAGGGCACAAAGTGGGACCCACATCTGTTAAATGGAAAGGCAAAGTGACAAGTCAGGGTCCATACACTGGGTGAAAATGACAGTATTATGTTAGCTCAAAAAAAAGTATGAGATGTGTGAGGCAGTGACATCTTCTTACCTGTGTGTCACTGGAAGTATTGCTGGATAACGTTGTTTCTGTTGTCAATATCCTCTTCTTCTGCCTCCTCTTCTTCACTGTCCACAGGCTCCACAGATGCCACAATACCTCCAGCTGGACCATCCTCCTGCAGAAAAGGCACCTGTTGTCGCAAAGCCAGGTTGTGCAGCATACAGCAGGCCACGATGATCTGGCACACCTTCTTTGGTGAGTAGTAGAGAGAACCACCTGTAATATGGAGGCACCGGAACCTGGCCTTCAGGAGGCCGAAGGTCCTTTCGATCACCCTCCTAGTTCGCCCATGCGCCTTTTTGTAGCGTTCCTCTGCCCTTGTCCTGGGTTTTCTCACTGGGGTCAGTAGCCATGACAGGTTGGAGTACCCAGAGTCACCTGCAAATTTCGAGGGACAACTGTTAGACACACACTAACCCGTAGGGACAACCGCACATCCAGACGCCTATTCACACTATATATGGTCCTTGTCCTCACCTATTAGCCACACACGGTGCCTCTGGAGTTGCCCCATCACATAAGGGATGCTGCTATTCCTCAGAATGTAAGCATCATGCACTGAGCCAGGAAATTTGGCATTCAAATGGGAGACGTACTGGTCGGCCAAACACACCATCTGCACATTCATCGAATTATAGATTTTCCGATTTCTGTACACCTGTTCACTCCTGCGTGGGGGTACCAATGCCACATGTGTCCCATCAATGGCACCTCTGATGTTGGGGATATGACTCAGGGCATAGAAGTCACCTTTCACTGTAGGCAAATCCTCCACCTGCGGGAAAACGATGTAGCTGCGCATGTGTTTCAGAAGGGCATACAACACTCTGGACAGCACGTTAGAGAACATTGGCTGGGACATCCCTGTTGCAATGGCCACTGTTGTTTGAAAAGACCCACTTGCCAGGAAATGGAGTACTGACAGGACCTGCACTAGAGGGGGTATCCCTGTGGGATGGCGGATAGCTGACATCAGGTCTGGCTCCAACTAGGCACACAGTTCATGGATTGTTGCACGATCAAGTCAGTAGGTGACTATTACATCTCTCTCTTCCATTGTCGACAGGTCCACCAGCGGTCTGTACACCGGAGGATGCCGCCATCTCACCACCTGCCCCAGCGGAAGTGCCCTATGGAGGAGAACAGCGAGCAGAGAGTCAGCCTACACTGAGGTATCACAAAATGTAATTTTCACACATTTATTAATCCGCAATGTGCCTGTTACTGTGTGTATGCAAAGCCTAGATAGGTGTGATGCAGTTATTATTAATGCCATGTGGCCCCCTGAAATGGCGGCTGCCTGACTTGTAAGGTGGGACAAGGGCATATGAGGTAACTGCGCTGGCATTCTTCACCGTCGCTGTAGGCGGTCGAAGACCACGGCGCAATCCTGCATTGGTTATCATTCGACCGTATAGGTCCCAGGAGCCAATGACAATGTATGCCGGCAGAGACGGTATGCACCGCTGTTGACGTAACCACCATTTTCTGTCTGTTCACTCACTTGATACCTGACCTTCAACAGGAGAGGACCTACACTGCAAGTGCTGCTGTGACCTCAGTCTGGAAGCAACGATGGCTCATGTGTCTGGGGAAAGGGCCCCTGCTTCACTTCGGAGGAGTTGGAGAAATTAGTGGATGGGGTCCTCCCCCAGTACACGCTACTCTACGGTCCTCCAGACAAATAGGTAAGTACACTGGGAGCATGCTGTATGGGCTATGCCTGTGTGGAGAGGGGTGGATGTAAGAAGGACGTGCCACATGGCAAGGGTAGGGATGGGGGCCAATGACTGTGACTGTGCAGTTGATAATAAGTTTCTCTTCCCCCTGTACATTTCATGTAGGTCAGCGCCCACCAGAAATAATATATTTGGCGTGTCATCGCCAAGGACGTCCGGACCCTGGGGGTCAACCACAGACGGAGCACCCACTGCCGGAAAAGAAGGGAGGACATTCGCCGCTGGAGCAAGAAGACGGTGGAGGCTCAGCTGGGGATGGCCTCCCAACGTGGGAGGGGTGCCCGTCGCACCATGACCCCCCTGATGTTCCGGATCCTGGCGGTGGCCTACCCGGAGTTGGATGGGCGCTGGAGGGCATCACGGCAGCCACAAGGGGGTGAGTACACTCTCATCCTGCTGATTTTGCACGCAGTGGAGGTGTCTGGGTGGGGGAGGTGGGCTGTGGGTTTCCCTAGGCCAGGGCGAGTTCCGTAGGCAAGGTTCCTCCGTAAGGCAGGCCATGTGGCACCCCACCCCACCTCTGTAGAGTGCCAAGTACACCTAGTCATGCCCCTGTGTCATCCATGTGTGCAGATGACATCCATAGCCTAGTAGGCCATTTCCCAGGAATTGAACAGTGGAGCCCAAGAGCACGGCGTAGTGCAGGGGGCTTCTGTGTCTGTCGTGTCCGCCAACGGTAGTGGTAATGCATGCACTGAACATGTCATTCTTCTGTCGTCCCCCCACTTTTTGTGGTCTCCCTGTTCTTGTGTGCATTAGCATCATCAGGCAGAGGAGCAGTGGCACTGGAGCACGAGGGGGCTGCATCCCACATGGCCATGGAGGGCTACACTCGGACTTCACTAGTGGGACGGAGGGCGAGGGGAGCTCCACGGCAGGGACAGGAGCTGAGACAGCGACACAGACTCGTCCTCTGATCGGAGCTGCCTTGTGGTGGTGGCAACATCTGTGGCCCCCCCCCCATCTACAGGTACAGACACCACCCCCCCACCAGCACCGCCCTCCCAGCAGCCCCTCAGCCTTCGCCCCATGCCTGCTCACCCGGGAGGGTGGGCATCACCTTCGCCCCAGGCACCTCAGGCCCTGCTCCAGTCACCCCTCCTGCCCTCAGTGAGGAGGCCATTGACCTGCTCAGGTCCCTCACTGTTGGGCAGTCTACCATTTTGAATGCCATCCAGGGTGTCAAAAGGCAGTTACAACAAACCAATGCATTCCTGGAGGGCATTCATTCTGGTCAGGCGGCCCTTCAGCGAGCTTTTCAGACTCTGGCCTCAGCACTGATGGCAGACATTGTCCCTGTATCTAGCCTCCCCCTCCAAGTTCCTCCACCCAGACCCAATCCCCTGTACCCCAGCCTATCAGAAGCACACCTCTAGACCAGCATGCACATACGTCAACACACAATGGAAGCTCAGGCAAACATAAGCACCACACATCCCACAGGCACTCACGTAAGCATCACACACATGCAGACACACCAACATCCACTGCCTCCACTGTGTCCCCCTCCTCCTCATCTTCCTCCTCCCTCCCAGTCTCGTCTACACTCACACCTGCATGCACTACATCTACAGCCACTACTGCCATCACCAGCACACACACCACCACACCCGCTCACGTGCAGTCACCACCCCCACTACCATTCACATGTCCCCGGTGTCCTCTCCCAGTGTGTCTGTGAGCCCACCTCCCAAGGTACACAAACGCAGCCACACACCCACCCAACAGCCATCCACCTCACGACAGCCTCCAGCGCATGCACCTTCACCCAAAGTCAGCAAACGAACACCTCCTACAACCACAACCTCTTCCTCCACTCCCAAACCCCCTCCAGCTACCCATCCCAGTGTCTCCCAAAAACTTTTTCTGTCCAACCTTGACCTCTTTCCCACACCTCCCCCACCCCGTCCGTCTCCTAGGTCCCGAACTAGCACCTCAGCCACCACATCTCCGGGACCAGTGGTGCCTGTAGTCACCGGAATATGGAGTGCACCGGCCACCAGGGCAGCCAGTGTGGCACAGAGCCACAGCACAGACAGTCCCCCACCTGTGAAACATCAGAAGTTGGCCAGTGCCCGGCGGGAGAGGGGGAAGACTCCAGCCACCAAAGCCGCTCACAGGGGTCCCGGTGGGAGTGTGGAGTCAGCTGTGACACCTTCAAAGGTGGGGAAGGGCCGCAAGAAAGCAGGAAAGTCTGGGAAGAGTAGCACGACAGAGGAGACCACCATCATCCCCGCTGCCCAGGAGGCCACAGCCATCATCCCCGCTGACCAGGAGACCACAGCCATCATCCCCGCTGACCAGGCGGCCACAGCCATCATCCCCGCTGGGCCAGAGAGGACCGCCAGCACAAGACTCCACTGAGTCTGTCACAGGCAGAATGAAGCACTCTGGGCACCATGCCTCCTCCAGAACCAGTGGAGAGATACATCCACTACCTCTGTCCTTAGCAGGATGAAGCCCTCTGGGCACAAAGCCCCCTCCAGAACCAGTTGAGAGATACATCCACTACCTCTCTCCTTAGCAGGATAAAGCACTCTGGACACCATGCCCCCTCCAGAACCAGTGGAGAGATACATCCACTACCTCTGTCCTTAGCAGGATGAAGCACTCTGGGAACCATGCCCCCTCCAGAACCAGTGGAGAGAAACATCCACTACCTCTGTCCTTAGCAGGATGAAGCACTCTGGGCACAAAGCCCCCTACAGAACCAGTGGAAAGATACATCCACTACCTCTGTCCTTAGCAGGATGAAGCACTCTGGGCACCATGCCCCCTCCAGAACCAGTGGAGACTGTTATCCACTTGAGAGACTGTAGCTTTGCACTCTCCAGGATTGAACAGTGGGCAACCCACCCACTGTAGAGACTTGAGAGACTGTGGCTTTGCACTCCCCAGGATTGAACAGTGGGCAACCCACCCACTGTAGAGACTTGAGAGACTGTGGCTTTCCACTCCCCAGGATTGAACAGTGGGCAACCCACCCACTGTTATCGACTTGAGAGACTGTGGCTTTGCACTCCCCAGGATTGAACAGTGGGCAACCCACCCACTGTAGAGACTTGAGAGACTGTGGCTTTGCACTCCCCAGGATTGAACAGTGGGCAACCCACCTACTGTAGAGACTTGAGAGACTGTGGCTTTGCACTCCCCAGGATATGGCAGTGGGCATGTGGCCCTCTCGTAGATTTGGCGTTGTGCACTCAACCCGCTGAGGTGTCCCCCCTTTTCCTTCCCCTGAGGTGCCTGCTTTATTGGTATCTGATGCCCCTTCAGTGTTCTCTCCGTCATGGTCAGGGATCTTGTGTGGGCCTCGCCCATACTGTGTGGGCCCAGTGTTCCACTGACTTAATTGGAGCACTACCTGGACTACTATGCTTGGTGTATATTTTGTAAATGGTATATATATATATATTTTTGCCTACTTGATTTTAATATATCAATGGTTCCACTAATTTCCTTTTGTCTTTGCATTCTTCCGGGGTGGTTGGGGGATGTGACTACCATGTATTAATATGTATTAGTCTGTGTGTTGTAGTGGGTGAGGGTGGGGGTAGGGGTGTTGCGTGTGTGTGTCCCTGTTTTTTCCCTCCCCCCTCCCCTGTGTCGTAGGTGCAGTACTCACTGTGGTCTTCGCCGCTGGCGTTCGTGCTCCTGGTAGAGGAGCACGAAGACTATCGCAGGGAGAATTTGGAGTTCCGGCTCCATGGTGTCCTAGTTCCTCGTGGGGTGTGTAGAGGTGAGCGTTTTCCATTCGGAATCCTGTTTCCGCCGTGTTTTTATCTGCAGTGAAGCCGCCCCGGAAAAGGTGGCGGATTGGCCTGTTGTGATACTGTGGGTGGTACTTTGTCTTCCGCCTGCCTGTTGGGGGTGTCCGCCGCGCTGTTTGTTTGTACCGCCGTGGCGGTCGGACTGTTAAAGTGTCTGCCTTTGTTGACAGTTTCCACCATGGTCGTAATTGCAAACTTTTTACCGCCGGGCTGTTGGCGGTCTTACCGCCGCTTTAACACCGACCGGCAGGGTTATAATGACCACCAAAGCCCTTAAATCTAAAGGTATATATTCAGCAGACAAAAAAAATGATCCTTTCACCTCAAATTCCTAGTGAAACGTGACCAGGAGAATGATGAAGCACTGGGTGGAGTCTGCTGGATAGGAAGAAGAAGTCACTGGGGCACTTCCTTTCTATTGGAAAAAAGTAAAAAAAGGCTTTTTGCACTAAAAAACAACATGAACTGTCTGTAGGAGTAAAAAATCCACTCAAAAATTTGATTTTGAATAGATATATCTGCTTCTCGAGGATCACCCACTTTTGCTTGTGCTCGTGGGTGGCACTATAATGGGGATGTCGCGACCATAAGCTGCGGGCACGAAATCTCACGAGCAATCACAGGTGACCTGATACTATTGTGCTGTTCATGAGCAAAAGCTAAAAACAATTATTACACATGCTAATAGAAGAAACACGTCTGTCATCTGAATTTTAAGAACTCCTGTTTCTTCCACATAGAGTGAAGAGTCAAAATTCTGCGAGTGGAGCAAATTTATTGCCTGGGCCTAGAAATGGGTATGCAATCCAAGGAAGATTCCAGAAAGCTATAAACTTCTGAAAACTAGACAAAGGGTAATTTGTGTAGATCTTTCAAGGTTTTTCCAGAGAAACAAAAGAAAGTCTATTTGTGACACATTTTGTCACAATGATCCATTTGAAAAAGCAATATACCATTACATCTGCTAGAACAGTGGTACTCATAGTACGGCCCGTGGGCCATTTGCGGCCTGCCAGACCTTTCCATGTGGCCCGCATGTGGAAAACAGGCAGGCACAGCAGCCATTATTTTGACTGTGTTCGTTCCTTGGGGGTCACATTCCAAGTGGAAAAAAAAGGTAAATGAGCATGCTTGGAAAATTAGTGTCCACCTGTTCACTTGCACCTCCCCCCCACTCAGTGACATCACTTACTTGTGACCAAAATTGGAAAAGGCTTAGAAAAAAGGAGCATGCAGGTATTTGAAATCCTTTCCAGCCCAGCACAGACATCGTGTCTTACCTGCCCTCAGCCTTTACACTTCCCCGGCATAGCTCCACAGCTGTACATTTTTGCCAACCCTACCTCACCACCGGAGTCAGCCAGTACTTGACTTCTTCTCAGTCCATGGGTCACTTCCAGAGAAAGTCCAACTCATGCATCTCACCGAGGATCTGCAGCCAGAGTTTCATTTTTGATAGTAAGTCAGCTTGCCAGGAGATGGGAGGTGCCTGGAGAACAGTGAGGTAGGGGAAGGGTGTATTTGCTGAAGTGAGGGTGGGAGTTCCAGGGGGTAGAGAAGGTGATTGTAAGAATCCAGATGCATGATTTTGAATAAGATTATTATAAAATTCCAATATTTTGAAAATTAACAAGGAAATAAATCTCTTTGCTTGACCCATTTTAACCTGTACTTTTTTTTGGGGAGGGAACTTTTTTCCAAAGGAGGCTCAGCTTGTAAGGGCTTGTGTTCTGGTGTGGTTCTGGTGTAGCATGCAGCATTGCGGTACTGCTGTTTTGCTATTTGACCATGTGATCATGAAAAGTAGTTTACTTGCAAAAAGTGGCAAATTCACTGTATTGTATTAGGCAGACTTATTTTCGGATCTGGGGCAGAAAGCAACAGAATCTCAAAATGATTTTGTTTCTTGAGGTATGGCTGTCTTTTTAATTGTAACGTAGGAAAGGTTTTGTGAGAGAAAATGCCTTTTTTATTTGTTACTGTGCGTTTTGTCATGAACTGGATTGATGGTATGTGTTTTAACACTCCTTTATCATGCCAGTTTGTTTCCTAATCTTGCTGTGCCTGTGGATTGCCTACAGTAAAGCCACAGCAAAAACATGGTCTGTGTTGTCCTGCAAGTTAGGAACATCCCTTGCCTGTCGCTCTGTGATAGTTTGGTGAGGATCTGGACAGCACTGCAAAGGAATGCATGATTTCTAGTTCAGCAAAGCTGTTTCATTTACCAGGTGCTTAACTATGGGCAGAACAGCTGGAACTATGTGATGGTGTGGCCACAGCGATTTTTGCATAAATCTAGATTTGCCTCATTTGCTTCATATTCCATCATCTGGAGCATAATGTGCAGATTTTAGCAAAAAAACTTGTTTCTAGCTCAAACGGTTCAAAAGTCACTAAATAGGCAGCAACATCTGTTACTGCACAATGAAAGGCTCTTTGCAAAGATGAACTTGTCACTGTGTCCTTCCTTATTGCTGTATTTAGGTTTAAAAGGTACTAATGAGGTGCAACGAATGCCCACACAGTGTTACCAAGTTTACAAATAATAAAATAGTTATGTTATCCTACTACAAAATGTCCTACATTATGCTGCATAATGTGCCTCTTTTTGCTGCATAATTTACTCAACCCTGAGGCATAGTTAGGCCCTCTCCTGCCACATAATCCCACTGGCCCTGACTATGGGGCATCTCTCCTAAACATTTAGGTGGGCTTTTTACAATGTTAAGACTTTACATGCTCAACCATACACATTGGATTGACCATATACTTGAGTGCCCCATTCTGAAGCATGAGCACATGTGGTCCTCAGATATGTACTACAGGTTTTGTGAGATGTGAGTTTAACAGAGCTGCTTTATTAAGTTAGGCTAGACACAAGCCCAACATGCCTATAGGTGGGATAGCCATGTGTGTGCACACTTGGACTATACACCATACTTCATACATCACACCTTGGCTGTGGGTTATCTGAGGTCTCCACAACTAGACAGCATATATGTTTGCCTGACTCCTTGTTTTATGTTTCAGTCCAATATTACTGAGAAAGGGACTCAAGGCATGGCACCACACTGAAGTGCAATGTTACACATTAGAAAGCATGTATGGCAGTGCAGCAGCTCTAAACATGGTTGCAGGTTTTTAGTTAGCAGCTTGCTAGCCAGAGTGCATCAGCCATGCCCAGGTCTAGAAACGACTGGCTTGGTATGGGGACCTCAGTTTTAGCCTGGTTAGGTTGTTTACCTAATTTTGTTAAAATGTAGTAACCTACAATTTCCTCTGGGCCCAAGTCAGTCCTTGTCTCTTCACATGGTTACTCAGGAAATCTTTCTAGCATCCACAGTCCTCCCGCAGATAGCCCCCTGTGCTCAGTGTGCAGTGAAAAGAGACCTTCTTGGAATCTATTTCCCAGCCCAATCGCATGCACAGAAGGTTTTGCTGCAGATATTGTGTACCAGCAAATGTGACAGTGATTTTTCTCCCAGGTTGTTTTCCACTTTTTCCTCTTTTGACACCAGTGGGATTGTGGATGCAGGTGGTAGCTGACAGCTACAAATACTGCAGCATCATGGTGACTTGAATTGACTAGGAGGTCTTAGTTTCAGGAGGCTAGTCCTGATAGGCCGTGGGGATACAAATTCATGATAATGAAGACCATGCCTTGCGGTAATACCAAGGTCATCTGAAGAGAGCATCATGTGCACATTGAGGGCGAGCCCTAACTCTGAACAGACAGAAAATTCCAACGCTGGTGCCGTGGGGGGAAGAAGTTGCACTAGAAGTATGTTGGAGACATTCCAATGCAGGGTGTTTGCAGGAATTGTAATACCTTTTTAGAGAGTCTCATTGCTCAAAAAATATAATTTTGGATATGTATCTCTTTACATTGGGGTAGATTCACTTAACTTTGACGCATCGCAGAAAGGGAGGGTGCTGCTTAGTGTCAAAGGGAGAGAACAGAAACATGCCATGTTTATTAAGATATCGCACAGCTCTGTTATTGTGTGGCGCTAGCACACTTCTGGTGGCCTAGCACCAACACAGACACCCTTGTGCCACGATGCAAAGGTGTCTGCGTTGTGGTCAGAATAGTTTTTGGTCAGGAAGGCAAACCTCCCTGCACAAAAGCTATTCTTAGAGGCTTATTGCTGTTTCTGTGTGCTGCAAAATGAAGCTCACATGCAAAGAGGAACTAACAAGGAAAAATAAAGATATTTTTCCTTGTTACACCAGCTTCAGGTATATTCACCATTTTGGCACAAACCCATGTTGACTGACTTTAGTATATATGGGTTTGCATCAAAATACATAGGTGGGTGTATGTGAATGTCCATACTTCACCCATTTAATGCCTCCCCAATGTAAGGCAAGGCACTGCCTTGTGTTACTTTGTGGTTTTAACTCCTGTGCAAAACCACGTACATTTTGATTTGCATGACTTTGTAAATTTATAGTATTAAGAAGGGTTGGTCTCATGTTCTTTCTTGTTTCTTTCCACTAATGCTCGCAGGTAAGGATGGCTGCATATGAGAAATGTGATACCAAGATGTACCATTTGTGAATCTGTAATATCTAGTTATAAGCTGAAATACATGACTACATCTACATTTGTGTAAATAGGGCACTGTCAAAACATACAGTGAAAATTGAATATTCAATGTGGACATTTCAATATTTTTAACACCACATTTTATTTCCAATTATGTTCCCTCCAAATAGCAGCAAACAAGTGTCACCTCATTGGTTGTGTGTAGAGATCTGTAACTGAAGTGGAGTGGAGCCATTGGTTGTGAGGTAAGGTTGAGCCATTGGTCGTGAGATGGGGTCGAACCATTGGTCGTGAGACAGGGTTGTGCCATCGGTCGTGAGATGGGGTCATGCCATCAGTAGTCAACATAAAGCCTGTTTTCCTCACACTGCTCAGAAGGAACCCAACAGAAATAAATGGCATACAGTCCGGTGACAAAGTCTTGCAAAAGACCCAGATCCATACACAGTGAACATAAGGTGTTCCAGGCTTCCTGGGAATAAGAATAACTCTTTGTGGACTGTCTAAAAGATAAAGCTACTTGCCTCCTGTGCAAAAACAAGGTTAATCTCCTCAAATATATAACCTGGAGTGGCACTACAAATCCTGGCATTCTAACTTCACAGAAAACTTCCCAACATCCTCAAAATTACATTCTGCAAAAGTGGCTCACTGAAGCAAGCCCTATTATCCCAGCAAAAGCTCATTCAGTATCAGATGAAAGAATCTGAGGCTGTAACTGAGGCATCTTTCCAAATATGCTACTTGCTTGCAAAACATAAAAAAAGGTTTACAGAGGCAGAGCTGGTTAAGAAATGCTTTCCCTCTGCAGCAGACTTTTTGTTTTTTAACTACTCTAATAAATCTAACATTATGAAGGGAATAGGGGCAATACAACTATCTGATTCCGCATTACCTGTAGGATTGAGTCAATGGCTGACAATGTTCTAGAACAGGTTATTAATATAGTCAAAGTGTCCCATTTCCTTGGGATTGCTTTTGATGGGTCAACATATGTAAGTGATGTGGCTCAGTTAATGGTTTCGGTGAGGTTTTTAGAACAAGAAATCATTCCAAAGGAAGAGCTCCTCTGCCTTTTGCTACTGCATGGTCACACAAGTGTAGAGGTTGTATTGAGCTGCATGCGTAATTTCTTTGAATCTCATCACCTGACATTTAACAATTTTGTAAGTATCACTACAGATGGGGCATCCTACATGATTGGACAGGAGATGGGCTTTGTATCTCGGTTAAGAAAAAATCTTCCATTATGCACTTTCATTGACTATCATTGCATAATCCATCCGGAAGCATTGTGTGCAAAAATAAAACAGGGACAACTAAATGTTCTATGAAGCAACTTGTAAGAATCGTCAATTTTATTCAAGCAAAAGCACTCAACCCCAGACCTTTCAGATCACTGTTGCAGGATGCAGAAACTGAATAAACACACCTGTTGTTACACACTGAAGTAATGTGGATGAGCAAAGGTAGAGTTCGAGAGAGTTTCATTACTTTGCTTCTAGAAATTGAAACAGTTTTTAATCAGTTGATTACAGTCCTTCCCAGAACTGTATGACTTGCAATGGCTCACCAAGCTCCATTTTCTGAGTGACATTTTCTCACATTTTAACACTCTCAATCTAGCACTTCAAGGTAGATAGAAACTTGTGTCCTCAATGTTGAGTTCCATGTATTCTTTCAAAGGTAAACTTAACCTGTTCAGAGAGCAGCTGGAAGATGGCGATATCATATATTTTCCCAAATTGAAGGCCTTAACCCAGAGGATTGAAAAAGCTGAAGAAATGTTGTTGAGTCTCAAACTGTGTGCTTATCTGGAGGAAATTTCTCTGGAGTCCTCACCCCACTCTTCAGGCATGCAGAAAACCTGTGGATGGTTGGTGCAAGGAATCTTGAAGCTGTTGAACTTCTTGGTTTGAAAAGGGCACAAGCTGAGAAGGACCTAATTGAAACGCTATGCCTCTCTGTGCTTGAGCCCTCTTTCTTGGGGAAGGAACCAGAAGATTTCTGAAAAAGTGTGTCCTCTGCAAAATCTCCTCTTCTCTTTACCTTGGCACACAAAATAGTATGTATGTTTGGCTCCACATATGTATGCGAGGGTTTCTTTTCCACAATGGGTGTTCTAAAAAGTAAACTAAGAAACAAACTGACTGATGCACAAGTGGATCACCTCTTGAGACTTGCAATTTTTCGAAAAAGTCCCAGACTACAGGAAAATAATTGTGGTGATGAAGTGTAAAATTAGCTCATAAATGCTTTCCTTTGTAAAAGACTTTTCCTGAATCCTGTGTGCCTTTGTACTGACTGCTCCACATTCTTCTCTAAAGAGCCTTCAAATCAGAGTAGCATTCCTTGTGCAGCAACATTATTGAGAGACTTGAACTGCAACTCTTGCATGCTAGGAACATTCTGTATGTCTTCTTCACTTAATCTATTCATGTGTGATATGAAGAAACTAGTTATATCTTAGCTACTTTCTATCTTTGTCTTTTTGAAAATCAATGTAATTGATGTTTTTCCAACATTGACACTGGTACCTAAGCTGAATGCTACTCTTTAATCAGAATAGAAGACATTTGTATAAGTGTTGGGTTGAATGTACTTTCCATTGACAGAAGTTATCATCCTTACATGAATGTGTATGATTTATACCACAAGGTGCACATTTTCTAAAAATTAGTTGAGCATCCTTTGGAATGGTTAAATGTCAAACATATTCACATGTTTATTTCAAAATGCAGCATTCCTTCAATCTTTTGAATAGTTTATTTAAAGAAGTACTTTGTGAATCCTATGCATGGTTTTACGCCACATGGTAAAATTTGTCCGCCAAACTCCCCACCATTCCAAGTACTTCCTAGCTTAGCCCAACCCCAAATCACCCAGCCCCCCACCCCAGCCACACTCCACCTATAACCCCCCCCCAAAGGCTGTCATCTGTGTGGCACCCAGTGATACCCCAGACTGTGCATTTCGACCCCTGAGGGAATGTTTGTGAGTACCCATGTGGTTGACCCTTCTGGTTGCAAGACTATAGAGGTTTTGTGGGTTTTCCAAGAATGTACTTTTCATTGACAGAGATTATCATCCTTACATCAATGTGTGTAATTTATATCACAAGAAGCACATTTTCTAAAACAATTGTTGAGCATCCTTTGGAATGGTAAAATTTCAAACATATTCACATGTTTATTTCAAAATGCAGCATTCCCTCAATCTTTTGAATACTTTATTTAAAGAAGTACTTTGTGAATGCCATGCATAGTTTTATTCCACATGGTAAAATTTGTCTCCCAAACTCCCCACATTCTAAGTCCTTCCTAGCTTAGCCCACACCAAATCATCAAGCTCCCAACCCCAGACACATCCCACCCATAAGCCCCATCCCCGGCTTGTAGTTACCCATACTAGCATGAGAATTAGAGGGCATTTCTCAACTCACTCTGCAATATCTTAATGTACTGGGTCAGGGCAGACACCTGGTACACTGGTTAGTCGATTCATTGCACACTCACACTGCACCATCATTTGTATTCCTCCACAATCACTGAGTACAGACAAAGAATAGACTGCAATACTGGGAAGACCACTTGATATTCCTCATAATGCATGTTTCTGTCTCATCCAGTTGTATATTGTACACATGCCTACCTCACTCCAGCCTAAATAAACTGGTATTTTCACCACACAGATGCTGCTTGTCCACAATGCTGTTTAGTAGATGCAGACCTACTGCACATGCTCCGGGCCTGTACACATTTATACCAATACTGACAGGGAGTGACACAACATCTGTCTGATTGTATGGAGAGGGGACTCTTAACCACAGCATGTCCCCTGGGAGCATAGACTCCCATCCCTCTTTAGGGACTTCAGCGTTCTGTTAGCTGAAAGGCTCATAACTTGCAGGTGGAAATTGCCTACCCCTCCATCCCTCATGGCCTGGATACAGTTGCTTACTGCCTTGACACAGGCGGAAAGTGTTGCCCTACACTGGGAACATAATTTTGGACTTCGCAAATATCCATAGCCACTCACTGGGACTCTATAATGACTGACCAACAAAATGATACACATGCTGCTTCTGCAACATAGAATGACCCATTCATCGGAGGGGAGATGCTGACAGAGGGGGAACAACGTGTACCCCACCAGGGGATGAACTTCATAACGCAACACATCTTAACACGTCTCATCCAGATTCAGGATCCACCTAAACTATCAAGATATACAGAAAATCTCTCTGTCTTCAATAACTTCCCTCATTCTTGGTTAAACTGTACAAGTTCGTTTGACAGGGATATGGTTCTGAGGTCCTGTTTGTTTCTAATTGTTACTGTTCTTGTTATCTTCAGGAAAAATGCACAACAAATATGTGAAACTGTTTGTCTCTGAGACTTTGAAAGCCCCTTTGAGGCATAGGCTTGAATCCACCACAACTAGTTATTATATGTACAGACTCCTGTCTCTTTTGTACACTGCAAAAATATACTTTTTGTATCCACCAGTAATATATTGTTACCCCACTTCTCATGGTAAGATGCAATCGTTATTTATATAATGGTGTGCGCTCCTGTTATTTGTTCAGACAGATTGAAAAATGTAAAATGCAATAAACAGGCTTAAACAAAAATAGAGGACATTTCTTAAAATGCCTTCTTTCTTACACACTGGCTTACATTTGTAAAGCACAGTTGTTTTACAATTCTGTTGTCCCCCAATAAAAATGGTACCACACTTGTGTGGGTAAGGCTAGTACCCATGACAGGAAAGGCCCAAAAAAGCAACAGGAAAACAGTAAATTTAAAACTGACCCTTTTGTTGCAACATGCCTAGTTGTGGTTTGTGGGCCCTAGCTCAGCAGGCACCTAGGGAAACCTTGCAAACATGAACATTTTTGGAAACTAGACACCTACAGGAATCCAGGATGGGGTCACTTGCGTGGCTCTCACCAGGTTGTGTTGCCCAAAAACAAAAAAAAAACACATTTTCCTCACAATTCTGTGATGGAAATTTCTGGAATCTACTGGGAGCCACAAACATCCTTCCACTCAGCATTCCCTTAAGTCTTCTGATAAAAATTATGCCTCAATTGTGTGGGTAGGCTAGTGTCCATGACAAGTGGCCAAAACGCAACATTGACACGTCACATTTTTCCACTAAACACTGATGCTATTTTTGCAATGTGCCTGGCTGTGGATTTTGGGCCCTAGCTCTGCCAGCACCTAGGGACACCTAGCAACCCTGTAAATATTTTAAAACTAGACATCTAGGGGAATCTAGGATAAGGCTACTTGTGTGGCTCTCACCAGGTTGTATTACTCAGAATCCCTTGCAATCCTCAAACTTTGACTAAAAATACAAATTGTCTTCAAATTTCTGTGATGGAAAGGTCTGAAATCTGCAGGGAGCACAAACGTATTTCTACCCAGCATTTTGTTCAGCCTTGTGATAAAAATGATACCTCACTTGTGTGAATAGGCCTAGTTCCCATGACAGGAAACAGCCCAAAGTGCAACTTGGACACATCACATTTTTTCATGAAATTCTGGCCGTTTTTTTGCAATGTACTTAACTGTAGATTTTGGGCCCTAGCTCAGGTTGCACCTAAGGAAAGCTGGAAACCTGCACATTTATGAAACTAGATACCTAGGAGATTCCAGGGTGGGGTGACTTGTGTGGCTCCAACCAGTTTTTCCTATACAGAATCCCTTGCAAACCGCAAACGTTGACTGAAAAAACACTTTTTCCTCATATTTCTGTGATAGAAAGATCTGGAATCTGCAGAAACCCTCCAAATTGCTTTCATCCAGCCTTCTCCCACTTATCCCAATAAACATGCTGTGCCCCACTTGTGTGGCTGGGCCTAGCGCCCGTAATAGAAACAGATCAAACAAAGCTCAATGAGTGTCCCTTTGCAAGGGCGCTCATTAATGTTAGTTTGATCTGTTTCTGTTGTGAGCACTGAGCCCAGCCACACAAGTGGGGAAGCATGTATATTGGGACAAGTGGGGAACTGCTGGGTGGTAAGAATTTTGTGCATTCTCTCTGATTCTGGTAGAACACACCACAGAAATGCAAAGAAAATATCAAATTTTAATCAAATTGTGAGGTTGACAGGGCATTGTGGGTAAGAAAAATATGCAGGATCCACAAGAAACAAAGCACCCTGTACTCCTCTGGGTGACTAGTTTTCCCCCCAAAAAAATGGTACCACACTTGTGGCTAGCTACCCCTTTAGTTGATGTTGCCACATTGCGTCTTGAACCCCACACTTTTGCAGGCACTAGGCTCACCCACTCAGATGAGGTACCATTTTTATCAGGAAATATGTGGCAGCCTTGGGTGGAGTGAGGTTTGAATCTCCCAGCAGATTCATGTACTTTGATGGATCCACACGAGCCACCCTGGTGTGCCCCTGGAATCTAGTTTATAAAAATATCCAGAATTGGTAGATTTTCCCTAGAAACAATGTACACCCTTGCAGAGAAAGACAGAAAAAACAAATATTACTGCACAACCATCTGCTCCTTAAGTACATACACATACTGGTTGGATTTGGCATGATTGTGAGTGAAAAGTTCAAAATATAAATCTTTTTGACAAATGTTCTCACAAAAATTAAATTCAGTATTAATAATTGAAAGTGGAGAAAGCTGAACCAATGACTCACAGATCCTGACCTGTGAAGTCTCAGCAAGGCACCAACTGATTTACAGGCCATTCGCACAACTTTCATGAGTGACACACACAAAGCCATTCACACCACCATCCACGGGCCCAAAACATTTCAACACTCACATCAACAAACAGAGGCCCATCACTTTCAAGCGCCTAGAGAAATGACAGAGCAATCACACCGCCTTGCAGCTGACAGAGTGTGTCGACTGGTGTTTGGCTTGCAATGATTGTGTAGTGACCAGCAATGAGTTATGACACACACACACTGCCAGCATAATGCCAGCTCATAAACACCACAAGCTAGGCATCAGTCCAAGTAAATCACCAGCCATGTGACGGTCCAAACACACCACCAACCAAGCATCAGTCTACACACACACACTGCCAGCCAAGCACCAATCCACCCACACCACCAGCCAAGAGCTAGTCTACACACACTGCCAGACAAGTGCCAGTCCACACAAACCTCCAGAAAAGCACCAGTTTAAACACACTGCCATCTTTCTTTAACAAACAAAAGAAAACAGAAGCCATTTAAAAAAAACTGAAATACCAACTACGACTACACACACAACAGGTCTGACTAAATACATTAAACTTCCGTCAACCGTGAAACTGAACAAAAAAAATATAACACAATACAGACCAGTACCTTCAATTTACTTTCACTGTTGCTCCCAATACTTGAGTTGCATGTGGCATGTTTTAAAACATGCAGGTATACGTAGCCTGGGATTAGAAGGACACTCAAGGCAGTACATATGGCTTTCCTTTCACAGGCCTCTTTGGACACAGACTCTACACCTCCTTCAGGGAAAGGGTTTTTTTTGGGTGTGGGAAGAATGTAATAAGGAAAGTGGTGATCTTTAAATCTAGCCACATCCTCCACCATACGAACTCTAGGAACACTTGCCTGCTCCACTACAACAAGGCTGCCTATTACAGACTGCTGACACTGAACAAAAGTCATTTTTGAATCTGGAGAAAAATCCTTGAATATAACAAAAGCACTAAAGGTTGCGAAATGAAACAAGCAAACTTCTTATACCAAATGTATGACTTACAAACAGCACTGCAAGGCTCCAACCTCTGATCTACTCTATCTGCACCAACTGTGTGTCTATTGTAGCCTACAATGCACACAGGTTTACTCACTTCAGAAACCTGACCCCAAAAAGTCATAGGTGAAGTACTTTCATCATGAATTGTTGTCAGCATGTGGACATCCCTACTGTCGGAAAATTTCACAACTAGAAGTTCATCGCTATGCAAGACACTCACTGACCCCTCTGAATATGTTTTACATACAAACTCTTTATGGTAAACTTCACAGTTAGTGCGGATTGTGCCACATGCAACAGTGTCCAGTTTGAACAATTCCTTGAACAACTGCACACCAGTGTAGAAGTTATCTATCTATAAATGGTGATGGTCACCCTTGTTAAAAAGTTCTCCACCAAGTACCCATAAAATCTTCTTACTGACTCCAAAAGTGGACAGACAACCAGAGGGGCTGATAGAAGAATCCCTACCAGCGTACACCCTAAAATTATAAACATATCCAGTACTACACTCAGACAGCATAGCCATCTTAATTTCATCACATGATAGTAATGTACGAGCTAAAAACCAAACAGCCCTTGAACAGGCCCAAAGCCTCATCCACAGCTATTTCTTTCCCTGGAATATAGATCTCTGAAAAGGAATATTTACTATTCCCATTCCAGTCTAACCATATTGGGGGAAGGTGGTGGACACTAAAGAGGTGGCATTCACTAATTCCACTCCAATTTACGCATATTGGGGGAAGTTGCTGAACACTAATGGAGTGACACTTACTTATCCCAATCCAGTCTCACCTTATTGGGTTAAATTGGTTGATACTGAAGGTGTGACATTAGCTAGTCCCATTCCAATCTAAGGCTATTTGAAGAAGATGTTAGACACTAAAGAACTAAAATGTATTATATACAATTCAATATAATGCATTTTAAAGAACACTAATGCAAACTAAATATTTTATATACACAATCAATACTCCAAACTCACACACAATTACTTGACTATAAAATACAATAATATTTAATCTACAAAAACACTATCCAAAATTACATATCTACATATACATATTTTAAGATCAAAAGATACCAAAATAATAAAAATAATAAACATACATAAAGCAAAAAAAATAGTAGCATGTCTACTTTGTATTCCATAAAATAAAATCAAGCCATAATTTTGCGAGTAACAATCATAGTTTAAACAAATATTTTAAAAGTTTTATTAAAAAAATATAATTTTAAAATAAAATTATAATTTTGGAACAAAATTAATTCTTTTTTTAACACAAAAGTTTTCAGATTAAGTATAAATTTGTAAAAGTTTATGTTAAAATATGTTCCCATAATTTTTTCAAATATATTTTTAAATATTGACTCATCATGAACTGAGTGAGGAGTATTATTGATTTTGGATGTTATTAAAATACTGAATGCTTCATCAGTTCACCGCTCCATCCCGTGAGGCCAAGTCTGCAGGAGTGCATTTTTGAGGATATTTTAATTAATATTAAATAAAAAATAATTTAAAAAAGTGAAGTAACAAAACACATTTAGGCATTGTAAAATACTAATTTGCATTTCATTAAAATCAATCCCATAAAATATACTTTAAAATATACCCTTTTTAAAAATCCTCGCACACTCATTCGATAAAAACTCAATATCCTGATACTAGAAAAAGTCACAAAACCATTGTTTTTATATACCTTAACACATCTAAAAAGACATATTTCAACAATTTCATCACTAACACACTATCTTAATAAAAACCCAAATAAACAATCTGCAAACATATGCAAATAAACACACTAAAATAAGGTGCATACAAATTAACACTTGCAAACTATATTTGAAGCAATATTTTTCGACATCAAAAATGTTTACAACAAAATTGAAAACAGCATTAACAATGGTGGGCTGCATTTAAGAAAAGTGGCGCTGCACCCAATGCAGCACCACTAGTGTTGCGCCCCCCTCTCATGCAACCATGTGTGCGCCGTATTTATGACACGGTACGTCATTGCAGTATTAGGAACCATAGCGTCAACATTATTAACATTAACATAATTAACATTATTATTATTAGCGTGAACATGCTATTGTGGTGCTTTGCCTTACTAGTGTAAAAGATGTTGACACTAGTTGAGAAAAGTGCAAGGAGGCCAAATGATTACAATGGGTGCGTCCTTCTAATGCCAGCTTTCAGCAGGTGTTAAAAATGTTGCCAAAAAAGATGCACTGATATCTTGTAGATTTCATTGCAACATTTTTGTGGGCCTCCTTGCGCCGGAACTCCCCCCTTGCATACATTATGCATAGGGAATGCATAATATGGCATAAAGGGTCACAAAGTGGTGCAATGCATGCATTGTGCCACTTTGTAGATATGGCACAGCAATATTTCAAGCCTAACGCCACATTTGCATGAAAAAAATGAGGCTAATGTGGGGCCATGCCTTCTTAAATTAGGCTGATATGTTTTACCATTGATATTCCTGTCAACAATATTTCTGTAATCCTGATATTCTTGAAATTACATTTTTTCCTATATTTTGTCCAAATGCTCACTATTCATATTCCACTAGACCCATTTCAATCTGGATTTAGGATGTTGCACTCCACAGAAACAATCCTCACTCAAATATCCGATTTTGCAATCTCTGCCCACAACAATAAACATTCTGGTGGTTTAATGCTTCTCGATCTTTTGCAGATTTGTATATTGTTTGTCACACCTACGCTGTCAGACACCCCAACCAATATTGCAAACACAAGGTCCCCTGTCAAATGTTTTTTTACCGCCCTATATCTGATCAATACGTCAACTTTTCTGGTTCTTACTCTCGCCGCCCCTACACTCCTAGTAGTCTATTTCCCACAGGGCTTAATCCAAGGTCTCCTCCTTTCAATCTGCACGTAATTTTTTGGTGATATCATCTCATCATATGACTTTTCCTGTTATCTTTTTTGTGTGTTGGTTTCTCTGTATCCAAATAAATCTAGAAATACATGATATTATTACGTCGAAGAAAATAGGCAAGTTGCATAAGCCACACTCCTCAGCCTTAGTTGAAGCATCTTGGCAATATATAGATCAATAACACTGTGTGAAAAAAGTCAGCTAGCGAGAACACAGAGGTCTGCTTGATAAGTACAGACTATCATAATAGATGTGTATTAATTATCAAACTTGATGGCTCCTAGGACAGCCTTTATATAGTGTATCCCTGTCCTTGAATCCTTTCGTAGCAATGATCAGTAAACCAGCCATCCTTCCTCTTACTGACTCATCAAATATTTTCTGAGTGGTCTATATATGTCGTGGTGCGGCTTGTGGGGGTTGTAGTTCTGCATAGTTCTATGCCACCTCCCCTCCAAACTCAGAGTCTTTGAGCCAGGTCGCAGCCCTGGGAAGAGGACCCTTTATCCAGACCCTGAACAATCAACGCTTTGCAAAGAGAATGAGTGCTGCCAACATTTTACTGGTTGGTTCAACAAGCACTTTTATGTTTTCCAGCAGCATCAAAGGGTGTACACTGCACCTCTGTCCCCAGAATGTCGCTCACATTTGTTGCTACCTGAACCTAAAATGCTGCTATGACTCGACATTCCCACAAACTTTGAAAAACAATAGAAAGCTCAGTCTGGCATATTGGACACAAATAAGGTGTGTCCGTGTCATTATTACACAGGAAGCCTAGCTTTTCCTATTACCTTTAATCAGTTTAACTTGTCACATCCAGACTCTGATCTAAAAACACTTTATAGCCATTCACTGAACAGTGGTTTTCTCTTTCATATTAAAATATTTTGAAATGGATATAATTTTATCTCCAGTCACCTCGACATCTGCCTCCCTCACACAACTTATATATTGTTCTTAATCCATCATATTTATTCCTATTACTTATGTACCCATTTAAAATTGCTCAGAATTCCGAAACAAAGGCCCTCATTACAACCCTGGCGGTCAGTGATAAAGCAGCGGTAATACCGCCAACAGGCCAGCAGTAAAAAAAATGAAATTATGACAACGGCAGAAACCGCTCACACAGACAGCCACTTTAACACACCGACCGCCACAGGGCTAGCACGAAGCACCGCGGCGGTAACCGCCAACAGCCAAGTGGAAGACAATGTAACCCCCACCCTATTACAAGAAGCCAATCCGCCACCTTTTCCGGGGGGGTACTAACGCCATCAAAAACACGGTGGAAACAGCACACAAAAGGGAAATGACTCACCCCTGGACCCTCAAGGAAGAACCACAATGCCATGCAGCTCAAACTACAGGTGTTACCCATGCTGGTATACCTCCTCCTACACCAGAAACACAAACGGCGGCGAAGACGACCACGGTGAGTATCGCACCTAGCGCACAACAGAGGGTGGGAGGAAAAAGCGAGTGACACACACACTCAACACCCCCACCCCACCCCCAACACCATACACACAAACAGATGCAACAACATTACATATCCACCCCGTACCCCTCAGGAATAATGCAAGGAGAAAAGGAAGTGAGTAAAGTCAGTGTAATAATATAAATTTCGAGAAATACGTCCTCAAAGCACAAAGCAGTATCTACACTATATACAAACGGAGGGACACTGCCCAGTCCAAAATGTCCATGGCCCACAGGGCCATATCACATAGGCGAAGGCCCCACTTGACTCGTGCCTTAATACGGAGAGAACTCAGCTGGGACATCAGGTCAAAAATACACAGGCTCCTCAGGGGTAAGGGGGGCACCTCAGTCAGAAGATAGTACAACGCCACTGCTCCTGGAGTTGGCTACATGCTCTCTGCGATGTCCTGGGGAGTGGAAAGCCACAGTTTCTCAAGTGGGCGGTTTGCCCACTGCTTGGTCCTGGGGAGTGCAAAGCCACAGTCTCTCAAGTGGGTGGGTTGCCCACTGCTTGGTCCTGGGGGGTGCAAGGCCAGAGTCTCTCTAGTGGATGGCTTCTCCACTGATTCTGGAGGGGGCATTGTGCCCAGTGTGCTTCATCTTGGCAAGGAGGGGGTGATTGGATGCCTTCTTCCACTGGTCTGGAGGGGGCCTTGTGCCCAGTGTGCTTCATCCAGGCAAGGAGTGGGTGAGTGTATGCCTTCTTCCACTGGTTCTGGAGGGGGCTTTGTGCCCAGTGTGCTTTATCCTGGCAAGGAGGGAGTGAGAGGATGCCTTCTTCCACTGGTTCTGGAGGGGGCCTTGTGCCCAGTGTGCTTCATCCTGGCAAGGAGGGGATGAGCGGATGCCTTCTTCCACTGGTTCTGGAGGGGGCTTTTTGCCCTGTGATACAGATCTTGGGGAGTGCAAGGTCACAGTCTCTCACCTGGGTGTCACACCTACAGTTTTTGCAGGGGCCAAAATGCACTACAGCCCACGGAGGCACGACTACACACTGCCCGCCGGCGGTGACGGCTGCTCAGTGGTGACAGTGGCGGGGCCAGTGGCGGTGCTGCCAGTGGTGGGGGGAGGCTCCAGCCCTTCCCCTGTAGCCTCGGACGGCTGCCCACTGGGGCTGCTGCTGCTGGCAATGGTGCTGGTGGCGGTGCAGGTGGCGGTGCAGGTGGCGGTGCTGGCGGCGGTGCTGCCTGTGGTGGGGGGAGGCTCCAGCCCTTCCCCCGCAGCCTCGGATGGCTGAAGTGCCATGGCTGGTGTTATTTGCCCAGATGCTGCTCCAACACCAGGCTTCATATCCATCCTGCCTGTGGCGTACTTGCCTTTGTCATTGCCCTGGGCAGCTGGTGGGGCCTCCTTGCTTCTGCCATCTGGTGGTGCCTCCTTGCTTCTGCCAGCTGGTGGTGCCTCCTTGCTTCTGCCAGCTGGTGGTGCCTCCTTGCGTTTTCCAGGTGGTGGTGCTTCCTTGATTCTGCTAGCTAGTGGTGCCTCCTTGCTTCTGCCAGCTGGTGGTGCCTCCTTGCATTTGCCAGCTGGTGCTCCCTTTTTGCCCTTGGTAGCTGGTGCAGGCACACTGGCTGTGTGGAGGGGTATCTTCACAGTGCCTCTCAGAACTGCATTGGCTGCAGAAACGACAGTGGCCGTGGACTGGGTTGCTGAGTTGCTAGCCTGGGTCCTGACCACCCTGGCCCGAAGTGAAGGACGGGGGGAGGAGCAGGGAATAGGTCAAGGGTGGAGAGGAAAAGCTTTTTAGGGACACTGGGGCTGGAAGAGGGTGAAGGTTTGGGAGTGGAGGAAGAGGCAGTGGTGGTAGGAGGTGTCAGTCTGCTGTGTTTGGGTATAGGTGCATGGGCTGGATGCTGTCATGAGGTGGATGGCTGTTGGGTGTCTGAGTGCTTGTGTTTAAGTACTTTGGGAGGAGGGGGCACAGACGTAGTGGGAGAAGACACAGGGGATGTGTGCATGGATGTGGGGGTGGTGACTGCCAATGGCAGGCTTGTAGTGACAGGCGTGATGGTGATGGAGGTAGTGGATGAGGATGTAGTGCATGCAGGTGTGAGTGGAGATGCTACTGGGAGAGAGGTGGACGAGGAGGAGGAGGGGGACACAGTGGAGGTAGTGGATTTTGGTGTGTCTGCATCTGGATGGTGCTTGTGTGAGTTCCTGGCGGAGGAAGTGTGGTGCTTGTGTTTGCCTGAGACACTTCTGTGTGTTGATGTGGGTGCAGGATGGTCTGAAGGTGTGCTTGGGATAGGCTGGGGTTGAGAGGAATGGGACTGGGTAGAGGAAGTTGGAGGGGGGAGGCTGAAGACAGGGACAATAACTACCATTAGGGAGTTGGCCAGAGCCTGGAATGATCTCTGTTGGGCTGCCACACCAGAGTGAATGCCATCCAGGAATGCATTTGTTTGTTGGAAATGCCCTGCCACACCCTGGATGGCATTCACTATGGTTGACTGCCCAACAGAGATGGATCACAGGTCAATTTTTTCCTCACTGAGGGCAACAGGGATGACTGGGGCAGGGTGTGAGGTGCCTGGGGCGAAGGAAATGCCCACCCTCCTGTGTGAGTGGGCTGCTGTGAGGGCGGTGCTGGTAGTGGGGGTGGCGGCTGTACCTGTAGGTGGGGTGGCCACAGAGGTGTCCGCCACCACCAGGGAGCTTCCATCGGAAGAGGTGTCACTGTCCAAACTGTCCCCTCCAGTCTCCGCTGTGGAGCTCCCCTAGCCCTCTGTCCCACTGGTGCCCTCTCTGTCTGTGGATCCGGCTTTATGGGCCATGTGGGATGCAGCTCCCTCCGTCGCTGGTGCCTCTGCTCCTCCACCAGAGGATGCTAATGCACACAAGGACAGGGTGACAAAACAAAAAGGGGGGTGAAGAGACAAAGGATACACTTGGTCAATGCCAGCATCAACAACACCGTTGGTGTACACAACACACAGGGAACATCCCTATGCACTATGCCATGCACTACCAGTTACAATGCTAGTCACCAGGCCACGGAGTACAATGCCTAACGCCAATAGCAGCACAGCTGTAACCCACAGGACCCTGCCCAGTAGTAGATGCCCACTAGCAGATTTAGAATTGGAGTGCATCACACCCTGCCCCTCATGGAACCTACCCTGACATGTTTGTCCTGGCCTAGGGGCACCCACAGACCCACATCCCCCACCCAGATAACACCTCAACACGTGCAATTTTTTGATTCTGAAACTGTACTCACCCCCTTGTGGCTGCTGTGATGCCTTCAAGCACCCATCCAACTCCGGATAGGCCACCGCCAGGATGTGGAACATCAGAGGGGTCAGGGTATGATGGGCACCCCTTCCTCATCGGGAGGCCCTCCCCAGCTGGTCCTCCGCCATCTTCCTTGCCCAGCGACGCAGGTCCTCCCACCATTTGCGACAGTGGGTGCTCCGCCTGTCAAAGACCCCCAGGGTCCGCATGTCCTTGGCGATGGCACGCCAAATACCCTTTTTCTGATGGGCGCTGACCTGCAGAAAAAGATGCATAGAAAAAGGTATTAGTCATACCATCTCGCCTGTTACACTCATGGCCCACCATATCCCTCCCCTCTCCTTACGCACAGACATTGACCACCTTACCTGCAGCACTCTACCCAGGACCCCTCAGCCACCCTCTGTTACATGAGGCTTACACACACAGCACTCATGTATTCATGCCCCATGCATTGTGCTCACAGTGTACTCACCTGTTGGCCTGGAGGGCCATAAAGTAAACAGTACTGGGGCAGGACCCCATCCACCAGTCTCTCCAACTCCTCCGAAGTGAAGGCAGGGGCCCTTTTCCCCAGACACTCGAGCCATTGTCACTTCCAGACACAGGTCAACGGCACACAGCGTCAGCGGAATTACCTCATTTCCACTTGTCCCTCCACACAGGTCAGGCGACTGCCATTTCAGGGGGGACCAGGCCATGGCACCTAACTGCGTCTCAGCAGACATAGGCACATTTACTACACATTCACATACTGTTTCTGTCACAACATGCAAGGCATTTTACTCTGAAGGTATGTTTGAATATGACCATCTGCACACCATTTTTCACCCTAGAGTTCAACCGCTGAGGATGAATAGGAGATGGGGACATACCCCTGTGTACAGGCCCCTGGTAGACCTGGCAACAATGGAGGACAGGCACATTATCCTCACCCAGCTTTTCAACACTCTGTCCATCATTTAATTTTGTCTTGTGATGTTGCTTTCTGCACCCAAGTGGCAGAGGTATGCCCAGACGTGGGTCCCTTGCTTGCTGCGCTACTGGATTCAAGCTTGCCTGGCTAATAAAGGTGATATCAATTTCAAAAAGGAGGGGCAGAGCGGGAGATTTGGAGAAAACCGAGTAACTCCTGGTCCTGTGTGCATGTCTCCCAATAATATACTCAACAAAGTCTACACACAGTTCCAAAATTAGAAAGGAAGCACGAGGGTTATGGTTGTAAGGGCAGGTTTCCAAAAGTAAAAGGGTGGAAAAAGAAAAGGGGGAGCAATGTGCTCGAAGCAAGAGCCCTCACTCACCATCTGGTGACATGCTTCATCATAGGGCTATGCTCCTCGTCAGGCCGGCACTGCAATGCCTGACGGGCCCCACAGAGGGGCTCTTTGCCGGAGATCTTTAGACAGTTGGTGTTAAGCCGGTCAAGTGATGAAAAAAGAGGATTGGTATGAAAAGGATTAAAAATGACTAGGGGTAAAAAAACGATTTATTCTGATATTTAAACCCCTGGCATGGTTAAAAACATCGTTCAGGGATATGGTAGAATAATGTCTACATTCCCTAGACACAAAATCTAAACAATTTTACTAGAATTTAGAGTAAAAAAGGTACAGAAAATCAGAGTACACAGAATCACCGTGATACTCAATCAAGGGGTCAACATGTTTCTCGCTATATTGAGTTGAAATTGATCTCATGCGATTCTTCAGGACCTACTTACGTACCTAATCCTTTATGAAAACAGCTTTGTGAACTAATTAATTCAAAACCCTCCAAGTATTACTGGTGGGCCCCATCGGGGAGGTAGCAGGCTCAAAAATCCATTATGAATTGGTATAGAACCACAAGCGTTGGTTCACCTGTTAGCCGTCTCGGTCCCCGGAATGTGTCCGGGTCCAAACTGGGGTGACGTGGCAAGCAAAATAATGATGGATTAAACCCAGATTTGTGACTGGGGATGAGTGTTTGAACATTTTGTTATGTAATGTTAAATTATCCTAACCTACAGACTTGATAGGGCCACAATCCAAGAGCTGTGTGCCCAATTGGAGCCAGACCTGATCTCAGCTATCCATCACCACACTGGGATCCCCCCTCTTGTGCAAGTTCTATCAGTGCTCCATTTCTTGGCAATAGGCTCCTTCCAAGCGACAGTGGCCATGGTAGCAGGGATGTCACAGCCTATGTTCTCAAACGTGCTGACCAGAGTGTTGTCTGTCCTGATGAAACACATGCGCAGCTACATAGTCTTCCCCCAGGTGGAGGATTTGGCCACAGTGAAGGCTGACTTCTATGTACTGGGACGTATCCCCAACATCATTGGTGCTATTGGTGGGACACAAATTTCCTTTGTTCCCCCCGGAGAAATGAACAGGTGCACATACATCGAAAGAGCTTTCACTCTAAGAATGTGCAGATAGTGTCCCTGGCGGACCAGTACATCTCCCATGTGAATGAAAAGCATCCTGGGTCTGTGCATGATGCCTTTATCCTGAGGAATAGCAGCATCCCATATGTGATGGCTCAACTCCAGAGGCACAGGTTGTGGCTGATAGTTGAGTCCATGGTACCCACCCAGTGTTTGTTGGAATATGGGTGTGGGGTTGGCCCTAAGGGTGAGTGTCTGGCTAACAGGTATCCCTCGATATTTACAGGTGACTTTGGTTGCCCAACCTCTCGTGGCTACTGACCGCTGTGAGAAATGCCAGGACAAGGGCAGAGGAACGTTACAATGAGGCACATGAGCGAACAAGAAGGATCATTGAGTGCACTTTTGGCCTCCTGAAGGCCAGTTTCAGGTACCTCTATCTGACAAGTGGATCCCTGTGCTACTCACCGAAGAAGGTCTGCCAGATCATCGTTGCATGTTGCATGTTGCACAACATTGCCTTGAGACGTCAGGTTCCTTTTCTGAAAGAGGATGAGGTTGTGGTGGAGCCTCTAGATAGTGACGAAGAGGAGGCAGAGGAAGAGGATGTGGACAACAGTACAACTATAATACAACAGTACTTCCAGTGACACACAGGTAAGACACTGTAACCTCACCTTCCATTGCTGTTTTGTGAAGTGAAGTTTCTCTGGCTGGCTGGCTGCTGTTACCAAAAAAAGTCCATTTATTGTACCCTTTAACGTGTCTATTTGCAGATATTTGTGCCCTCCTGTGGCTCCTGATGTATTGACTGCAGCACATTACAGGACATAACTATGTATACATCACTGTACAGTCTATTTGCAATGCCTACTGATTGTTAAACAACTACATCCTTAAATCATTTGACATACTCCATACTTGTTTTTTCCAAGGGTGTTTATTTTAGAGCTGAGAAGTAAATGGGGATGTGCAATAGGCTTGGGTGATGGTGGAGAAAAGTCTAGGATAGGGTCTAGTCTATTGGTATCACAGGTGCATTGACCAAGGGGGCATAGGAAGGGGAGCTATGTCAGTTCAAGGTGGACAGGGTGACAGAGTGGGACATAAGGGTGACAATCAGGGGAGTCTTATTTCCTGGCGGGGGTCTTGGGAATGTTCTCTGGCTTCTGCCTGGATCGCAGGGACCGATTGCGGGGTGGTTCTCCTTCTGCAGGGGGTGGGGTGCTGGTGGCCTATTGTTCCTGTGGCAGGGCCTCCTGTCCACTAGTGTCAGTGAAGGTGGAAGGCTGTTCATCAGTGTGGCTAGTGTTAGGGGCCCGTTGGTGTGCCACTGCCTCCCTCATGGTGTTGGCCATGTCTGCCAGCACTCCTGCAATGGTGACCAGGGTGATGTCCATCAGGTCCTCCCTGATCCCCAGGTACTGTCCCTCCTGCAGCCACTGGGTCTCCTGCAACTTGACCAGTATATGGCCCATGGTCTCCTGGGAATGGTGGTATGCTCCTAGGATGTTGGTGAGTGCCTTGTGAAGAGTCAGTTCCCTGGGCCTGTCCTCCCCCTCACGCACAGCAGTCCCCCCAGCTTCCCTGTTGTCCTGTGCCTCTGTCCCCTGAACCGTGTGCCCACTGCCACTGACCCCAGGTCCCTGATCGTACTGTGTTTTTGGGGTTGCCTGGGGTCCCAGTAGTGGTGGACACACTGCTGATTGACGTGTCCTGGGGACAGTGGTATGGGCCGCTGGGTAGGTGCTGTGCTTGTGTTTCCGGAGTGGGGAGGCTCTGTGGTGGGAGGAGACTGTGCCTGGGTAACCGACTGTCAAGACGTCCCTGATGGGCCAGGTTGATCATCCACATCCAGGAGTGCAGAGCTGCTGTCATCACTGTGGGCCTCTTCTGGGGTGGTACTGAATGTTGCTGGCACCTCTTCTCCGGTGACGTTGTGTGGTGGGCCTGTGGGGATGTAAATGCAGTGTAATTGTTACTGCGTGTGACATCTTGTGCATGGGTATGTTTCCCTCTATGGTTGTTATTACCAAGGCAGCTTTGGCTTGTGTGAGTTGTAATTTGGTTGGCTAAGTGATTGTCATTACTGTGCATGCTGTGGTGATGGGTGTCCATGCAGGGCTGTGAGTGGTGTCCATGCATTTTTGTTGCATGCAGTGCTGGGTACTGGGAGGGGTGGGTTGTGATGATGAGGTGTATATGAGGTAGTGGGGTGATGGAGTGAGGGTTCGGGGTGGGGGTATGTGATGGCATGTGGGTAGGGGAGTGAAAGTAGTTAAGATTTGTCTTACCAGAGTCCAGTCCTCCTGCTACTCCTGCCAGGCCCACAGGATGCATTATTGCCTAGACTTGCTCCTCCCATGTTGTTAGTTGTGGGGAAGGAGGTGAGGGTCCACCGCCAGTCCTCTGTACTGCTACGTGGTGCCTTGCAACCACAGAACGCACCTTCCCTGTAGGTCGTTCCACCTCTTCCTTATGTCATCCCTGGTTCTTGGGTGCTGTCCCACGCCGTTGTCCCTGTCCACGACTCTCCCCCATAGCTCCATCTTCCTTGCAATGGATGTCTGCTGCACCTGTGATCCGAATTGCAGTGGCTCTTCCCGGAAGATTTCCTCCACCATGACCCTTAGCTCCTCCTTAGAAAATATGGGGTGTCTTTGTGGTGTCATGGGTGTAGTGTGCGGTGTGTGTGAGGGTGTGTGGGGTGATGTTTTGAGTTGTGTGCTGTGAGGTGCGTGAATGGTGTATGGGTGATGGTGTTCTGTGGCTCTTGTTCTTTGTGTGCTCCTGGCGTGTCTCTCTCTATGTTGTAAATTGTTTGTAGTGGTAAAGGGTTGTGAGGGGGTGTTTTATAATGGTGTGAGTGTGGTGTGTGTACAGTATGTGTGTCAGGTGTGTGTAGTTTGTATTGACCAATGTGGTGTTTTTTTGTATGTGTGTGTGTATTTTGAGCGCGGTTGACCAATGGTTTACCGCGGTTGAATGTCCACAGCGATTCGTGGGTCATAATACTGTGGGCGTATTTCTGTTGGCGTAACGGTGTGGGTTTTGGTACCGCCATTTTATCACTGACCTTTGGTGTGGCGGACTTGTGTGTGTGTCTATATAGTGGCGGATTTCTATGTGTTGGTCATAATACAAGTAGCGGTATACCGCCGCTGTCACGGTATGTTGGTGGCAGTCAGCATGGCGGTAAGCGGCACTTAGTGCCAATGCCATAATGAGGGCCAAACTGTTCTGTGCAGACTCCCATTGAAATGCTCTGTGGAGAGCTTTGCTACACAAAAACGCATGGACGATCATTCAGTATAAATGTTTTAGTAAGACACTTGAGAAATATATAAATGGCTCAGCTTCTGCCGTAAGTATGCATCTAATTTTGAAGCGGGCTCTGCAAGTTTAATATTTTAAAGTGTTATTTGAAAAATGAGTTAAACGCGCAGAAACTGGATACCATACTTTGACCCTCATTATAAACACGGCGATGTTAACCGCCATGTTCATGCTGGCGGTCATTTAACTGACCGCCAGCCACCCTGGTACTCCGCCGGCCGCATAAAGAACATTCTGTTGGGCCGGCAGGTGGATACATTGTTTCCGCCCACCGGCCCAGCAGAATGCATGACCGTGACATTGCCAGCAGCGCCATATGGAGCCTCAGACAATGCCTCTGTGCGACACCCGTCACACACATCACTGCCCGTAAATCGGACAGTGACCTGCGCAATGGGGCACTGCACAGGGGGCCCTGCACTGCCCATGCCATGTGCATGGGTGGGTGCTGGGGCCCCTAGTTGGACCCCGGAGCACTCCTTCCTCCAGCATTTACATGGCAGGGGAACCCACCAGGGAAAGGCTGGTGGCAGTAGGGATCATTATCCAAGGGGCAGCAGCGCTGCCCTGTCGGATAATGATTCCTTCCACCGTCAGGCCGCCTGTTGGAGGCAGCCTGGCGGGGGAGGAGGGTCACCTATGGTGGCCCTCCATGTGTTCTTTATATGGCGATTCAGACTGCCATGCCTGTGCTGGTCTTTTCACCCGCTGCCGGCATGGGGGTCTGACCCACCGGAGATCATAATGACCCCCTTTGTCTTTTCTAACATCAGTCAAAGATAACCGAATAGAAGGATGGACAGAATTTTTTAATCTGCTCAAAAAGACTCTATAGTTTAGTAAAAAAGATACATTCATCTGTATATGAGTGATATATGCTTCATGTTTTGCTTCCTGAATTTTATTATGTATAGGGTCAGTACTCACATATGCTCACTGCTGGTGTCAATGCACCCTCAAACCCAATCAATTTGCATTTTTTTCTTGCCGACTAAATGCTATTCCACTTCTGATCCCACTGTTGACTACCTTGCCTCCTTCTCTATTATTTTTACAACTGCCTTCCTGCTATCTATCCATTGTAGTTTTGTATAATGTGAACCAGAGCCACAGAGGTAACAGACAGTGGTGGCCAGTAATTTTAGGAGGGAGGTGGACGTAAAACACATGCACACTCACTTACACTCATTCATTTACACACACATGCACACACACATATCCTTTCACAACACTCATTACCAAATATTCAAACATACATGCACACACTAAACATTCATTAAGAACACCCACACTTACCTGCAGCTCAGCCTTAGAGGTCCCAGGAGGGTTAGGACTGCTGCCTTCCCTCACTTACTGACCTAAGGTCAGCCAATAAAGGAATGCAGCAATCCCAAGATCATCACAGAGTGGGATAAAGTCAGTGGGAGGGCTGACACCACCCCACTCTGTGACGAAGTGTCACTGATTGACACTTAGCCCCAAGCACTTCAGGGCTTAAAACTGAAGTGCCCAGGTCAGAGCAATGATTGACACTACCCCTCGTCACCAAGGAGGAGGGCCTCGAGGACCATTGCTGAGCTGAGGTGGTCATGCCCACAGAATCTGTGTCCTCCGAAGCGTAGCAAAGTTCAGCTCAGGCAGCCAGGAGCCTGCGCAAATAGCATATGTCTAGCTCCTGGTTTCCTGACCTGAAAATGAAGAATGTCTGTCAGGCTGACCTTTGCACAGCCTGATAGAAACTCTTCTTGAGGCCTTAAAGGTGAGGGAGCATGGCCCCTCAGCCCCAAAGGACGGGCCGTGGCTGGTAATGAAGCACTTTGTGGTTAAGAATAAAAGTGCAATTTTGGGGGGGGGTGCCTGCTGCCCAAGGAACATGGCCACCTAATCGGAGACCTCTGCCATGCCAAAGGACTAAAATGACCTGCTCTGCTAATACACCGCCTCCAAGGACAGTTTAAAGAGTACCCAGCATATCGGAATGTGTGGTGCTTTCAGCGACCCTCCTTTGGTGAACAAACTTCAAGAGAAACACCTCTTATAACCAAGTGCTCTAGAATCTGCCTCACAAAACCTGACCCTAAAATGGCTGACACCAGTAAATCACGTGGATGAATCTCTACTTGACTATCCCATCCTCACCACAAACATTGTACCCCTAAAGGTGAGCACTTAGTGGCACTACTCTACAATTCTCTATAAGGGTAGGAACATATAATATACAAAACTAACCTACCGACCACAGCGAATATGGCACAGGCCATATTTTCTCTGATCATCCGATGCCTGACCGTAAGATGGCTGCCTCTATTTAACACAGCTCTCTCTAAAGCATGCTCCTGAACTTTCTTACTTCTAAACTACACAAATTTGGATCCTGAATTTCTCTACCTCAACAGCAACCCACATTATAGACAGGAGGGGGCTGAGAATAATCCTTTACTTTTCAAAGTGCTGTAGCTTGCTATTCAACAATCTGCATTGCGGAACCATATAAAATGATTTAAGTTTTACTAACCCAGGAAGGAGACTGACTTCTGCACCTCATCCTGCCATCTAACATTCTGCACCTCTATCAAACATCTCAAGAACTTCAGAAATCCCACTAGGTGCACCCAACACAAAGTATACAGTAAGGTCCACTGTCAAAATGGCAGACTCTAAACTGCATGACCCTAAAGAAGCGAGGACAGGTCTGAAAGTCACCAAACCAGCACAAAAGAGACACAAGCATGACCCCTGGGCCCCAGACTCCCCTAAATCTGAGAACTCCACAAATCTAGACCTAATAATGCAGAAATTCAACATGCTACACATGCTTGTTTAATCAACAAAATCCACCAAAGAAACTATACAGAGCAACCTTGTATCTTTGAAACCAGAAATTATATAACTGGAATAGAATCACGTATAAACCTCCTGGAACACCACAAACACAACTTTTCTAAAACTTTCTCAACCATCAATGCAGGACTGGCTTGACTGGAAAGGAACATCACTGAACTAGATCATAGAAATAGAAGGGACAACTTGCACATTTTTGGACTTGCTGAAGGTAGCGAAAACCAAATTCTTTCCTGCACAAGCTTAATTGAAAAAAAAAATCCCTCAAGTAATCAATAAAACTTAGACAAGGACTTTGAAATAACCTGAGCGTACAGAGTGCCCACACTTAAGCCATCAAACAGTGAAGCTGCGAAGAGCCCTAATTTTCAGACTCCTCCGCTACTCACACACAGAAGCCTTCCTCACACAGATGAAGAACATACTGAGAATTAAATGGCAAGGTGCCTCCATCGGGATCTCTCAAGATTACTCCAAAGACACTGTCAAGAAATGAAAGACGTTCCTTTCCCAAAGGAAAACTCTGAAAGATCTGCCAATACAACCTTCGTTTATTGGTCCTGCATGAATAATAACAACTTAAAATGTCAAAACCGTCATTTTTGAAGACCCTGAGGAACTGGAATCCTATGAGATGGAAATCCAAGACCTAAAACTGACTTCTTAAAAACACAATCTTTCCTGCTAACTTTCCACTCACTTAGCAACATACAATAATCAAGGCTGCCAACAACCGATCTAAACAAAACCCAATTCACGTTCTTCCCATAACTCTGATCAACCTTGGGATTGACACATGGGCGAACAAGCTCATTCTTCCATAATAACTAGAACAGGCCAAAATATTTGGTTGAGTTGCTTCCACATCTTCAAACCGAGGCAGAATAAATAAAGTGGTCAGCAATCTACAAAACCTTAACTAAACTAACTAGCACCTACAAAACTACTATTTACCTAACAATAAACCTAACATTTTACTGTTAACCCTAAACTGTGGTAAGATTTATCTTTTCTTTTTCAATGACTGGTACTGTATCTCTATAATGAACTTCAACTCTCTCTAGTTAAATCAGATGTTTTCTAATTCCCTTCAACCCAATGACAGATTTATTACAATGTTTCATCTTCTTACTTTCAATATAATTTAGACATGAAATCTCATATTGAAATTAATTAATATTGACACAAGCCTCACATTGATAATGATATCATAACAATCTAGTGTCATCCAATGGGTGTTTGGCTGTTGTCCAATTGTTATTGAAACTGTGTTTTGACCCACAGGTTGGACAATACAAAAATCACTAACATTTGCCCGCACTACCTGCAATACAGTAACCTGGGGTACTTGACGGACTCCCTTCAATATTGAATCTATGTTGAGAATATGCTGGCATTATGTGAACATTATGGGCCAGATGTACCAAAGGATTTTACCCATTCTGTGTCTATGGGAAAATGCTTTAGTACATATGGCCCTATGTTGGGTCCAGGTAGACACCTTATAGATAACTCATTGAAACTCTGTTGGTTCTACATTGAAACTTTGTTGATATTATGTTAGCGCTATAATGACAGTAAATGGAGAATTTACTGCAAACTGTAAATTGTACTCCATAATTATGAAATACATAGGGTACCATTTTTCATTACCCGAACTGTTGACATAAAAACTTAACTCAACAGAAATAATAACACATGTGTCACCAACTAACACCCATTCCACAAATAGTCACCTCACTCACTACAAATATTACACTTTCAATATATACTGCAAGTACAACTGCTATACCTGCAAATGCATCAATATAAAGATCAGAATACACGTTATTAGCCACTATTAAATGACAACTAACTCACTAGGCACCACTATATAAAGAGCCAGTCACTCCAGACACTATACAATATAGGTAAAAATATCATACTTGGACACTACCATGAATATACACCCCATTCTAAATAAGGCACGGCAAGACTGCACTCTGGACCTATGCTTGGCTGCTTGTGGCCTTCATCACCTCTCCTCGGTTAGATGTTGTCGGATACCTCTCCATTGTATCTTGATTCTCATCACAATACTATCATTTTCTTCTCCATTTTCTTTTTACCTTTCATATATTTCCTTCTGTTCTGTACTGTGCTACACCACTATCTCTTTTCCCCCCTCCCTGCCCCCTCTCCTTCCTCTCTTACCCATTCTATTTTCCCTCTCCCATGCCGTCCCTTCAAGCTCACCTGCCAACCCCCACCTAGCCTTACCTCACCAGCAAATAAAAACTGGCATTTAGCTGGTTACATTGATGAAAAGACTCACCTCCCACAAAATTGAGGAACATAAAAATAATCTTCTTTAATGAAGATAGACTAAACACATAAAATTAAGAGGAAATTCATTCTCCTTCAGGAAACCAAGGTGATCATGTAAGAGGCAATCCTCCTAAAAAAGCATGGGTTAGTGACTTATCATGCGCCCTAACCAGAAACAAAAAACATGGTCTGATCACCCTTATCTCAAAAGCTTCTGGCCTCACTATCTTGTCCTCAGAAACAGACACCAAAGGAAGATAGCTTCTTACTAAATTACAGGGGGACAACAGTAAAATTATAGTCATTAACATCTATGCCCCCAATAATGACAACCCTACCTTTTGGATTAAGCTCAATAAATAAAACTCTCAGCTTTACCTCCATACTGCAGAATTATTCTAGGAGGAGATTTCAATTTATCCTGGGAAGCCACTCTTGACAGGAATTCAGCATTTCAATTTAAAGCCAACAAATCCCATAAACAAATACTAAACAAGTGCAATTCTCTTAAACTTAAAGACTAAGGAGACTAGGGAAAGATTACTCATTTGTCTCCCATCCGGACAATACATTCTATCACATCGATTATATATTAATTGTCAAAACTCTAGTCCTAGCAACCTCTTTCCCACCCATTGAACCAATCCTCACCTCAGAACATGTCTGTATTTCAGTACTCTAAAATATTGGTTGCAATACATCCGGAACTAAAACATGGAGAATGAACGACCTCCTCACGGAGGAACTCTTCTTCAAGGAAATAATCAAAAAAGAGAATTATGAATATATAGAGCTCAATAGGTCTTCTGGTCCAAATGAACAAATATTTTGGGATGCCCTAAAATGCACTATTTGTGGGCACATGATTAAACCTATGGCACAGAAAAACAAACTACACATTAAAACCTTAGACCAACTGGAACTAGAAATAAAAGCATTAGAGAAAGATCTCAATGGTGCCAAAGACAAAACTCAATTAAACAATCTAATTAAACTCAAGTATGAATACCACAAGATTATGAGAAACAAAGCCCACCCCAATAGTACAAAAATACAAAGGCATCAATTTCTGTATATGTAATAAAGATGGCAAAATACTTGCAACATATTTAAAGCAGACCCATCAGAAGACAAGAATAACCTCTATAACCAACGAACATGGCCTTACCTCGACAAACAAGAAGGACATCTTAAGTACCTACAAAAAATATCACCATACCGTCTTCTCCAAAATTAATAACACATCTTATGACATACGCTTAAACTACCTCAACAAACTAATGTAAGATAGATGAATCAACAAGGAATCACTAGAACAACTGATTTCTCACAAAGAAATCATAAACTCAATCAAAATAATGAAAGCCAGGAATGCTCTGGGCCCAGACTGCTTCCCGGCATCATTTTATCAAACTTGGGGTACCTCCCTAATCACTCCTTCAGAAGACTATTTCACTACTTCTCCTCCACTTCTCCTGCACTGGCTCTGTTGAGGGCTCCGCTGCGGAAGCAACCATAAATGTTATACCAAAGAAGGGAAAGACCCATCCAATCCCAAGAACTACTGACCCATATACCTCATAAGGCTGCAAAATATATGCAAAGATCCCAGGCCTAAGAATAGAGCCCATTTTCAAAAACATATTACATCCCTCTCAATCAGGTTTTTATCAAAGTAAGATTCAGCTCAGATGATATCAGACTTTTTAGCCATGCAATTGAAATAGGCAAACTCCTTTCCCGACCAAACGGCATGATAGCATTAGATGCAGAGAAGGCCTTGGATAAGGTATCGTGGACCTTCCTCTGAGCCTCATTGTGAGAAAGTAGCCTCTTTGTAGCATAGTTACCCTCACCTTTGGACTGTTTGTGAGTGTGTGTCAGTGTGTTTATACACTCTCACTGGGATCCTGCTAGCCAGGCCCCCGGTGCTCATAGTTAAAACCCTATTTGTCAGTGTGTTTTGCCTGTCTCACTGGGATCCTGATTGCCAGGACCCCAGTGCTCATAGTTTGTGGCCTAATGTGTGTGTTGTCAGTAGTGCTTAACTGTGTCACTGAAGTTCTGCTAATCAGAACTTCAGTGCTTATGCTCTCTCTGCTTCCAAATTAGTCACTATAGTTTAGTGACTTCATATTCTAATTCCAATTGGCACACAGGACCCCACCCCCCTTATAAGTCTCTAGTATATGGTACCCAGGTCATTGGGGTCCCAGTAGATCCTTCTGGGCTGCAGCATTTCTTTTGCCACCCATAAGGAGCTCAGACAAACCCTTTCACAGAACTGCAGTACAGCCTGCGTGAAATAGTGCACACACTATTTCACAGCCATTTTCACTGCACTTAAGTAACTTATAAGTCACCTATATGTCTAACTTTCATTTACTGAAGGCTATGTGCAAAGTTACTAAGTGTGAAGGCACCCCTGCACTAGCAAAGGGTCCCCCACACTGTCCAGAGCCAATTCCCCGGACTTTGTGAGTGCGGGGACACCATTACACACGTGCACTACATACAGGTCAATACCTATCTGTAGCTTCACTATGGTAACTCTGAATGTGGCCATGTAAGGTGTCTAAGATCATAGAATTGTCCCCCCATTCCAAATATGGTATTGGGGGGCCAATTCCATGCATCCTGGGGGCTCCACCATGGACCCCCAGTACTGCCAAACCAGCGCTCTGAGGCTTGCAATGCAGCTACAGCTGCTGCCATCTCACAGACAGGGTTCTGCCCTCCTGGGGTCTGAGCAGCTCAGTCCCTGGAAGGCAGAACAAAGCATTTCCTTTGGGAGGAGGGTGTTACACGCTCTCCCTTTGGAAATAGGTGTTGCAGGCTTGGGAGGGGTAGTCTCCCAGATCCTCTGTAAATGCTTTGAAGCGTACAGGTGGTGCCATTCTTGCATAAGTCAGCCTAGACCAATTCAGGGACCCCAGTCCCTGCTCTGGCGTGAAACTGAACAAAAGAAAGGGGACTTACCACTCCCCTGTCCATCACCATTCCAGGGCTCCTCCAGTGTGTCCTTGGCAGTAGCCATCTTGTTTTCCAAGGTGTGGGGACACTCTGGAGTTCTATGAGTGGACAGTGCCAGCAGGTGACGTCAGAGACCCCTCCTGATAGATGCATACCTGGTTAGGTAGCCAATCCCCCTCTCAGGGCTATTTAGGATCTCTCCTGTGGGTTCCTCTTCAGATCCAGGTTGTAAGTTTCCTCCAGGAATCCTCTGCAACCTCTGCTTCAGCTTCTGACCATCGGATCAACTGCAGACTGCTCCAGGAACCGCTATAACTGCAACAAAGTATCCAGAAAGACTACTGTGACCCTGCAACTTCAGCTCCAGCCAGCAACTGCAACAATTTTGAAGGTGTGCATGCTCTGAGGACTCCCTGCCTTCACCCTGCACCAGAAGAACCGGAGGAATCTCCTGTGAAGGGACTGATTCCCTTCCCTGCTCCAGCAGGCACCTTCCAAGACGACGACCGGTTCTATGGGACTCCTCTCCTGGTGACGAGCGTGCTCCCTGGAACACAGGGGGTGGACCTCTTTGACCCAGACTGTCCTAAGGTCCAGCTGTCCAAATTTGGCAGAGGTAAGAGCTTGCCTTCCGAGTTTGCGAAAGTATCCCTGTGCACCGTGTCATCTCCAGCTCCTGAGGCCTCTGTGCACTATTTTTAAGAATCCTTCATGCACAGCATGGCCCAGGTCCCCAGCACTCCATTCTGCAAAGCACAACTTGCTGAGTGTTCTCCGGCGGCGTAGGACCTTCTTTGTAGTGCTGCAGCTACCGCAATTTGCACCTTCTTTGTCCCTGTTTCCTGGGACTCCCGTGGGCGCTGCCTGGTCATCTGTGGGTTACCTCCAGTGTTGGGAGCCCCCTCTGCCTCCATAGTCTGAGTTGAGGCCCCTAGGTCCCTTCTGGGTCCAGGCAGCACCATTTTGATGCAAACCGCTACATTGCTTAAGCCAAGGCTTGTTGGACGAATCCAGTGCTGCAACTTGCCTTCATCCAACATCTCGACGAGGGACATCTCTTGCATCACGCAGGAACCCGCAGCCATCTTCTTTGGTGATCTTCTGCAGACTCCTTCTAACCGGAGAATCCTCTTTTGCACCATCTTCTAGGTTGGCAGGGGCTTCTGTCCTTCCTGGAACCTTCTGCGACTTCTGGACTTGGTCTCCTCTCTTCACAGGTCTTCAGGTCCAGGAATCCACCATTTGTTGCTTGCAGTATTGCTTGATTCTTGCAATAACTCTTATCACGACTTGTAGTGTGCCCTGAGGAAACTTGCAGTACTTTACTCCTAGTTTTATAGGCTCTGGGGTGGGGTATATTACTCACCTTATGGTTTTCTTATACTCCCAGTGCCCCTCTACACACCACACTTGCCTAGGGAGGAATTCATGATTCACATTCAACTTTCTTAGTATATGGTTTGTGTTGCCCCTAGGCCTTTGGAATCCTATTGCATTCTATTGTATTTTCTACTGTTTGCACTATTCTGTGACTATTTACTTACCTGATTTTGGTCTCTAGTGTATATATTGTGTATAATACTTACCTCATGAAGGGGTATTGCCTCTAAGATATTTTTGGCCTTGTGTCACTGAAATAAAGTACCTTTATTTTTGGTAACAATGAGTATTGTCTTTTATTGTGTATAAGTACTGTCTAACTATAGTGGTATTGCAGGAGCTTTGCATATCTCCTGGTTCAGCTTAAGTTGCTCTGCTACAGCTACCTCTAGACAGCCTAAGCTGCTAGAACACTGACTACATTTCACTAATAAGGATAACTGGACCTGGTATTAGGTGTAAGTACATAGGGTACCCACTACAAGCCAGGCCCGCCTCCTACACTCACTCACCTCCTTCAACTTTGGCCCTGCTCTTTCAAAAATTATCCTTGCTCTATATAAAGAACAAAAAGCTAGAATAAACATCAATGGAAAATTGTCTAATCTCTTTACCCTCCAAAAAGGAACCAGACAAGGATGCCCTCTCTCCCCCTACTATTTCTACTAACGCTAAACCCCTACTCATGTTGATCAGAGAAATTCCATGCTCATCAGGCTAGAAAAACTGGCTGCCTACGTAGAGGACACCCAGGCAGACTCAGCCAGGCAGGCACCCAGGCAGACTCAGCCTTGCCACACATCACATTCACCATCAAACACCTACTCTAAGATGTCAGGCTATTGCCTCAACATGGAAAAGAGGTTCTTTCTCTCAATGTGTACTGCAACATCTCCCACATCAGCCCCTGTGGACTCAAATGGGCCCCAGATAAGAAAAAATACCTGGGTATATGGTTCAACCATAACCTTAAAGACTCCATCAATCTCAATGAGAAAAAGACACTAGAAAACATCAAGGATGGCTTAGGCAAATTGTCAACCAGGTTCATTACTGGGTGGGGTAGAACAGAATCTATCAAGATGATGGATACTCCCTATTTAACTTTTTAATCAGCATGTCCCCCATATACCTCTCAGACACCTTTTTATAACTAAAAAAGACATGTTACTTAACAAATATCTCTGGAAGTCTAAAAAACTCAGAATTGCCTAAAAGAAACTGAAGCTTTCCTAAAAAAGTTGGTGGTCTAAACTTACCCAACTACCGGAGATGCCAACATGCCTTCCTAGCAAAACAGGGGAGCCATTGGATCCTAACCACCACCAACCCCTCGCCACCATGGCTTGCTATTGAAACCGCCCTCCATGACTCGCTATTGAAACCACCCTCCCTGAATCCCACTTCATTTCTAACCGTCAAAAAAATGTAAAAAACACCACTCTATAAATATTCTGTCCAGTACAGGCACTCCAAAAAATTGACAACAGACTACCCAACAAAACTAAACACTCATATCTAGCCTTGCTATGACACAATGAAAACTTAAAACTAGAAGGAAGAATGATGTACATAGATAAATGGGCAGAAAAATATATTCTCCTGGTGAGAGATATCGGCATCCCCTCAGAACCCAAACCGTTCTCTCAAACTAAAGACAAATTTAACATAAATGGCTCAGATCTTTACCATTTCACTTAAACGTGCAACCCCCCTACCTACCGAACACATTAGAAAAATTAACCAAAGGAGGTCACCTAGCTTCCAAACTGTCCTCCTTCACAAAAACCACACTAAGGGGGTCCTTACGAACTGGCGGTCATGGACCGCCAGGGCCGGGGACCGCGGATGCACCGCCAACAGGCTGGCGGTGCATCCAGGCCAATTCTGACCGCAGCGGTAAAGCCGCGGTCAGAAAAGGGAAACCGGCGGTTTCCCAACGGTTTTCCCCTGGCCTGAGGAATCCTCCATGGCGGCGCTGCAGGCAGCGCCGCCATGGGGATTCCGACCCCCTTACCGCCAGCCTCGTTCTGGCGGTTTTGACCGCCAGAACCTGGTTGGCGGTAACGGGTGTCGTGGGGCCCCTGGGGGCCCCTGCAGTGCCCATGCCGATGGCATGGGCACTGCAGGGGACCCCTAACAGGGCCCCACCAAGATTTTCAGTGTCTGCATAGCAGACACTGAAAATCGCGACGGGTGCAACTGCACCCGTCGCACCCTTTCCACTCCGCCGGCTCCATTCGGAGCCGGCATCCGCGTGGAAGGGGGTTTCCCGCTGGGCTGGCGGGCGGCCTTCTGGCGGTCGCCCGCCAGCCCAGCGGGAAACTCAGAATTACCGCGGCGGTCTTTTGACCGCGCAGCGGTATTCTGACGGCGGTACTTTGGCGGGCGGCCTCCGCCACCCGCCAAAGTCAGAATGAGGCCCAAAGTGAACTAACACAAGACAAGTGGGAAACTTTACTATCAGACTCCAACAACACTCCAGAGGTCTCAGCAGATTGGCCATCTGCCTGGAGCAACCTAAATTCCAACATAAATACCCCATCACTAGCACAAAGCAGAAACTGGATTGACAATATGGCCCACTGGACACCATTTTAGTAACAACTAGCCTTAAAGTTATCTTGAATGAATGGAAAGACTCATCCAAACCATCCCCCACACATGGTAGGAATGGGTCCACTTCACCTGAACTGTGACTCAATAAACTTATCCTTGAAGACAACACCAACTGAGAATGGTCAAATCTGGTGCAAAGTAGGCAACTTCATGTCTCACTCGTCTATGTAACCATGATCATCTGATCAATCGATCATTCATGCATTCACTTACTCATTCTCCCCCCCTCCCCCTGCTCTCCATACTCTTTCACCCCCTCCTCTCCCTACCCACCCCCTTTCCTCATGTACTCCCTATTTTTCACCCCATATCACCTTCTTCTTCTTTTCTCTTGTCTCTGCTCTTTTACTCTGTCTCATTCACCTACAACGGAGGTACCTTAATCATGCTCAACCTCAGAAAATGCTCCGTGACAATATATACACTGATTAAGTTCACCTCACCATTGCAAATTAATACACTTATCTCTACCCTGTACTTTCAGAAATGTGGACTGACTCCTCATGCTATATCCTAAACTAATATTACCACTTGATTTGATGGTACCATGCAATGTATTCTTTCTTTTCAACTATGTTATTTAATTGTTCTATTGTATAAAATCCCATGTGTATACAGGAATATCTATACGAAGTACATACAATAAAAAATATGTATGTATGTTTGATGTATATTTGTATGTGTAAGTATGTATGTGGCATTTCAATAGCAAAAACATAGCCAAAAAACAAAAGAGAAGTGTACAGGGTTAAAGACAAGCATAAAGTCAAGTTGATTCAAGAAAGCTTTATTAGGCCAAGATGGACATAAAAACATAATACTATCAACATAAAAGTTGTGTACAGTAATTAAAATATAAAGGAAGTGAGATAAAATACCATGTGAGCTATATAAAACATTGTATACATTGCTGGAAGCCCCATGTGATACCGAATCAGGAAAAAGGAACAAAAGCATACAAACTAGACTCAATGAGACATACCCTAGACCTATCCAATATGCATACCAACCGAAATCATAAACTGTGATAAAGGAGACCCATGGTATAAATGATAGAAAATAGCTGAGAGTTAACAAAGAAGTGGTATCCTGATTTGTTTACAAATCCAAAGGGAATTACCAATAAATCTAATGCCACATAACAAACAATTTCCATAGGCAGAGACTACAGAATTTTAAAGCTTTGTCTAGCCGATCTGCAGTAACAGATAGCAAAACAGGGTGGATGAATTGATTTGTGGGGATAGTATAAAGTTTACAAAAAACACATCAATTGCAAACAAGATTACTGGCTCACATTATCACATGAAGTGAGGCAAACCATTGAGCCTGTTGCGCGAAGACCACCAAAAAAGGACAGTACTCAACCTAAAATGGGTGAGGTAAAAACAATGATCCTGTTTGAGGATCCAAACTAAGGGGTCAATTATGAGTTCACCAGTTGAACCGCCTGAACTCCAATAAGGAGGTGGAAAGCCAGCGACCTCATCACTGTCATAGTATGATGTGTCCGCTGGGCTGACTGGTGGAAGCATTGCATTACAACAATCCGGCTGGATCGACTGGCGGAAACAGTGTAGTGGCATTGGCCTCAGCTTCCTAAGAATGTTGAGGCCAATGCTGTCACACACAACACCCTCAGAATGCGCACATTTGCCATAGAATAAAGTGAGCATTCAGAGGATGCTGCCAGGGAGTCCCTGCACTGCCCACAACATGTTTGTGGGAAGAGCAGGGGCCACCTGTCACCCCAACTCTGTCTTTCCACCAGTTTTTTCATGGCAGGGACCACGCCATGAAAAGGCTGGTGAAAAAGAAAGTTGTGATCAGCAAGGTGGTGCTGAGCTAATCACGACTTTCACTGCCACCAACCCATCAGGAGCCTTGATCCCGGCGGTGGTGGCAGTCTCCAGGCGGTCCAACCATCAGGATCATAATCTGGTGGTCAGACCCCCAGGATTGTGGCGGTTTGACCACCACAGCAAGTTTGGCAGTCTTAGGACCACCAAACTCATGATGAGGCCCTAAATAAGGCTTGGCGATCATCGATCTTTATGATGGTGCACAGTGTCCACAGTGACATATTTGACCTCATTAGGTCACTCTTAGTTTGGAAAAGGCAGGGAAATACAGACTTTGACTTTGTGTACATTTTATTGGGTGTGTAATAAAAGTGTGGAATGCCAAGCTCTAGAAAGGATATTTTAATATATGCCAGTCATGGAATCTTATTACCAAAGTCAAGATTAATACAATCAGTTAAAAATGATCTGGAACATTTGGTAAATGGAGAACTCCATGTTTTATTTCCAGGTATGAGCAGGGCCAGTTTAACAATGTTTTCGATATACAAAAGGCCATTATGAGTTATAATGTTAGAAGTGCTCTTCGGGATAGTCAGTATTCTAGTCAAAAATGTATTTTCCACAGATTGTAGATGGACATAATTTGCATTCCCCCAAATGCCTGCACCATAAACACCCACAGAAACACATTTAGCTTTATAGAGAGAGGTTAAATCTCTAACCAGTTTCCAATTAAGCTTTTTAGTGAATGTTATTATTGAACCAACAGCTGTTCTCATCATATGATCCCTTTGTACTAGAAGCATGTTTCAGTTAAAATTTATATCCATTAAGATCCCCAGGTAGTTAAAATTGGAAACTTTCATGGGAAGGGTGACACCAATGACTAAAGTGTGTGTGGATGTTCCCTGAGCCACAGGTCATATTAAAAGCTTTCTTGTGATTAACGCGTATGTGGAATTCAACGATAAAATCATTAAAGGAGTCCAACAAAATTTGCAGCCCATTCGCTGTATGTGGCATTACCACCGCATCATCCATGTATAGGCATATGAGGACAGTTTGGTCCCCAATCTTAGGCAGATCAATTCATTTTTGGTTCAAGAATTTATCTAGAGAATTAACATAAAAAAGCAACAAGAAGGGGGCCATTATGCACTCTTGTCTGACCCCCTTATGAACAATAAAAGGTGATGTACATTAGCCGTCTGGCCAGAAGCACACCTTGGCTAAGGTGTCCCAATGTAGATGCAGCATTGGGGCTATGAATAGTTTTGCTAGTTTTGTGCTATCAAAATACTGTATACATATATCAAAGGTCCAGATGAAGGATTAGTACTTTGCTTAATGATAATGAAGAGTTTTGTTGGTGTGTATTTGGCAGTGTTCATTTCATTTTTAGTGAAGAATGCTCAAATATGTGTCTTTTTATAGTTTTTATGACCGGTTCTCAAGATTTTGAAGTTTGCATGTGAGGGGTGACTATGCCACAGTTCCTCAGTGGCTCATATTACTATTCTTTCTTCATGTAAATCTTTGATAAACCACCACACACCTTTATAGCTTCTTAGTGTTTTTGATTTGATATTAACTACCTGATCGTTTACCTCAATCATGGTACAGTTGTAGGCGATACCACTGAGGTACAAACTCCATCAGGACAAATGTGTATTGATTTGTTATTTCTGTACTCCAAAATGGTCTTGCCAGCAACATTGAACATTCGTACTCAGATTGTGTTTTTTTTATAACTTATCATACATGATTTGGAGTGGAGAAGGCAGACAGGTACAAGGAAGTGGTCTGACCAGTGTGCCAGGATACAGTTGTCAGCTGTTATGGTACTCTTTATTATGAAGAGGGAGGAGTTAATGTTGAGAACTAGAAGTTGTTTAAGTGCAGGTTCTCAGGTGAGTGTTGATTGTTGATTTAATAAACGTTATTGAATTGAACAAGTGAGAGAGGGTAAACATCATCAGAGATATTTGGCGGAGGATTTCAGAGTTAGGTTTCAGTCAGGAATGGGTCGATTTAGCAAAGAAAGAGAGTTACAAAGGCCTGAGACAATCATATATTTGGTACTGAGTGGGGGTACAGGCAATTAGGAGGCTTGATATATAAATGAGTTGAATTGTGTGGTTAGGAGGGCATAACTTTGTGGTAGAACTTAGAATCTGAAATTGCACATTTGTAGGAGTTGAGCACTGGGGAAATCTGATTGAACTATGCTCTGACTTTGTCTGATCTAATTTAACAAAGTAAAATGGTTGTCAAGAGTAAGGAATAACTGGTGGAGCAATTCCTCCTTTTCTGCACGGTTATCACACATTTGCGCCTTTTTTCTGGACCCTATTTTTATGCCCTGTGCACTTTTCAACTCCTAAATAGTACTAAAATGCCTGTGCTTACCCTTTAAAACATGTGCTGTGCATGGGAACTCTTTATTTAGTCTATTTTCCTTCTCTATAAGTCAAATCATAAATGGTGTCTAAAGTACACCTATGACATGGAAAGTTAGATGTCATGTGTGGGCTCGAGTGTATATTTATACCCCACATATACGGGACAAAAATATATGGACCACTATTGTGCTCAGGCAAGGCTGCATTTTAAATGCACTGCAATGACTTGTGGCAAGAAAACATGCCTTTGCCATGTAGGAAAAGCCCATTTTATATATTCATATGTCACAGAACAGAGTTCTACTATAAAAAAGTAGTGCACACCACATTTTGGGGTTAGTGTGTCCTCACTGTGAAATAAAAGCCAAAAGCTATTTCAATAAGTGTAAAAAATAGTTTTGTTGCTTGACTGGGTTATGAACCCTGATCAAGCAATAGCCACAATCCTTGTCCCGGTGAGGCACAAGTCAACCATAAATTAATCTGTGCTCAGCCCTCTGGTAGCTTGGCACAGACAAGTCAGCTTAATTTAGAGACAATGTGAAAAGTATTTATGCAACACTTTGAACATTTATAAAGTGAAAACATCAGGCAAAAAGAATCCCACACCATGTTGAAAAAACAGAATTATTTTTATTAAATAAAAGAAGACTAAAACAACAAAAATCCTATCAGTATAACTGGAGATAGGCAATTTTTAAGATTTTGGTGAAAATAGAGCCAAAAATCACAAAGCATCTACTGTGGTTATCTGGTCGCAACTCACTGGGGCACAGTCACAAGTTCAGAGTGACCACGATGGAGTGATGGCCAGCTCCAGGAACTTAGGGCCAGATGTATCATGAAGGCCTTTTGCGATTCAGAAATAGCAATTTTTAAGAAATCGCTATTTCCGACTCGCAAAATGCCATGTATCACATTTGCGAATCGGTAATAGCGATTTCTTAAAAATCGCAAATGCTATTACCGAATCGCAAATTGTGATACCGGCCACATTCGCACCCATGGGCCCATATCTGCAAATTATTTGCATTTCCAAAATTGCGATTTCTTAACTAGAAATCACAATTTTGGAAATGCAAAACCCCAGGGTGCTGGGGGCCTAAGGCCCCCTCTGCTGCACCCCAAAAAAAATGTTTTAGGACATGTAAGGTGCACACATGCCAAAAGGGCATGTGTGCTTTACATGTACATTTTAAAAATGCATTTTAAATGCATTTTTAAATTTTGCACATGGTTACCACTACGTTCAACTTGGTGGTAATTAACGATTCCTAAATGCCCAAATCGCATTTAGGAATTGCTTCATACATGTGCTAAGGAATCGCAAATAAGGAATCCTTATTTGCGATTTCTAATTTGAGAGAGTCACAATTTGCGACTCTCTAAACAGGGTCGCAATTTTAAGTAATCGCTATTTTAGCGATTTCTTAAAATTGCGTTCAGAATGTCTTTCATACATTCTGAAAGGGCTTTTTGCATTCGCAAGCGGGCATTCGCACCGTTTGCGAATGCAAAAAACCTTGATACATCTGGCCCTAAAATAGGCCCACTGAACAAAGAAGCAGGATTATGAAAAGTGGCGCGGACCTACTGCAACACCACTTTTCTTGCACCCCCTAGAGCCCCCCTAATGCCACCATATTTGTGCCATATTTAGAATACGGTGAACCATGGCGGTAGTCAGGGGCGGTAGCATCATAATTTTGACGCTAGTCTGGCGCTTTGCAGATTGGCATTAAAAAGTTGAGGCTAATCCTGCAAAGCACCCAGGGGCTCATTGAAAACAATGACAGCCTGGCTTTAATGCCTGCTCTTAGCAGGCGTTAAAAATGCCAATAAAAATTACGCAAAGAAATCTCTTAGATTTTTTTGTGCTATTTTTTCCGCCCCCCTAGTGCTGGAACGCCCCCTTGCATACATTATGCCTGGGGCAGGCATAATGTGGCAGAAGGGGTTATAAAGTGGAGCAATGCAAGCATTGTGCCACTTTTTAAATATGGTGCAGCGTTTTTGGCCTTCCAACACCACATTAGCGTAAACAAAATTATGCTATTGTGGTGTTGCAATGGTGCTATGCCCTCTTAAATCTGGGCCAAAGTATCTTAATTCCTAGGTTGTGGAGTGCTGTGAGGATTCACGTTGAAGATGCATTGCACAATTCTTCAGATCTAAGTTTTGACAATGATGCAGTGTGAGGTACTGTGTCATCGCAGTGGATCCCGTGGATGAGGGCTTGATGTGTGAAGCCCAGCATCAAAGATGCACTGCGCAGTTGAGGTGATGCATCAGTTCCAAGGAGCTGTGAGGCTGTGATGCAAAGTCCTACATCATTGTTGAGGCTGTAGTCAACGAGGTATGAGGGCCTGCATTGGGAATGCACCATGCAGCACCACTTCTAAAGAAGTTGCAGAGGTGATAAGGGTCTTTGTGACAGTTCTGATCCATGGAACAGCGAAGCATTGGTTCTGCTCGTGATTATGCTGTGCAGCAGAGGAGATGCGTTGGTTTCACTGGATTCACAGAGGCTGGCAGAGCACCCTAGGGCCACTACCAAGGGTCCAGGACTGGGGTGGCACCACTTGGAAGAGTAGACTCACAGATGTCAGAGTTTGGGTACAGGTGCTAGGTTCTTGGAAGTCTGTTGTGTACCTGAGGCTTCAGATCACAAGGCCAGTCAACTAGCCCTTGGAGTCACTCTGGGGTTCTAGGTTCAAGAGATGCAAGTCTGATTCTTCTTAACGAGGCAAGAGCACAGAAGGGCAGCACAGCAGAACAGCAGTTTTTCAGAGAAGCAGTCCAGAAGAGGGGCAGTCATTTCAGCAGCACAGCAGCCCTTCTTCCTGGCAGAGTATCCACAGGTCCAGTAGTACAGAATACTTGGTGTCTGAGGATTTGTATTTATACCAAGTTGTGCCTTTGTTGTGGGAAGAAACTACTAGAGGCATGCCTTGAAATGTACCGGTCCTGTGCCTTCCTGGCCCTGGCTCCAGACTAACAACAGCCTTGTGTGAAGACAGGACAAAGCCTATTGAGTGTAAGTGTTGCTATGCCCAGCTCCTCTTTTCCATCCTGCAAGAGATGGCCCATCAAGGCACACCTCAGCCCCCTAGTGTGTGTGGCTGTCCAAGAGAAATATGTAAAGCCCACTGTCAACTACACCCAGTCATCTGACCCAGAGACAAACTGCAGGTACCAAATAGTAAAGGCAGGAAAATGCAAACTTTCTAAAAGTGGTATTTTCAAAACTGTAATTTAAAATCTGACACTTCTCGATAAGTTAGGATTTTCCATTACAGTTTCAGAACACCAAACATGAACTGGTTACCTGTTCCTATTTGGAAATTACAGCTCAATACATGTCCTACTATTGAAATACATTGCAACCTGCTGCCCGGGCTGTGCAGGAACTATGCTGGGGAAGACATGTATGTATTAAAAAGGGTTTGTTTTGCCAGGTCTAAATGACAGCTTAAACATGAATGCATACAGGCAGCAATGGCAAGCCTGTGACATGTTTAAAGTGCTACTTAATTAGGTGGCACAATCATGATGCAGGTCAACTGGTAGCATTTCATTTACAGGTCCTGGACACAGATAGTGCCACTTTACTAGGGACAAACCAGTAAATTAAATATGCCAATTGCGTATAAGCCAATTCAACCATGTTTTAAAGAGAGATCACACGCATGTGAGCACTGGTTAGCAGTGGTAAAGTGCTCAGAGTCGTAAAGCCAGCAAAAATGAAGTCAGCAAAACAGGAGGATGGGAGGCAAAAAGTTAGGGGGGAACCACACCAAAGATGTAGGTCTAAAATTCCACCTTCTTACAAGTATAATAAGTTGGGTGTCAGGGTTTTCAAATATTGAGGGGCACTGAAACCCCTTTTGATAATACCTTATTTACTTGTATACATACTTTTAAAGTTTTTCACAGAGAAATCCACTTTTGAACGAGTTTTGTTGTTGTCAAACATTTTTTATCCATTTAATTCGTCTTTGCATGTTCTTCATATTAAGTTGACACAGCCTTTGTATGTTATGGTAGGCTGGGGCTTTCTCAAGGCTCATAGAGAAAACTTTTAAAACAAAGTATAGATCCTAATGTCCAAGTTGGAGAAAACCTGGATAAGTAATACAGCTTTTCCATGTTGGGAAAAGAAGCACAGCCGTAATATGAAGAACATGCAAAGACCAATTAAATGAATGAAAAGAGTTTGACAACAATAAAACTTATTCAGGAGTGATTTCGCTGTAATGAACTTTGAAGGTACATTTATAAGTATATGAGGAATTATCATCAGGGGATTCAGTGTCCCTCAATATTTGGAAACCCTGACACCCAACGTAATGTAAGGATTGTCTTATGAATGCGAATGGGCACAGCCCTTCTGGAGCGCCACTAGTATTTTCATGAAAAACTTAAAATTCAATTAACCAAAAGCAGAGAAAAAAGCCTAGCAGGAAGGATGAGAATGAGCTGGGCCCTGTGATTATTCAACTCTCTGCACCTTCTTGCAAGGGTATTGGGATATAATGCACTGACAATAGGTTGGGAAGTTTATGCATCCTGTTTGTAATGGAGTAACCCGACTTTCAAACTCTAAATCTGGCCCTTAATTCCTTATCTCCCCTATGGAAAATACTTGAAATATGTTTTAAATGTATTTTCTGTTTATGCTTTGATTTTTAATCTGATGTAATTGTGTGATGATTTTTATCAGAAAAGTAACTTTATTAAAATGTACTTTAGGCTGCTTGAGCCAGAACTGGCTGAAAACTATTCCTGGCATTTGTTATAACTCCTGCGTTACAATGCACATTTTTTTCTGGGAGAGTTACTGACTCTGGTTCAGAGAACAATGGTCTGCCTTGCCTGTGACACCAGAAACAATAACCAATGGCTGCTAACTGTAACTGGCATTAGCAATGTTGGCCAGAACAGGAACAGGTGGCAGAACAGAGCAGTTTTAAAACAGTACCGATTTTGTCTTGAAGATGCCAATGAGGATTTCCTGTTGATATCCAGGATCCTCCTAGACAGCCGGGCTATAGTCTCAGTATAAGGGGAAAACAGTTTTGCCCTTGTCAGGTGGGGTGAGAGCTCATCTAATAGTGGAGTGGCTTAGGAGCTGTAGAGAGGATTGCCTGATGGCAGATGGGTTTAACCATCTTGAAGCAGGGACACCTAGGTAATTTTTCAGTAAGGCAAACAGGAAGTGTGTGCAAAAGGAGATGTGGCAACCACAATTAAGGTTAGGCCTGTGGGGTAGAATTTCCCAATCACTAGCTAGTACAAAAGACAAATCTGGCACCTTCATAACCACATCTTCAGGAATTTCCTGGCCATGGGAGGGCACTATCTGAAGAAGAAGGCCATGCTGGATGAAGACTACTGACTCCCAATCTCTTCTGAAAGAAGAGAGCCAAGACAAAGACACAAAAACTCCCTAATCCAGCCTATACCAATGGACTCAAATGGCTCTTTAAGGTTCTAAGAGTTTACCTTCCATTTGCCTGCTTCAGGACACAAATAGAGGTACTCCTGGCTCCAAGAGGGCACATTTTATTAACGTGAACTAAGTGCTTCAGGAGAGGAGACCTGTTTAGAGAGAGGTCTTGAGCCCAGAAGCCTGGCCTAAGGAGCTAGAGGATGCAGGACTGACCAGAGAAAACTTTCCTATCAGTTGGTAAATAAAGACCTGATTTAAACTATGCTATTCTTTTCTCTGAACCTGAGGGAAGCAGATGGCATCAAGTTCCAAGTTTGCCACCATGATGGGCAGAGTTCACCACCTGCACAGTAGAATTTTATATCTTTAGAGGAACTATCAATATGGAGATTGCCCTGAAGGCACTTTGGTTTGATGCACATTCACTAAACTTTCTTGTTTTCAGAAACAAAATTCTCAAAAAGAAAGATTGTTTCTGAGCATCAAAAGATTAATATCCCTCACACCCTTGAAGTTTTCTCTGAGGTTTTGAGAGACATCTGTCTCTGACTACTAGGTTTTATTCTGACACTGACGGATAGAAAATAGAACAGGCAATTTGCTTCAAATATGGTAGGCTCATCTGATGTCCTTGCTCTGATAGCCCCTACCCCGTTTTCTGTTGGAAAACTGACACTTCATTTAACTCAGAAGAGAGCAGGCAGACTGAGCTTTTATTAGGTCAGTCACACCTGATGTCCAAATTCAAACATTTTGACCAGAATAACCCACCTGGTGCATCCAACTTCTACTCCATCACTCTCAGCGTGAAATTGTGCTTATGTTCCGGTTCAATGTGAACTGTTGTATTGCCATGATGCTTGCCTTTTTCCATGAGCAATTTGGTTTAAACTTCAAAAATGTATATCTTCGGGTATTTTAAATGCACTGCAGTCTCTTGCTTATTAAAAAGTTCTTTATTGTTTTGCATTGGTTTGTGAATTTTATGGTGCTGAGTTTTTTACTTTCAAATTGTTGGTACTGTTTGAATTTAGCATGCAATTCTATGGGGATTGCTTGATGCTTGTGAAACAGCTATGTGGACTTGAGCTGAGATTCCCTGTGCACTGTCTTTTGAACTAAACAGAAAGGGTTAACTTAGCCGACAAGGGGACCTCTCTCCAAAGTTAACAACCACATTTCTGATAATTTTCACAAAAGTGATATAATACACAATTGCCAATGAAATATATTTCCACTTTATTCAATTTTCTCTTTGTTGATCAAGCATAAATAGACCATAACATATCCAAACCTGGCAGCTTTACCTGGGTTTCCAAGTCCCTAACTGTGCCAGGATGAGCCATTTTCTACATGTCCTCCCCCATAGGTATTTATGAGGATACTGTCTGTTTTATCTTTGGTACTCCAATATCCTCACAGTGTTGACAACAGCTCAATTATCCTGAATTATTTTATGTTATGTTATGTTGACTTGTAAAGCTTGCTTATTACCTGGTAGGGTATTCAGATGCTGAAACAGGTGTATTGGAGAGTGCTGAAGGGTGCAGTGAGTCAGCCTTAGAGAATTAGTTAAAGGACCAGGTCCTCAGCTTCTTGTGGATTTCAAGAAGTGAAAAGGAGACCCTGGTGTGTAGAGGGAGGTAATTCCAGGTTTTGGGTGTAATGTGGAAGAATGGCATACCTACTGTTCTGCTCTTATGGGTACAGATGGGCGTATGCAAGTAGGACTGAGGCTGAGAGTAGGTGTCTGGTGGGTTGGTGGAAGTAAAGGCGGTTGTTAAGGTATGTTGTTCCTATGTTGTATGGTGCCCTGTGTGTGGGCATGATGAGTTTGAATTGGCATTGTTTATATATGGGGAGTCAGTCAAGGTCTCTGAGATGTGCAGTGATGTAGTTGTGTTATGATAGATCTATGATGAGTCTTGCTGCTGTATTCTGTGTGATCTGGAGTCAGTGGAGGAGGTTGTTGGTGATTCCGGTGTAGAGTTTGTTGTCGTGGTCAAGTTTGCTTGTGATGAGGTCTTGAGTGTTGGTTGTCCAGGCTATCCATTTGAAGAAGTTTTAAAGTATGCAGACTCTCTGGAAGCAGAAGGAGATAAATGCATGGTTGAGCTGTCATGTTGTGTCATTGATTCGGATTCCCAGGTTTGTAGTGTGGTTGGTTGGTGTGGATCTGAGCCCCAAAGACCACCAGGTGGAGTGACAGGGGAGTTCCTGTTCCCAAAGATCAATACTCCTGTCTTGTCAGAGTTGAGTTTCAAGCAATTGGCTTTAATCCACTCTGGTACATGGATCATGCAGGACCAAAGTTGGTTCTGTTGATGGCGGTCTTGTCAGACATAGATAGGACGTTCTGAGTGTCATCAGGAAATGATGGAGATGCCATGTGCTCTGATGATATTACCGAGCAGGGTCATGTAAATGTTGAAAATGGTTGGGCTTAGTGATAAATTCGGAGGGACTCTGCAGAACAGGTACTTGCTTTGCAATGCATAGGATGGTAGCCTGACTATCTGTGTTTGACCTCTTAAAAAGGAGCATATCCATTTGAGAGTATTATGCGTATTTCATCCATGACTGCAATGAGTGCTGCTTCCATGCATTGGCTGCTCCAAAAACCTGACGGGGTGTGGTTGAGTAGGTTGTGGAGTTTAAGGTGACTCGTGAGATGTATGTTGACTGCCTTCTCTAGTACTTTGGCTGGGTATGGGAGGAGGGAGACGGGTCAGAAGTTGGTCAGCTCACTGGGGCCGGCTGATGGTTTTTTGAAGAGGTCCTTGACTGCTGCATGTTTCCATTCTTCAGGGAAGGTGGTTGATTTGAAGGAAGAGTTGATGATATGGATAAGGTATTGGCTAATCCGTTGTCCTGCCATATTGTAGATGTAATAGGGCAAGGGTTCATCGGTATCCCAGAATGGACCATTTTCATGATTGGTGGGGTGTCTTCCTCAGTGAGTGTTATCCAGTAGGTTAGGTGAGTGTCTTGGTGGGTGGCAGGTTGGCGATGGAGTCCTTAGGATTGGGTTGTTGCTTGAAGTTCCTGTATATCTTTTTTATTTTGCTGTGAAAGAAGTTGGATAGGTTGTCGCTGAGTTCCTGTGATGGTGTGTTGGAGTTTGCTGTGGCCCCTGGGGTGGTGAACTACTTAACAATAATGAAGATCTCTTTGCAGATGTTGGACCTAGTCCCAATATGTTATGTTGGGTTCCTTCTATTCTAGTTTCTGAATACAGTCTTGTGGGTGGTTCTGGCATTGCTTCATGGTTGGTCTTCATTTTCTTGCCAGCTGTTTGCGGTGTCATTTGGATTCTCGGAGGTCGTCCTTGTGCCAGTTAGCCTATTTGTTGGTTCTGCATTGTTTGTGAAGTTTGATGGGTGCAAGAGAGTCTGCATAGGACTTGATGTTAGTGACAAACTTGTCCAGTGTGTTGGTGGTTTTGAGTTGGTCTATTTCAGGGGTGTTGCACAAGTTAAATTCTGTTAATTAGTTCCAGTGATGGCTGGGCAGATTGATGCTGATCTGCGGTTTGGCTTGCATTATGAAGATTTGGATGTTTCTAATGGAATGGTTAGTCCATTTGAGTGGGGGGGCAGAGTTATAATTAATTTTGTTGTTTGTGGTGAAGATTGGATCCAGAGCATGTCCTATGATGTGTTCTGGGTCTGTGATAATCTGGGAGAGTCTAATGTTGTTCCAGCTCTTGAGAAGATTTGTGGAATATAGATCGGTGGGTCATCCAGGTGGGAATTGAGGTCACTGAGGAATATGAATTCCTTGGAGCTGATGGTGAATGGAGCAATGAGGTCTCTGGTGAGGTTTGCTGAAGTTGGTTAATGGTGCTTATGGTCTGTATGATAAAATCCTTTCAGGGTGAAGCTGTGGCACGTTTGATGTTGTCTTTGTAGATAATTGCGAGTCCTCCTCCTGGTTTGGGACAGTTGTCTTGACGGCTGAAATCTGATCTTAGGTTTTGCTTTTTCTGGGGCTAGGAAAAGGGCCATCATCAATATAAAATAATAATTTTATTGCTGCTGCTGTACTACAGCTGGTTTTAGTTTATATGTTGTTTATACTGAATCTCAAGAGTGTTTTAATATGCACAGCAAGTAGGATCAATGAGAGACAATGCTGATGGCTTCTTTCTTCAATAGTTACCCTAACTGTTGAGCACTCTTCTACAAATATGGCCCCTAATTATGAGTTGGCTGGAGTAGTACCTCAGAGGAATAGTGCATTGGGTAGCTAAGATAGATCTGGTGTTTCTGGACCAGATATTACCTGGCATGAAAATACCAGAGCCAGAATTACTGTGTGCATTTCATGCCTATTAAATCTACAAGTGGAGATGGGACTGGCTGTGTTCATTTAGTAAATATCAAAGTTTTGCACTCTGGAATCTAGGAAAACCAGTATTACAGGAACCATTAAGTTATTAGTTCTAGGTCTACCAGATTATTGCCCATTCTCGGGGAGTTTAACTCACAATTCCAGATAGCTCATAGGGAGATGCAGACTGGGGTTGTTAATTCTGGCCACCTTATCTCACTGTAGCATTAATGGATATTTTAGCACAGAGGTTTAAATATGCGGTAGAACCCCTGTATGTACTTCTAAGGTTGATCTATTTTCCCTAAAACTATAAGCTACTTCCTAGCACCAACCATTGCATTTGATTATTTTACACTGTGAACCAATGAGTATTTATTCTGTGTATCATGGGTGCCAAAACATAGATGAATTCCCAGCAGCAAGATAATCTTGGCTTTTATTTCTTATAGCATATGCATGATCATGCTCTTTTACCTGACTACCACCAATCCATATACATCTACCAGTACCAACTTTATGAACATCATTGCTACCTTTCTATCTAAGAAACTGATCCCACAAAATAACATCTGCTTGCTCTATTTTTAACACATCTTTCCACTGGCATGTATTTTAAGAAAGATAGACATTAGGACTGGGACTCTCTTATAATTACCCATAACCTTTTCAAACCTGGGGTATACAGTCCTGGCATGGCAGGACAAGCAGATTATGGGGAGGTATAGCAATCATATATAAGACAAAGTATTATTGACTCATGGAGCCTATACAGAGTACGACCCTATGCGAGACTGCATTTTTCAATAAAACTACATTTGACAAAACATTTTGATGCTGTTTTAGTGTACATGCCCCCATGAACTAGGTTTGTCTTTATGATAGAACAAGCCCAATATAATTTATCCTTATCTAGGAAAAGATAATTTCACTCTCTGGGGAGATTTTTACTTCCATCTGGAAGATGGTACGTGTAACGACTCAAGGACATTTATGGATATGATGGCATGGTTTGTTCTCTCTCAATTGGTCAATGCCCCTACACATAGAGGAGGGCACATACTGGATGGACTATTCTATAATGACTCATGATTGAAGATAAATCAGATATTACCACTTATCTGGACAAACCATTATGTAGTAGGCTTCTGACTATCCTGAATGACCAAACAGGAGGTCCCAAATAGTGAAAATGATAGACTATGAAGAAGGAACTGGAAGGGATTATCAGGAGAAAACCACTCTACTGGCATTAGGACCAGTAACAGGATTGACCATGAGGATATGTAGTCCTGTTATAGTGGAGTTTTCATCCTGGCTCAGTTCTGTGGTGGATAAGGTTGCCCCTTTTATGAAAACCAAGAAGCACGGGAAGCTGCCAGCAGCTCAGTGGTTCAGCAAATGGCTCAGACAGCTTACACAGTCATACTGATGACAAGAATGAGCCTGGAGGAAAAACTATGAGATCCAGGAAAAAGTGACATATAAAGCCCCTATTAGGGATTACAAGATAGCAATCAAAGAAGAAAAATCAAACTTCTGCACAAATAAAATCAACTCTATTGATTCCACAAGAGAACTATTTAATGTGGTAAATTTGTTATCTGCTCCCAAAGATTCCACTGACTTAGAAGAATCTCAAGCTTTCTATAATGAGCTGGCAGACTATTTTCAAGCAAACATTCTTACCAATTATAAGGAATTCAACACCTCTACTGTTGAAATACAAATCCTCTCCCAACTGAGCTTACAGTCTAAGCCTTGCGCCTCAGAAAACAGAGAGGGGATGGATGGACATATAACTGCTCTATCATCCTTTACACATATGACAGCAGAACAAATAGAGCTTCAACTCCTTATTATACAGTCAGGGTCCCCCTTTGAGCCATGCCCTCCTAAAACAATAAATGTAGTAGCTAGCACTATTTCTCCTCCTCCGACAACAATCATGAATAGATTCATCAGTACAGGGTGCTACCCACATCTGTGGAAAGAGGCTGAGGTCAGGGATCTTTCCTCTGTCCACCTTTATTTAATCTATATGTTTCTCCAGTAGCCAAATGTATTCAGTCTTTTGGGCTACAGGCACTTTATATGGTGTTGACACCCAAATAATTTTGTCTATTACAAAAGACATCAAGACCATATAAGCCACCTTTAACAACTGCATGAATACAGCAGCTAATTGGATAAGAAATAACTGTCTAAACCTTAATGGAGACAAGATAGAGGTTTTAATTTTTGGCAAGCAACCATCTATACGGAGTGGCCAGAGATGCTGGAATCCCTGCCTATCCCCGCTGATTTGGTAAAAAACATAGGAGGTTTAGTGGACAAAAATCTGGCATTTAACCTACAGGTCAATCGCACAGTTTCAACCTGCCTTTGCATTATTAGGATTCTTCAAAAAGATTTCAACTTTATCCCAGTACTGGTGCACAGACAAGTGGTTCTGGCACTAATATCTTCCAAAAGGGATTATTGCAATGTGATCTACCTTGACATCAACAAGTCATTTAATCAAGCTGTAAAAGGTACAAAATGCAGCAGCGAGTCTGATATTAGACATTCCCAAATACCATTCCATCTCAGCTGAAATAAACAAACTGCACTGTTTACCAGTGAAAAAGCCTATTGTGTTCAAACCTTTGTCTGTTGCTCACTGGCAAGTGAAGCCCTTCTGTCCCTGAACTCTGAAATCTGTCAGGAGTTTGAGGCCCTCCTCCACCCGCATGCTCTTTTGCTTGGCTGCCCTCTGCCTCTTTTCTCTTTCTTTCCTCTTTTTTCCTCTTTTCATTCTCTGTGTGCTTTTCCTTTGGTACCTTTCTGCACACTTTCCCTCTCTTCCTCGTTTTTTCCCCTTACTGCGCTCTCTTTCTCTTCACTGTCGCTCTCCCCCTCTCTCTCTCCCTCCCTGCTGCTGCTGCCCCTGCAGCCCTGCCCCCTCCTCTCTCTCACGCTCTATCCCTGCCGCTGCTGCCCCCACAGCCTACCCCCTTTTTTATGCCATTTCCAACTCCCACCTCCCAGCTGTCCTCTCCTCCCTCCCTCACTACTTAATGGAGGCCGCTGTGTGGATGACCGCAGCGGGCATGCCGCTTGCGCGCCTAAGGGGCGCCTAAGGGGCACCTAAGGCAAGCCTGTCTGTGCCCATCCTCGACCCAAAGGCGACCAGCACCAGGACCCTTGGTCCTGCCACCTCTACACATCAGCAAAACTCATCGCACTCAACCCAGGACACAACAACAACTGCAAGCAAGCATCTCCAGGCAACTGACACAGTCACTTCAGCTGCATCTGCTGCTGCCGCACCTGCACCACCACCAAGACCCGGGACGCAGCTCAACCCAGCTGCAACAACTCTCCGAACCCGAAACCCCTGAAGTGCATACTCCTCAATGTCCGCTCCCTCCATAAACATGCCACTGAAATCTAGGACCTCCTTGACAGCACTGCCCCAGACGCCGCATTCTTCACCGAGACCTGGACCAACACCACCTTAGGCCCGGACATCCCCATCGCCATCCCCCAGGGATACAAAATCGATGAGAAAGACCACTCCAGCCGCACTGGAGGGGGAATCGCCATTATCCACAGGTCGAACCTCTGCCCGAACACACATTCCGAAGACTCAAAAGAATCAATAAACCTTGACGGAACACCTCCACTTCAAGCTACACACCAGCCCGACATCCACCATCAGGGGAACCATCATCTACTGGCCCCCTGGACCTCGCACACCATTCGCCGACTCCATCATGACTGCATCTCCGCACATGCCATCACAGCCACCAACTACACCCTGCTGGGAGACCTCAATTTCCACCTCAAGAATCTACAAGACCCCAACACCTCATTCCCATCGCCATCCCGCAGGGATACAAAATCGCTGAGAAAGACCACTCCAGCCGCACTGGAGGAGGAATCGCCATTATCCACAGGTCGAACCTCTGCCCGAACACACATTCCGAAGTCTCAAAAGAATCAATAAACATGACGGAACACCTCCACTTCAAGCTACACACCAGCCCGACATCCACCATCAGGGGAACCATCATCTACTGGCCCCCCGGACCTCGCACACCATTCGCCGACTCCATCATGACTGCATCTCCGCACATGCCATCACAGCCACCAACTACACCCTGCTGGGAGACCTCAATTTCCCCCTCGAGAATCTACAAGACCCCAACACCTCATCCCTCCTAGACAACCTCCACAATATATAATATAGGACTCCAACTGATCGTGACAGAGCCAACACACTCAGCAGGACACACCCTCGATCTCATCTTCACTACAGGAACCTCTGCTACCTTCAGCCACACCACGGAACTCCAATGGACAGATCACTGATGCATCCACTTCACGTTCAACACACCCACCATCACCAGACCCCAACTCCAACCATCGCACCTCTCCAACAAGCTCACCACTGTCCTCGCGATCGCCGCCTCCACCATCGCACACAACGACGACCCAAACATCGCAGCATGCACCTTCCACAAATGGATCACTGACTGCGCCAACACCATAGCATCCCTCAAGAAGAACAACAACACCCACTCAAAGAGAGCCAGCTGGTTCATCCCCGAACTCAGAGAATCGAGACGCACCTGTTGGTGCCTCGAGAAAATCTGGAGAAATATCAAATCCCCAGAAGCCCACAGCAACTTCAGAGCCACCAACACCACACACCACCAACTCATCAGAAACACCAGAAAGAAGGCTATACAAGACAGAATCTCATCACAAGCACACAACAGCAAGGAACTCTTCAGCATCATCAAGGAGTTTGCCCAACCCAACAGTGAAACAACGGACATCCCATCCTCACAGGACCTCTGCAACAGACTCAACACCTACTCAGTCCCGGACATCCCCATCGCCATCCCCCAGGGATACAAAATCGCTGAGAAAGACCACTCCAGCCGCACTGGAGGAGGAATCGCCATTATCCACAGGTCGAACCTCTGCCCGAACACACATTCCGAAGTCTCAAAAGAATCAATAAACCTGACGGAACACCTCCACTTCAAGCTACACACCAGCCCGACATCCACCATCAGGGGAACCATCATCTACTGGCCCCCCGGACCTCGCACACCATTCGCCGACTCCATCATGACTGCATCTCCGCACATGCCATCACAGCCACCAACTACACCCTGCTGGGAGACCTCAATTTCCACCTCGAGAATCTACAAGACCCCAACACCTCATCCCTCCTAGACAACCTCCACAATATATAATATAGGACTCCAACTGATCGTGACAGAGCCAACACACTCAGCAGGACACACCCTCGATCTCATCTTCACTACAGGAACCTCTGCTACCTTCAGCCACACCACGGAACTCCAATGGACATATCACTGATGCATCCACTTCACGTTCAACACACCCACCATCACCAGACCCCAACTCCAACCATCGCACCTCTCCAACAAGCTCACCACTGTCCTCGCCTTTGCCGCCTCCACCATCGCACACAACGACAACCCAAACATTGCAGCATGCACCTTCCACAAATGGATCACTGACTGCACCAACACCATAGCATCCCTCAAGAAGAACAACAACACCCACTCAAAGAGAGCCAGCTGGTTCATCCCCGAACTCAGAGAATCGAGGCGCACCTGTTGGTGCCTCGAGAAAATCTGGAGAAATATCAAATCCCCAGAAGCCCACAGCAACTTCAGAGCCACCACCACCACACACCACCAACTCATCAGAAACACCAGAAAGAAGGCTATACAAGACAGAATATCATCACAAGCACACAACAGCAAGGAACTCTTCAGCATCATCAAGGAGTTCGCCCAACCCAACAGTGAAACAACGGACATCCCATCCTCACAGGACCTCTGCAACAGACTCAACACCTACTCAGTCCCAGACATCCCCATCGCCATCCCCCAGGGATACAAAATCGCTGAGAAAGACCACTCCAGCCGCACTGGAGGAGGAATCGCCATTATCCACAGGTCGAACCTCTGCCCGAACACACATTCCGAAGTCTCAAAAGAATCAATAAACCTGACGGAACACCTCCACTTCAAGCTACACACCAGCCCGACATCCAACATCAGGGGAACCATCATCTACTGGCCCCCCGGACCTCGCACACCATTCGCCGACTCCATCATGACTGCATCTCCGCACATGCCATCACAGCCACCAACTACACCCTGCTGGGAGACCTCAATTTCCACCTCGAGAATCTACAAGACCCCAACACCTCATCCCTCCTAGACAACCTCCACAATATATAATATAGGACTCCAACTGATCGTGACAGAGCCAACACACTCAGCAGGACACACCCTTGATCTCATCTTCACTACAGGAACCTCTGCTACCTTCAGCCACACCACGGAACTCCAATGGACAGATCACTGATGCATCCACTTCACGTTCAACACACCCACCATCACCAGACCCCAACTCCAACCATCGCACCTCTCCAACAAGCTCACCACTGTCCTCGCGATCGCCGCCTCCACCATCGCATACAACGACGACCCAAACATCGCAGCATGCACCTTCCACAAATGGATCACTGACTGCGCCAACACCATAGCATCCCTCAAGAAGAACAACAACACCCACTCAAAGAGAGCCAGCTGGTTCATCCCCGAACTCAGAGAATCGAGACTCACCTGTTGGTGCCTCGAGAAAATCTGGAGAAATATCAAATCCCCAGAAGCCCACAGCAACTTCAGAGCCACCAACACCACACACCACCAACTCATCAGAAACACCAGAAAGAAGGCTATACAAGACAGAATCTCATCACAAGCACACAACAGCAAGGAACTCTTCAGCATCACCAAGGAGTTTGCCCAACCCAACAGTGAAACAACGGACATCCCATCCTCACAGGACCTCTGCAACAGACTCAACACCTACTCAGTCCCGGACATTCCCATCGCCATCCCCCAGGGATACAAAATCACTGAGAAAGACCACTCCAGCCGCACTGGAGGAGGAATCGCCATTATCCACAGGTCGAACCTCTGCCCGAACACACATTCCGAAGTCTCAAAAGAATCAATAACCCTGACGGAACACCTCCACTTCAAGCTACACACCAGCCCGACATCCACCATCAGGGGAACCATCATCTACTGGCCCCCCGGACCTCGCACACCATTCGCCGACTCCATCATGACTGCATCTCTGCACATGCCATCACAGCCACCAACTACACCCTGCTGGGAGACCTAAATTTCCACCTCGAGAATCTACAAGACCCCAACACCTCATCCCTCCTAGACAACCTCCACAATATATAATATAGGACTCCAACTGATCGTGACAGAGCCAACATACTCAGCAGGACACACCCTCGATCTCATCTTCACTACAGGAACCTCTGCTACCTTCAGCCACACCACAGAACTCCAATGGACAGATCACTGATGCATCCACTTCACGTTCAACACACCCACCATCACCAGACCCCAACTCCAACCATCGCACCTCTCCAACAAGCTCACCACTGTCCTCGCCTTTGCCGCCTCCACCATCGCACACAACGACAACCCAAACATTGCAGCCTGCACCTTCCACAAATGGATCACTGACTGCACCAACACCATAGCATCCCTCAAGAAGAACAACAACACCCACTCAAAGAGAGCCAGCTGGTTCATCCCCGAACTCAGAGAATCGAGGCGCACCTGTTGGTGCCTCGAGAAAATCTGGAGAAATATCAAATCCCCAGAAGCCCACAGCAACTTCAGAGCCACCACCACCACACACCACCAACTCATCAGAAACACCAGAAAGAAGGCTATACAAGACAGAATATCATCACAAGCACACAACAGCAAGGAACTCTTCAGCATCATCAAGGAGTTCGCCCAACCCAACAGTGAAACAACGGACATCCCATCCTCACAGGACCTCTGCAACAGACTCAACACCTACTCAGTCCCGGACATCCCCATCGCCATCCCCCAGGGATACAAAATCGCTGAGAAAGACCACGCCAGCCGCACTGGTGGAGGAATCGCCATTATCCACAGGTCGAACCTCTGCCCGAACACACATTCCGAAGTCTCAAAAGAATCAATAAACCTGACAGAACACCTCCACTTCAAGCTATACACCAGCCCGACATCCACCATCAGGGGAACCATCATCTACTGGCCCCCCGGACCTCGCACACCATTCGCCGACTCCATCATGACTGCATCTCCGCACATGCCATCACAGCCACCAACTACACCCTGCTGGGAGACCTCAATTTCCACCTCGAGAATCTACAAGACCCCAACACCTCATCCCTCCTAGACAACCTCCACAATATATAATATAGGACTCCAACTGATCGTGACAGAGCCAACACACTCAGCAGGACACACCCTCGATCTCATCTTCACTACAGGAACCTCTGCTACCTTCAGCCACACCACGGAACTCCAATGGACAGATCACTGATGCATCCACTTCACGTTCAACACACCCACCATCACCAGACCCCAACTCCAACCATCGCACCTCTCCAACAAGCTCACCACTGTCCTCGCCTTCGCCGCCTCCACCATCGCACACAATGACGACCCAAACATTGCAGCATGCACCTTCCACAAATGGATCACTGACTGCACCAACACCATAGCATCCCTCAAGAAGAACAACAACACCCACTCCAAGAGAGTTAGCTGGTTCATCCCCGAACTCAGAGAATCGAGGCGCACCTGTTGGTGCCTCGAGAAAATCTGGAGAAATATCAAATCCCCAGAAGCCCACAGCAACTTCAGAGCCACCACACACCACCAACTCATCAGAAACACCAGAAAGAAGGCTATACAAGACAGAATATCATCACAAGCACACAACAGCAAGGAACTCTTCAGCATCATCAAGGAGTTCGCCCAACCCAACAGTGAAACAACGGACATCCCATCCTCACAGGACCTCTGCAACAGACTCAACACCTACTCAGTCCCGGACATCCCCATCACCATCCCCCAGGGATACCAAATCGCTGAGAAAGACCACTCCAGCCACACTGGAGGAGGAATCGCCATTATCCACAGGTCGAACCTCTGCCTGAACACACATTCCGAAGTCTCAAAAGAATCAATAAACCTGACGGAACACCTCCACTTCAAGCTACACACCAGCCCGACATCCACCATCAGGGGAACCATCATCTACTGGCCCCCCGGACCTCGCACACCATTCGCCGACTCCATCATGACTGCATCTCCGCACATGCCATCACAGCCACCAACTACACCCTGCTGGGAGACCTCAATTTCCACCTCAAGAATCTACAAGACCCCAACACCTCATCCCTCCTAGACAACCTCCACAATATATAATATAGGACTCCAACTGATCGTGACAGAGCCAACACACTCAGCAGGACACACCCTCGATCTCATCTTCACTACAGGAACCTCTGCTACCTTCAGCCACACCACGGAACTCCAATGGACAGATCACTGATGCATCCACTTCACGTTCAACACACCCACCATCACCAGACCCCAACTCCAACCATCGCACCTCTCCAACAAGCTCACCACTGTCCTCGCCATCGCCGCCTCCACCATCGCACACAACGACGACCCAAACATCGCTACATGCACCTTGCACAAAGGGATCACTGACTGCGCCAACACCATAGCATCCCTCAAGAAGAACAACAACACCCACTCAAAGAGAGCCAGCTGGTTCATCCCCGAACTCAGAAAATCGAGACGCACCTGTTGGTGCCTCGAGAAAATCTGGATAAATATTAAATCCCCAGAAGCCCACAGCAACTTCAGAGTCACCACCACCACACACCACCAACTCATCAGAAACACCAGAAAGAAGGCTATACAAGACAGAATCTCATCACAAGCACACAACAGCAAGGAACTCTTCAGCATCATCAAGGAGTTCGCCCAACCCAACAGTGAAACAACGGACATCCCATCCTCACAGGACCTCTGCAACAGACTCAACACCTACTTCCACCACAAAATCAAGACCATCTACAACAGTTTCAACAATGACAATCTACGGGTAGAACCCCCTCTACCAAACCCCGACACCAACAAACCAACAATCTCCACCTGGACACCCCTCTCCACCAAAGATACGCTGAAAACAATGAAGTCCATACACTCCAGGGTCCCCACGGACCCATGCCCCCATCATATCTTCAACAGAGCTGCAGACACCATCGCCCCCAAGCTCCGCCTCACCATTAACCACTCACTAGCTGCCGCCACCTTCCTCGATGACTGAAAACACGCCAAGATCAACACCCTCTCAAGAAACCCTCAGCAGACCCCACCGACGTCAAAAACTACAGGCCCATCTCCCTACTTCCATTCCCTGCGAAAGTCATTGAAAAAGCAGTCAAAAGCCAACTCACCACATTTACAGAAGACCACATCATCCTAGACATCTCCCAATCCGGATTCAGTTCAAACATCCCTCCTGGCCGCAACAGACGACATCTGCTCCCTACTGGACAAGGGAGAGATGGCGGCACTCATCTTACTAGACTTCTCGGTGGCTTTCAACACAGTCCCCCATCATACCTTGATAAGAAGACTCCACGAAGCTGGCAACACAGGCAAGACTCTCAACTGAATCCAATCCTTTCTCGTGAGACTCACCTCCTTCCTCACAGATCCCACCACCTGCAGAGTGCCCCAGGGATGCTCCCTCAGCCCCAGGCTGTTTCATGTCTACATGGCCCCGCTAGCCACCCTCGTCAAAAGCTACGGAATAAACATCATCTCCTACGCCGACGATACCAACTCATCATCTTCCTTTCCAACGAACCCGACAAGGCCAGACAGAACTTCCACAAAGGCATAAAAGCAGTTACAAAACTGGATGAGAAACAGTTGCCTTCAACTCAACACAAACAAGACAGAAGTACTCATCATGGGCCCTAAACCCAATGCATGGAGCGACTCCTGGTGGCCACCCACCCTCAGAAACCCGCCCACCGCGCGAACCAAGATTGCAACCTCGGAATCATCCTGGACCCAGACTTCAGCATTAACCAACTCAGTCACCTCCACCTGCTTCTGCAGCCTCCTACACAAGACCTTCAAATGGATCCCCCTCGAACATAGAAAGACCTTCACACACTCACTCATCACCAGCAGACTTGACTACGGCAAGGCACTCAATGCCGGAATCAACAAAAAACTCACCCGCAAATTATAAAACATCCAGAACGCCGCCGCCAGACTGGTCCTCGACCTACCCCGATACTGCCACATCTTTGCAACACCTACCTACACTGTATTGGCTCCCCATTGAGGAAAGAATCACTTTCAAGATCCTCACCCACGCACACAAAGCCCTCCACAACACTGGACCAGCCGACCTGAACCAGTGACTAAACTTCCACGTACCCGACAGGGCCCTAGGCTCAGCCCAGCTCTCTCTCACAGAAGTACCACATCAGGCAAACCAGAACAGGAGGATGCTTCTTCTCCTACCTCGTGGCCACCGAATGGAACACCCTAACCATCCACATCAGACAAACCACCTCACTCACCAGCTTCACGAAGGAACTGAAGACATGGCTTTTTTAAACCACCTCATCGGTATACACCACATTCCCCCCTAGCTCCTTGAGACCCTAACGGGTGAGTAGCTGTGGTTTACAAGCACTGATTGATTGATTGGCAAGGCCCTAAATTGATCCGCCTGGAGCCTCAAGAGCTATAGTCCAGTGATATGTCCCTGCTATACATCTTAGCTCGGCAAATAAAAATTTGGTAGTAGTCCCCAAATTTCGGATGGCAAGATGAGGAGGTATACCATTCTCAGTGGCCAGGACCAACCTATAGAACTCCCTTCACCTTCATGCTGACAGCTTAAAGCATCATACATCCTTTAGAAAAGCCCTGAAACCTGGCTCTTTACATGACAAACTGAAGTCATGCAGTTACCAAGGACAGAGATCTTGCTATGTCTTTTCTGCCATCTGAACTAGCTAGTTTTGCACCCTGGAGCCTCCAAATATTTGTGCGCTCTTACAAATCTATTTCATTTCATTTCATTTCAAAACTCAAATCAATATATTATCATTGTGTTTTTTTAAGGTAGTCACCTCACACTTCTGCCAAACACTCACTTTGCCTTCCCTACCAGCAAGATTCCCAAATCTTTTTCATCGCTTAGCATTAAGTTATATGTTTTTAGCCCAGTAGCGTTAGGTCCCAAAAATTTATGGCAATCCATGATCAGTTCTACAATTTGAACTCATCTGTCCATCCACAGAATCCTTACCCAAGATTGCTGTAGGCTTTGACCTCAGCAATCACAACTTTAAAGTCAGTTGTCAAATTTTGCATTGTCTTCCCTCTTTACGCTGTCACCCAGAAATAATTTGACACAAATCGAAAATAATATCCCCAGCAACACAAATGGTTCCAACTTCCTAATTATTTCTGGGACCTACTCTTTAAACAATTAGGGCCTGATTACAAGTTTGGCAGTCAGACTGCTAGACCACAGCTGTGGTGTTACCAGGAAGACCACTGAACTGGGGGTCCCTAGACAGCCATATTACAATGTATGCAGGCGGAACCATCACGCACCAAGACAAATGGTGGCCCACCAGCTACGTGGCCGCCTGCAATCTTGGTGGTGCACACTCCATTGCCATCATGGCCAAGGGGAACCGCTGAGCCTATTACAAAGCACATCCAATAGGGCAGTCTCCTCGCAGCGGTTAGCTGATGGTGGTCACCTGCCACGGTACACATTCAGCAAAACAACAAGCAAGTGCCCATTAGATGGATTAAAAAACAACACAGCTGACATCCATTGGCCCTGTAAATCACATTATAAAGCATACTCCTTTCCAGACCATGAACCTTTGATTCTCCAGTGCAGCACTGCAAGAAAGAGATCAGAAACACTATTTCTTTCATTGATAGATAAGGCATCCCTTTTTGTTCCCATCCCATTTACCACCTTTCACACACTTTTGCCCATTTGCTCCCTATATTATTTTTCTTTTGAAGTAAGTCCATGTTACCCACTTTAATTTAACATCCATGTCACATCCCAAAAATCCCTGTTTTTCTGAAGATAAGTTGAGAGTTATGGTGGATGAAATCACATGAGTAGAGCCACAATTATTTGGATCCCAAGTCCTGCATACCTCTCTGAGTAAGAAAATAAAAATGTGGCAAATGATAGTTGACAGAATGAATGATGTGGGCACTGCCCTGCACACAAACGTGGAAAGACCTGAGGGGAAAGGTGCATTCCCTGACCTCCAGGCAATACATGGAGTACCTGACAACTTGTAGTTGTCCTCCCAGTACCCCATTACAAATCTTTCCCTGGCAGAAGGGAATCTTGGCCATCCTGCATCCAGAGGGCTTGACAGGAATACGTGGAGGAGTGGAGTCTGGTAAGTCACAACACGAAAACTGTCACAAATCTTGAATACCCTGAATGCTGACATCTAATCATTTGCCACTGCATTGTTCATCTACTTACACAACATGTAATACCTAGAGTAGCAGAGATGTAAGCTTGTCAGTGTGTATTGTCATACATAACATCACATGTATCAATCCCCATTGCATGCCATATTTTGGAATGGGGTCAGTGTTTCAATATCAAAACATCATCCCAGGGCCCATGGTATGTGTCAACATGTAAATGTATGGGTCAGCCTAACTGCTGTGTGGCAACAGATATGTAAGACTAAACATTTGTCAAGTGCTGGGAGGTAGAGAGAGTGACATGACTACAACTACCAGGAAGCCCTGTTTCTGTAATCAAACGAACAGACCATTCTGCACTTGCCCAAATACACCTGTGTGCCATCTCTTAAATTATGTACCTTCCCTTGGGACTTAAGCATCTGTGTAATGTGGGATTCAGCAAGTGACATGACTACAACTACCAGGAGGCCCTATTTCTGTAACTTCAACCAACAGGTAATTCTGCACTTGCCCAAATACACGTTTGTCGTCTCACAACTGATGTTCACTCACATGGGAGTGAGAAATCTACACACCATGGTCAACTCAGAAAAAAAAAACTGTTAAAACTCAGAGATGTGTCTGTCTACCTAGCTAGCTCTTGTCCAAGTATCCCAAAATGAAACTATTGAGGACAGGAATGAGTGTGAACATCAAGTATTCCCAATGCATTAAGCTGATTCATCAGATTGGTAGTGACAGCTTCCACATTGACTCAGCACTGCTCATATGATGGTTACAGCTACATATACCACAAAGTTGTGTGTTCACCTGTATCTCACACAACTAGGCCTTGAAATTGTTAAATACACATGTTTCACCACCACTGAGTTGGCTTACCTTTTTGTAAGATGTCATGTTCATTCCCTCATCTAAAATGCAACTGATCACCACATCTAATGAGCTGCTTGAGTCTAATAGTTTCTTCAACCTTCACACATGTCAGTGATCAACAGCTTCAATACCATGATAACATAGCACAATCAGCAAGCCTACCACTTAAGATTGTCCACGTTCTCTACTTATAGCTACACAAAACCGTTGGATGTAGATTCCACACTTCAGCAAATAACAATGTACTCTATTTCTCAACAGGGCGAGTTGGCACAGCACCTGGCCAGACATTGTCCACCGACCAAACTCCCAACCCACCTCTGGGTGAAGCCCTCTTTGATGATAACACTTCTGCACATGTAGACATGAATGATGGTACTGGCCTATCTAGGTAGCCTTTTCAGATGGCAACAGTGAGTCTCACTCTGCCCACACCACCTCCCACCTCTGTTGATTTTGCATCACAGACAACTATGTGTACCTAGTACAGTTGTTATCATCTTGTGCCCCCCAGTCCTGAGGTGCAAATCAACAATCTTCACACTGAGTGTCCAGGACCCAGTTGAAGAGTGCACCCTGTGCCAAGGGCACAGACTTGTGGGTGCAAGGTTTGTTGGAGAGATGATGTGGGCCAGCAGAGTGAGGCCACTGTGACCACTTACGACTAGGATACCATCAGCCAAGACTTCGGGGTCAATCAGGAGTCTCAAGGTTTGATGGGCCAATGTTTACCCAAACTCTAGGAAATCAAGCAACTGCAGAGGAACATGATCCAACAAATGGAGGACCATCATTTAACATGGCCACCGTAACAGGGTTGCTGAGGGTCACCCATACAACCTTGAGCAGTGCTTTCTCTCCAACATCTACCCCTTCCTGTGAGCGAACTACATCAAGGCTAAGTACATCTGCTGCAGACAGAGGAAGGAAGGTCCTGCCGTAGGACCAACCACCATCAGACACCCGTTCCACTCAATGAATGTGCAAATGGTGTGCCTGGCGGACCAGTACATCTCCCACGTCACTGCCAAGTATCCTGGGTCGGTGTACGACGCCTTTGTCCTGAGGAATAGCAGCATCCCAAATGTGATGGCCCAACTACAGAGGCACAGGGTGTGGCTAATAGGTGAGCCAGGGTCCCCACCCACTGTACGTTAGTGTATGCCTTCAGGTGTCATCCCCATAGCATTGTGTGAGGCTAAATGTTGTCCCTCAATACTTGCAGATGACTCTGGCTACCCAAACCTATTGTGGCAGCTGACCCCTATGAGGAATGCCAGGACAGGGGCTGAGCAAAGTTATAATGAGGCACATGTGCGAACCAGAAGGATCATCCAGAGGACCTTGGGGATCCTGAAGGCCAAGTTCAGGTGCCTCCATCTGACAAGTGGATCCCTGTGCTACTCACCCAGGAAGGTCTGCCCGATAGAAGTGGCATACTGCATGTTGCACAACCTGGCCCTCAGACGGCATGTACCTTTTCTGCAGGAGGAGGAAACTGGAGATGCCCCTGTGGCAGCAGTGGACCCTGTTGACAGTGAGGATGAGGAGGCAGAGGATAAGAATGAGGACAACAGAACATCAGTTAAAAGTCAATACTTCCAATTACACAGGTGAGACAGTGCAACAGACCATTCCTCTGACTATTGATGTTTTCTGTTTGGCTGTAGCATGATGGCATTAACTTCCATTGCATCTCAACGTACTATCACTTATGGCTTGTCATTTTACAGATGTTGGTGATATGACAACAGTGTCATGTTGTGATGACTACAGACCTCTACAGGTCATTTATTCTATGCTCTTCCAGTGTTCAGATCATTTGCACTAGATGTGACTGTTTCCATAAATGCACATTTTCAACACATAAAATACTAGTAGTCAAGTTGTGTTCAAGTGTGTTTATTGTAGTGCTATGAAATTGAGGGAAAAGTGCAACGGAAAGGGGTGATGTTAGAGGTAAGTCCAGGGTACTTTTCCAGTCTGTTTGTATCACTGGTCCAGTGTCCAAGGGGCCATAGGAAGGGGAGCAAAGGCAGTTCAAACTGGACAAGGTGACAGGGTGGAACACAAGGGGGACAAACAGGAGAGTCTTATTTCCTGACAGTAGTCTTGGCAAGTGTCTTTATCTGGGTCGCAGGGAAGGCTTGTTGGGTGGTTCACCTTCTGCAGAGGGAGAGGTGCTGTTGGCCTGTGGGTCCTGTGGCAGGGCCTCCTCCCACTAGCTGCAGCAGAAGTGGAGGGCTGGTCAATGGACTGGCTAGTGGTAGGGGCCAGCTGCTGTGCTATTGCTTCGCTCATGATGTTGGCCATGTCTGCCAGCACCCCTGCTATGGAGATCAAAGTGGTGTTGATGGCCTACAAGTCCTCCCTGATCCCCTGATCCCCTGATACTGTTCCTCCTGCAGCCGCCTGTTCTTCTGCACGTTGTCAAGGATCTGGCCCATCGTGTCCTGGGAATGTTGGTAGGCTCCCAGGATCTCAGTGAGTGACACCTGGAGAGTCAGTTCCCTGGGCCTGTCCTCCCCTTGGCACACAGCCCTATGCCTCAGTCCCCTGAACGGTGTGCCCACTGTCACTGACCCCCAGTCCCTGATTGTCTTGGGGGCAAGGTGTGGACTGAGGTCCCTGTACAGGTAGGTATACTGCTGATTGACGTGTCCTGGGGACAGAGGTGTGGGTACTCTGGGTGGGTGCTATGGTGTTGGATACTGAGGGCGGAGGCTCTGTGGTGGACTGGGAGTGGGCTGGGGTGACCGACTGTCCAGTGGTCCCTGATAGGCCAGGTTATTGATCCAGATCCTGAAGTCCAGAGCTAATGTTATCACTGGTAGCATCTTCTGTTGGGGGACTAGATAGTCGTGGCACCTCCTCTCCACTAACATCGAATGGGGCCCCTGTGGGGATGTAAGTGATGTATTATGCTTCATGTCTGTCCATATTGTACATCCCTGGCTTCCCCTCTACCGCTGCTGGTGCCCTGCCACCTTTGTTTGTGTATGGTGATGTATTGTGGGATTGTTAGTTTCCTTATGCTGTGCATGCTTTAGTGATGGGTGTCCATGCAGGGCTAGGAGGGCTGTTCATGCATTGGTATGGCATGCAGGATTTGGCATTGGGGTTAGTCAGATGTGTAGGTGCAGTGTGTGGGATGGAGTGGAGTGATGGGAGGGAGAGTAAGGGGGTGTGATAGCATGCAGGATTGTGGGTGATAAGTGGTAAATGTTGACTTACCAGTGTCCAGTCCTCCGGCAACTCCAGCGAGTCCCTCAGGATGCAGTAATACCAAGACTTGCTTCTCCCATGCCGTGAGCTATTGGGGATGAGGTCCACCGCCAGTTCTCTGTATGGCAAGCTGGTGCCTTGCTGCCACGGAACGCACCTTCCCCCGTAGGTCGTTCTACCTCTTCCTGATGTCGCCCCTTGTTCTTGGGTGCTGTCCCAGGGTGTTCACCCTGTCCATGATTCTCCGCAATACCTCCATCTTCCTGGCAATGGATACCTGCTGTACCTGTGCTCCAAACAGCTGTGGCTCTACCCTGACTATTTCCTCCACAATGACCATTAACTCCTAATCAGTGAAATGGGGGTGCCTTAGTGGGAGATGGGTGTTATGTGGTGTGTTTCGGTGAGAGTGTGTTGAGTAATGTGGTGGGTTGTGTGATGTGGGGTGCGTGAAGGATGTATGGGTGTATGTTGTGTGTGTGTGTGTAGTTGTCTCTGTGCTGTTTGTGTCAATCTCCTGGCAGTAATTGTTGTTTGTAAAGGGTTGTGGGTAAGGTGGGTGTGTGGTTTATGGTGCGGTGGGTGGGTGTGGTGGGTGTATGAGTATCAGGTATGTGTTTTGGGTATTGGCCAATGTAGTGTTGTTTTGTATTTGGGTGTCTATTCTGAGCACACCAGTATGTACCGCCAATGGTTTACCGCCATTGAATGTCCGCTGTGGTAATTCGTGGGTCATGATGTGGGGGCGTTGTTTTGTTAGCGTAACGGTATGGTGTTGTTACCGACACGTTAACACTGACCTTTGGGGCTGGCGGATTTGTATATGTGGCAGTATTCTGTTAGATTGGTGTATGTGTCTCATACTATGGAGAACAGATATTCGCCACCACAGCAGTATGTTGACGGCCGTCACCATGTCAGTAAGCAGGATTTACTGCCAATATCAAGATGAGGGCTATTGTCTTGTAGAATAGGCAAACATGGAATTGGGTGATGTCATCAGCTGGAGACATACCGCCTACCTCACAAAAGGAATCCAATATCATATAATACAAGACTCAGACAGGTCACAGTACAACAGTTTCTGATTACAAGGTCATTACAATCCAGTGCTTCTGTATATAGTATAGTTCATACAAAAATAGTGTTTAGCGAACGTGAAGGGAAACTAACAAGAATTTGGCATACGGACTGCATATTTTCTGACCACATGATGACACACATAATGCCTCGGGGTCAATACATGAAAAGCAAAAAGTCCAATGGAGTCTTCTAAACTTTCATCCTATCACTGTGCAAGCTATCTAGGCACAGGTCTTGTACACCCAAAGTCAGTGACATACATTCTCAGGAACAATCCATATCCACTTCGTATGTCCCAACAGCATTATATACCTGCCAATGTCTCAAGTCGTAAATGTCCCAATGAAGGTACCTGAATAAATGCAAAAACAAGCAGTATAGTTACAAAACCATACATATGACACAATTCACATTGCAAACGTCTGGCGGAACGCAGCTATTGTCATACATCTCACACAAACAGAGCAATATCTCCAAAATGTGATTGTGTCAAAAGCTTCTCCATCAGATAAACTTTGCCAGTATTTGCCAGAGCTTTAGCTTCCGAAGTTTTCCAAAAAATATACTCCTCACATCATCATAACAAGAGTTCATTGTACAGTCAAAGTGATAGCATCTCATGATATACTTACACCCATGAGAAAAAGCTGTTGATGAGATCTTGTTGCAAGTCAGCTCCTTCCTCTTCATCACTATCATCTTAATTTGAATTTCCAGATTCTCACCCGGTGGCACTGCAGGCTCCCACTCCTCTGCAATGTAAGGGAGGTTCCTTCACAGGGCGATGTTATAGAGCATGCAGCATGCCATGGTGATTTGACACACCTTCCCGGGTGAGTAGGGGAGGGCTTCCCTAATCTTCTCCAGACAGCAACAACTGGCCTTCAGTAGCTCAAAAGCCCACTCAACTGGCTGCAGTGTGCTTCCATGGGTCTCAGTGAAGCAGACTTCCCCTGGCATAGTTGGATTCCTCAGTGGTCCTAATAACCAAGGACAGCTGGGATATGCATAGTCTCCTGTTTTGTAAGGAGACCTAAGTTCCACAATGAGTCACACACTTCCTGATTGTAGCACCTGACATTGCACACACAAGATCAAGACAGATGCGATTTACCAACAAGCCAGGCTCTCTCCAGTTGCAGTTGTGACATCAGCTGGGATATGGTGCTGTTACACATAACAAATAAATCATTGGCTGAACCTGGGGACCAGACACAGACATTTGAAATGTACAGATCTGACAAACAGACAACTTGCACGTTGATAGAATGGAAGTTCTTCTTGCTGCAATAAAGTTGTTCACTGGCATGCAGTGGTACCAATGCAATATGGGTGCCATCAATGGCTCCCACAGCACATGAGGGCGAGCAAATCCATAAGAGTCAACCTTCACAGTGGCTAAATCCTTGCATCTGAGGAACCTGATATAGCTATCAATGTGTTTCATCATGGCTGAGAGCATGTCTTTTAAAAAAACACTGAACATAGGTTGTGACATACCACCAGATAGAGCCACTGTTTATTAAATGACCTCACAATGGGTGGTATAGTTATTGGATTATTGTTTTGAGGCATGTGATCTGGCTCCAACTGATAACATAGATCTTGGATTGTTTGCTTATTCAGAGGGAACTGCTTGATTGCGTCACATCCTTCCATGGTATGGAGGTCTGGATATAGATGGCATACTGGAGGTTGCCGCATCTTCCGTCTCCCAGGACACCTATTTGTGGAACAAAATGAGTTGGAGCATTAGTCATTGTATCCAGACTAACATATCTGATGAGTAAGCCAAAGTCATGTGACTAAACATTTCTGACTAGAAATACATTACACACATTACACATCAAAGCTGTCTACTTCTCGAGGTCCAGTTATGATCCCATTGTTGTCTAGACATGTGTCTACAACAATACATGAGCACATAAAACACATATTAGCTTTGTGCCCCTTGATATTGTAAACTATGTTCCAACTGCCAAAAATACTGTCACAGGCTTGGCACATACCACTGCAGTTATATGGCATTTGTGACCAGCAACACACTACACTGATGATTGTATAGGAGAATCTACATATCAAGAGAGCTTTACAAATGTTGATACGTTACCACACATTTATAGATGTTGTGACATATTTAGCAGTCCAAAAAACTGTAGTTTCAACTGCCAAAATCGCAGATGACTGACCTTGTTCATTGGACTTTAGGAACCTCCCGCCACAGGCAGAAGTCGACCGTGTAGTAGGCGGTTTCAACCTTGGTAGACACAGCCACATGCTAACGTTCTTGACTGTGACAGTTGCGGTCCGATGACTGTGCACATCAACTGTAATGACTGTGTACGTGGTGTACATGAATGCCGCAGTTTCGAAAATAACTCACTTGACTCCTGACTCTGTTGCCATCAACACCTCCAGCACTTCAACTGCTGTGTGCCGCCTCTGGGAGCAAGCATGCCAGGCCAAGCAGGTGAAAGGGCCATTGCTTTCTCACCACGAGGAGCTGCAGAGGCTCGTGGAAGAGGTCCTTCTCCTGTATGAGCAGCACTGTGGCTCACCAGAGGAGCAGATAAATACCTCATTGGCATATTCGGCTCTGTTCAACAAAATCCGTTCTTCCTCACAGGCTACAAGGTGCCTCTGAGTCCCAGTGAGTTATCTTGGTGCCTGTGGTCACAATCTGTGGTCCATACATAGGATTATGGAGCCCTGTACTCTGTGTATTTCAAATGACCATTGTGTTGTGTGATGTGTGATAAGCCCTAGATCCTCCTTCAGTTGCATTCATATATCTATGCAAGTAAACTTTACAGCCAATCAATGATATATCTGATGATGGTAAATGACACAGTGAATGTATTTGAATTACAGCATGAGTTGTGTATGTATACTTTTTGAGTTAGTTGAGGATATTGTTAGCAATATGTAAAGTCCCACAGATCAATCAACCCATCAAAGGCCTCTGCAAACTGTCATATGAGAAGAATGTTAAACTCACTGAGCCCATCAGAGTGCCACACAACCCTGAACTTACATATAGGATGGACACAGGATGATCTGTTATCTATGAAAGTTATAGAAATGTGATGTTCATGTAGACTCTGTATACTTAGCCTGCAGAGGGCAAAGCCTGTCAAAGCCTTTTCACAGTATGAGACATAGCCCAGGCTGGTGCAGAGTAACTGTGGCTATGCAACTGAGGAACCCGGCCCACTACCTGTAGAGCTGCAGATCCTTTGGTGTGGCTAAAATGAGTATTCAGAAGCAATGAATGCTTTTACATTGATTACATTAGGAATGGAGATTGAGGTAACCATCTGACCTGGTACTTAGCAAACAAAAGGAAGGTAGTAAGGGTGAGAGCAGCTGCACTTCCGTGGAGTGGCAACAAATGTAGTAGAGAGAGTCAGTGAAAGTGAAATATTGGTGCCCGATGGGTCGGGTGCTTAACTACCCCAATAGGCACAAATAAGTGTAACAAGTACACAATGGTAACAACATCAATATGACCACGGCACACAGTATAGTATGATTACAGTTCGTATTAGGGACAAGTGGCTTAGTCTAAAGTTCAAGGGACAGGTGCCCGTGTAAAACTATAACCAAGTGATTGAATGAGCACATACATTTCCCCTATATTGCCTGCCCTGGCTTTTTAGATTGCCCGTAAGTTTATTACTTAGCGAGTCACCATTAGTCTATTCCTCACTGTCTTACGCTCACTCTGTTACCCTCTTAGGGTCCTGAACCGAGGCTTATCAAGGCCCACCTTGCCTACCTGCTTCTTACTGGATCGCTTGTTAACTACTTTCAGCCATTTACATCAATACTACTTGCGCTCAACTCCATCGATTCTACCTACTACTCATCTCTTGGCCAATTGGCCCAGGTATTACCTTTTACCTCCCCACCCATCTTTATATACGATTTTGTCCCTTACCCCCTTTCACTCCATTATCTGGACTTCACTTACAAATCACTTTTCTTGGGGACAACACTATGGGTGATTCATCAAAGTCTTACACACGGTTATCACTAAGTGTCCGTTCATTTCTACTTCTCCCCTTTTCTTTCCTGTCATTTCCTATACACTATGGATTACTGTTCACATCTCTTGCTACGGTTTGCCATGCCTGCTCATTTTATTTCACGGACATGGATGTGCTCACTCAATCACTTGGTTATAGTTTTACACGGGCACCTGTCCCTTGGACATTAGACTAAGCCCACTTACCCAAGAACATTCCCACATATCTTTGTACAACATTTACTGTTTTACAGCCTTGATAAAGTCACTTGTGTGACGAAACACATGTTGGCTGTTTCTTGATGACAACGCAAGTTTGTGGCAAATTGAGCCTACGAATAAAGACACTCACATCACCAACTGAGGACTTCTAAAATTTGTCATCCACGTCCGGAACTTGGACACCAGGGACACTTGTCCCTAATACGAACTGTAATCATACTATACTGTGTGCCGTGGTCATATGGTTGTTTTGACCTGGTACTTATTTCTAATGACTCTCATTGTCAATGTATAACATTGACTTATGACTGGCCCCTTACTCCCACAGGCCTGTTGTCAGTCTTGTTGGTACAGTACAGGCTGATTGCACCAGTGAGAAACCTACAGTGCACATAGTTGGTTATCTCAGGGGAGATCATGACATGTGAATCACTAGCTTTGTTACATGCAACCAACAGACAAAACATACCTTGGTATGTTGAATGTCATCTCTGTAGGAGTCAATATTGCACTTCTTCTGCCCATTCATAAATACCATAGGTGTTCAAAGTCTACTTAATTATAATTTAACCTGTATGCAGTCAGGCACTATACAATGTCCCAAATTTGCATGATTAGTCAACCAATTCAAATGCTGGACTCTCCTCGCAAGGACGCCTGAAGCACTGTTATGCCCCATAGGTTCACATTCCACTTGGACAATATTTAATAACTGAGACAAACTTATTTTGCCATTAGTCATGAAGCGTTGTTCTTCATTAATGTATTCATTATTTGAGTTTCTTCTAATATTCCAAACTCCAATAGTGCATGATACACTGTTTCTGATAACCAGTAAATTCAATTCAACACATTGTAAGCCTAAAATGAATCTTGATGATGTACATCAAACAGACCTAATGCATTTTGGGTCAGCAAATCCTTCTTCAGTGGTATCTGTAAGTCAAAACACAAATCATAACATCACCTTCTGGAACTGTTGGCATGTGACCCTTATGCTAAGCATTCTATAGTGGCCAAGGGCAGAAAGCTATATGTGTCCTGCTGGACTAGTGTCAAACTTATTTTATCCCAATGAGAAGCCAAATTATGCAAAAAGTGAACAGGCTGAAACGAAGTGGTGAGCAATATAGATCAGTGCTTATATTGACCACCTATATTTCAGTGATCCCCACTGGGAAACAGTGATCCATAAAGATGCACATGCTGCCTGTTATGTAGCGAATATAAACATTGTAAGTTCATGAACTCCAAAACACAGAAACATGCCTTTGCACAACGTGACTAGTGCTGCCATGTACTCCCTCTCCCACCGCTGCCGCTATCATAAAGCCTGAGTGTTAGCGTTGCTGAAGCCTTGTCCCAATCACCACATCACATAGTATGAACAAATTAAATCACCGTGGAATAGCCATTCTAATGGTAAAAGTACTTACCAAACATGCATCCATTCTTCCAAAACAGAAGTGCCCCAGTAGAGAAATGGCATGTGTCATACGTTTTGAACTATCCCCTTCATGCACCAAAATTAACTGTCACACCTACTTCCTGATGTAGTACTAAAACGTGAAATCAGATGTGCTATGCAAGGGATGACTAAACACTGAAATAGTGATAGTGGGATTTAAATTGTGATGGGCCAGTTCTGAAACACATCTATATATTGTCAGTCAGGGGCTGACAATATATAGATTGCCAATAATAATAAGACATAACTAAGGGGATCATTACGACCTCAGCGGTCTTTTCGCAAGACCACTGAGGTACCGCTTTGCTGAAGACCGCCAGTGGTGGCGGTCTTCCGCGCCGCGTATTATGACCGCTGGCAGCCCGCCGTCCTTTTTCGTATGGAAAGCCGCCAGCAGCCATACTGGCGGACGGCGGGAAAGTGGAGGTTGCTCAACCTCCACCGCCACGTCAACAGAACACCGCCCACTGAATCACGTCCCATGATTCGGTGTGGCGGTGTTCTGGTGATGGTGTTCTGGTGGCGGAGCTGCCCCCATGGATCCCGTCCCCTCCCGGAGGATCAACGGACAAGGTAAGTTGATTGTCCGTTAGGGAAGGGGGTGAGGGGGTGTTTTGTGTTGTGTGCGTGCATCGGGGTGTGCGTGTGAGAGTGGAGAGGGGTGGGTGAGTGAGTGAATGCGTGCGGGGGGTGTTGCGTGTATGGGAAATGTGTGCGGGTCGGACGGTGTGCATGTCTGTTTGTATGTGTGCGGGTATGTGTTGTCGGGGTGTATGTGTGCGTGCATGGGTGTGTATATGTGCATGTTCGGGGTCGGGGTGGGGAGGGGGGTTGCGCCACCTTTGGGGGTGGCAGGGGGGTAGGAGGGTGGGGGGAGGATTCGTGGGGGGTACCTGGGAGTGGGGGAGACCCCTATCGGTGCCAGGGAATGGTTTTCCCTGGCACTGATAGTGCCTACCGCCATGGATCTCATGGCGGTTCCCAACTACCCGAGATCCATGGCGGTATGCAGGGTCCTGATACCGTCGGCGGTCTAGTGACGACCGCCGGGCTGGAGACCACGGTCTCCAGCCCAGCGGTCTTCACCGCCATGGCAGTCGGAATGGTGAAGTGGTGGATGACCACGGTGGTCATAATTCCATTTTTTTTTCGCCGGCCTGTTTGCGGTCTTACTGCCGCTTTACCACCAACCGCCAGGGTCGTAATGACCCCCTAAATGTTTATCAGCTGGTGGCCCCAACCCCCCTGTGTGTATGACTTGTGCAGCCCATGACGGCAGCTTCTCTCCTCAATACAATGAGTAGAATAGTGCAAACACATTGTAATTTCAAAACAAATATAAATACTGCTTATGTCAAACTCCCACCAGTGACACATCCTGAGACATGTGAATGTGACCTAGTTGTCTTATGCAAAACCATACATCACTGAAGACTCGATCTTCTATTCGTTGATACCATAATGTCAAATATTAGTGGTATAAGCCTCCCTGGAACTCAATTTACTGGTCACCCACTGTCATCCGATGGTATCCTTAAATGCCATGCTTAGACACATGATGTTCATGAATACAAATCAAGCATGCTTAACTTGAATAAAATACAATAGAAAATATTGGCAGGTTGATGTGCTAGGGGCAGTCATCTCCTACTGAACATTGGAGATGGCCCATGTGTGATGCACAAGATGTGTTATCGTTTGTGTAGGTATGGTAGTTGGTGCATGCTGATGTGCCTTGCATATTGTCCTGGTGACCAGGGGCACAAAAGAGGACAGTCCACTACCTATATACTCTATTGGGTAGACACATCCCTGAGCACAGTGGTCAATCATCCCATGTTTTTTCATGTTGTGCGTGTCAGCTGTACCCAATAGTCCACTTGTCTTTAGAGTGTCAGCCCCATCATCAAACAACATTACGTAAGAGATCACTGTGCTCAGCCATGTGTCTAATCAAGGTAGTATACTGGCATTTATAACCAACAGGCTACTTGTCTTCAGTGTGCCAATAGTGCTGATGCATCACTACTGCCTCTCATGTGATGGTGGCCATCATATATGTGACTTAGTGTACATTGTCCTTTATGTGCAGTCACTGAGCAATACTTGCCCTTGGTAAGTAGGGAATGTACAGTTGCATGATTTGGGTAACATCATTGTTGGCATCAGTATCTGTAGGAGGCTGGCCCGGTTTGTAGTGGGTACCTTGGGTACTTACACCTTATACCAGGTCCAGTTATCCCTTATTAGTGAAGTAGGAGCGTTCTAGGAGCTTAGGCTGATAGAGGTAGCTAAAGCAGAGCAGCCTAGGCTGAACTTGGAGACATGCAAAGCTCATGCAATACCACTTATAGTTACACAGTACTTATACACAAGCAAAGACAATTCTCAGTGTTACCAAAAATAAAGGTCGTTTGTGCAGAATCGCTGAGAGAGTAAGAATACAGTTAAGGTAAGTAAATTACTCCGCCCGAGCCCAGAAAAGCAGAAGTAAAGTACTGCAAGTTTCCTTAGGACACACTACACCTCATGATTGGGAGTTTGCAGTAACTAACCAAGTCGGCAAACAACAACTTCTGGATTCCTGGATCTGAAGACCTGCAAAAGAAGGGGACCAAGTCCAGAAGTCGAAAGAAGTTCCAGGAAGGGCAGGACCCCCTGCCAACCCAGAAGAGGGTGCAAAAGAAGAGTCCCTAGTTGGACAAAGACTGCAGGAATGCACCCTAGGAAGATGCCAGCGGGTTCCTGCATAATGCAGATGTCCTACGATGTGAAGATGGATGCAGATGTGATTTTGCGTTGGAAGTTACCAATAAGCCTTGGTTACAACAAATATGCATTTTGTGTCAAAATGGCGCTGGCTGGACCCAGGATGGATCTGAGGGCCTCAACTCTGTGTGAGGAGGAAGAAGTGGCTCCCAGCACTTCAGAGAGCCCTCAGGATGCCAGACAGCACCTACAGGAGTCCCAGGACATGGGAAAAAAGGAGGTGCAAAATGCAGTTGGTGTAGCACAACAAAGGAAGGTCCCATGCTGCCAGAGAAAAACTCAGGGAGTTGAGCATCGCAGGATGGAGTGCTGGGGACCTAGGCCAGGCTATGCATGAAGGAATTTAGCAAATATTGCACAGAGGCTGCAGGAGGTGAAGAAGACACAGTACACAGGGGTACTGTCGCTCTCAGGAAAGGCAAGGTCTTACCTCCACCAAATTGCGTCAACAAGACCTCAGCACAGTCTATTTCGATGGGGTCCACCCTCTGTGTCCTTAGGAGCACGCTTGTCACTCTGAGATGAGTCCAAGGGTACAGGTCGTTGTCTGTGAAGGTGCCTGCGTGAGCAGGGGAGTGATTCCTTCACCCCACAGGAGATTTCTTTGGTCTTTCTGGTGCAGGGTAAAGACAGGGAGTCCCCAAAGCATGCACACCATGAAAACTGTTGCAGTTGCTGGCTGGAGCTGAAGTTGCAGAGGAAAAGTATCCCTTGTGGATACTTTGTTGCTGTTACAGTGGTTCCTGGAGCAGGCTGCGGTTGATCCGAAGTCAGAGGATGAAGTAGTAGTTGCAGAGGATTCCTGAAGGAAAATTGCAAGCATAATCTAAAGAGAACCCACAGGAGAGACCCTAAAGAGCCCTGAGAGGGGGGATTGGCTACCTTATCAGGAGGGGTCTCTAACGTCACCTGCTGGCACTGGCCACTCAGAGCCCTCCAGAGTGCCCCCCCCACCTTGCAAAGCAAGATGGCTGAAGTCTGGGACACACTGGAGGAGCTCTGGGCACCACCCCTGAGGTGGTGATGGACAGGGGAGTCATCACTCCCCTTTCCTTTGTCCAGTTTCATGCCAGAGCAGGGGACAAGGGGTCCCTGAACTGGTGTAGACTTGTTTATGCAAGGAGGGCACCATCTGTGCCCTTCAAAGCATTTCCAGAGGCTAAGGGAGGCTACCCCTCCCCAGCCTGTAACACCTATTTCCAAAGTTAGAGGGTGTAACACCCTGCTCTCAGAGGAAATGCTTTGTTCTGCCTTCCTGGGACTGAGCTTCTCAGACCCCAGGAGGGCAGAACCCTGTCTGTGAGGGGTAGCAGCTATAGCTGCAGTGCAAGCCTCAGAGAGCTGGTTTGGCAGTATTGGGGGTCCATAGTGGAGCCCCCAGCATGCATGGAATTGGCTCTTGGAATGAGGGGACAAGTCCATGATCTTAGACATGTTACATGGCCATATTTGGAGTTACCATTGTGAAGCTACATATAGGTACTGACCTATATGTAGTGCACACTTGTAATGGCGTCCCCACACTCACAAAGTCCTGGGAAATGGCCCTGAACTATGTAGGTGCACCTTTGCTAGTGCAAGGGTGCCCTCACAGTTAATAACTTTGCACCTAATCTTCAGCAAGTGAAGATTAGACACAGAGCTGACTTATAAGTTACTTAAGTGCAGTGAAAATGGCTGTGAAATAAAGTGTGCATTATTTCACGCAGGCTGCAATGGCAGGCCTCTGCAAGGGTTTGTCTGAGCTGCTTATGGTTGGCAAAAGAAATTCTGCAGCCCATATGGGCGGAACCCTGTCTGTGAGGGGTAGCAGCTATAGCTGCAGTGCAAGCCTCAGAGAGCTGGTTTGGCAGTATTGGGGGTCCATAGTGGAGCCCCCAGCATGCATGGAATTGGCTCTTGGAATGGGGGGACAAGTCCATGATCTTGGACATGTTACATGGCCATATTTGGAGTTACCATTGTGAAGCTACATATAGGTACTGACCTATATGTAGTGCACACTTGTAATGGCGTCCCCACACTCACAAAGTCCTGGGAAATGGCCCTGAACTATGTAGGTGCACCTTTGCTAGTGCAAGGGTGCCCTCACAGTTAATAACTTTGCACCTAACCTTCAGCAAGTGAAGATTAGACACAGAGCTGACTTATAAGTTACTTAAGTGCAGTGAAAATGGCTGTGAAATAAAGTGTGCATTATTTCACGCAGGCTGCAATGGCAGGCCTCTGCAAGGGTTTGTCTGAGCTGCTTATGGTTGGCAAAAGAAATTCTGCAGCCCATATGGATCTCCTGGAACCCCAATGCTCTGGGTACCTAGGTACCATATACTAGGGACTTATAAGCACCGAGGTTCTGGTTAGCAGAGCCTCAGTGACACAGTCAAGCACTATACAGACACACACATTAGGCCATAAACTATGAGCACTGGGTTCCTGACCATAAGGATCCCTGTGACACAGGCAAAAACATACTGACATACAGGTAAAAATGGGGGCAACATGCCAAGGAAGATGATACTTTCCTACAGTATCTATGCCTACATGTTAGCATGGGTACCCTGCACTTTTGCTCTAACATTTCCACTACTGTTTCATAAATTATCTACCTGTCTTCATGAGATGATGCTTGATTCCATCACATATGTGTGCATTACAAAATCTCTTGAAAGATAGTTTTATATGATGTGTATACCGTTCATGTGGTACCACAGAGAGAAGTTTGTCAACATTGTTTGTTGGGTCACACATACCATAACCCGGAACTCCATGTCATTCATCATGAACAATTGCAGAAACAATGAAGGATATGACAGGTAGACCCACAGTAATTACTCACAATGTGCATGTAAATGCCAGAATCAACGTGCTTTGCACATGTTAATTTGTGAATGTGCATTACCTGATTGTTGAAATGCAACAAGGAGTGACATGCAGTAATGTTGAAATCATATGTGATTGTGTACACTCAGTAATGAAATGGAATCTGTGTTTGCATGACAAAAAGATACAGTTATGTGCCTTTCGATTATATGACGGAACACCGAATTAAAAACAACTACTAACCTTAACAACGAGGTCGGAACACCGACCTCGTCCTTACTACTAATGATTTTACCACGAATGCCTTAACAACGATATTTCGTTGTAAAGGCATTCCTGATAAAATCATTAGCTATAGGCACCATTCACCCTACATCCCTCACCCCACCCCCCAACCCCACCCCAAAACCTAAAACCCCCTGACCCCCCACCCACTCCCCAAAACCAAAAACGCCCCACCCCCCCAACCCCACCCCAAAACCTAAAACCCCCTGACCCCCCCACCCACTCCCCAAAACCAAAAACGCCCCACCCCCCCAACCTCACCCCAAAACCTAAAACCCCGTGACCCCCCACCCACTCCCCAAAACCAAAAACGCCCCACCCCCCCAACCACACCCTAAAACCTAAAACCCCCTGACCCCCACCCACTCCCCAAAACCAAAAACGCCTCACCCCCCCAACCCCACCCCAAAACCTAAAACCCCCTGACCCCCCACCCACTCCTCAAAAACGCCCCACCCCCCCAACCCCACCCCAAAACCTAAAACCCCCTGACCCCCTGACCCCCCAACCCCACCCCAAAACCTAAACCCACCACTTACCTTCGCCAACTCCCTTCTTTGTACTTTAACCACGCATGTTCGTTGTTCAGAACATACGTAGTTAAGGCACAAAAATACGAAGTCGTGGTTAAAAAAAGCGTTGTTACGCTTTCGTAAACCACGACTTTCGTAATAAAAAAGTCGTAAAAAAGGATGTTTACCGTGCCTTTCATTTGAGACACATGCTAGAGGCCCTCTTCAGATAATGGAGATTCCCTGAGCCACAACAACATTCAATGGGCTTTTGCTGTTTAGTTATGAACTGTTAGAAGAGTGTTCTCAGCTGTACCAATCGAGACAGGTGATTTACCTAGGCCTAGCTGATTCATTGTGCTGTGAATATTTGTAGACAAATCTCCCAGACATTTTGCCTAACTTGTCTCCAGCGTACTTTCATGTGCAAGATGTGTTATCTAGCAAAACAACATTATCGCAACTTCCATGAGACTATTTAGACAGCTGACATATTGTGAAACGGCCGTTGTGAGTTTTTAGAGTGTGACCTGGGTATTTCCATGTCACTTTCTTCTGGTTACTGTACTTCTTACTGCAACATGGCTGGATTATTTGCCCATCATTTCATCATGATGTGGTATTGTGTATATTGCAGGGCCTTGTTTTGAATCTGTGAGACTGAACTTGGCATTGGCACAAGATTTGATGCCAACAGACTACTGACGGGTGCTACAAGATCCAACCCTTTCAAGGTGACAAGGTCTCCTACTTGATCCATGGGTATTATGATTGGACAACTTCACTCTTACAATTGAAGTTGTCTGTAAATACGATTTTTCTGTGGTCAATTGTTTGCAGTTCATGTAGCATGCATGCATGTGGTTTTGCCAATGTTGAAGCCACTTTGGAGGGCCTTTTGGCTGAGGGCTACTGTATGTCATGGCAATGTTTTGTAAATAAAGCCCTTGTTCAAGTGTGTTGAGGCACATGGACTGACCCTATTTTCTTTGTCATTTCAACATCATCATAGGCAAGAGAAGGAGACAGGGCCGACATCAGTGGGGAAGCAGGTGGCCATGGTACCTCCAGTCATGAAACATCAGACGTGGAGGGACCCATTGGCCCAGACAGTGAGGGGAGTGCCACGGAGGTCATCGGCTCTACATAGTCTTTTTCAGAGTCGACCTCCAGTAGAAACTCCTTAGTGGTGATGGAAACTCAGGACCTACACCTGTTCCAACCTTGTCCATCACCCCTAGTTCCATCCCCACCCTCCCTGTTGCCCCTCACCTATTTGACAGGACCCTCTCCCCCAAGAGAGTAGCCGTCTCCTTTGCGCCAGGCACCTAACCCCCTGATCACCCTCCTGTCCCGAGTGAGGTGGCTACTGACCTCTAGAGGAGTATTTCTCTGAGTCAGACTGCCATTCTGAATGCCATCCAGATGCAGGGCACCCAGCTCCAAAAGATGGTTGCATACCTGGAAGACATTCACAGTGCTACGTCTGGCCTAAAGAGATCTTTTCAGGGTCTGGCCTCGTCCCTCATGAAAGCCTTCCACCCCCACACTCCCTTCTTCCTCTTACCAATCTGATTTCCCTATTCCCACACCTTCCCCAAGCACACTCACACTTACGCACACACACCTCAACAGCCACAAGCGCCACACATAAACATAGACACCACAAGACACACAAGCACGTAATCACTCAACACTCACACCACTCGCCACACATCCCATACCTAGACACAACACCAATGCTCACAGACCTCCATCACTCACCCGTACCCCCAGACACCACCCCAACACCCACAGACATAGCCATCACTCAAACCATACCCCCAGACACCAACGCCCACACCCACAGACACAGCCACCACTCACCGCATACCCCCAGACACCACCCAACATCTATAGACACAGCCAACACTCACAGCATACCCCAGACACCACCCCAAAAACCACACACACAGCTACCACTCATACCATACCCCAGACTCTACCCCCACCCACACATACACATCCACCACTACTCCCTACCCATCACATCCGCGTCACAGCCAAGAGACACACATGCCCATGCTCACACACACAACAGATGCCAACAAAACCCAAGCATACTTCAGACACACACACCTACAACAGCCATACCCGCAGCTGACAAAAGCACTTCCTCAACCTCCCAACTCCCAATCCCTCCTAAACACCCTACCCATTTTCCCAAAGAAAGTTCCATGTTTGCCCTTGCCCATTCCCCTGTGAAACCCTCTCACAAAGTAAAAAGAACCCTGCCCACACACCAACTCATTCCGTCCACGTCTAAGTCCTCCCTGTGACACCTGTCCCCCTGTAACCAGCTATACACCTACCAAACCCAAAAAGAAGCCCACCCCACCCAAAGTGAAGCCCATCCCTCCCAAGACCAAACCCACCCATCCGAAACTCCACACAAGGGTGATCATTGAGGTGCCTGGAATGCTCACTAGATGCCCCTTCCTGTAGAGGTTCCTGTGGAAGTGATCTGTGAGGTAAGTTGTGGGACACAGCAGTGTGCTCAGCACATTTGAGCGATGAACTGGCCATAGACCATTTCTCCATTTTTGGAGTTCTGTAAAGAAACCTCAGTTGGTTGTTTTGCTGTACATTGGTCCTGCCACTACTTCATCTCCTTTTTGATGTTCTTGAATAATTTGTGATGTATGACTACAGTTATGTTTGTTTCACCCTGATTGATGGTTCATTTGATGTGGTTGGTAAGATCTGACTTTGGAACCAGTGCTGGAGTCACCCAGGACAAGGAGAAATGTATGATGGATGAATATGTGGGATGTAATCAAATTGGGGTGGCATTGCATTGGACGGTGTTTCATATGGTAAGTATTTCATCTTGGCCAAATGTCAACATTAATTGGGTTATTTGTCTCCCCCTGATATCCACAGGTTGTTCAAATGTGCTACCTTCCTATACATTTGAATGGACATGTGTCCATTTTTATGTGTGCCCCTTACACCTAATTTGTCTAAATGTGTGATCCATGCTGTTACTGCTGTATTTGCTTTCTAGACTTGCACTTACACATTTGCCACATAGACAGGACACTTGGTTATACTATTGGTTGTACCTATTACTTATCAAGCTGCGTACCCTGTGTAAATAGTGGGTTTGAGGCATGTATCCTAGGGCAGCAGGCTTCCTGGGGCCCCCCTGATGCCACCATACCTATTCTGCAGGGATTGTTTAAATTGTGAGTTTTGGATGCTTGTTACACAAATTATTCTGCATCCCATTTATCTTCCATTTTCTTGCAATGTAGTTGATATGTGTGAGTCCATGACAATGATACTGAAGGGACAATATGTTTAGATTCAATGACACATCCATACAGATATATGTTATGTCACGACAAGCCATGGCATCTGAACATTGTGAGGGTGTCACTTACATTTTTAGGTGTGATATTGATGAAGATCTGCTGCTGTGTGACACAATGTTATGCACACACCAATATTCCTGATATTGGGATGTCCAAGTTTTGTAGAGTGTGGCGGCGTAGTGTCAGTGACCCGGCCAGAGGTGGCATCATGGGGCTGTGAGTGGGTCATACATTGTGTACAACTCTGACCAGGGGCACCCAAAATATATTTGGGCCACGGAGCAGAGCGCACATACCACATCAATGGCAGCCCGTCGATTTACTGTGGAGTTGTGGGAAATGGGAAGGTGTTTGGCTTACCATCAGTTGCGTCCATGACAGTGTCAATTTTGTGCACCATCAATCAGCAAAAGCAGTGACAGGACATGAAGGATCAGCACCATGTAGGCATAGGATGTGTGACTCTGCCTGCAGGTGAGTTTCTGCCTTATAACCCTCCTTTTCTGCCTGCTCAGATGTGGTGGTTGGACCGCCACAGTCACGTCTATGAAAAGAAACATCATAATTGGTCCAGCAAAAACACTGGCAGTCCCTCCTCTGACAGGTGTATTGGCCTTTTTCGTCGCCACTGCAGTTTTGTTTTGCTGGCGGTGTTGTTGGGACTACAGCAGTCTTTTGTTTATTCAGCTTTATGTATCGTAACATGGTGGCTGGACCAACAACAGGCAGTGGTCGATCCCTGGATCACCAAAGTCGTAATCAGGCCCAAAGTCCTGAAAATGAACTAGGGCGGTCTTTCTGTCAAAACCAGAGTTAAACTCTCATTACCCTATTAACAAGCACAAAATTGGCTAACCTTCAGTGAACCAGCAGAGCAGGAGAGATGAATATCCACTCTTATCTATTTACACAAGTTGACTCAAGTTTCAGTTCACACCAGTGTAGAATGGCAAAGGGGCTAGGTATAGAAAGTTTTTTCTGGCATTATCAACAAAACAGTTCTTCTCTTCTCCTTTATGACATGCACAGCCTCACTGTTTATTCTTTAAACTTTAGGGGACTGCCTGTGGACAAGCTTCACATTGTATTACTGTGTTCAGACTGTGCTACGTATTCAAGTATATTACCTCTACAATGGTTTGTCTATTTTCTATACCTTGTGCGATGTCTTGTTCAACTGAAGATTAATTTCCTTTGTGCTTGTACATTAATTCAGTGGAAAATTGTGATACATTTTGTGCATTAATTAGTGCATAGCAACTTGTATCTCTTAGAGTTGCTTTCAGCACACTCAAATAATCAAATGATTTGTTATGGTTTTAAATGTTTTTCGACTTATGCCATTATAAAATGATTGGTTTGTTATGACTCATTTTTATCTAATTTACATGCTCAAGCCCTTACTTTCCAGTCACACGTAGGTGTTGTTTATTGATAGGCATAGCTTAACCCCAAAAATCATGAGCATGTATCCCTTAATTTGTTTTTCCATATCTTTCAGATCTTTTACCTCTTGACTGCTAGGGCTTCCCACCTGGGAGCTAAGCCCTTTTTTTGGATGTTCAGGATACCTCATATTTAAACTTTGGTAACTTTGTTTTTCCACAAAAGGTATCCGCACCAAATATGCACCTTTTTTTCTTAACATCATGGTGATTCTAAAGGCACTCAGAACTTGTATATTTCCTTGGGGAACCATGAAAATAGTCACAATAAAGCAAAATTTTAGGTTTTTTGGGACGCAGTGTAAGAAAGTGTATGTTTTTTTTTCTAACCTGCCATGCCATGAAGGAAAGGTTTGTTTGCTAAGGTTCACCATCTTCCCAGCTTTTGCGAACAGAGTTGCATCAGAAACATTTTGTTACTCTAGTTTTTTGTATTTTTCTATTAGGTAATCCATGTTTCCTAATTTTGTAGCTTCAGCCTCCTTGCAGTTTGTGTTGGAAAATGGTGTGAAACCCATGGATGAATCCAGAAAAATATCCATTTCTGAAAAGTAGCTGACGTTATAAACACAGCAAGGGTAGACCCATCAAGGTTTTCCGCCAAAGAAACTAACTATTCAAATAAAACAATAATGTCAATAAGTAGGAAAAAAGCAGCTATTAACCCAATGTTTTCATCTGTAACTTTTTGTAGTAATGGCCAATTTACAAAAACAATATACTTTTACCTCCTTTGGTTGAGGTGATATAAATACTTTTTGTAGGTTCCACAAAAACAAACGATACCCAGAGCCAACAACAGATCTTTAGTACAGTACAGTAATTCATATGGTAACATATAAAGAATGAAAAATGGGTATGAAGGAAACCTTTGTATTTCTGAAATCAAAACAAGATACGGAGTTTAGGAACTGCAGTTACTTGTATACCTCTGAACTTGTGGTTACCAGTCCTATCAAGTGATAAAAAGAACATTTTTTAATTTGTATTCTTACTTGCACATTGGCTTAAATTTGAAACTATAAATGCAGAGAAATTCAATTGGTGATAACAAATTTTCCACTATTCTTTATTCCCATGTCTTCTGATAAAAATGGTACCTTTGTGGGTGGGCCCCGAACCCACGGTAGGAAAGGTCCCAAAATTCAATATAGGCAGATCTAATTTTTCCACTCAAAACAAACACTTTTAAGCAATGCAATTCACTGTGGAATTTGGATCCTAGGTCAGGCGGTACCCAGGGAAACCTACAAAAACCCAGACATTTCTAAAACTAGACACCCAGAGGAACCTAGGGTGGCATGACTTGCAAGGAACTCAACAAGGTTTTCTTACATAGAAACTATCAACATTGGCTAAAAACACATATTATCACCACATTTCTGTTAAGTGATGTTCCTGAATGTGTGGTTAGCCACAAAGCTCCCTTCATCCAACGTTCCTACATGTCTCCTGATAAAAATGGTACCACACTTGTGTGGATGTGCATTGCCCCCATAATAGGAAAGGGCTCAAAACAGACTATTGACACATCAAAATTTTCCAGTCAAAACCAACCTTTTCTTGTCATTCAGGTAGATGTAGGTTGTGGGCCCTAGTTCAGTCAGCACAAAGGGAAACTTAACAAACCTAGACAAAGCAGTTTTTCAGTGAACTCACAGGGTTTGTTTAACATAAAGTAATATTTAATAAGCATATGTAAATCCAACCACCAGCCATGCATGGCCTGCAGCCATGCCTAGTGCAGAGTTAGCTGCAGGGTCTGGCTGCAATCCAGACCCTGTGGCCAACCCCTCCCTCCCGAAGGCAGCCACCCCACACTGCACACAACCTTTGAGAGTGTGTGGTAGGGTTTGGCAACATAGCCTGGACCTGGGGATGCCATCCCTCAGGGCCTTTTTTTTAAAATGATGGAGGCCGTGTGGGCCTTTCCCAGAACCTATTCCGGCCCCGGTGACCCCATCCCCCAGGGCCTTATTTATTTTAAAGGGGAGAGGGTTCAAGTGCTCCCTCCTTTCTTATTAAGAACTGGGGCTTCATCCCAGGACCTTTTTTTCATTAACGGGGGCAGCATGGCACCCCTCCCCGAGACTTACTAGGCCCTGGGGACCCCATGTCCGAGAGCTGTTTTTAATTACAGAAGAGGGGGGTTTGTAGTACCCCTTCCCAATTTCAGCCTCCTGGTCCCCATCCCCTAGGGTCTGGGGCATACAGGCCAAAATCCCCTGGGGTCCGTTGTGATTTAGAGAAGGATGGGGTAAAGTGTCCCTCTCCTTTCCTGGGCCAAATTTTGGCCTTAGAAATCCCATCCCCCTTAGCCCTTACATTAAAAGCTCGGTGTCCTGGTGCCCACTATAAGTACCCAACACAGTTGCATTGGTGCTATGGGCTCAAGTCAGCTCCCTGCATGCAGCATGCAGCAGGAGTCACCATTGCTACCACCTGAACCAAGCAGCTACTAATCCTGCTTCCTCTGGGGTGCGGCAATCTTTTGATCTGTTTTCCTGCTTGGTTCAGCTTCATAAATGCTCCCACCCACTGGCAGCAAATTTAGAGGGTCATTCTGACCCTGGCGGCCGGTGGCCGCCAGGGCCACCGACCATGGGAGCACCGCCAACAGGCTGGCGGTGCTCCAATGAGCATTCTGACCGCGGCGGTTCAGCCGCGGTCAGAAGCGGAAAGTCAGCGGTCTCCCGCTGACTTTCCGCTGCTCTTTGGAATCCTCCATGGCTGCGGAGCGCGCTCCGCAGCCATGAGGATTCTGACCCCCCCTACCGCCATCCAGTTCATGGCGGGAAAGCCGCCATGAACAGGATGGCGGTAGGGGGGGTCGCGGGGCCCCTTGGGGCCCCTGCCGTGCCCATGCCAATGGCATGGGCACGGCAGGGGCCCCCGTAAGAGGGCCCCGAAAAGTATTTCAGTGTCTGCCTTGCAGACACTGAAATACGCGACGGGTGCCACTGCACCCGTCGCACCTTCCCACTCCGCCGGCTCGATTACGAGCCGGCATCCTCGTGGGAAGGTCGTTTTCCCCCTGGGCTGGCGGGCGGTTTTACTGGAACCGCCCGCCAGCCCAGGGGAAAACTCGAAATAACCCGCCGCGGTCTTTTGACCGCGGCGCGGTAATTTGGAGGGCGGGATCCTGGCGGGCGGCCTCCGCCGCCCGCCAGGGTCATAATGAGGCCCTTAGTGTTTTGAAAATGCTCCCACAAAGTGATAGCAAACACAGGTTTCCCTGCCCGTGCCACTGCAGGCAGGGAAACTGCTATGTCCTGGGGGTGGGCTTCCTGCGACATAGCTTGCGACCCAGGGATGGGGTTCCTAGGCCATTAGTGCGTCACAGAGGGGCCTCACGGCCCCACCCTTTCACTTTAGTTTTGTTGCTCCATGTATGGGCTTCTAGGGGCCTTTAAAGGCTCCCCTTAAGAAAGTATCCAGGGCACTGGGGGATGGTCAAAAATAAAGGTAGCTGAAGGTCTATCTTATTCTCAGTCAATTTCCTCTTGCTCCTAATTGGGCTAGAATGCATCTTAAATTGAGGGGTTGTCTAATGCATCCAATAAGTGAGGTAGTCCTAGGCAAAGAGAAGTTATATAAGAGTGATTGTAAGAATGTTTTTATTTTATGGTTTATATTTGCCTGAACTGAGGTCCATATTTATACTTTTTGACGCAAAACTGCGCTGACGCAGTTTTGCGTCAAAAATATTACCTCCAGCTAATGCCATTTCTTATACTTTGACGCACGGCGGCGCAAACCACAGGTGTAAGTCATTTTTTTTATGCACACCGCAGCGTCACATCGTAAAGGAAAACGACGTTAACGTGGCGAATATGACTGTGGGCCGATTTACGACACCGCAAACCAGATATGCAGCGTTTTTTGACACAATAGTGTTTCAAATTCCCCGGAAACACAGCCATTTCAGCAGAGGAGAGCCAAAATGAATTCCAGATGCCTGTACAGACTCCAGGAAGATGACAACAGACCAGGAACCAGCCAGGAGGACCCACACAAGAACCAGGACAGGGAGAAGAAGAAAAGAAAGTGTCGCTTCAGTGCAGAGGAGCAGGAAATTCTGGTAAAAGAGGTGACGGAACACCAGCACCAACTGTTTGTCACCTCAAAGTTGCCAATCAGTAGGAGAGAGGCAATATGGCAACAAATTGTTGACAAGATTAACAGTGTGGCAGAAGTATGCAGAACAGTCATTGAGTGCAAGAAACGCTGGCATGACTGCAAAAGCAGGACCAAGGAAAAGATGGCCAGGAACAGGAAGGCAGCACTGCAGATGGAGGTGGGGGTCCAGCACACCAGGAGGCCCTAGACCACATGGAGGAGATGGTGGTAGCCGTCATCCCTGAGGAGATCGTCACAGGGATTCAAGGACAGGACAGCGCAGACTACCAGGAGACAACGCACATGCAGGGTAAGTCGCATGGGGAATTAAAATGCACTAATGTCAACTACAACCGTGGGGGGGATACCGACTACAAAATGCATGGAAGTCATCATATACATGGAGTGGCATGGGTAAAGGGGTACGGCATGGGGGCATGGCCTGTACAGAGAAAAGCTGGTGCACATCATAACACAACACCAACAACAGTTCCATGGGGGTATGCTGCCATGCCAACGATGTCGCAAAGGTAAAGCCACGCCAGGAGGGAAGGCCACAACGTCAAACTGACATCCTGTCACACGTCAGCCACTATACCCCCTACATTAACTAGGGTCCAATTAACAACCTCTAGCCATACCGACAACTGGAATGTAACAGTGACAACATTTGCCACTACCACCTCCGCTGTGTGTGTAGCTCAAGTAGCCAATGGCAGTAACGTCCTCATGGATCATACACACCTAAATTAGAAGGTTGAGAATGACAACTTTAACAATCCCCTGAAACAAGACAAATGTTCCAGTCCTGTCAATTGTGAATGCCCATAGTTGCCGCAAACATCAGCCAATGTCATCAACATTAGGAGCTACACAGCACTAAGGTCACACCCATGCAGCATATGTCAGGGTCCATCCTGTGTCTGGGTCACAATGCAACATCCCAAATGTCATACTGCTCAGACAACAGCATTGAGGGGAAGGACACATGTAACTGATCACTGAAATACACCTGCACAGTCAGAGGAGGAAATAGGACACTGCTACGACTATCAGGGAAATCCAATCTCCACACATTCCCCAACATCAGCTGTACACATTACCAATGCTGACATTCATATTGTGCCATAACAATGCTATGCATAATATACGCTACATTTCAACTACATATAAATGGATGTGAAAGACCAGAGCATGGGGCAGGTCTAGATTTTTAAGTGTGCTGCTAGTGCCATCAGAGCACCCACAGCCAGTGAAAGGTCACACCAAGAGAATGGATGTAGACGGAGGGTTGAGTAGGACAAGAAGGTGCCAAATCACTATTTGGCCAAAACCAACACCTAAAGGAGATGATGCCGACAAGTCTAATAACTTACCACAATACATGTGACATGCAGGTGGGGCATAGGCCTGGGAGAATGCCCATCTGAAAGACTGGATCAATGAACAGGAAACAAGATCACAATGTGAAATCATCACAAGGCACGCATGTCACATCACTAATGCCACAACACAGACACACTAATTGTACCCTATTTCATTGCAGAGGACGATGGATCTCCTGCGGATATGCCTGTCTAGGACTACCCTGATGACATGAATGACGAGCTGACAAACATCAGCCACCAGACCCTCCAAGATGTCCTTGGAACCCTCCAGACCCCACCTTCAGTCACAAGGAGGAGCACAGTACAAGCAGCCATCACAGAGGACCCACCCACCACCCCAATTGTAAGACCTGCCAGCTTCAATACAGCTGAGGACTTTGAGCGAACTGTAGTCAGAGTACAGCGAGAGCTGGCCAAGGAGGTGCGGGTGGGGATGCAAACTATGGCTGCCAGCCTAGAGGGGGTGCGTTTGTGCATGATGTCAACTAAAGAACAGGCAGCAGCTATGCAAGACAAACAACTGCAGGAAGTAGAAAAAAGACTGTTGACCCAACACCTACAATAGCAATCCTGTCAACGTGTGCACGAATGCAACATTGAACCCCTCAGAGCCGACCTGGCTGCCTACCACCGTGATGTGGCTGCTATTCCTAGGAACCAGCAGATTCTCCTTGCAGCAGTACTGCCCTTAACACCCTCACAGGTAGCCGCTACCGTGATGTCTGACTCCACGTCTTCAAACACTGAGGTGTGTGTTGCCCCTTCACAACCACCACCACCAAGGACAGAGGAGGCAACACACCTTCACACGTAAAAGTACCCGGAAGAACTAGTCCCTGCCACATGGCCACCTATCACCAAGGTCCTGCGCTTCGTAACATGCCAGTCTTGCAACAACTGTACTCAATGACTGTTCTGCAAACCAGTGTATATCTTGTCAGCCTGCCTTGTGATTGTCTCTCACATACTCATTGGCAAATCCTGTCCCTCTGCAGTGTCTGACACATCACCCCAGCATGTCAAATGCATTGTCCTTTAGCACTTGTGTAGGTTCACAATGGAAGATGTCACTATAATGGACTCACAATCATGGACAATGTACATATAGCACTGCAGCACTTTTCAATAAATAGCACTTACACAAACACTTTGTCTCTGTGTAATGTGACACATCAACCGTGCATTACACCACTGAATTTTGCCTTCTGTCAAATTACATAGCTTGTCAATACAACTGTCTTGAAATAATGTAGTCTGCTAACTATGCACAGTGGCCTGGATTCTATCATACTCTGCCCTTCCTGAGGGTAATATCTAATGAAAAGAGAAACTATACACCATAATGCTGTGTTGGACAGAATAATGCTTCCTCAAGGGATATCTAAGCCATTAAAAAGTGCCTGCAAAATGTTGCCTTCATGCAAAACTAACACATATAACATTGCCCACAAATCTAAGAGAACAGTCACCAAACTGCATGAATGGAGGTGTCTGAGTTTACAAACAAATAAGTAATCATGCTGAACGGTGTAGCAAATGATCTATGTGAGTCATGAACACAATACTACAAGTGTGCTTAGTACCACTCAGCTTATAAGGGTTTCCTTGAACTTCAGACTGCAGTCAGACATAACACAGTGTCCCCAATACCAAATCTGGAAGCACTGTATGTGACATTGAAAACGTACTTATTGAAAAAACATGTTGGGATCCACAGTAACTGTGATTGGTGGTTGCAATGAATGGTCTAATCTTTGCAAGGTTGCTTTGGGGTAGCTGCCAATGTTACAGCTAATTTGGGATTTGTTTGTAGCATAGGACACGAAATGTAATACAAAAGAAATCATGTACACTCATGCCAAGGCCTTGATCTACAAGCATGTCACACATACTGTAAAGGGTTTACTACATATTTATTAAACTGTAAAAACAGAAGAGAAAACTCGGGGAAAAGCCTTACCTACCCTAATCTACCCTAACTACTCATTACCCACAACTGTCCCTAACTAACCTAAGCTAAAGATACTTATCCCATTTAACGAAAAGTTCTAAACATCAACCCCCACCCCCTTAGGAGATGGGACACATGGAGGACAACAGATACTAACCTAAACACATACTATCCTATACTAAACAAATATATATATATATTTTTAATTTTGTATATTTATATATTTTTTTTTAAAACATAAAAGAACCCCAACATTGTTCACACACTCAAAAAGAAACAGTAGAAATAATCAGGACCCCCACCCAATAACACTAACAAAACTAACAGCCTATACTAACCTAACACTAAGCCCCCTAAACCCACAAAGTATAAGAATAAGGAAAAAGGAGGGAGGGGAGGGAATCCTGTCCGTCAACATGTCTATAGGTTGGCCCTCCGGAGGGTCTGCTTGATAGACCGCACCCGACGGTTTATATGTCGCACATCCTGCCGGAGGTGACTCATTTTGCACAGGACACGGTCCAATTTATGCTGCATCTCAACAAAAGCAGCAGGGTCAATAGCTGCAGCTGGGGTGGTCTGGGTGCCAGCTGAGGAAGTGTGGGGCAGTGTAGTGTCCATGGCCGTGGGCTGCCCTGCAGGTGGTGCTGTGCTAGGGCCTGGAGCACTTGCTGAGGTGGTTGCCGCAATGGTCCCAGCTGTTGGTGGTGCCACCTGGGTGGTAGTGGTAGTGGTGCTGGTGGTGGCTGTGGTGACCAAAGAAGGGCCGTCCTGTGGGAATGCCCTCCAGCCTCCGGAGGCCCGTTCGTTCCAGTATCTGCAGGCCATTCATCGGTACCCAGACTCTACCTGAAGTATATGCTGATAACTCATTGCCTGCCTTTGGAATTCCCGCACCTGGATGGGTGTCATATTTGCAGCTGTGAAGTCAAATCGAAAAAATAACATTAGGAACTGCATTGTGTGAAATGGCACAAGAAGTAAATCAGACAATACATCTACTGTACTTGTAACAGCTCATATCATCATACAGATCATTGAATGTCCCTGAGAACGTACATGGCATGCCAGCCTACAAAGGTTCTATTACACATAGCACATCCAAACCCTACAAGATGGGTAACAACTGGCATGTTTTGGCATCATAGTTCTGCCAGTTGTCAGCTAACAATCATGCAGCACATCCACTGCCAATGCCAGGGCTACAAATGTCATAGTACGGGATGGAAATCTAGGGCCACGTGATCTGCAAGTTGTAAATGGACTTGCTAGTATAGTACTCATGTGGGAAACATGAGTGTGTATACTAGGTTCAGACAAAAGATTCACTGATTTTCATCTCTGTGTACCAAACTTGTATCATCAGTTCTAGGTGCACTATTCACAAACCCATGCCTGTGTTTGAGGGTGGGGGGGTGGAGTAACAACTAACAATTGCAGACAACATGGACACCCAGAAAGCTTAGGAAAGCTGGACATGTGTTTGGCTCTACACACACACCACAGGTAAGATGTATCTACAAATAGGAGACAGCAAACCCTTGACCAATCCCAGCGCCACACATGTCTGAAAATGCAGACCTTTGTCCACATGATAAACTTCCAGTAAGCCATGACTTACAGCAAACACAGAGATGCAACAACACCCCTGGCCATGAGTTGCATGCACACCTAGGCCATTGCACTCAAGTGCCACATACTCGTAGCACTACATGTGGAGCTACATGCTGCTAGGAAGTTCAACCTACAGTTTAAAAAGTACATTATTGAATTGGGAAGCAGAAGTCTGTGGGTAAGCATTTAGCAGCCCCATTCTGGGAGAATGTGGGTCTGACAGGCTGACTAAATCACAGATTAGGTCCAGTGCAACTCTTGCTGATACAAGTGTTCTCCACATGACTTATCCCCATTCACATTGCGGGGCCTACAGGACTGACCTAGAATCCCTAAATAAGACAATAGGATAAGGATTGGCCAACCCAAAGATGGTGATAAAATGAAAACCCACTCATGGAACAAAACAAATGATTGGGCAGCGCATCACACCTTGCTATGTGTTAAACACACAGGAGTCCATCACACATCACCAGCAAACACAACACATAACAGACATATCAACACTTACTGGAGTTGTCTGGGTCCTCGAATGTAGCCACCTCGCCAACAGTGTAGGGTGCGGGTCCGCCTGTAAGGCATTGAAGGGAGAAATGTGCTCAAAATCTGTGCACTGTACAACAATTCCAAAGACAAATACGATGTGTAAAATTACATAAGTAAGTAAAGCCACTCAGACATGATGATACTGCATCTGATGTAGCACGGCTAACATGTACATTCCATGGGTTTCCTGTGAGTTTTACACACAAATCTGCACACATGCAGTGGCCCTAACCATCATGTGGTGGCAAACATGCTCCTTCATTGGTGAGCAGACATAATAATGGAGTATATTCGTCTCATCATGTGTGTCCAAGGGAGACATCCAAAGCCACTTTCCTTGAAGAGTGCATTACCAGTCAACCAGCAATTGTGCCCATGACAAATTCATGACACACAGGTACAATGTACAGAGGGGCAGGGACAGTTGTAAGCCCTCATGTTGTTACAGTTTCTTCATTTGATGTGGTCCAGCTATGATGAGTTGCACCAACCATAGAGATATGAACCCATTTGCATACCTTTGCCCAGCCATCCGTAAATGAAAGGTGGAACAACAAACACCAAAAACCAGTCAAAGATGTTAGCTGAGGGCAGCTTGAACTTGTCCCCTATGTCTCCAAATCCAGATCTGACATGTATCCGAAATGACGAAGGGCCACAATAATTCCCTAAGATTTTTAGAATTTCCGTGATCGCTTTCCTTACACACTCACCAGACACACATGAGACATGTGTTTCGGCCACATTGCTATCATCAATTGACGTGAATCCTGCACTAATTTTCAGCCTCATGTAGTGTTTCAAAAGTCAGTCTAGCTGTTGTGTGAACACATGTTGGTAATGATTTTGAAAATCTATACCTCACAGGCAAATGTGACCTATTTCTATACATAATTGGCTCCTGATTTGTGTTGCTGTTTGACACAAAGGCGGCACCAACTTATATTAAGCCAATGTATTCAGTAAGTTTGCAGAGCACTTGCCTCCTAACAGCTAGCAAATGTGGCCCTTAACATAGTACACAAATGACCCTGTATGTTTCCAAAGCATTCCACACACTCAACAACATTGCCAGCAGATATTGTACAAATCCTCTGATGTCACTACAGAGCATTTCATTGAGCACATGTACATAATTTTTACTCACCAACAGGGCCACCAATCACAATGCCCAGGTGGTCCAGCAGATCTTGCTCCCTGGAGATGAGGTCAGCCCAGCGGTGCTTCAACTGGTGGTCATTCCTTGGGGACCAATAGATGCGTTGCAGGTGATGCAATACCTTTCCCCACCGGAGCCTCTGTGCCTCGGTGTGATACCCCTGTATCACCCACCCACCTGCCTCAATCATAAGGGGGAGGAAATGGCACACCAGACATATGAAACCCCCAAGCTCCTCCTCACCCATCTTGCCAAGATGAGGCCTACCCAACATCTTAGCAGAAAAAAGGGAAATAGGGGATGAAAGGGGAACAAAGGAGAATAGGGGGAAAGTAGAATATGAAAAACGTTAACTGAACAACTAAAACAGCTCAACTATCCCCAAACTATCACTACCCACAACAGACTCCCAAAAACAACAAAGACAATACAATACTAGACAATTGTACACAATAAACACTCAGACAGGATACAACAACAATATTTATTTCACAAAATTGCAAGTAATGGACCACACAGGAGACAAAAGCACAATTTAACCAGATAAAACTCTCAACACAGCCACACAGTCTAGAAGAATCACAGACTGCAAAGTGAAAGTGAAAGTACACCCACTGTACATAATCTGTAAACAGGATATCCTATTACATCACTTCCTGCCTAAAATGGCGGGCGTTTTTATAGTTATGCGTCAAACATTTTTGACGCATACAGTCTGGACGTCATTTTTTTCGACACACAGGAGTAAAAATGAGCCCGCATCCATATATTTGGAAATAGTCTAACACTTAACCATTTTTCTGAGGTACAGTGTGGAAGAGTCAATGGTGTTTTCAGGGCATTATGTGTCGTTTCTCGGGCATAAGCATAATTTTTTGACATTTGTGCATCATTTTTTGACGCATATGTGTAAAAATTTCAGGGCATTAACTGGGTTTGGGTCATTTTACCATTTTAATGTTATGTAACATTTGTGACACAACTGAGATAGGCTGATTGCACCCACTTAGGTCTTGACGGTGTGTGGGCACATGTGAGACATCGTACTGCTGCGGACCATGATCAGCTACTTCATTAACAGGATTTTCACTGTTCGCTGACGCACTAGATGGCCAAATGTTTGGCCTACATATATGTATTGCACAAATTGGGCATGTTTGGCATCAGGAGAAGATAGCAATGTGATGCACATAAGTACAATACCTCAATGCTTATGGCTCAATGTGTGTGCATTGGCTACTAATGTAGTTGCTGACCCAGTGTGTGTGCATCACAAGATGCATTATTGAAAATATGCTTGTATGAATGTGAAGTCAATGTGTCCAAACCTTAGATGCAAGTCAGTGTGGAAATGAGAGAGGACATGTGTTAGTCTTACATGTAGCAACATCTGTTGTGTGCACTTCCAAGATTTTGGGTAACGTAGACACCACAAATGACAAAGCATGCACCGGATAGATGGCAGGCGCTTGTCCATGTCAATGGTCCAAAAGTTGCCCATCACATGTCCTGGAAATTTGGATACTGCTTCCTAGGCACTTGTTGTTGAACCCACGGTGAGTCAGGCACATGTACAGACTGAGTGGGTACCATGTTATAGACACAGAAAGCCAAAGGTGACCCACAACTGTAATATCACCCCACAGTTGTGGTCATAGGACTGAGCCACAACTCTCCTGTGGCAGTGGTGGACCAGCAGATGAGGCAGCACATGGCCAGATATTTCCAGTGATCAATTGCACAGAGGTGTCTGGTTCATGTGTGTGGTCCTATGTTGATCCTGTATATGTTTAGGGGTCTATGTTGTCACAGTGACGTCCAGGTCTCATCATGAGTCAGTGGCGGCTATTCCTGTATCTACTGAGTATCCTTCGGAGATCAATGGAAGTAAAGTCGATGAGGACATGAGAACCTACATGGGGATGGTCCCACCCTGTCATTGCAGACGTGTTATGAGCCTGTCAACAGGGCAACGTTGGTGGGCTGAGTGAGATCATATCTCAGGAGCCATGTTCCGGCAGGTGTCATTAGAACATTTGTACACATGTTGGCCTGTAAAGTTCCCACTGCATCTGGGAACATCATAGCCTCTGTGTTGATTAATCTTGCAGCTATTCAGCACGCACAGGCCATCAATATATTGTGAGCAATCAGATTCAGCGTGTGAACTGTCAGAGTCCTAACATATGTGGAATTTTCATGCACATTATCAGAGGTTGCTGGTTCTGCTGGAGGCACTATACCCAATCCCTGCATACGGCCCTGGTACACTGTCACACTTTGTCGTTCATGCATACATGAGACCCAGACAAGGGATAGGCCATGATTTGGGTATTTGGAGACACGTTTACAATTATGGTACAATAAAAAAGCAGATTATGCTATACAATGTTTTGAGTATGCATTGAGGAAGTACCTGACAAAATACCCCTGGAGGAATGTGAGGATTGGGAAAGCAAGTGTGGTACATATGTAGACACAAGGAACCTTTAGGGTAACAGGATGCAGGGTCAATCAGGAACCAGCAATTTCACAAGGTACATACTCAGTGGTCTGACTTACACTGGTCGGAGGAAGAACAAGACAGTTGATATGGAGAACTGTGTTTGTACTGTGTTTTGGAAGGTGACACATAACCCAAGGGCTGTGTTACATGGCTTATTTTTCTAGCAATGCATAACAGTGTAATCGACAAAATTGCAGATTCTATGCTGTTCCAAGCATCTGTAAGGGCAGTGCATGTTCAAATGGGTGGTCTGCATGGAGGTGCTCACAGGTGTGTGCTGCATCAATTTCTCACAAGTCCTGTAGGTGAGATTTGAGTTCAAATGGCCAACAGTACCTTGCACATGGGAAGCAATCTACAGGTGATAACAGGGCTTAGAAACTACAAGCCAGTGTATTACTTGACCTGCCGTCCATGCAGTCAGATGTACTATGACAATGGCATACCATACGAAAGGGTGAAGCACACTGGATTACTATTGTTAGTCTGTGTGCGCAGAGGAGGGAATATCTGGATACACATATTACCATTCCAGGGACCTCTTCAGACAGGTGGGGTGAGACCAGGAGCATGGGTGTGTCAGGAGTTAGGATATGGGCTGACATGTACATGGAATGTCATGTGCGCAATGCTTGTCATAGGTGTGGAACTTGTGCTGTCTATGATCTGCTTATATGGAACTCTAGTCACAGATAGTCCTTGCAAAGATATGTGCAGTACAACTTACTGCTGTCAAGGGTATGGTCATACATTCCTGTTACCAATGCAATAGCACATCCACTGCCTCATGTATGAGGCATTTGTTTCGCTTACAGACTGATGGTGTCTTACTTGTGTGCCATATGCTGCGATAAACCATGTTGCCAACATGTATGTGTGAAATAGGTGTGGCCCTCTGCTATTGCCCTTCAAAGGTGAAATGTACAGGATATTTGTCATTTACAGTGTGTGTGTATGTGACTGTTGTATAATACGCATCACTATTGCTTTGGAATGTTCTGTGTCCTGAACTGTATGTCAGCAATGCTCCATGAGGCTACACTCTTATTCTGATAGTTAGAGATAAAGGTGAGCAAAAATGATTACCCAGACCATGATATGGTGATTATTATCGGTGTTTATTTACATCTGTTGCTACAGTGGTGATGGTGAGTTGTTTCAAAAGAAATTGTTCACAATATGTTGGCGCCTACACAATCCAGCTGCTGTGTTTTGTTGTTCCCCCTCATGTTGCAGGCCAGCATCCTCCTCTTCCTCCTCTTCAGGCATTTGTGGCTCTGGTTCTTAAAGGGGAATGTTCCTTCGTATACAAATGTTGTGCAGGATGGCACATGTTAAAATGATCTTACAGACCATTTCTGGTGAATATAGGAGGCTGCCACCAGTGATGTCGAGGCACCTGAATCTCGACTTGAGGATGCAAAAGGTCCTCTCCACTATGGTGCATGCCCTCCTATGTGCCTCATTGTAGGCACGCTCTGCTGCAGTGCTTGGGTTGCCAAATGGTGTCATAATCCATGGCTGGATCAGCTGAAAGAGAAAATGATTGGGATCATGTTGACATATCTTGCCCCATTAATATCACCTTGCATGGAAGTAGTGGTCTTGTGTTGTCTGTGGCTCTTCTGTGTTATTGTGTTGATTCCTAGGTTTCTAGGATGTAACATCTGCATTGGGTTGTTCCCTTGGCTGAACAGGTGTTTGCCTGCTGACCGGTTGTCAGCAGTATGTTTTGGGATTTGCAATACAGTGTGCACTCCCTAGCATTGTGACTTGTGATACAGGTGTCCCTGTGTCTTCACTGGGGGTGAGATGATAGTTCCACACACAGATTCAATTTGACAGTGGTGGTAACACGTTAGCATCTATGTACCCTGGACATCCCTTACCTTTAGACATATGCAATAGATTAATTTAAACATCAGTGAGACGCTTACATTTTGAAAGGTGACAATTAGCCAAACCTCTCCATACGTTGTGATCATTGACATATTGATATTAGACTGTACACTAATTTCGGATGTGTGACATGTTCAATGCAGACCTATCAAACATGGCTAGTGGTGTCACAACCTCAGTGTGTTCCTGTCCACATGTTGCTGTTGTGGTGTATGTGTTGTGTGTCCTACAGGGTTGCTGTGCAGTGTGTATATAAGTAGGTTTCTGTACTTACCAACAAATAGTCCATTGCCATATCATCCATCCTGGAAGTGTTGATTGATGGTACAGTGATGGAAGATGAATGAGTCATGGACACTCCCAGGATACTTTGCCACAATATTGGTGATCAATCCTTGGTGATCCACAATGGCCTGCACATTGATGGAGTGTGTGTGCTTCCTGTTGCGGTATAGGTGTTCAGTTGCAGCAGGTGGCACAAGGCATACATGTGTGCAGTCAATGGCACCAAGGATGTGTGGGAATCCATTTATGAGGTAAAACTCCTGTTTGGTCTCCTGATGCTTCTGCTGTATGTTTGGGAAGCAGATGTGGCGGGGTGTGAGTCCATTGATGCCATCCAGTACTTTGGGAAAGAAGGCAGAGAATGATGGCTGTGATATGCCAGCAACCAGGGCGCCAGTGGTTTAGAAGGAGCCACTTGCCAACATGTGAAGTACAGATAGTAGCTTGGTTTTTGTTGGGATGGTGCGGGGTGTCAGCAAGGTGGGTGCCAACTGTGGCTCTATGTTGCGCAGCAGCTGCTGAATGGCTTGCCAGTTCAACCTGTACCTCTGGATGATGTCATGTTCTCTGAGGCCATGCAGGGTTGTCCTGGTGAGGAATATCCTCTCCTGCCTTCTGCGTTGCCTTTGGGGTCCCTGCTGGTGTTGTGGTAGCTGCTGTTGTTGTTGCTGTGCTCTGTGTGCACGCTGGATGAGAAGCTCCTCCATGTCTCCCTTTTGGTGCTCTGCTGTTGCTTTTGTGTGTTCTGATTAAATACAGGTGTGTTTGCCCCATTTTAACACCTGACCTGACCCAGGCGATAATTTTTTACGCAAATCGGGCTGTGCGTCATTTTCCGCCTCTCGCCGTGAGGGATTTTTGCCCGGAAGCATAAATACGACGCACGGACATTTAAGTCATTTTTTGGACGGGGACGCCTACCTTGCATATGATTAACGCAAGGTGGTTTTCCGCATCCAGAAAATGACGCACACTGTGGAATTTTGACATCCGCGGGCTCGGGTGTCAAAGTTTAAATATGGGGCAAGGTTTGCGCCGAATGTGCGTCAAAGTTTGCGACGCACATTCGGCGCAGACGGAGTATAAATATGCCCCTGAGTGAGTTATGAACCATTTTCGATTTGCTTCGATTTAAAGCTTTCCACCAGGGGGTGGAGAACTCCTCAACCAGGCTGCAGGTATTTTGTTGTACGAAAATGTTTAATTCATTAGAAATAATATTTAACTGTTGTGCTTAGGTTAGCATACCTAGGCAACAAATTGGCATTACTGGGACTCAGCCTGCTCGTGCTGACATCTATTTTAAAGCTGCTGGAGGAAAAAGTGTTCCTTTTATTTTCCATGACTAAGAGTTCATGTTTGAGTCTCTAGCTCTTGTTTTTGTTTCTTGGAAAACAAAAAAAATAATTTTCATGATGCTGCAGGAATTGCAAATGAAATGTTTTAATTAGTCTTTCTCAAGAAGGAAGCTTTCTGCTGAATTTAACTGTATTTGTAACATATCCAAGGCCCCTGGTGCGAGCCCGCTCCAGGAGTTATGCATTATCTGCACTGTTTTTTTTTTATTGTTGCATACGTCACTTTAATTTTTTTAACTTCTCTATGCAAAGAAGGTGTTCCTTAAGTTGCTTCAAATTTGATCTATTATATTTTCTTGTTTTATTATGGATTGATGTTATGTACCCTTGTCGAGTGAACTGTCTGAAGCCTATAAAGTGTGCTCTTTCTGATATGTGTGCCAGACCTTTTAAGAACTCCTATATTTTGCAGATCAAAGGTTATCTCCACATTGGTATATTTGCTGTTTTTTAATTAATTACCTTTCCTTGTCTTTCAAACAAGCAGTCTTTTGTGACTGACTGTTATTTGACTCTATACCTAGACTCACTATTGAAGGTATGTTCTACGTTGAATTGTCTATTTGGTATATACTTAGCCCTTTTGGCTATTTCCCTGGAGGCATACTTCATGTTGGTCCTCTTGCTGATTTGTCTTTATACTTTTCTTGACTTACAACCTGAGTAGATTCATGCTAGTGTTTTCCTGAACAATATTTGGTTCTGGTTAGTTACTTGCTTTAACCACTTCTGTGCCTAGGATGAGGTGGTCTTGTCCTCGGCACCAGAGGGCGAGACCACCTCGTCTGGCTATGGGCCCCCAGGGGAGCGCTAGCACTCCCCCAGATGGCAGTGCACCCTCCCCTCCCCTGGGCAGAGATGGAAGGGGAACCCCCATGACACCCCCGTGGTGTCAGATGACCTCATCAGAGGCCTTCCCCCCCGATCGAAGGAGAAATGCAAAAGCATTTTTCCTCCGATCACGTGGATGGGGCAGAGGAGCCTGAAAGGAGAGGAAAGGTCTTTCCTCACCTTTCAGGCTTCTCTGAGCATTTCTGTGATGCGATCGGGCAGCAGCAATGCCACTAGACACCAGGGAATTTTTTTTTTTTACATTTACTGATAAGGGGAGCGGCCCCTTGGGCAAGGGCCGCTTCTCAGGGGCAATTTATTTCTTGGCAATTCTGAACCACGGGGGCAGAAATCCACTAGACACCACAGAAAATTTTATTTATTGTTTTTCTAAGCCATTTATGTCCCCAAAGGGTGCAGAAATCCACTACACACCAGGGAAAATTTTATTTATTGTTTTTTTTTTTTTTTTTAAATGTTTGGGAGCGACCCCTTGGGCAAGGGTCGCTCGGGGGGTAAATTATTTCTAGGCCATTTCTGCCCCAATCCACTAGACACCAGGGAAAATTTTATTTATTGTTTTTTTTAAATGTTTGGGGAGCGACCCCTTGGGCAAGGGTCACTCAGGGGGTGGGCAAATTATTATTAGGCCATTTCTGCCGCCCCGGGGGCAGATCGGCCTTGCGATCTGCCCCCAAGGGGGGCGGAAACCACTAGACACCAATGAATACTTTTTTTTTGTGGGCTATTTCGAGTAAGGGGAGTGGCCCCTTGGGCAAGGGCTGCTCCTCGGGGGGCAATTTATTTCTAGGCCATTTCTGCCCCCAGGGGGTGGAAAAAATCCACTAGACACCAGGGATCATTTTTATTTTATTTTTTTATTTTTTATGTTTGGGGAGCGACCCCTTGGGCAAGGGTCGCTCCAGGGGGTGCAGAAACCACAAAACACCAGGGATATACATATTTTTTTATTTACGTTGTGTTTTTATGTATGGGGAGCGACCCCTTAGACAAGGGTCATTCCCCTAGGGGGCAAATTGTATTTAGGCCATTTCTGCCCCCCTTGAGGGCAGATCAGCCTATTTTTGTTAGGCCAATCTGCCCCCAAAGGGGACAGAAACCTCTAGACACCATGGATTGGTGTGTGTGTATGTGTGTGTTTTGTTTGGAGGGGCAGCCCCTTGGGCAAGGGTCTCTCCCCATGGGGGCACATTACTGTTGGCCATAACTGCCCCCCTTGGGGGCAGATTGGCCTATTTTGGAAGGCCCATCTGCCCCAAAGGGGGGCAGAAAGCCCACCAGAGACCAGGGAAGATTAGTTTTTCAAAATAAGAGGTTGGGGGTGTGGCCATACCCCCACCCCAAATAAATGGGGCCAAAGTTGTTCTGCCCACCAGTGGGCAGATTGGGCAATTACCCCCGATCCACACCCCGGGGGACAGAAAGTCTACTAGATGCCAGGGAATAAAAAAAAAAAAAAAAAAAGAGTGGGGTGGTGGCTACCAACTAGTATGGGCCTGGTTATGCCCCTACCCGAACTAAGGGGCTAGCAGTCTTTCAGCTCTCCCCCGCACACTAAAACATCTTATCCCATGGCAAGCAAGAGGACATTTGATTATTTTTGTTTTTTGTTTTACATTTGGGCCATGAGAGCTTGGTAACTCTCAAAATCGTCCCACTTGGAATGGTGAGGGCTGCACTTTTTTTTACTTTGGGACGCTGCCATGTAGAAAAATCCACAAGACCTGGACACATCTGAAAACTAAACATCTAGTTGATTCCAGGGTGGGGTGCTTCACATGCACCCCACACCATTTCCTTACCCACAATGCCCTGCAAACTTGCAACTTTGCTGAAAAGCACACATTTTTCCCACATTTTTGTGATGGAACCTTCCGGAATCTGCAGTAATCCACATAATTCCTACCACCCAGCATTGTCTCATCTATACCGATAAAATTTCTGCTGCACTTGTCAGCCTAAAAATGTTTTTTTGCAAACTGCCCTTTTGGACCCACTTTGGTTCCCCCTCAATTTCGACGTGTTTTTGGCTCTTTTCTGTCACAAACACTTGGCCCACCTACACAAGTGAGGTATTATTTTTACCGGGAGACTGAGGGGAACGTTGGGTGGTAGCAAATTTGTCCCGGTGCAGTGATCCCACACAGAAATGTGAGGAAAATGTGATTTTTTAGCTGAATTTGCAGTTTGCTGAGGATTCTGGGTAAGAAAATATTGGGGGATCCATGCAAGTCGCACCTCCCTTGACTCTCTCGGGTGTCGAGTTTTCAGAAATGTCTGGGTTTGGTAGGTTTCCCTAGATGGCTGCTGAGCCCAGGACCAAAAATGCAGGTGTCCCCCGCAAAAACAGATAGTTTTCTATTTGATAATTTTGATGTGTCCAGATAGTGTTTTGGGGCATTTCCAGTTGCGAGCACAAGGCCTACCCACACAAGTGAGGTACAATTTTTATCGGGAGACTTGGGGGAATGCTGGGTGGAAGGACATTTTTGGCTCCTCTCAGATTCCACAACTTTCTGTCACTGAAATGTGAGGAAAAAGTGTTTTTTAGCCACATTTTGAGGTTTGCAAAGGATTCTGGGTAACAGAGCCTGGTGAGAGCCCAACAAGTCACCCCATCTTGGATTCCCTTAGGTCTCTAGTTTTCAAAAATGCACAGGTTTTGTAGGTTTCCCTAGGTGGCGGCTGAGCTAGAGGCCAAAATCCACAGGTAGGCACTTTGCAAAAAACACCTCTGTTTTCTTTGAGAGAATGTGATGTGTCCACTTTGTGTTTTGGGGCATTTCCTGTCGCGGGCACTAGGCCTACCCACAAAAGTGAGGTACCATTTTTATCGGGCGACTTGGGGGAACGCTGGGTGGAAGGACATTTGTGGCTCCTCTCAGATTCCAGAACTTTCTGTCACTGAAATGTAAGGAAAAAGTGTATTTTTAGCCACATTTTGAGGTTTGCAAAGTATTCTGGGTAACAGAACCTGGTGAGAGCCCCACAAGTCACCCCATCTTGAATTCCCCTAGGTCTCTAGTTTTCAAAAATGCACAGTTTGGTAGGTTTCCCTTGGTGGCGGCAGAGCTAGAGGCCAAAATCCACAGGTAGGTACTTTGCAAAAAACATCTCTGTTTTCTTTGAGAAAATGTGATGTGTCCACTTTGTGTTTTGGGGCATTTCCTGTCGCGGGCACTAGGCCTACCCACACAAGTGAGGTACCATTTTTATTGGGAGACTTGGGGGAATGCTGGGTGGAAGGAAATTAGTGGCTCCTCTCAGATTCCAGAACTTTCTGTCACTGAAATGTAAGGAAAAAGTGTTTTTTTTAGCCACATTTTGAGGTTTGCACAGGATTCTGGGTAACAGAACCTGGTGAGAGTCTGACAAGTCACCTCATCTTGGATTCCCCTAGGTCTCTAGTTTTTAAAAATGCACAGGTTTGGTAGGATTCCCTAGGTGGCGGCTGAGCTAGAGGCCAAAATCCACAGGTAGGCACTTTGCAAAAAACGCCTCTGTTTTCTTTGAGAAAATGTGATGTGTCCACTTTGTGTTTTGGGGCATTTCCTGTTGCGGGTTAACCCTACCCACGCAAGTGAGGTACCATTTTTATCGGGAGACTTGGGGGAACATAGAATAGCAAAACAAGTGTTATTGCCACTTGTCTTTATCTACATTTTTTCCTTCCAAATATAAGACAGTGTGTAAAAAAAGACTTCTATTTGAGAAATGCCCCGTAATTCACATGCTAGTATGGCACCCCAGAATTCAGAGATGTGCAAATAACCACTGCTGCTCAAAACCTTATCTTGTGCCCATTTTGGAAATACAAAGGTTTTCTTGATACCTATTTTTGACTCTTTATATTTCAGCAAATGAATTGCTGTATACCCGGTATAGAATGAAAACCGACTGCAAGGTGCAGCTCATTTATTGGCTCTGGGTACCTAGGATTCGTGATGAACCTACAAGCCCTATATATCCCGGCAACCAGAAGAGTCCAGCAGACTTAACGGTATATTGCTTTCAAAAATATGACATTGCAGGAAAAAAGTTACAAATTAAAACGTATAGAAAAATGGCTGTTTTTTTCAGCTCAATTTCAATTTTTTTTTTCTTCAGTTGTTATTTTCTGTAGGAAACCCTTGTAGGATCTACACAAATTACCCATTGCTGAATTCAGAATTTTGTCTACTTTTCAGAAATGTTTAGGTTTCTGGGATCCAGTATTGGTTTCACACCCATTTCTGTCACTGACTGGAAGGAGGCGGAAAGCACAAAAAATCGTAAAAATGGGGTATGTCGCAGTAAAATGCCAAAATTGTGTTGAAAAATTAGGTTTTCTGATTCAAGTCTGCCTGTTCCTCAAAGCTGGGAAGCTGGTGATTTTAGCACTGCAAACCCTTTGTTGATGCCAATTTCAGGGATAAACCACAAGGCTTCTTCTTTAGCCCTTTTTTCCAATTTCTTTTTTAAAAAACGACATTTTCACTGGATTTTGGCTAATTTCTTGGTTTCCTTTAGGGGAACCCACAGTCTGGGTACCTCTAGAATCCCTACGATGTTGGTAAAAAAAAGGACACAAATTTGGCGTGGATAGCTTATGTGGACAAAATGTTCTGATGGCCTAAGCACACCCTGCCACAAATAGCCAAAAAAAGGCCTGGCACCTGAGTGGGGAAAGGCCTGGCAGCGAAGGGGTTAAAGAAAGACCGTATGTTTTATCTCCGGACAAATGTACATTTTTGAAGCATTATTGATGCTGATTTTAATCAGACTATCTATTTTTGAATTTTATAATAATTCTTCATTTTTTAATGAACCTTAATGGTTTTGATTTTGAGTTTTGTCCTCCTGTGGTTTTCTTTATTTGCACAAGGCTCTATCCTTTTGGACATGCACGTTACGATCCCGCATAATAACCGTTTTAACTTATTACTTGCAAGCATTGACATAGCAATATTCCAGTTGTAACTTACTTTACAGGAAGATCCACCCCTCACATTAGGGGACGGAGACTCATTAGTCTTAGCCCACCCAGAGATTCTAACAAATAATTGGTGAATACCATCTGTGTGGGCATTTCCTTCAACATGTAAGTGTAAATCTCCATGTATGGAGATCTCTGCATAGAAATTCCCCTTGGTCGTTGGGTCATTATGTGGCTGAGATCGGTAGTCTTTGAGGGAGAATTCTGAAAAAAAAAGATACTAAGAAGATTTATTCTATACAGTAAACAGTTTCAATATAGACTATGCTAGATAACTAATAAAGGATGAACCAAAGAGGCCCTTAGATTAGCTAAACTGTGTTGATAAGAGGTATTTACATAATCTACTCGTTTTATTAAAGCAGTCAAACATAACACTTGTGACAATTCTGCCACTGATCCTTAAGATGCAGTTTTTACCGCTTGCAAGAAATACCTCTTCTTAAGTGTTTTCCTCTAGAAAATGGTGAATTATAAGTAATTTGTTGTACTTTGAGCATTACATTGGAATATATCTCATGTTTTTCACCAGATGAAAATTGGGGAGTGCATTAATAACAACAGAACTCTGAATTCCAGGTTCTGCGTAAAGAGGAGTTCCCGAAGGAACTTACATTTACAGGGCCACCCATAAGAAAGGCATTAAATGGTGAAAAAATGGCTACTTATATAGTGCATATAACGTCTTCCACGTTGTTAATTCAGTGAACGAATGCCTCTGGACATGAACTACTGGTATCTTATGATATTTACGAGTATCCTAAAAATGAAAAGAAAAATTTGCGTTCAAAATTGCTGGAGTAATTTGTCCAACAGGTAGACATGGGAACTCTTGGATCGTCTCCCCTAAAACTGAAATAACTGTCACTGAAATATTCAGTATCACCACTTGAGAATTATTCTTCATATTTTGACATTTTTAAAGTGTGTTTACAAAGCATGTAGAATAAGAAGCACTGGACAATGAAAGGCTTTTTCAGTATCTATTTTGAGACTAATTAATTCCTGAAAAAGTAAAAGTACTGTGAATATGTGGATAGTTTCTGAGAAATTAATGCAGTTCTTATCTACCACGTGACATGCTCAGTTTGTACAACTACCATTCCCTAGCAAATTACTTTTACCAGAATTCTATAAGGGGAAACAGATGTCAAAGCAAAGCTAGTGAAGGTATTTAAAATTACTGCCGTAATGTTGACGTGGTTGTCGTTTGTCCTGCTCAATTGCATAGCGAAACATTTTGCATATTTCATTATCAGGAAGTGTTTTATGACCTATCATTTCTGGATGAAGTTTGTGGGTCAAACCAATTGTGTGTGACTGGTGAGCTTTGTATATACTTGACCTGAATGTGCAGTCAGAACAAAATGAGATAATTTCTAAACAACATTTTTCATGTTTTACTTGTAGGAAAAGGGTGAAGAGAAGAGTGGCATAAAATGTCGCGAAAATAAAAAGGGCAAACTTATTTTTTTTCTGAATAAAATAATTTAAAGATTAAACTATAACAATTGTTTTCAAATTGCTGTCAAATGATAGGTATTTCTGATAATAAGGTCTGTTAACACAGTGTGTAGTGAGTTAAAAATTAGCCACAGAAAATGTGTTAACATGATTCCGTAAGTGGACATCCATTTGTAGTGAATCACGCTATCATAGCCCGTTATCTTTAATTATACATTTCTTAGTTTGACTTTGGCCATTTTGAAAAAATGGCTTATCAGACAGTTGGTATCAACTGCAAGCTTAACAGTAAGAAATATTAGGCAGTAGAAACTAAAAAATCAATTTCCTCTGAAAGTTATTGTTTCTCTGACTTATTTCAGTCATGGGTAGGGGTGCTCTATCTGTTGGCACATACTGCATATGTGCTCTGTATTTGAATATTTGCAAATCGAGTACTTTTGGGAAGTGTGATGTGTTATGGTCGGTTTTTTAATGGCCATGGACTAGTGAGGTTTGTTTTCTTTGATGGTTTCAGGACATAGAATCTATTTGTGTGCAAGAGAATAGACTAGTAATCTGATAGGCTGATGTCGTTTTCATCATCATTCCCACCATCCTCCTTGTGCTGAAAGGGGCCACCATGAGAATGTCAAAGGAATTAAAGTTTAGGTAGCAGTGCCCAGAAATCTAACCAGGCTCTCCCCTTGAAGAGTCTCTGAGGAACTGGTTAGATGTCAGTACATAAAAAGTAAGTAGTTTCCAATAAGTATTTCACATCTTTCTCTCGCTCAGTTTTGTGATCCAGGTGAATCCCTAATTGCTGTATGAGATGTTCAGTTAATAAACAAATTTAAATGTTCCTATCTATTTACCAATATTAGGTACTGAGAGCAGGATACTCTGGGAGTATTTTTATTATGAGAACTCAACTTTGAACAAGATCTGAATCTGTCTAAGTACTATACAACAGTGGTTCCCAACTTTTGACTTCTGTGGATCCCCACTTTATCATTACTGGAACTTGGGGACCCCCACTGACTCATTTTTGGGATCCGGGGACCCCCGCACCAAGTCATTAGTGAAAGGCAGGGATCGTAGCCTAAACATTGTCGATGATTTGAACCACAAAACAATACACAAAAATAAAGATACAAACATTCATCAAACACATACACACATAACTCCTTCAATTAAACTTGCTAACAAATATAAATAAATAAAATATAAAAAATTTAATTGGAAGGTTGGAGCTTTTCTAAATTTATTTGAAGCCACATCATCCATACTATATTCTGTTTGATGCACCTGCCCTGCTCCCACAAATCAATCTGAGGATACTAATTTAATTTGCAGCATCCTATTTGAAATTCCTTGAAATTTACAGTATATTTAAAAATGTTCATTTGTGAATTTAGCCACTTTATTTATATATGCTTTATTAATCTGCTAATGTTTTTAAATTTTCTAAGCAGTGGCGGTCCCCCTGAGGAGGTGTCACAGGCCCCAAGGGGTCCCCAGGCTACGGGTTGAGAACCACTGCTATACAATATTCCCAGGCACATCTGCTGAACATGCGTCAGAAAAAGGAAAATGTCTTCCAAACTTCAGTTGATGGAATAAAAAGCTGGGCTACAAGAGCTGCTGTTGGCTTAGTCAAACTCCCAGGAATCTGCTATCGGTCTGAAACATATATAGTTTTTTTGGGGAAATGTGATGGTACCTTCTAAGCAAGACTTCACTGATTGCTATGACATGTGCAGGAGTCAATCACGTCAGTCCTGCCAGAATTATTGGGCTATGTTATGTGTATTTATGCATGCTAAAAGTGTCCGACTACAGGTAGTTCACTGGTCACTACATTCCGATGTATTCCCATACGGTAAAGTACTATACTTTCATTCTGAGAATTTTGTTTGACTATTTAAGAAATCTGTCTATATTATTTGTGTTAATGCACCTTGCATTATTAAGATAATGTGGTGTATGATTGTGAATACGTGAAATACAAATTAATTTCCAGTACGATTTGTGGTGCATCAGGACTCATACTCATCACAGCCCTTGCTTGTTTTTAAGGGTATTATGTACAGCTTTATGGCTAGGATACTCCATCACAAACATGGTGGATGCCCTGTTTGTTGTATTACAAATACATTATAGCCTATAGAACTTGTACTGTGAAAGACAGAATATTTGTCTAATGTTGACCTGGTATCCCATCCACCAAACTCTAAAGTATCTTTATTATAAAATCATCTGTTTTGTTCAATCTTGTTCTCTTGTAATCCTATTGTTCCACATAGAACAGGCCTCTTAAAGAATTGAAGAACATGTAATAAAGAGGACACTCCTCAATTGCATAATAAAATCGATAGGGACATTGAGGAGATATAAAGTAATGAGCTTAATGCTGAATTCACATATTTTTGACAGAAGGCCTGATTCAGAAATGGCCTCCGTAGTCGCATTTGAGACCCCACAGTCATAGCAGGTCCTCCTCAATGTGAAACAGCAGTACTGAGGTCACCCCTTGATTGCGGGACCCCGGCCACAACTGCAAATCCTCTGCCACAACTATGGGGGCCCCTTATGTATCAGACCCACAATATTTACCTACTGTGAAATAAGTTCTGTATCTTACCATGATATGTAGTCCAATTCAAAGCCATCTCTCTAGTGCTTTTTAACAAACAAACAAATATGTAATCAAATACTAGAATAAAATTAATGACATGTAAGTAGTTAATTCTGCAAAATATCTATCAAAAGTCTTCAAATTATATACTTAGGGATTGTATATGCTAGCCTTACCATTATCACTGACAAGTTCCAGATGACAGTATCATAAATCAGAGTTACATTAGAATTACTTATGTTTTAGGTGCTTTGGGTCCTTCTTTTATGCTAATTGTCTACAAGGTCGACAATGTGATCTGAAAGCAACCAATGGCTGTGTACTAGACTGTTATGTATGTTCTAGTCATAAAATGCTGGCAGACATCTTGTATTGTCTGACCTTCAATATCATGCATTTCCTTATGCATTGACTCCTTTAGAATATTTACAATGCAGGTAAACCTGAAACTGTAGCTGCCATGTTGAGTGAAGTTTCTCTCACAAACATGCATTTAAGAGACCCATATTAAAATTCATAACAATAACTTGAAACCCCATCTGTGATAAGGTGTGATTCACCTGTGTAAAGTGTCTTGTTAAAGGGGGTTGTCCCTCCTTCCACTTCAAATCTGGTTAATGTTCATTCCACCTTATTCATATAATATAATCAGCAACAGCAAGGTATACTGTAAATTGCATAGTCACTTTCTGAGGTAAAACATATTCTGCTTGTTATGTCATTACCAGTATGTGGATGTCAAGTTAATTTACCTGTCACCACATTATTGCAGATTATCCACTGATAGGTCCTCATCCTTGGTGCCAAAATTACTTCTCTTCATCAGTATATGTGGCATTAACTAGTATATTTATCATATTCCTTGATAACAAACAATAGCTTATTTGATTACTTATCCAGCTCAACAAGCTTCCGCTGTTTATAGATTGTGGCCTTCATTATGACATTGGTGGTAAATCCTGCTTACCAAAGCGGTGATGGCCGCCAACATACTGCAGCAATGGCAAATATCAGTTCGCCATATTATGACACACACACACACCAATCTAATAGAATACAGCCACTTACACAAATCCACCAGCCCAAAGGTCAGTGATAAAGTGGCGGTCCCAACACCCATACAATTACGCCAACAAAACAATGCCCATCACATTATGACCCACAAATCACCACGGCGGACATTCAATGGTGGTAAACCATTGCTGGTACATCCCGCCATGCTCAGAATAGACACACACATACAAAACAACACCACATTGGCCAATGCCAAGAACACACACCTGACACCCATACACACACCACATCCACCCACCCATAACACTATAAAACATGCACCCACATTACCCACAACCTTTTACGATTACAAATCATATCCACCAGACTGACACCAAGACCACTTAGACAACTAGACACACACCACTTACAACCATACATCCCTCACACACCCCACATTACACACCCCACCACATTACTTGACACACTTTCACCAACACACACCACACAACACCCATGGCACAACAAAGGCACCCCCGTTTCACTGAGGAGGAGTTAAGGGTCACGGTAGAGGAAATTGTCAGGGCAGAGCCACAGCTGTTTGGAGCACAGGTACAGCAGATATCCATTGCAAAGAAGATAGAACTATTGTGGAGAATCGCATTGTCATTGCGGTCTACTGCAGCCACTGGGGCATCTCCTGTCTCCTCCTCCTGCAGAAAAGGTACATGGCACCTGAGGGCCAGGTTGTGCAACATGCAGCATGCCACGACTATCTGGCAGACCTTCTCGGGTGAGTAGCACAAGTATCCACCTGTCAGATGGAGGCACCTGAACCTAGCCTTCAGGAGGCCTAAGGTTCTTTCGATGATCTGTCTGGTTCACCCATGTGCCTCATTATAACGTTCTTCAGCCCTTGTCCTGGCATTTCTCACAGGGGTCAGCAGTCACTATACGTTTGGGTATCCAGAGTCACCTGCAGGTACTGAGGGACAACATTTACCCACAGACTATCCTATGAGGTTAACACCAGAGGCATACACTAACATACACTGGGTGGGAACCAAGGCTCACCTATTAGCCACACCCTGTGCCTTTGTAGTTGGCCCATCACATTTGGGATGCTGCTATTCCTCAGTACAAAGGCATCATGCACTGACCCAGGATACTTAGCATTGACATGGGAGATGTACTGGTTGGGCAGGCACAGCATCTGCACATTGAGTAAATGGAAACTCTTACGATTCCTGTACACCTGTTCATTCTGGCGGGGGGGAACAAACGCAATATGTGTCCCGTCAATCGCCCCTATATTATTGGGGATATGTCCCATTGCATAGAATCTGGCCTTCACAGTGGCCTAATCTTCCACCTGCGGGAAAGCTATGTAGCTGCACATGTGTTTTATCAGGGCAGACAACACTCTTGCCAGCACGATTGAGAACATTGACTGTGGCATTCCTGCTGCCAAGCCCACTGTCACTTGGAAAGAACCTGTTGTGAGGAAATGGAGCACTGATAGCACTTGCACAAGATGGGGGATCCCAGCCAGATGACGGATAGATGAGATCAGGTCTGGCTCCAACTGGGCACACAGATCTGTGATTGTGGCCCTGTCCAGTCTATAGGTGCATTTAATGTGCCTGTCCTCCAGTGTAGCTAAGTCCACAAGGGGGCTGTTAATAGGGCTATATCACCACCTCCTATTCATCCACAGCGGTAGGTATCTAAGGGATACGAGAGTGAGTAGACTGTCACAATTTGAATAACAAAACCACAACAGCAGTCCACATGGTGCACTTATGTAGTGGAACAGTGTTAATGGCAAAGTATGTGCCAATCTAATCTGTGACACAGCAATTGTTGATATGCCTGCCCCCCCCCCTTGAAATGGTGACTGCCTGTACAGGTGAAAGTGAGGTTACTCCACTGACGTTGGGCATCGTGGTCGAAGACGGTCTTGCACCACTGTGCAATTCCTCATGGGATAATATGGGGCAATATAGAGTACAGTGGCCAGTGGGGATGTACGCCAGTGGTGACGGTGTACACTGCCACGGACGTGACCGCCATTTTCTATCTCCATCCTCACTTGTTGCCTGACCTTCAACAGCAGAAGGCCTACACTGTGCGTGTTGCTATGACCTTTGTCTGGAACCTACCATGGCCTGTGTGACCGGGGAAAGGGCCCCTGCCTTCACTTTGGAGGAGTTGGAGCGACTGGTGGATGGGGTCCTATCCCAGTACGGACAGCTGTATGGGCCTCCAAACCAACAGGTGAGTACACTTTGGCCACAATGCATGTGGCAAGGATGCATGGAGATGTGTGTGGAAGCATTGTGTAAGGGTGGGTGGGGGTGGAGGGATTGTCTGTTGTCGGTGTTCATGTTGTGTGCTGTGCTATGTGTGTGTGCCAATGGTGATGGGAAGGGGTATGGTGGGCCATTTGTGTGACAGGCTGGACTATTTGTTTAATGGTGTTCTCCTATCTGTATTGCCTCTGCAGGTCAGTGCCCATCAAAAGAAGGGATTATGGTGTGCCATCGCCAAGGACGTGGTGACCCTGGGGGTCTGTCATAAATGGTGGGAGGACCTGAGACGCTGGGCACGGAAGTCTGCAGAGGCCCAGCTGGGGTGCCCGTCGGGCCCTGATGCCACTGATGGCCCACATACTGGCAGTGGCCTATCCTGAGCTAGATGGACGCTTGAGGGCATCACAGCAGCCACATGGGGGTAAGTACAGTGGGTATCAATACGTGGTTCATCTAAGGGATAATGGGTGTATGGCAAATACAGGTGACCTAGCTTGTTAGCAGTCCATTTCAGGCAGGGCATCATGGGTCCCAGGAGTGCTGCAGTTGGCGGGTGTGGTCCTTAACTTGCCTAAGTGACTAGACATATCCCTGGGAGTGTGACGGTGATGAGTATGCCAACTGTGGTGTTGGTGCAGTCATTAACCCTGTGTATCCTTAGTCTCTCTCCCCTCCTTTCTTGTTTTGTCATCCTGTCCTTGTTTGCATTAGCATCATCTGACAGAGGAGCAGGGTGCACTGGTGACAGAGGGAGCTGCATCCCACATGACCAGGAGGCAGAATCAACCTACGCCGAGGGAACCAGTGGGACAGAGGGCGCGGGGAGCACCACGGCGGAGACTGGAGGAGACAACACAGACTCAGATACCTCCTCCGATAGCAGTCCCCTGGTGGCGGCAGACACCTCTGTGACCACTCCAGCTGCAGTACAGCCACCACCTCCCGTACCAGCACCCCTCCCAGCAGCCACTCAGTGAGTTTCCCGTGCCCGCTCACCTAGGAGGGTGGGCATCTCCTTTGCCCCAGGCACCTCAGGCCCTGCCTCAATGAGCCCTGCTGCCCTGAGTTAGGAGGCTATTGGCCTCCTGAGATCCTTCTCTGTAGGGCAGTCAACCATTGTGAATGCCATCCAGGGGCTGGTATCCCAGATGCACCAATGCAATGTATTCCTGGAGGGCATTCACAACGGACTGGCAGCCCAACAGAGATCGATTCAGGCTCTGGCCTCCTCTCTGATGACAGCCATTGTCCCTGTTTCTACCGTCCCCCCTCCAACTCCCACTTCCCAGTCACATTCTCCTCAACCCCAACCCATCCCAGGCACGAATACAGATGAGCTTGCACACAAGCCAACACCGAAGAGTGGCACAGGCAAACATAGGCACCACACTTCATCCCACAAGCACTCACACAAACACCATACAGTTGCAGACACAACAACATCCACTGCCTCCACTGTCTCCCCTCCTCCTCCACCATCTCCCTCCCAGTCACGTCCACACTCACACCTGCATGCACTACATCAACATCCACTTCCAGCATCACCACACCAAGCAGAACACACATCTCACTGGCAGACACCTCACAACAGCCATGCATGTGTCCCCTCTGTCCTCTCCCACCCTGTCTACCCCCTAAAGGACACAAACACAAGCACTCAAACACCCAACAGCCATCCACCTCACATCAGCATACAGCCCATTCACCTGCACCCAAATCCAGCAGACATACACCTCCAACAACCACTCCCTCAACCTCCACTCCCATTACACCTCCGTCCTCCTGCCCCAACGTCCCTAAAATGTTTTTCCTTTCTCAACTTGACCTCTTCCCTCCCCCTCCCCACCGTCCTGCACATATGAGCAGGATACCAAGGACACAGCCCAGCACCTCAGCCAAACAGTCCACGGGGACAGTGGTAGCACCACCTATTCATGGTGGTAAGGATAACAAACCTCCATTGAAGAAGGGGAAGGAGCTTGCACCACAAGGCAAGAAGGGGAAGGAGACTGCACCACTAGGCAATAATGGGAAGGAGCCTGAACCACCAGGCAAGAAGGGGAAGGAGCCTGCACCAACACGCAGGAAGGAGAAGGAGTCTGCAACAGCAGGCAGGAAGGGGAAGAGCCCATCCACCCCTGACAGGAAGGGTAAGGGATCCACACCCCATGTACTGGAGGAGACGAAGCCCTCTACTCCAGCGGAGGCTGTCAGGGTGACACCTCCCACACCACCAGCTGTCACGGTGCCCCCACCACCAGCTGATGAATTATAACCTTCAGAAAGTGCAGAGGCTGCCTAGGAGGCTCCTCCATCCACCACCACACTGCAGCCATCAGAAGTTTCAGAGGCGGCCCAGGAGGCTCCTCCATCCACCACCACACTGCATCCATCAGAAAGTGCAGGGGCGGCCCAGGAGGCTTCTCCATCACCAACACACTGCAGCCATCAAAAAGTGCAGAGGCAGGCCAGGAGGCTCCCCCGTCCACCACCGCACAACAGCAGTCACCACCAGTGGACGCCATGTAGGCCACACTCCAGGAGCTGATGTGCGAGTTATCACCTCCAGAACAAGTAGGAAAGTCACCCGCTCCAAAGACTGTGGCATTGCACTCCCCAGCAGAGACAAATGGGCATGTTGCTCCCTCCAGAAACAGTGGGAAAGTCACCCACTCCAGGGACTGTGGCGTTAGACTCCCCAGCACAGAGAAATGGGCATGTTGCCCCTCCAGATCCAGTGGGCAGTTCACCCACCTGAGAGCCTGTGGCCCTGCACTCCCCAGCACAGAGAAATTGGCATGTTGCACCTTCCAGAACCAGTGGGAAAGTCACCCACCTGAGAGACTGGGGCCTTGAACTCCCATCATAGAGAAATGGGCATGTTGCCTCCTCCAAAACTAGTGGGCAGTTCACCCACTCCAGAGACTATGGCCTTGCACTCCTCAGCAGAGAGAAATGGACATGGAGCCCCCTCCAGAACCAGTGGGCAGTTCACCCACTCCAGAGACTGTGGCCTTGCACTCCCCAGCACCGTGAAATGGGCAAGTTGCCCCCTTCAGAACCAATGGGCAGTTCACCCACTCCAGAGAGTGTGGCCTTGCACTCCCCAGCAGAGAGAAATGGGCATGTTGCTCCCTCCAAAACCAGTGGGCAGTTCACCCACTCCAGAGACTGTAGCCTTGCACTCCCCAGCACAGAGAAATGGGCATGTTGCCCCCTCCAGAACCAGTGGGAAAGTCTAGCACTCCCCAGCAGAGAGAAACGGGCATGGAGCCCCCTCCAGAACCAGTGGGAAAGTCACCCACTCCAGAGACTGTGGCCTTGCACTCCCTAGCACAGAAAAAAGGGCATGTTGCCCCCTCCAAACCAGTGGGCAGTTCACCTACTCCAGAGACTGTGGCCTTGCACTCCCCAGCAGAGAGAAATGAGCATGCTACCCCCTCAAGAACCAGTGGGAAAGTCACCCACCTGAGAGACTGTGGCCTAGCACTCCCCAGCAGAGAGAAATGGGCATGGCGCCCCCTCCAGAACCAGTGGGAAAGTCACCCACTCCAGAGACTATGGCTTTGCACTCCCTAGCACAGAGAAAAGGTCATTTTGCTCCCTCCAAAACCAGTGGGCAGTTCGCCCACTCCAGACACTAGGGCCTTGCACTCCCTAGCACAGAGAAATGGGCATGGAGCCCCCTCCAGAACCAGTGGGCAGTTCACCCATTCCAGAGACTGTGGCCCTGCACTCCCCAGCACAGATAAATGGGCATGTTGCCCCCTCAAGACCCAATGGGAAAGTCACCCACTCCAGAGACTGTGACCTTGCACTCCCCAGCACAGAGAAATGGGCATGTTGCCCCCTCTAAAACCAGTGGGCAGTTCACCCACTGCAGAGACTATGGCCTTGCACTTCCCAGCAGAGACAAATGGGCATGGAGCCCCCTCCAGAACCAGTGGCCAGTTCACCGACTCCAGAGACTGTGGACTTGCACTCCCAAGCACAGAGAAATGCGCATGTTGCCCCCTCCAGAAGCAGTGGGCAGTTCACCCACTCCAGAGACTGTGGCCTTGCACTCCCCAGCACAGAGAAATGGGCATGTTGCCCCCTCCAGTTCCAGTGGGAAAGTCACCCACCTGAGATACTGTGGCCTAGCACTCCCGAGCAGAGAGAAATGGGCATGGACCCCCCTCCAGAACCTGTGGGAAAGTCACCCACTCCAGAGACTGTGGCCTTGAACTCCCTAGCACAGAGAAAAGGTCATGTTGCCCCCTCCAAAACCAGTGGGCAATTCACCCACTCCAGACACTATGGCCTTGCACTCCCCAGCACAGAGTAATGGGCATGGAGCCCCCTCCAGAACCAGTGGGCAGTTCACCCACTCCAGAGACTATGGCCTTGTGTTCCCCAGCACAGAGAAATGGGCATGGAGCCCCCTCCAGAACCAGTGGGCAGTTCACCCACTCCAGAGACTGTGACCTTGCACTCCCCAGCACCGTGAAATGGTTCATGTTGCCCCCTTCAGAACCAGGGGGCAGTTAACCCACTCCAGAGAGTGTGGCCTTGCACTCCCTAGCACAGAGAAATGGGCATGTTGCCCCCTCCAGAACCAGTGGGTAGTTCACCCACTCCAGAGACTGTAGCCTTGCACTCCCCAGCACAGAGAAATGGGCATGTTGTCCCCTCCAGAACCAGTGGGAAAGTCACCCACTCCAGACACTGTGGCCTTGCACTCCCCAGCACAGAGAAATGGACATGTTGGCCCCTCCAGAACCAGTGTGAAAGTCACCCACATGAGAGACTGTGGCCTAGCACTCCCCAGCAAAGAGAAATGGGCATGGAGCCCCCTCCAAAACCTGAGGGAAAGTCACCCACTCCAGAGACTGTGGCCTTGCACTCCCTAGCACAGAGAAAAGGGCATGTTGCCCCTTCCAAATCAGTGAGCAGTTCACCTACTCCAGAGACTGTGGCCTTGCACTCCCCAGCACAGAGAAATGGGCATGTTGTCCCCTCCAGAAACAGTGGGAAAGTCACCCACTCCAGACACTGTGGCCTTGCACTCCCCAGCACAGAGAAAAGGTCATGTTGCCCCCCCCCCAAAACCAGTGGGCGGTTCACCCACTGCAAAGACTATGGCCTTGCACTTCCCAGCAGAGAGAAATGGGCATGGAGCCCCCTCCAGAACCAGTGGGCAGTTCACCCACTCCAGAGATTGTGGACTTGCACTCCCGAGCACAGAAAAATGGGCATGTTGCCTCCTCCAGAACCAGTGGGAAGTTCACCCCACTCCAGAGTCTGTGGCCTTGCATTCCCCAGCACAGAGAAATGGGCACGTTGCCCCCTCCAGAACCAGTGGGAAAGTCACCCACTCCAGAGACTGTGGAACTGTACTCCCCAGCAGAGAGAAATGGGCATTAAGCCCCCTTGCGAACCAGTGGGCAGTTCACCCATTCTAGAGACTGTGGCCTTGCACTCACCAGGATAGAGATATGGGCATGGAGCCCCCTCCAGAACTAGTGGGCTTGTTCCCGCATCCGGCTCAGGTGCCTGCCCAATTTGCAAACTGATGCCCCTGCAGTGTACTATCCGCACGTGGTCAGGATTCGAGTTGGGCCTTAGACTGTGCCCTGTGGCCATGTGGGCCCTTTGAGCATTGGACTGGGCAGTGTCCTTTTGTGTACATGTGTACATATCTGTTTCATTGACAAATCAAATTACTAATTTTGATTTTGATCTGATTACAATGGCTTTCATCTATTCCTGTTGTCCTTGCATTATTCTGCCGTTTTTAGTGGGCAAATTGTTTTTCATGTGCAGCTGGTTGTGTGTATGGTGTGTGTGTGTCAGGTGTGTGTCATGCGCATGTGTGTCATTCTTGTTTTCCTCCCACCCTCCCTTGTGTGCTAGGCAGCTGTACTCAAAATTGTCGTCTTCGTCTTCGTCGGTGTTGGTGTTCCAGGTGGAGCATAACATAGAAGATCATCATGGGATCCATGGCGGCGTTCTTCTTCCCTGTGTCTCCAATGGTGTTCTGCTTTCCTGCCCTTATCTCATAACCGAGCTTACAGAACCTCTCTGGAATGCACTTCTGAGTTTAAAGAAGACATTTATTGTTATTATTTCTTCACCGCAAGGTTCTTGAGAGACGAAATTAGTAGATTGGAAGCACACGTTCAAAAGTAGTTGCAGCAATGAAAGCAAAATATATCAAAGTACTTCTCAGTTGCAATGTACACAGCAAATATAGGTGATTATATTATAGCATAACTTCAAAGCAAAGCATAAAAGTCAAAATTCATCACCATATGGGCAAGGCTGTAGGGCCTATATTCAGCTTCATCTTTCTGGGGTCTGCAAGTTGATGACTCCGGTCAACTGCGAGAAAAAGATTTTCTACCCAAACGGGAGACAGGCAACTGACGTCTACGTTCCTGTCTGAAGTCAAGCAGATTCAATCTACCCCTGCTGTAGCCCAGAGTCATCCTTAAAAGCAAACTCAGGGGGTGATTCTGATTCTGGCGGGCGGCGGAGGCCGCCCGCCAGAATTCCGCCCCCAAAATACCGCGCCGCGGTCAAAAGACCGCGGCGGGTATTTCAAGTTTTCCCCTGGGCTGGCGGGCGGCCGCCAAAAGGCCACCCGCCAGCCCAGGGGAAAACGACCTTCCCACGAGGATGCCGGCTCGTAATCGAGCCGGCGGAGTGGGAAGGTGCGACGGGTGCATTTGCACCCGTCGCGTATTTCACTGTCTGCCAAGCAGACAGTGAAATACTTGTAGGGGCCCTCTTACGGGGGCCCCTGCAGTGCCCATGCCACTGGCTGTAGGGCCTATATTCAGCTTCATCTTTCTGGGGTCTGCAAGTTGATGACTCCGGTCAACTGCGAGAAAAAGATTTTCTACCCAAACGGGAGACAGGCAACTGACGTCTACGTTCCTGTCTGAAGTCAAGCAGATTCAATCTACCCCTGCTGTAGCCCAGAGTCATCCTTAAAAGCAAACTCAGGGGGTGATTCTGATTCTGGCGGGCGGCGGAGGCCGCCCGCCAGAATTCCGCCCCCAAAATACCGCGCCGCGGTCAAAAGACCGCGGCGGGTATTTCAAGTTTTCCCCTTGGCTGGCGGGCGGCCGCCAAAAGGCCGCCCACCAGCCCAGGGGAAAACGACCTTCCCACGAGGATGCCGGCTCGTAATCGAGCCGGCGGAGTGGGAAGGTGCGACGGGTGCATTTGCACCCGTCGCGTATTTCACTGTCTGCCAAGCAGACAGTGAAATACTTGTAGGGGCCCTCTTACGGGGGCCCCTGCAGTGCCCATGCCAGTGGCCCCGCGACCCCCCCTACCGCCATCCGGTTCCCGGCGGGCGGACCGCCGGGAACTGGATGGCGGTAGGGGGGGTCGGAATCCCCTTGGCGGCGCAGCAAGCTGCGCCGCCTTGGAGGATTCCAAGGGGCAGCGGAAAACCGGCGGGAGACCGCCGGTTTTCCTGCACTGACTGCGGCCAAAGCGCCGCGGTCAGAATGCCCTGCGGGGCACCGCCGGTCTGTCGGAGGTGCTCCCGCCGACCCTGGCCCCGGCGGTCTAAGACCGCCGGGGTTAGAATCACCCCCCCAGTGTGAGAACCGAAGAAACCTGGAGAGTGGCCAACTCTCCCGAGCTCCTCGTTCTCAGACTGGATAGCGAGGTAAACACAAAATCTATGTGCTCTTATCAGCTAAGGTCTGGTATGAACAACACAGCTTGGTCTACCATGTGGAAAAACACAGCTTGGAAAAAACACAGCTCATCTGCAATGTCTAACCCCATGTTAAAGCCAATAGGCAGCTAACCTAAATATCAAATGTAATGTCTAATATCATGTCAAAGCCAATAGGCAGCTAAACTGAATACAGAATGTAATGTCTAATGTCATGCCAAAACCAATAGGCAGCTAAACTGAATACAGAATGTAATGTCTAATGCCATGTCAAAGCCAATAGGCAGCTAAACTAAATACAAAATGTAATGGCTAATGCCATGTTAAAGCCAATACGCAACTGACCTGAATACAGAATGTAATGGCTAACTCCATGTTAAAGCCAATAGGCAGCTAAACTGAATACAACATGTAATGTGCTACTGGTGAACATTGAACAACTAATATGCGCAGTGGTGAAACATAAAGTCATTGGTCAAACACAATTAATAGCATCACAGATGGTGAGTCCTTTCTCTTCAGTGATGTGTTTCCACCAGGCTTTTGACGGCGTTGGTACCACCCCGGAAAAGGTGGCAGAATGATGTGTCTTAATACGGTGGGCGGTACTTTGTCTTCTGCCTGGCTGTTGTTGGCTACCGCCAAGGTGAGTGTTGTTTCCGCCCTGGCGGTTGATGTGGTACATTGGCTGTCTATGGGAGTTATCACCGCTGTGGTCATAATTTGGCAGTACTTACCGCCATCCTGTTGGAGGTATTGCCGCCACTTTATCACTCACTGCCAGGGTCATAATAAGGGCCTATATTTCCAATCTGGTATTACATATTTAAGTGCTGATTTTTCAAAGTTAGTCTCTCCTATTTGTGAGATGCAATACATTATTATGTCAACATATGGTCATGTTTCAATGTTATTTTATTTTGTTTCTTGCTTGTATTAATTTAGTAGTATCATAGGTATATTTTTTAATTGTTTGAAGTTAATGGAAAGACCCTTTGACAATTCAAGTGTGCCAGATGGTGTGAATTTATCAAGCAGAATCTGGCTATTTACAAGGGATTTTCCAATGGGGATAGGGCTGGCACTTTCAAAATGAAAAAAAGGATTTTGTAAATATTTTTGTTTTAGATCATTATTCCAGTGGTGATATCCATATAGCTATGTAATACATTGAAGGTTATCAAGTAGATTGTTTTTAAATTGTGTCCTGCTTTTGATATCACTCAATCCCTTATACACCTCTTCAAGTTAATTTGCTGTTCTTAGGTTTTTTTTATGATTCAACCTGTGCTTGCATTTGAAGTACAAGTGTGAGTTGGAAGATTCTTGAAAATATTCTTGTACAATGGAGCCACATGAGACCTCAGTGTTGTTCCAAAGAGCTAAGACACTTGTTATTAAAATGTAAACAGTTGTATTAATAGTACTATAGATACTTCTAGTTCTGGGTTTTCTAATGAAATCAAGTCCAAACTCTATGGACCTTCCTTATTTGGAAATGAAATGTACAGTAACTCCATATTTAAACTTTAACAGTTTTCTCATTGCTGTTGCCAGTGGTATAGTCAATGTTAAGAATAATTAAGTAGAGATTTAAAAAAACCTCAAAAATAAATTGCCAATGTTTGCAGTAAATAATTAGCACTGGGAATCACAGAATGTTTAAAAGGAAATCTTAAAAACTTTCAGATCAAGTAAATATTATGATTATGTTCTGCTGTGTTGCACCAGTTAAGGAGCTCACTTTTTCTTTTCCAGTGTCTGGAAGGATGTGTTTCATAAGCACAATGGAACCCAAGGATATATAGGAACCAAAAGTGATAAATTGTTAAAAAGGACAGAGGCCCCTAAATAATGGTGTTGTGAACATAACTCTGGGGACAACAGTAACAAAACCCAGGTTGCATGCAATCAACTTCTAAAAAATGCATACATTTACTGTTACAATTAAATTTTCAAATAGGGTAGTTACCCCCATGGGATACACTACAACAGGTAACAAACAAAGATTCAGGCAAAAAGCAAGTGACACAGAATTAATAAAAATCAAAGTCACAGCTATGTATAACATGACACTACTGCATGCATAATCAATTGAGTATAATCACTAGGGAAAGTGTGTTTAAGTTGACAACGGTTGGATCCACCTAAAATAGTGGGATCATCATCAGGAGAGAATGATGCATGCCTGGAAGTACATAAATCAAAATGCTAACCAAGGAATATTCAAGCCCCGGGTCAAAGCTAGTAGGAGCACTCCAATAGAGTATATCCCCTGAGAACTGCATGTCCAAAGACTGACACTTCTGGGTAACTGTCATTAATAATGCAATGTGTACCAATGTAAAAACACTGGCCGAGATCCATTATCCGGAATGAGGAGACTCAAGGAAAATTGCCAATGAGTCCGACCATGTCACTCCATGGGAATTCGCCACGTTTAACTCCCGAATTTCCTCGGTGTAGTGGTTTGGCCTTCTGATTCAGAGGAATGATACATTGTTTGACTCCTGAACTCGTCTCAGTCTTTCAAAGACTAAAGTCTCCCAGAGAACAATCCCAGGATATTGGATCCCTGTCCTCCATGGAAAATGGGTCTATGTACCCATCCTAAGGGACCTCAAGCCCTGCAGAATTTCAGTAAGGCCCATGCCTCCCTAAATAAGACTGTCAGTCCCACTTCTCATTAGCTCTACCCATAGAAACTACCCTTGGAACCTAGATCCCCCTGTCTTCCATGGCGAGAACAGTATTCATGTCCCCCAAGTTAGGAACTCTCAAATTCTTCTTGGTCTTAGGAAGACTGATGTCTCCTAAGGGAATCAACTCAAGAAACTAGACCCTCTCTGTCCTCCATGGGAGCTGGGTCCAGGTAGAACCCAAGGATTCACAAGCCCTATAGGGTCACTTAACAGTGCCTATGTGCTTTAGGTTGGTCTCAGCAAACACCTACTCACTACAGACAGTCCACCTGCCTCTCAGCAGTTAAGTTGGGGACCAACTAAGGACTCTAAAATCCCTTTGCAAAATTTGACCAATGACAATGTAGGCACACAGTCATCTTCCACCTCAGGCCACCTGTCCCACAATTGGTAAACCTGAAGTGCACCCTTAAGAAGTCTGCAGGGTAACATGCTCTGCAGCCTGCCCTCTGAGAGCTCAAAGTGAAAGTCCTGGTCTGGAGTGTCCAGCACCAATGCAGACTGATGCACAAGGTCCCTTAATCAATAACGGCCTCATCTGGCCACCTGCTTAAGCCACTGCAGGTGCATTTGCCTTCTGTTCCCTCTTGCTGGGAGTTGCACCCACTAGCCAAATCACCTCCTGACAAGCCAGAAGTTGACAGAGCCCTAGGGCTGACCCCTAAGGCTTGTACACCTAAAAAGCACTAGTTAGAGTCCGCCCGATAGAGCAGCTTCTACTTGTTCTTCTGCCAGCTCATACCATCAATCCCTCACAGATGTGGTTTACTGGCACCTGTCCTGTGATCTGACCCAACAGAACCTACCTGAGTGGAAACCAGGAAGGGCATCACTCCAGCCACGACCACAGATTCAGATAAAAGACTCTTAGAATGACTTCCTTCGCTGAACTTGGGCAGTTGCCTACCCTATTCCAATACCTCTACCCCTAACCCCCCTCCTAGGAATCTAGAGAGTCTGCCTCCCCCTCTTAGATCTCTTCATGGCTAGTCACGAGCCCACCTGGGGAAACTAGGGGCTTTCACTACAGTTCCAATCTACTGAACCATCCCTTTACTTGGCCACACACCACTACAGTCAAACTTTGGACAGATCCCCCTGACCACCAGATAACCTATAGAGACTGTGGGAACCACAACATTTCTTGCCCCACCTACCATGAAAATATTTCTCAGGGGCCACTCTACCCTCCTGGCAGGAAATCCTAGGGGTGCCAATAATTTCTGGGCACCCTACTACTAGTTTGTGGCCTGTGCCAATGGAAGGGAAATCTCTGTAATCAGAATAACTCAATGTGGGCTCCCATGCAGGATATCTTCCATGGCAAGTGGGACAATTTCTTGGAGCCCCCAAATCACCTCCTGCAATCTAAGAAGAAGGGTCCATCCATCTACCTAAATCTATGATGTGGATACCTGTTGCAGTCCCCAAACCTATAGAGAAGAACCCTTTTCATACAGGCCTAGGGTTGGTTGTGTTGGAATTCAAAGAACACTGTGGCCTGGACACTCTAAATAGAAATGTTGTGGAAATGCCCACCACACCATCACATCATTTAAAAAATGTAAACTGTTCATACTAAGCACAGTTAAAACATCAAGCAGTGTCTTTACATGAAACAAAAAATACTTAAGCCCATATTTATACTTTTTTAGTGCCACATTTGTGTCATTTGTTGAAAATATGATTGTATTTTGTAAGTTTGTACCGCTTTTGCATCAAAAAAATGATGCAAATGCAGTGCTAAAAAAGTATAAATTTGGGCCTTAATTTAAAGCAGAGAAGGAAAGCTTGAACTTGTAAATATTTTCCACAGTATGTACCTATGGGACTTTATCTAGTACAATTGTATATCTCCTGATTTTTTCCAGATGGGTGTCACATTAAAATCTGTATGTATCTTGCCTCTTATGCGTGGTCATGTTTCTACATATTTATATATTTTCTTCCCACTGCTTAGGAAATTTTTTTTTTAACTAATCTCTCCAAGCCTCTTTACATCTCCACTCTATGATTCATCATATTTCTCTTCCAAAATGTCCCCTACCTCCACTCTCTAACTTATCCCAAACCTCTTTTCCTACTATGACCTCTGAAACAAATCTTTCCAAACTCTTCCCTCCTCTAGCCATCATTTATCCTATTCATCCAATTAAGAGGCTCTCTGATTCATCCTAAACCTCTTTAACTACTATGAACTCCCAAATGATCCTTTCTAAACTCTTCCCTCCTCTATCTATCCCATATCCTATCCATCAAACTCAACACCATTAATCCATATTCACGTTCTGGAGAAGCATGCTATCTGCTAAAAACACTTCAATACCTCATTAGAATTAGAAAGCACTATATAAATACAATTACAATTACATAACTGATGTGTGGGCGGGGGGCTTTCCTTTCCTACATGATGAGTTCAAACATCCAAACCTCTGAACCACTCTCAAAACCTTGTGCTCCATTAACAGCACATTAATACATTGTTTATGTGTGGCAAAATTGAACTTTTCAGATATCATCAATGTGCACCCGAACTGGATACTATTGATCCCAGTGCTAAATACTAATGTAAGAAATTGAGTTAATAGTTGTGCATGATGTGAGATATGTGCAGGGTATAGGTCCAACATTGTTTACTTACTTGGAACCAAGCACAGCATTGTAGCACTTGACTCCTTCAGTGTAAGAAGGCAGAGCAGTTCAAGTCCTACTCAGGTGAGGTGTTGTCATCCCAATTCTTTGGCACAAAACAACAACACTCAATAAATGATTGTCCGTTCAAAGTTTTATCTTTAAAAAAGGAAAAGTACACTTATTGCACAAACACTACTAAACATACTATACATTAATTTACAAATATCTCTATCACGCACATACAAAATACCTTTGATGTCATTCTGAAATCACACTTGACCCATAATGGGTCATGATCCCCAGAACCATTGCACCACCTCACTTTTACCAGGTAGAAAGTCACAATATAGGGGTCACATTTTAAATAAGAACACATTTATTGAGTTTGCCAGGGGATCACCACAACAATATATAAGGGAAGCCCATTGGCTTTGTCAAGGGGTCACCACATTATAAGACCAGTAACCACATGTTAAAAATCACCATCTTGTCATGAGGATTAATAGCCATGTTTAAATGTGAGCATTATTGTCAATAAAAACGTATAACGTTTATCAAAAATCACTGTCAACAATATAATTTCATTAAAGCATTAAACCTCAGTGCTTAACATGTATTTGAGTCAATCTTTTACAAATTTAGGCCATATACAATGCAGTCGTATGAACATCTTCTAGAGATCCCTTCACTCCCAAGCTGTGGAGCTAAAGCTCAGCCTTAGAATTGCATGAAAAGATGCTCAAAAGTCTGCACAGGTGTTCTGAGGCCTAGGAGACATAGGGTCCTGTTTTTAAAACTAACCAAGCCAGACTGCTGAGCTCCTGCAGATCCAGTCACTTCCTTGCCAATTTTGATAGTGGCCCTGCTCCTCCTTGGGACACAACAAAACACAAAGAGCATTCAAATCAGGCCTTACATGTCTTTATGGGGCACTCCCTGGCCAGGAAAAATGCATACTTTGTTAGTGGGTTTGCCCGCTAGGCAGCTTTGCTGCAAGTCTGTTTTCCTTTTTTTCCTTTGTGTTTTTTTCCTGGGTGCCTGAGCTGACTGGGCATCCAGATGCAGGTAGAGTAGTAGGGAAAGATTAAGGAGTCCACTTCCAACCATCCTGCCAGCTCACCACTCACATGCACACCTCTGGTGTGGCACATGGGAGATGGCAATTATTTTGCTGCCCCCTCATCTGGCAGGAACAGCCTATCTATCTTTCTGGTTCAGAGCAGCAGCTTCCCTGTAGGGCAAGCACTCCTTCACCTTTGTTCTGAGTCCTGAGAATGGTGTCCTGGGAGTTCTTATTTGCTTTATTCCATCTCACATTGATTCTGTGGATGGGGTCTCCAACCAGTTGGAATCTAGGGTGGGAGCCTCACCCACCCCGATCCCTATATATAAGTAATTAAAAAACCCTGCACATACTTCTGGGCTCTGGCCCACCCGTGGGTTTCTTTTAGAAAATGCAGCAGAGCCACAGGTGCTCTGTTTCTCTGGTAGACAGGTCAAAGTTCTAGGTCTTTAAAAGGCACCGTTGGGCGAGTCTCTTCAATCTTGGGCTCATTGAACAACTGAAATCACTTTCCACAAGCTTCCAGGCCTCTTAATGTGTGAACTCTGTAGGGAACTGGTTTCACTGGCTCCCTGAAACAGATTTCCCTTTTGTCTGGCTCATGAGGTTTCTCTCCTGCTGCTGGCACTCAGAAGTCCAGGTCTTTCACCAACTGGTTCTCAAGGCCTATAAGGACGGGCAGTACCACTGGTCCTGATGAGGCCCATCTAGTCATCTCTCCAAATTATAAAGAAATAACCCCAGGGAATGGTGTACCAGGGGCCTAATAACAAAGCAAGCACCAAACCCCCGGGCTCTGGCCAACCTGGGGGTCATTTAAAATTATTGTGGCCACCATTTTCTTTTCACAGTGATGCCAACCATAGGATATGAGTAAAAATAAACATCTTTTTAAAGATCTGTAGCCTCAGAAGGCATCCTTCTGTGATTCTCCCATAAAGGACTAATGGGGCAGGGTGTACCCATCCTTCCCCTCAAATATTTAATTTTAAAAAATGGGGACCGAGGACCAAGTCCCTAAGTCCTGTAAAGGGTGTAATAGCAGCTGATCATAATGCAGCCAGCCAATCAGGTGCGGGAGTGAGGTGGCCGATAGGTAAAAAAGCTCTCTTGGTCAAGCAGATCACTCTATTTTTTGAAGCTGCGTAAATGCTGGAGCTGCAGGGACCTTAACGTCTCCCCAGAGCCCCTAATGAGGTTATGGTATGTGCCCTGTGTGAGCACCAGAGCACCCACCTTGTGTTGAGCCTGGCCATGGGGGATACATTCTGGCACCTATGCTCATTTCACAGAATTTAAACCTCAACAGAAAGCATTTACAAATAGAAACATAGCAGGTGCCCCAGTTGGAGTTTCACTTCCGTAAAGGACAAATCATCCTAAATTCTTTCACTTGGCCAAGGCAAAGCAAGTGTGTTTTCTCTGCAATTCTACATTGAAAAACATCTGAAATCCTTGATGGAGGTGAATTCATTGTTGCTCTATTTGAGCACAATCTCTTCTGTAGTGACTGTGACAAGTGGGTTTATCTTGCCATATATTGGGGAGAGCAAAATACATCTTTCTCCCTTTTAATTACTACGAACATGCAAAAGCGCAAAGTAACCTAGGAGTTCCACCCACTTGCCCCCCGTATATGCTAGTGGTATGCAAGGGATTTACCATCCAGGTTGATGCACAGCTTACCAAAGGGACCTCAAAGTCGTTTCCAGCTGATTTTAGTAACACGTTCTTGATGCAGAGGAATGTGCGCACAGCTCCAACAAACAAAGAAGCACTTTATTCAGATAATTAGAAGGAAGTCCCCTTGTTTAGTGGAGATTCATCACTTTGTAGTCTTACTTTCTTCACCCGTAGGAGGATTTATATTATCACAGATTTCTGTATAAAGACGATTGAGAAACAATCACATTACCAAAGTTAAATGTACACAAGGTCTCTGGAGATACTACTTTGTGGTGCTTTATGCAAGCTGTAGTATAGAATATGCACTAGACATTTATCCAGTGAGGTAGCAATTACTAATTAGCCAGTGGAAAGTACTCTGGTTGAGTAGACGTTTTGTGCCAAACTGTGGACTCTTCTTGGATAAATAAGCAGGTGAGGATCCATTCTGGCACTGATGTTCAGTTCACAGAAATTAATCTTCAATGGGAACCACCTGCACATATAAATATAGCAGGTGCTCCATTTGAAGCTCTGCTTCTGTAAAGGACAAGTCATCCTAACTTATTGTGTTTGGCCAAGGCAAAGCAAGCATGTTTTGTCTGCAATGCCACTTTGGAAAACAATCTGTAATACTTGATGCAGTTGAGTGCATCATTGCTCAGCTGGAGATCTCTTCTTTAGTGACTTTAACAATTGGATTCTTTCTTGCTGTCTCCTGGTGAATGCAGAATTATTGTTCTTCCTTATAATTACTATGCAGAAAATGACCTAGAAGCTCTGTCCATTTGGTCGTGCCCAAAAATGTTAGTGATGTGCAATGATTTTCCCTCCTTTTTCTAGGCTGATGGACAGCTTGCCAAACGGTTCTTGATGCAGAATAATATCTAATATCAGCTCATCTGCATGCAACAAAAAAGCACATACTTCTTATAATTCAGAGGAAGTACCCCCCATTAATAAAAAAAAAAAAAAAATGGCCCTTGGGGATGGGGTCCCCAGGGCCAGGCCCTATGGCCAACCTTCTACTACATATGGCTAAAGGCTCTGCGCAGTGTGGGGGAGGCTATGGCTAGGTCCTGGAGCCAACCACTGCCACGCATTGGCAAAGGCCATTCACAGTGGGTGCTGAATTTACATATGGTAATTGAATATTACTTATATTAAAAAACCCTAGAAATTCACTGAAAAAACACAAAGGTTCAAGTTACATTGTAGTTATATCTGATAAATAAGCATCTTTAAAAAAAAATAGAAATTGACTGAAAAAGACAAAGGTTAAAGTAACATTATAATTAGGTGAATATGTCAGTGGCAACATTAACTTTTTGAATGAAAAAACATATAAATCTACCAGTTATAGTTAACAGCGCTAACTATAACTTGAGCCTCTGCCATGCACTACCTATGACCTCAAATATGACATCACTCATGACATATTCTGTGACATCATTTATGACACACTCAAAAATGGGGTTAGGGTAGCACCGAAGACCGAAAGCTTGGTCCAGGGATAAAAAGCATTTTTTAAATCAAATTCTAAGCAAAATCCTCAGCTGGATCCACAGATTTAGCAGAGCAGACTTATTAAAGCCCAAGAGACCACCACCTCCTTGGGGCTCAACAGTGAAATATGGGGAGGGCCGCACGGACCCCCAGGAGTTCCTGGACCACCACCTCCCCAGGGTTTTAAGTTTATAATGACGTGTGGGACCTGTGCGGACCCCCAGGCCCTGGGGACCACCACCTCCCTGGGGCTACTTTTTAAAAATAAAAGGGGGACCAACACCTTGCCTGGGCCAATTGATCTTCACATATTCTGCCCTGTAGATCATCATCCCCCCAGGGCCGGCTCCTGCTACCTCCAGAGGTGCCCCCTCTTGGGTTTTAGCTGTTTGTTTTTGTTTGGTGGGACCTGCAACAGCTTCTGCCAAGCAAAAGCAAAAAATCCTCCTGCTTGCTGGGAACGGAGTTTTCATCTCTTTCCCTGCCCGCTGCCATGCAGGCAGGGAAAGAGATGAAAACATTGCTCCCACATGCAGGGAGCTGCATTTTCAGAAGCTCCCAGTGTGTGGGTGCAATATCGGCTGCCGCAGGAGGCCGGGAGCCGGCGTGCACTGTGGGGGCCTTGAGGCTCCCCAAACAGTCATTATCAAACATTACTTGGTGGCCTGGTGGGATCAGGGCATCTGGGATCACATGGCAAGGGTTCCCCGGGACTGAAATCAGCCTGGGGGGACCATGTGGCCACCTTCCTATTTTTTATAAATTTGTTTATTGTTTTCCATGAATAACTACAAACATACAGAACACATTGCAAACAGTATATAGAGTTCCAGTGTGTCAGACATGACAATGAGGCAGGTGGCAGGCATGCAAATGATTGTTGGGATACAACACAACAGTTATGGCCTGTGAGGGGCATGTGATGTGTGTAAGTAATGATTATGGGGGTCATTACAACATTGGCGGTAAAAGCCGCTTACCGCCGTGCAGAAGACCGCCAACACACCACCGCGGCCGTGGAATTCCGCCACGGTCATTATGACCCACAGCTCGGAATCTGCCAAAGTCTGCCACACCAAAGATCAGTGAGAAACTGGCGATAACAAAACCTCCACCGCCACGCCAACAGGAATATGCCCACACTATCACGACCCACGAATCCACGCGGCGGTCCTTCAACCGCGGTATTCCATTGGCGGTACACACAGCTGCGCTCAAAATACACACACATTTACAAAACACTACCACATTGGACAATTCCAAATACACACACCTGATACACATACACACACCACTCCTACACACCCAATACAATATAAAACACACACCTACATCACCCACAAACCCTTACATCAACAATTGCGACTGAAGGCCAGAGAAAGACACCACCATCTACAAACTAGCATCCACAGGCACTCAAAACCACCGCTCACGCAACATCCAAGCACCTCACACAACACACCTCTAAATATCACTCCACACATCACAACACACACCACCCCACATATCACCCACACCACCCCACGGGCCCGCAAAGACACCCCAGGTTCTCTGAGGAGGAGCTCAGGGTCATGGTGGAGGAAATCATCTGGGTAGACCCACAGCTATTCGGATCACAGGTGCAGCACACCACCATAGCTAGGAAGATGGAGCTATGGCACAATGGACAGGGTCAACGCAGTGGAACAGCACACAAGAACACAGGATGACATCAGGAAGAGGTGTAACGACCTATGAGGGAAGGTGTGTTCCGTGGTCTCAAGACACCACCTTGCGGACTGGCGGCAGACCCCCACCTCCTCCCCCAGAAATCACTACATGGGAGGAGAAGGTTTTGGCTATACTGCATCCTGAGGGCCTCTCAGGAGTAGCAGGAGGAATGGATTCTGGTAAGTCAAACCTTTAACTACTTCATCCCACACCCACCTGCATGCTATCACATACCCCCACCCTCAACCTCATCACTCCAACTCCTCATGTATGACCCAATATCACAAACCACACATCCCAAACACAAGCCCTGCATGTAACACCAAAGAATGGACATCCATCACCAAATCATGGCCACTGCACATACCCATACACCCCCTAAACCATTATCACACAAGGTCCTGCACCAGAATGCAAGCAATGGGGTACACGGTCACCCACCCATTGCACACCATGGCACACACAGATGCAATAATCATGCCTTTACATCCCTGCAGGACCCCTACCCAACGTCACCGGACAGGAGGGTCCAGATATGTCCACTCCACCCACAGAAGAGGACCACAGTGATGACAGCAGCTCTGTCCAACTTGATCAAGATGACCATCCCGGCCCATCTGGGACCTCGGGACAGTCGGTTCCCCTCACACTGGCACAGGCCACTACAGAGCTTCCCCCCTCTGGAAACACCAGCACAGCACCCACCCAGCGGGCCCATACCTCAGTCCCCAGGACACGTCAATCAGCAGTGTGTCCACCACTACAGGGAACCCAGCTAACCCACCACCCCAAAAACACCAGGGACCTGGAGGCAGTGGTAGTGGGCACACGGCTCAGGGAACAGAGGCACAGGAACACAGGTGAACTGGGTGGGCTGCTGTGCGACAGGGGGAGGACAGGCCCAGGAAACCCACTCTCCACGAGGCCCTCTCCAACATCATGGGAGCCTACCACCATTCCCAGGAGACGATGGCAACAGTACTGGCCAAGTTTCAGGAGACCCAGCGGCTGCAGGAGGAACAGTATTTGGGCTCCAGGGAGGAACTCAAATCCATCAATTCCACCCTGGGCACCATTGTAGGGGTGCTGAAGGAACTCGTGAACACCAGGAGGGACACTGTGGCACAACAAGGGGCCCCTGACACTAGCCTGGACGATGAACTACTCACCACCTCCGCCAGCGCTAGTGGACAGGAGGCATCACCAAAGGACCACCACACCAGCACTCCACCCCCTGCAGATGGAGAACCACCCCGCAAGCGGTCCCTGAGATCCAGGACAGAGACAGAGAACAATGGCAAGACCCCCACCAAGAAATGAGACCACCCTGATTGTCATCCTTCTGTCCCACTTTGTCACCCTGTCCATACTCAAACTGCCCTTGCTCCACTTCCTATGCCCCTTTGAACAATGCACCTGTGAGACTAATAGACTGGACTCTGCCATGGATATTCCTCCACCATCACCCCTGACCATTTTGCAACCCCCTCTACTATTGAGCACTTAAATAAACACCCTTAAATCACAAAACAATCAGGAGTCTGTCTGTGCTTTCGAAAATGTTTATTAGCAATAACATTGACAAAATGCTATATCAAATGTAATGTCAACATACCTATGACACACAGCTCTAGTCCATGCGGAAACAAAGCAGATGTCACACAGTGGGACCCACATCTGTGAAATCGTAAGGGAAAGTGACAACTCAGTGACCATACACTGGGTGTCACACAGTGGGACCCACATCTGTGAAAACGTAAAGGAAAGTGACAACTCAGTGACCATACACTGGGTGAAAATGACAGATGAGAGGTAGTAGAATTAAATCAGATGTAGCAGGCAGTGTTGTCTGCTTACCTGTGTCTCACTGGAAGTATTGCAGGATCACAGTGTTCTTGCTGTCTATGTCCTCTTTTTCTGCTTCCTCGTCTTCACTGTCCACAGGCTCCACAGCTGCCACAACACCTCCATCTCGACCATCCTCCTGCAGAAAAGGCACCTGTCGTCGCAAAGCGAAGTTGTGAAGCATACAGCAGGCCACGATGATCTGGCACACCTTCTTTGGTGAGTAGAATAGGGAACCACCTGTCATATGGAGGCACCGGAACCTGGCCTTCAGGAGGCCGAAGGTCCGCTCCATAATCCTCCTAGTTCGCCCATGGGCCTCATTGTAGCGTTCCTCTGCCCTTGTCCTGGGATTCCTCACTGGGGTCAGTAGCCATGACAGGTTGGGGTAACTAGAGTCACCTGCAAATGTAGAGGAACAACTGTTAGACACACACTAACTTATAGGGACATCCCAAGACCCAGACACCTAGTCACACTGTATTGGGTCCATGTCCTCACCTAATAGCCACACACGGTGCCTCTTGAGTTGCCCCATCACATAAGGGATGCTACTATTCCATAGAATATAAGCGTCATACACTGAGCCAGGAAATTTGGCATTCACATGGGAGATGTACTGGTCTGTCAAACACACCATCTGCACATTCATCAAATGGTAACTCTTCTGGTTTCTGTACACCTGTTCATTCCTGCGGGGGGGACCAAGGTCACATGTGTCCCATCAATGGCACCTATGATGTTGGGGAAATGTCCCAGGGCATAGAAATCACCTTTCACTGTAGGCAAATCCTCCACCTGAGGGAAAACGATGTAGCTCTGCATGTGTTTCAGCACAACACGTTGGAAAACATAGGCCGGGACATCCCTGATGCTATGGCCACTGTAGTTTGAAAAGACCCACGTGCTAGGAAATGGAGTACTGACAGAACCTGCACTTGAGGGGGGATTCCTGTGGGATGGCGGATAGCTGACATCAGGTCTGGCTCCAACTGGGCACACAGTTCCAGGATTGTGGTATGATCAAGTCTGAGGGTGATGATCACATGTCGCTCCTCCATTGTCGACAGGTCCACCAGCGGTCTGTACACCGGAGGATGCCCCCATCTCCTCACCTGCCCCAGTGGACGGTGCCTATGGAGGCGAACAGCGAGCAGAGAGTCAACCAACTCTGAGGTACGTAAACACAGCTTAATTGGAAAATATTAGCAAATCGACATATGCCTGTAGTAGTGTTTAAGCAAGGCCTAGATATGTGTGATGCAGTCCAAAATAATGCCATGTGGGCCCATGAAATGGCGGCTGCCTGACCTGTAAAGTGGGACAAGGGGATATGAGGTAACTGCGCTGGCGTTGGTCACCGTCGCGGTAGGCGGTCGAAGATCGCGGCGCAATCCTGCTTTGGTTAACATTGGACCCTATGGGTGCCAGGAGCCAATGACGATGTACGCCGGCTGTGACGGTACTCACTGCCGCGGACGTGACCGCCATTTTCTCTCTGTTCAATCACTTGAAACCTGATCTTCGACTGCAAGTGCTGCTGTGACCTCAGTCAGGAAGAGACAATGGCTCGTGTGTATTGGGAAAGGGCCCCTACCTTCAGCACGGAGGAGTTGGAGAAACTAGTGGATGGGGTCCTCCCCCAGTACACGCTACTCTATATTCCTCCAGACAAACAGGTAAGTACACTGTCAGCATGCTGTATGGGCCATGCCTCTGTGGAGTGTTGTGGATGAAAAATACGGGGGGTGAGAATGAGGCGTGCAAGAAACGACGGTCAGTGCAAGTGCGTCATGGCAAGGGTAGAGAAGAGGGCCAATGACTGTGACGGTGCGGATGGTAATATCTTCTCCTTTTCCCCTGTACTATTCCTGTAGGTCAGCGCCCACCAGAAGAAGGACAGTTGGCGTGCCATCGCCAAGGAAGTCCAGACCCTGGGGGTCTACCACAGACGGAGCACCCACTGCCAGAAAAGATGGGAGGACATTCGCCGGTGGAGCAAGAAGACGGCGTAGGCCCAGCTGGGGATGGCCTCCCAACGTGGGAGTTGGATGGGCGCTTGAGGACATCACAGAAGCCACAAGGGGGTGAGTACACTCTCATTCTGCTGATTCAGCACGCATTGGAGGTGTCTGGGTGGGGGAGATGGGTTGTGGGTTCCTCTAGGCCAGGGCGAGTTTAGTAGGCATGGTCCCTTCTTAAGGCAGGCCCTGTGGCACCCCACCCCACCTGTGTACAGTGCCAACTACACTAAGTCAGGCTCCTGTGACATCCATGTGTGCAGCAATCGGACATAGCCTTGTAACCCATGTCCCTGGGATTGATTAGGGAACTCCAAGTGCACGGCATAGTGCAGGGGGCTTCTGTGTCCGTAGTGTCAGCCAACGGTAGCGGTATTACATGCACTCAACATGTCTTTCTTCTGTCTTCCGCCCCTTTTTGTGGTCTCCCTGTTCTTGTGTGCATTAGCATCATCAGGCGGAGGAACAGTGGCACCGGAGCAGGAGGGAGCTGCATCCCACATGGCCCTGGAGGGCGACACAATGGAGTCTGAATTCACCAGTGGGACGGAGGGCGAGGGGAGCTCCAGAGCGGGGACAGGAGCTGAGACCACCGATACAGACTACTCCTCTGATGGGAGCTCCCTTGCGGTGGCGGGCCCATCTGTGCCCCCCGCATCTACAGGTACTGCTGCCACCCCCCCTACCAGCACGCACTCCCAGCAGCCCCTCAGCGTGTGTCCCGTGCCCACTTACCCAGGACGGTGGGCATCTCTTTCGCCCCAGGCACCTCAGCCCCTGTCACCCCTGCTGCCCTCAGTGAGGAGGCCGTTGACCTCCTTAGGTCCCTCAATGTTGGGCAGTCTACCATTTTGAATGCCATCCATGGTGTAGAGAGGAAGTTGCAAGAAACCAATGCACACCTGGAGGGCATTAGTTCAGGTGAGGCAGCCCATCAGTGAGACTCTGGCCTCAACACTGATGGCAGCCATTGTCCCTGTCTCTAGCCTCTCCCCTCAAACTTCCTCCACCCAGACCCAAACACCTGTACCTCAGCCTATCCCAAGCACACCATCAGACCTGCATGCACACACCTCAACACACAAGGGAAGCTCAGGCAAACATAAGCACCACACATCCCACAGGCACTCACGCAAGCATCATACACATGCAGACACACCAACATCCACTGCCTCCACTGTGTCCCCCTCCTCCCTCCCTGTCTCGTCTCCACTCACACCTGCATGCACTACATCCTCAGCCACTACGTCCATCATCTGCACACCCACCACCACACCCCGCTCACGTGCAGTCACCACCCCCACTACTATTCACACATCCCCTGTGTCCTTTCCCAGTGTGTCTGTGAGCCCACCTCCCAAGGTACACAAACGCAGCCACACTGCCACCCAACAGCCATCCACCTCACGACAGCCTCCAGCCCATGCACCTTCACCCAAAGACACCAAACGTACACCTCCTACAACCACTACCTCTTCCTCCACTCCCAAACCCCCTCCATCTACCCATCCCAGTGTTCCCAAAAAACTTTTCCTGTCCAACCTTGACCTCTTCCCTTCACCTCCCCCAGCCCTTTAGTCTCCTAGGGCCCGCCTCTCCAGGTCCCAACCCAGCACCTCAGCCACAACATCTGCGGGACCAGTGGTGCCAGTAGTAACTGGCTTCTGGAGTGCGCCAGGCAGCAGGGCTGCCAGTGTGGCAAGGAGCCAGAGCACGGACAGTCCCCCACCTGTAAAGCACAAAAGGTTGACCAGTGCCCGGCGGGAGAGAGGAAAGAAATCAGCCACCAAAGCCGCTCCCAGGGGTACAGTTGGGAGTGTGGAGACAGCTGCACCACCATCCAAGGTGGGGAAGGGGCATAGTAAAACTGGCAAGTCTGGGAAAATCTGCACGGCGGACAAGACCGCCACCAGACCCACTGCCCAGGACAACGCCGCCACCAGCCCCACTGCCCAGGACACAGCTTCCACCAGCACCGCCGCCACCAGCACCACCGCCACCAGCACCGCCGCCACCAGCATCGCTGCCCAGGATACCGCTGCCCAGGACACCGCTGCCACCAGCACCGCTGCCCAGGACACCGCTGCCACCAGCACCGCTGCCCAGGACACTGCCGCAACAAGCACCGCTGCCTAGGACACCGCTGCAACAAGCACCACAGGCCAGTGACTGCCAAAGATTCCGACGCTACTGAGGGCGCCACGAGCAGGATGAAGCACTCTGGGCACAAAGCCCCCTCCAGAAACAGTGGAGTATCACATCCACTACCTCTGTCCTTGGCAGGATGAAGCACTCTGTGCACAAAGCCCCCTCCAGAACCAGTGGAGAAAGGCATCCACTACCTCAGTCCTTGGCAGGATGAAGCACTCTGGGCACAACGCCCCCTCCAGAACCAGTGGAGAAAGTCATCCACTACCTCTGTCCTTGGCAGGATGAAGCACTCTGGGCACAAAGCCCTCTCCAGAACCAGTGGAGTATCACATCCACTACCTCTGTCCTTGGCAGGATGAAGCACTCTGGGCACAAAGCCCCCTCCAAAACCAGTGGAGAAAGGCATCCACTACCTCTGTCCTTGGCAGGATGAAGCACTCTGGGCACAAAGCCCCCTCCAGAACCAGTGGAGTATCACATCCACTACCTCTGTCCTTGGCAGTATGAAGCACTCTGGGCACAAAGCCGCCTCCAGAACCAGTGGAGAAAGGCATCCACTACCTCTGTCCTTGGCAGGATGAAGCACTCTGGGCACAAAGCCCTCTCCAGAACCAGTGGAGTATCACATCCACTACCTCTGTCCTGGCAGGATGAAGCACTCTGGGCACAAAGCCCCCTCCAGAACCAGTGGAGAAAGGCATCCACTACCTCTGTCCTGGCAGGATGAAGCACTCTGGGCACAAAGCCCCCTCCAGAACCAGTGGAGTATCACATCCACTACCTCTGTCCTTGGCAGGATGAAGCAATCTGGGCACAAATCCCCCTCCAGAACCAGTGGAGAAAGGCATCCACTACCTCAGTCCTTGGCAGGATGAAGCACTCTGGGCACAAAACCCCCTCCAGAACCAGTGGAGAAAGGCATCCACTACCTCTGTCCTTGGCAGGATGAAGCACTCTGGGCCAAAGCCCCATCCAGAACCAGTGGAGTATCACATCCACTACCTTAGTCCTTGGCAGCATGAAGCACTCTGGGCAAAAAGCCCCCTCCAGAACCAGTGGAGAAAGGCATCCACTACCTCAGTCCTTGGCAGGATGAAGCACTCTGGGCACAAAGCCTCCTCCAGAACCAGTGAAGAAAGTAATCCACTACCTCTGTCCTTGGCAGGATGAAGCACTCTGGGCACAAAGCCCTCTCCAGAACCAGTGGAGTATCACATCCACTACCTCTGTCCTTGGCAGGATTAAGCACTCTGGGCACAAAGACCCCTCCAGAACCAGTGGAGAAAGGCATCCACTACCTCTGTCCTTGGCAGGATGAAGCACTCTGGGCACAAAGCCCCCTCCAGAACCAGTGGAGTATCACATCCACTACTTCTGTCCTTGGCAGTATGAAGCACTCTGGGCACAAAGCCGCCTCCAGAACCAGTGGAGAAAGGCATCCACTACCTCTGTCCTTGGCAGGATGAAGCACTCTGGGCACAAAGCCCTCTCCAGAACCAGTGGAGTATCACATCCACTACCTCTGTCTTTGGCAGGATGAAGCACTCTGGGCACAAAGCCCCCTCCAGAACCAGTGGAGAAAGGCATCCACTACCTCTGTCCTGGCAGGATGAAGCACTCTGGGCACAAAGCCCCCTCCAGAACCAGTGGAGTATCACATCCACTACCTCTGTCCTTGGCAGGATGAAGCAATCTGGGCACAAATCCCCCTCCAGAACCAGTGGAGAAAGGCATCCACTACCTCAGTCCTTGGAAGGATGAAGCACTCTGGGCACAAAACCCCCTCCAGAACCAGTGGAGAAAGGCATCCACCGCCTCTGTCCTTGACAGGATGAAGCACTCTGGGCCAAAGCCCCATCCAGAACCAGTGGAGTATCACATCCACTACCTTAGTCCTTGGCAGCATGAAGCACTCTGGGCAAAAAGCCCCCTCCACAACCAGTGGAGAAAGGCATCCACTACCTCAGTACTAGGCAGGATGAAGCACTCTGGGCACAAAGCCCCCTCCAGAACCAGTGGAGAAAGGCATCCACTACCTCTGTCCTTGGCAGGATGAAGCATTCTGAGCACAAAGGCCCCTCCAGAACCAGTGGAGTATCACATCCACTACCTTAGTCCTTGGCAGCATGAAGCACTCTGGGCAAAAAGCCCCCTCCAGAACCAGTGGAGAAAGGCATCCACAACCTCAGTCCTTGGCAGGATGAAGCACTCTGGGCACAAAGCCCCCTCCAGAACCAGTGGAGAAAGGCATCCACTACCTCTGTCCTTGGCAGGATGAAGCATTCTGGGCACAAAGCCCCCTCCAGAACCAGTGGAGTATCACATCCACTACCTCTGTCCTTGGCAGTATGAAGCACTCTGGGCACAAAGCCCCCTCCAGAACCAGTCGAGAAAGGCATGCACTACCTCTGTCCTTGGCAGGATGAAGCACTCTGGGCACAAAGCCCCCTCCAGAACCAGTGGAGTATATCATCCACTACCTCTGTCCTTGGCAGGATGAAGCACTCTAGGCACAAAGCCGCCTCCAGAACCAGTGGAGAAAGGCATCCACTACCTCTGTCCTTGGCAGGATGAAGCACTCTGGGCACAAAGCCGCCTCCAGAACCAGTGGAGAAAGGCATCCACTACCTCAGTCCTTGACAGGATGAAGCACTCTGGGCACAAAGCCTCCTCCAGAACCAGTGGAGAAAGGCATCCACTTGAGAGACTGTGGCTTTGCACTCCCCATGATAAAGCAGTGGGCAACTCACCCAATGGAGAGACTTGACAGACTGTGGCTTTGCACTCCCCAGGATAAAGCAGTGGGCAAACCACCCACTGGAGAGACTTGAGAGACTGTGGCTTTGCACTCCCCAGGATACATCACTGGGCATGGAGCCCCTTCGTGCAGCAGTGGTGTTGTGCCTTCATCTGGCTGAGGTGACTCCCCTCCCCCTGAGGTGCCTGTTTCATTTCGATCTGATGCCCCAGCAGTGTTCTCTCCGTTTCCAGTCAGGTATCATGTGTGGGCTTCGCCCATGCATTTCGGGCCCAGTGGTCCACGGACAATGATTGGTGCACTATCCGGACTTGTGTAGTTGGTGTACATAATTGTGTTTACTGGATTTTGAACTTTGATGATGAGATTTCACATGATTACATTTTTTCTAATCAATTCCTTTTGTCCTTGCATTCTTCCAGGGGGGTGAGGGGGTGTATGTGTACTGTTGCTGCAAGTATTTGTGTGTATGGTGCTCTGGGTGGGGGTAAGGGTGGGGGTGTTGCGTGTTGCATGTGTGTGTCACTCTCTTTTCCCTTCCCCCTCCCCTGTGTTGTAGGTGCAGTACTCACCGTGGTTGTCGCCACTGTCGTTGGTGCTCCTGATAGAAGAGAAGAGACCAGCATCAGCAGTATCTGCAATTTGGGCTCCATGGCCCTGGTTCCTCGTGGGGTGTGGAGAGGTGAGTGTTTTCCCTTCTGCGTGCTGTTTCCGCTGTGTTTTTGTTCGTGTTGGTTCTGCCCCGGAAAAGGTGGCTGATAGGCATCTTGTGATAGGGTGGGTGGTACATTGTCTTCCACCTGTCTGTTGGCGGTTACCACTGTGCTGTTTGTTTGTACCGCCGTGGAGGTCGGAGTGTTAAAGTGGCTGTCTATGTTGGCAGTTTGTTGGAGCTAACTCTGACCTGTTTCAGGTCCTGAGCTCGCCCCCCACGACCGCAGCACCAACCTGCTGCCTTCTGCCTCTGTCCCACGAGCACGCTGCCGCTTGCGTGTTCGAGGCCCTCCTCCACCCGCAGGCATCCTCCTGCGCCTCATCCCTGGTGGCTAGTGGGCTCACTTGACCCGTGTGCCGCTTCCGCCATCCTGTAAGTGTTTTTTGTCTTTTTCGTTTTTTCAGCACCTCGCCGCCGGCGCTTCTGCCCCCTTTGTGCCCCCCTGATTGCTGTCTCCCCGATCGTGTATTGTGCCATTATTGTATTTCTGATTGTATTTTCTCATTGTAACTGCTTGTAGTTTTGCTCGTTTTCAGTGTTTTTTGCCCCTTGTGCGCTCCCCGTTCCCTGCCGCTGCCTCCCTGCGGCCCGCCCCCCTCATGCCCCCATTTGCCGCTCCCTCCCACCTCCCGCCTCCCAGCTGCTCCTCCCTCCCCCCTGCCTTCTTAATGGCTGGCGCTGCGCGTCGCGAGTGAGCGAACTCTGACCTGTTTCAGGTCCTGAGCTCGCCCCCCACGACCGCAGCACCAACCTGCTGCCTTCTGCCTCTGCCCCACGAGCACGCTGCCGTTTGCGTGTTCGAGGCCCTCCTCCACCCGCAGGCATCCTCCTGCGCCTCATCCCTGGTGGCTAGTGGGCTCACTTGACCCGTGTGCCGCTTCCGCCGTCCTGTAAGTGTTTTTTGGCTTTTTCGTTTTTTCAGCGCCTCGCCGCCGGCGCTTCTGCCCCCTTTGTGCCCCCCTGATTGCTGTCTCCCCGATCGTGTATTGTGCCATTATTGTATTTCTGATTGTATTTCTGATTGTATTTTCTCATTGTAACTGCTTGTAGTTTTGCTCGTTTTCAGTGTTTTTTGCCCCTTGTGCGCTCCCCGTTCCCTGCCGCTGCCTCCCTGCGGCCCCGCCCCCCTCGCGCCCCCATTTGCCGCTCCCTCCCGCCTCCCAGCTGCTCCTCCCTCCCCCCTCCCTTCTTAATGGCTCGTCCGCGCCTGGACCGCGCCCAGCGCCACACCCCCTGGCCCTCGCGCCCCCCGCATCCGCTACTCAATCAACGAACTCCGCGCCTTCAACCCCGGCCCCTCCACTGAATGCTGCCGGGCATCCCCGAAGCACACTAAAGGACCTTTTTCCTGCCGTACCTGCAACTTCTCCTGCATCAGAACGACCAATCCAACTACTGAAACATTCAACCCCAACCACCTGAACTGCATCCTCATCAACACCCGCTCCGCACGAAAACACGCCATCGAGCTCTGGGATTTGCTCGACACCACTGCTCCTGACGTGGCTTTCCTGACCGAAACCTGGTGGAACGACTCCTCGTCTCCGGACATCGCCATCGCCATACCGGACAGCTACAAAATCACCAGAAGAGATCGAACCAACGGAATCGGCGGCGGAATAGCCATCGCTCACAAAGCTACCCTCAAAATCCACACCCACTCGGACGACACCCTCAGGACAGCCGAACACCTCCACTTCCAGATCCACACGGACCCCAACACGACCCTCAGAGGAACCCTCATATACCGCCCTCCAGGACCAAGAGCCCCCTTCAGCGACACCATCGCCGACCTTGCAAGCACCCACGCCCTCGCTTCCCCGGATTACATCCTCCTGGGAGATCTGAACTACCATCTGGAAAATGCCAACGACGTCAACACCGCATCACTGACCTCCAACCTCCTCAACCTCGGACTCCGCCAGCTAGTCAACACGCCCACCCACATCGCCGGACACACCCTTGACCCCCTCTTCACCTCAAGCAACCACATTTCCTTCAGCCACACCTCCGAACTCCACTGGACCGACCATCACTGCGTCCATTTCACCTATAAGAAAACCACAGAGCAACACCGCATCCAGCTACCTCCCCACCGCCGCTGGGGCAAAGTCACCCAAGACCAACTGACCAGCACCCTCATCAACAACCTTCCACCCGACGCAACCGACCCGAGCACAGCCGCCATCAACCTCCATCAATGGATCCTCGACTGCGCCAACACCCTTGCCCCTCTCAAGAAACCCACCGCCATCCAAGGAAAGAAAAAACCAGCCTGGTTCACAGACGATCTAACCACCTCCAAAAGCATCTGCCAGAAGCTCAAAAAGAAATGGATCCAAGAACGCACACCCGACAACCTCGCCGCCCTCAAAAACGCCAACCGCGAACACCACCAACGGATCCGCATCGCCAAGCGCGCCCGCTTCACCGAACGCATCAACAACAACGCCCACGACTGCAAAGAACTCTTCGGCATCGTGAAGGAACTCTCCAATCCAAAAGCCAACTCCAACGACATCCCGCCCTCCCAGAAACTCTGCGACGACCTCTCCACCTTCTTCCACCAGAAAATCGCTACCATCCACGACAGCTTCAACACCGGTCCACCGCCAGACCCCACCCCCGACGTCTCCTCCCGCGACTGCCGCCTCACCGCCTGGACCCACGTGGACGAGGCAGAAACCATAACAACCATGAACACCATCCACTCAGGCTCCCCCACGGACCCCTGCCCCCATCATGTTTTCAACTCAGCCAACGCCACCATCGCCCCCGAACTCCGCAAGATCATCAACCTCTCCTTCACTTCTGCCACCTTCCCGGACAGCTGGAAACACGCAGAAATCCAACCCCTCCTCAAAAAACCCAAGGCCGACCCCAACGATCTCAAAAACTTCCGTCCGATCTCTCTCCTCCCTTTTCCAGCGAAAGTCATCGAGAAGATCGTCAACACTCAGCTCACCCACTTCCTCGAAGACAATTCCATCCTGGACCCCTCACAATCCGGATTCAGACGAAACCACAGCACTGAGACTGCTCTCCTCGCCGCCACAGATGACATCAGACATCAAATGGACAACGGCGAAACCTCAGCCCTCATCCTCCTCGACCTATCAGCCGCCTTTGACACCGTCTGCCACCGCACCCTACTGACCCGCCTCCAGGAAGCCGGCATCCAAGATAAAGCCCTCCACTGGATCTCATCCTTCCTCTCCGACAGAACGCAGAGAGTCCGTCTCTCCCCTTTCCGCTCCAAAGCCACCAACCTCATCTGCGGCGTCCCCCAAGGATCCTCCCTCAGCCCTACGTTGTTCAACGTCTACATGGCCCCCCTCGCTCAACTGGCCCGCCAACATCATCTCAGCATCATCTCCTACGCTGACGCCGTCCTCTCCCTGACCAAAGACCCGCTCACCGCCAAAACAAACCTCCACGAGGGACTAAAATCCATCGCCGATTGGATGAACAACAGTCGCCTGAAACTCAACTCCGACAAGACGGAAGTCCTCATCCTCGGGCGCACTCCCTCGGCCTGGAACGACTCATGGTGGCCCTCCGTCCTCGGACCCCCGCCCACCCCTGCCAGCCACGCAAGAAACCTCGGCTTCATCCTGGACTCCGCCCTCACCATGTCCAAACAGGTCAGCGCCGTCTCCTCCTCCTGTTTCAACACCCTTCGAATGCTCTGCAGAATCTTCAAGTGGATTCCAACAGAAACCAGAAAGACGGTGACCCAGGCCCTCGTCAGCAGCAGACTTGACTACGGCAACGCACTCTACACAGGCATCCCAACCAAAGACATCAAACGACTCCAACGTATCCAAAATGCCTCCGCCCGACTGATCCTCGACATACCCCGCCGAAGTCACATCTCCCCTCACCTAAAGGAACTCCACTGGCTCCCGGTAGACAAGAGGATCACCTTTAAACTCCTGACCCACGCTCACAAGGCACTTCACAACACCGGACCCTCCTACCTCAACACCAGACTTAACTTCTACACTCCAACACGTCAACTCCGATCCGCCAACCTCGCCCTCGCCATCGTACCCCGAATCCAGCGCAAGACATCCGGCGGCAGATCCTTCTCCTTCCTCGCCGCCAAGACCTGGAACTCTCTCCCCACATCTCTTCACCAGACCCAGGACCTCCTCGCATTTAGAAGGCTCCTCAAGACCTGGCTCTTCGACCGCTAAATCAGCATCTCTCCCCCCCCCCCAGCGCCTCGAAACCCTGACGGGTACATAGCGCGCTTTATAAATACTATGATTGATTGATTGATTGATTGATTTCCACCACTATCGTAATCCCGCCAGGGTTGTAATGAGGGCCATAGTGGATTATGTACATCATTCCATGATGATGAAGTATATGGAGAAAGTAAGCAAAAACTTCCAGGCCAGCCAGGATCTCCAGAAGTATGGGTAGCTTCTATGGTGGAGTTCCAACCAGGGCACAATGTGTGGGTGTGGGTGTTGGAGCCTGTGGCTCATAGGGCTCTCCAAGGTAAGTAGTCTGGGCTCTATCCCATACTTGAAAGAAAAGTGAAGGTAACGTACCTGGTTGACCTTGATAGTTGCACAAATACAAAATGATTATACATTTGAACCAAGAGATTGAACTTTTCTTTGATCTCCTCTCCAGCACCCACAGGATCGTTCTGTGGATGGTGTGGTCTTGTCATACACGATCACAGGGCAATAGCAGGCGGATTGCAGGCAAATCCTCAACCAATATACTGAACTATTTTCTCTGACCCCTGGAAGGACTAACTGGTGTATCCATGACATAGACAGTGGAGACAGCTTGCCTGTCAAAAACAAAATATAAAGACAGTCAGACCATGTCAGAGAAAGCATCCAAGTTGAATTAAAAAAGATGCTAGATGTGGGTGTCATTGAACCCTCGGAGATCCCCTGGGCAAGTCCAGTCGTTTTAGTCCCCAAACCTCACTCCAGGAGAGAGAAAAAGAAAATCAGGTTCTGTGTGGGTTATAGGGGCCTCAATTCTGTGCCAAAAACAGATGGACACCCAATTCCAAGAGCTGATGAGCTCATAGGGTGATTAGGGGCAGCCAAATACCTGAGTACCTTTGATCATACTTCTGGGTACTGGGAGATTGGACTGACCCTTGGATCAAATGAGAGATCAGCATTCCTCACCCCAAGTGGGCATTATCAGTTCACTGTAATACCCTTTTTTATTAAAGTATGCCCCTGCCACCTTGCAGAGGTTGGTGAAGCAAGTCCTAGCTAGGTTGAAATCCTTTAATGCAACTTATCTAGATGATATTGCTGTTTACAGCTCCACCTGGCAGGATCACCTGATCCACCTGGAAAAGGTCCTTGAGGCCCCGCAAAAGGCAGACCTCACTATCAAGGCCAGTAAGTGCCAGATAGAGCAGGAAAAGGTTGTATGCTTGGGGCACTTGGTAGGTAGAGGACAAATTGTCACTACAGCCCAAGATACCATTCCGGCCTGGGTAGCTCCAACCACCCAGACTCATGTCAGGACATTCCTTGGCTTGACTGGGTACTACAGGAGATTTGTGAAGGATCATGGCACCATAGTGCCCCCTTCACAGACTTACCTATAAGAAAATGCCCTAAAAGATACACTGGACAGTGAGTTGTCAAACAGCTTCTAACACTCTGAAGGATGTAATGTGCTTTGCCACAGTCCTGAAAGCTCCAGATTACTCCAGGCAGTTTATTGTCCAAACAGAAGCCTCAGAACTTAGGTAATGGAACAATCCTAGCCCAGAACAATGATAAAGGATTTGACCAGTCTGTTGCTTCATAAGCAGAAGACTACTCTCCAGGGAACAAAAATTGAGTGCCATAGAGAGGAATTCCTTTGCTGTGGTCCGGGCCTTGAAGAAGCTGAGGCCATACTTTATACTTCAGGCAGACCATAGGCCTCTTAGGTGGCTTCAGCAAATGAAAGGTGAAAACCCCAAACTACTTAGGTGGTCCATATCTCTACAGGGAGTGGACTTTAAAGTGGAACACTGACCTGGGACTTCCCATGCCAATGCAGATGGCCTTTCCAGGTTCTTCCACCAGGGTCTTCCACTAAAAGGATGAAAACTCCCCAGGGGAAGGGTATTTTCATTCCCTTTTGTGTGGTGGTGGGGTAGTGTGAGAAAGGGCCTCCTTTGTTACGGTAGCCCCCCATTTTGTGCCTGGAAAATGATGTGGTTTCAAACCGTAAGTGCACTGTGCTCATGCTAAACAGCTCCCCATGGCCAGATCCCTTCATTTATTTATTATAGAATGTACCCAGAGGGCACCTTAGAAGTGGCCCCTGCAAAACCTAACAGCCCTGGCATGGTTGCTGACTGGGCCTAACAAGCCTGCCCCCACCAATCATGATTCTGCACTTCTGGGGTGAGAGCCTTTTGCTCTTAGGAACCAGAACGCAAAGCCTTTCCTGGTGGAGCGGATACACCTCCTCCCCCAGGCATGCACCTTGCACTAGAAGTCAGTTTCAAATGGTTTACCGCCTGCAATATCTTACCCCGCCTCTGCTGCTAGCAGCGGATGGCTGCCCAACAGTTTTGCCCACACTTTAGGTGGGAAAACAAGTGGGAAATCTAGCAAGGATAGGTGGAGTAGCCGTCCTTAGCCTGCACCACCCCTCACGTGTGGTGGGTGAGGCGACCACTTCATTTATTTTTCCTCTATCTTACATGGCAGGAAAATAGGCATTCAGGGTTGGGGATGTGACCCCTTTCCGCAGGAAGTGGTCACTTAGTGGGTGTAGCCACCCTAATGTAGGAGGCCAATTGGCCACTACCAGGTACTCCCCCTAATGCCACCATATGCATGATTTAGTGGTCCCTTGGCCAAGAGATTAGATGCGACAGACACAGAAAGACGAGGAACAAAGAAGACTTGAGGCACAAGAACAGAAGTCATGCTGCACAAAGAAAAGAGCGCCAAACCCTGCCTACTGCTCCAAGGACTCGACAATCACAGTTGAGGTGTTGCCTGGAAATCTGAAGGACACTACAAAACTCCAAAGCCCCTCCAGCCTTCTAAAAATCGCCAAGATCTGTAGGAGGCCGGCTCTCCATGTAGTGTATGAACACAATGTTAACGCAATGGAGATTCCGCCCGAGTGCTACTGGGTATGCTTGATGGCATACCTACAGCATAGTTCAGAGGTGATTTATTTCTATTAAAACATGGGTTTTAGAGTTTTCAAAGGGTTTTTACAGATGAACTTGAATCAGCAGTGAGAGTGAACACAAGTTCTGCAATAGTACGCCTCGTACATGATTAAAGCAGTATATCTCAGCAAACATTACAAGATTAAGTCAGTACTTCCCCATATTTCTAACTAAATGTAGAAGAGCACCTGCGGAAGGGCTATGAGATTTTATAGTAAATGTGCGGATATGTGACTCTGTTTTAGTACTTCTACAGCTTTATAAGTGGGTATGTTAGCAGCTGAATGAATACCTGTAGGAGGCTGGCCTGGCTATACAGGTCCAATTATTCCTTATTAGTGAAATGTAGGCAGTGTCTAGGAGCCAGACTCTCTAGGGGAGCTGTAGCTTAGTAGCCAAGGCTTATCTAGGAGACATGCAAAGCTCATGCAATACCACTGTAGTCACATTGTACTCACATACATGAAAGAAAATACTCAGTTTTACAAAAATAAAGTTACTTTATTTTGGTGACACAAATGCCAAAAATGCCATAGAGACTATGCTCCCTTAGGAGGTAAGTAATAGACAAATTATATACACTAGTATGAAGAAATAGCTGTAAAACTGTTAGAAAACAGTGCGAATAGTGAAAATCACATAAGCTAGAAATTGGCCTAGGTGGAACACATGCCATATGCTAAGAAAGTGGAATGTGAAAGTTGGTTTCCCACCTACGCAAGTGTAGTGTGTAGAGGGGTGCTGTGAGAATTAGAAAACACCAAAGGTAAGTAATAGAACCCAACCCAGAACCCAGGAAAGCAGGAGTAAATCACAGTAACTTTCCTATAACACACAAGAACACGAGAAATACATTTATGCAAGAACCAGAAGAGACAGCAAGACACCAACAGTGGATTTCTGAACCTGAAGACCTGTGAAAGAAGGAGACCAAGTCTAAGAAGAACAGAAGAGTCCAGGGAGAACAGGAGCCCCTGCTAACCTGTATGAAGCTACAAAAGAAGAACCACTGGTGAAGAACAACAGTCAGTCCTGCACCCAAGAAGACAGATGTGGGTTCCTGGTTGGTGCAGAAGATGTCCCACGCCGGATGGATGATTGCAGTCTGGTTTGTATCGCTGGATTTCACCAACAAGCCTTGGCACACATAAAGCTCGTGGTCAGCTGAAAAAGGCGCTGCCCGGGACCAGGAGGGACTTGGTGGACTCTGCCCCAGAGGGTGCTCTCAGCAACTCGGAGAGCCCTCAGAGGACCAGGCAGCATGCAAAGGAGTCTCACAGCATCGGGGCAAAGAAGGTGCAGAAGGAGGCCCATGCAGCACTACAACAAAGGGTCCCACACCGCCGGAGAACCACACAGGAAGCTGTGCGTCACAGGATACAGTGCTGGGGGCTGGAGCTGCGTGGTGCATGAAGAACTTTGTGGAAGGATGCCAACAAGCCTTGGCAACTGCAAAACATGGGGTGCACGGGGGTACTGTCTTGTGTGGGGAGGCAAGCTCTTACCTCCACCAAAGTTGGACAGTAGGACATCAGGACCGTTGGTACCACTTTAGTCCACCATCTTTGAGGCAGGATCCGCACAGCTTGTCACGAGAGGGGACCCATGCCTCTGGCCATCGTTGCAGAGAAGTGCCTGCTGAAGCAGGGGAGTGACTCCTTCACTGTAAGGGAGATTCATTTGTTCTTCTGGTACAGGCTGAAGACAGGCTGTCCTCTGAGGATGCACAACCTGGAAACAGTTGCATTTGCTGGCAGGAGCTTATGACACAATGATGAAGAAGTCATGTTTGCTTCTTTGTTGCACTTTGTAGAGTTCCAGGAGGGTGCAGATGCAGTTCCTTCAGTGAGAAGGTGAAGTAAAGGATGCAGATGATTCCTGCTGGAGTCTTGCAATCAGACTCTGAAGAACCACCAAAGAGAGAGACCCTAAATAGCCCTGAAAGGGGGATTGGTTAGCTAAACAGGTAAGCACCTATCAGGGGAGGGCTCTGACACCTGGTACTGGCCACTCAGGCGCTCCCAGAGTGCCCTGCCAACTTGGAATCCAAGATGACAAAACCCAGGGAGCCTCTGGAGGAGCTCTGAGCACCACCCCTTGGGTTGTGATGGACAGGGGAGTGGTCACTCCCCTTACCTTTGTCCAGTTCCGCACCAGATGAGGGACTGGGGGTTCCTGAACTGGTGTAGACCGGATTATGCATCACACCCATGATTAAAGCAGTACTTGTCTGCATGCATAACAAGATTATGTCACTACTTATTTCTCACTGAATGTAGGAAAACACTTACAGAAGTGCTTTGAGATGGTACAGTAATTCTGATGGTATGTGACTCTCTGTTTTGAGTGCTCCATGTCTTTCTCAATGGGTATGTAAGTGACTGAAAAAATACCCTGGTGCCTCTGTCACTTTTGTGAATATGTATGTCACTTGCATTATGGATAGTGTACTGTATGTAGTACTTGTTGTAGGGGCATCTGAGTGCATGAGTTAGTTATACCTTCATGAGTGCTACACTCTAAATAGTACTTGGCGTAGGGGCCTGCAAGCGCACAAGTAACTTTTCCATCACGGAAATAAATCTTTGTTGTTTTAAACACAAAGCACCATAGTTTATGCCATTCAAACATCATATTTCAGAAATTAGGAAATGGTACTAAAACATGGGTTTCACAGTTAACAGACACCTAACACATGCCATGAGAACCTGTGTGTGACACAATACTCAGGGTCTGTACTACTGGGGCTGACACATATTTAAACACATTGGGCCTGACTCACAGAGGTAAACTTAGACTTTTGGTTTAAACTTAGACCAAACGTATATGTTTATGACTTTTTAAAATTCACAAAGGCCATTTAATTGTAATATCTTTACATCTGCATGCAAGGTGTAGCTCTACCTTGAGTGCTGACCTAAAGATAGTACTCATAAATGCCCTTTGTGGACACCAAAAGTCATAAACCTAGATGTTTGATCAAAGTTTAGAACAAAGTCTAAGTTTACCTTTGTGAATTGGGCCCTACATGTTTAAGTATGCTTACCATTTTTGTACTACACATCTGGCTCAGTATTATTTCAAAGAACAAATCTTAGCATCTAAGCACATACAAATCGGCATTCTAATTTACCAACACCTACCCTTATGAGTATCCAATACATTCCTTTAAACTTCAACAGGTTGAAGGTTCATAGACACCTACAGTACATGTTTTCCCCTTTTAATTTTGAATCTTGTAATCTTTTTAATAGGAATAAATAGGTCTACATGTCCCAGAATTTAAAGAAAAACATTATTTCTGAGCCGCACATCATGTGTAGACATGTAAACAATTTCACAATTAGACATACATTGCTAAATATAACTTTAACCCTTAGCATGCAGTTTTTTCTACAAATTATACCATGCAGTAAAGCAGCACCTGTACAATATGCAGATCCATGCCACATTTTGTGAACCAACCTCTCACACATCTAGTCTGCACCCAGAAAATTGCATCTTAGTCACCTACTAATAAATATATAAAAGCACTCACACTACCACTCATAGATCATCTTAGCTACTTTGAATAATGTTCTATATATTTTGTACTCTCTTTTAACAATCTCACATAGACACACTCATTTTTCATAATTTTTTCTCAGAATTAATTGTAATTCACATACCTGAAGATTGAGTTTGTTGCTGAAGTAATTTTTTCCCCTTTAAAAAGATAGATACAAAAGTCTCAGGAAGTGTGAAAACAAAGAATACGAATGACCTACCACTTTCGTGCAAAATAAACATTAATGGCAACCTTTTCAATGTTGCACTGTCTAATACTGTGCAAGTCTGTAAATAAAACATTCCTTTCAAATTTTACTTTGGTAACTCCAGTTCTGAATGGTTAGTATGTGTTAGCCATTTCATGCACTTTTCCAAAGAAGACCAACATGGTGGCATTTTTGCTCTTATTCACGTCATAATCACAACTAATGTGGTACATTTTGTTTCTTAAAAAAAAAAGGATGTCCAAAAACAAATAGCAATTGATTTTTCATGACTTTACCTCTACAATACAATTCATTAGCAACCCCTCACTAGGAAACTAAACCCCTAATGATCAATAATGAGTACAAACACTTTAATTTTTAAAAAGAGAGCACTCTCTTTAACACCCTCACCTAATATGTTCTTAGCACAGTCTCCATAGCAACCCACTAGAACCAGTAGGTCACAATTTCACAGAACATTCGAGAAGGGGCACACTAGTTATAAAATGAAGTGCAGCAGGTGTGGTTTACTATAGAGATTGAAAAGCATATCCAAGACTGTATTACAATATCTTATTTTTACCAGACCCAATCATAGGTCAACTTACTAATAATTTCAAGACACTACCTAATTGTATTCATTAGGACATTCACATCATCAAATCAAATATGTTTTAAACCTGCAATACACCTCCATTTTAACTCCCTTCCAGTTTCGAAACTGCCTCATGCAGCCCCAGCCTTCTCCTGTCTGCTGCTCCTGCTTCACTTCAAAATCGTTAGGGTGTGGATTTTGGGTCACAGCTATGTCTGTTGGGCTACGTAGGCTGCTAGAGAGACTGGTATTAACAGAGACTTGAGTTTGGCTAATGTGGACATTCATTGGATTGGCCGGAGAGGGTTAAAGTGATATCAATTGCTACCTTTGGTTCAAAGCATTAGGGATTGCCACCCCCTGACCTCATCATTGTGCACTGTGTTGGAAAAGATCCAGGCACACTGACTGAGGTAGGACTGAAATTCCTAATGAAGGATACCTTTGCACAAAACATGTCACTTTTCCCTCACACTGTCTTGGTGTACTCCAACATATGCCAAAGGTAGAAATGTAAGTAGTCAAATCAGTTCTGTCCATGGATTGACAAAACAAGGAATTATTAAAACTGTTTCTGCATTCTTTAGAGAACATAACATAGGCTGTATCTACAGAAACAGCCTGTGCTTTGACATGGATGGTATCTATAGAAGTGTGCACTTCACAGACGAAGGCAACGGTGTGTTTCTTTCCAACCTAAAATTATGCAACCGGTCTTACATGAAGCTGTCACATACTCACAATGAGTACAAAGGCTCTTCTCATGGCCACCCTATTGCCCAAAAGTTTTGTTAATTTTCTTCATTACAATATTTGTTTTTTCAAATTTTTAAAATGTTCCCGATGATGTTGAGATCTTCACAACATTCCTGATTGTGCAAACAGTAGCAGGCATTCAATAGACACCCGCCCATTCAAAATTCATAACTATATATAAAAGAAATTGTTCACATCACATATGGACATCACTTTCTAAATAACTCCATAAACACATCTATGACTCTCTGAGTGTGTCTGTGACTGTGTGTATCAGACTTTGAGTGAGTCTGTCAGTGGGTGCGTAACTGTCTCAGAAGCTCATTGAGTGGGGGTGTGAATTTCTGTGCTTGTCTGTCAGTAGGTGCACAAGTGTGTGAGTCGGTCTGTGAGTGGGTGCATGGTGCATGAGTGTCTGAGTCGATCTGTGAGTGGGTGCATGGGTGTCCGAGTGGGTTCATTTATGTCTAAGTGAGTCTGTGAGCAGATGCCTGAGGGTCTGAAGGCATCTGTGAATGGGTGTGTCAGGGTCTGAGTAGGTCTGTGAGTAGGTGTGTGAAGGTCTGGGTGGGTCTGTGAGTGGGTATGTGAGGATCTGGTTGTATGCCTGAGTGCGTTTGCATGAGTGTCTCCGTGGGTCTGTGAGTGGGTGTGATAGTTTCTGAGTGGTTCTGTCAGTGAGTGTGTCAGTGATTTAGTGGGTCTGTGAATGGGTGCATGAGTATCTCAGTGCATCTGTGAGTGGGTGAATGAAGATCTGAGTGGTTCTGTGAGTGGGTGTATAAACTACATTTAGGGTTTATGAGTGGGTAAGTGAGAGTCTGAGTGAGTGTGTGAGTGAGTGAGTACGTCAGTATATTAATGGTTCTGTGAATGGGTGCATGAGTGTCTGAGTCAATCTGTGAATGGGTGTATAAGTGGCTGATTAGGTCTGTGAGTGGGTGCATGGGTCACTGAGTGGGTCTGGAGTGGGTGCATGAGTGTCTGAGTGGCTCTATCAGTGGGTATGTGAGTTTCTCAATGGGTCTTTGAGTGAATTAATGAGGGACTGAATGGCTCTGTAAATGGGTGCGTGAGGGTCTGAGTTGATCTGTGTGTGGGTGTTTCAGTCTTTGGGTGGGCCTGTGAGTAGGTGTGTGAGTTTTTCTGTGGGTCTGCGAGTGGGTACGTGAGTGTCCCAGTGGGTCTGGGAGTGGATGTGTGAGGATCTGTAAGGTTCTGTGAGTGGGTGCGTGAGGGTCTGAGTGGGTCTGTGAGTGGGTGGGTGCATGAGTGTCTCAGTGAATGTGTGAGTGAGTGCATGAGGATGTGAGTGGGTGCATGAGTGTCTGAGTGGATATGTGACTGGGTGCATGAGCATCTGAGTGGGTCTATGAGTGAATACATGAGGGTCTAAGTGGGTCTGTGAATTGGTACATTAGGGTCTGATTGGGTCTGTGAGCGGGTGTGGAGGGACTGAGTAGATATGTGAGTGGGTGCATGAGTGTCTGTGTGGGTCAGAGAGTGTGTGTGCCTGAGAGGATTTGTGTGTGGTGCACAAGGGTTTATGTGGGTCTGTGAGTTGGTGCATGATTGTCTCTGTGGGTATGTGACTGCATGCATCAGTGTCAGAATGAGTCTGAGAGTGGGTGCATGAGGATCTGAGTGAGTCTGTGAGTTGGGGCACCAGTGTCTGAGTGGGACTGTGAGTGTCCTGTGGGTCTGTGAGTGGGACGTGAGGGTCTGAATGGTTCTGTGAGTGGGTTTGTGAGGGGTGTGAATGGGTCTACGAGTGGGTGTGTGAGTGTCTGAGTGGCTGTGTGCATGAATGCTTGAGGGTGTGAGTGGGTACATGTGTGTCTGCGTGGGTCTGTGAGTGAGTGCATGAGTGTCTGGGTGGGCTTGTGAGTGAGTATGTGGAGGTCTGATTGGGTCTGTAAATGAATGTGTGACAGTCTAACTGGGTCTGTGAGTGGGTGCATGAATCTCTGAGTGCTACTCTGAGTGAATGAAATAGTGTATGAATGAATGTGAATGTTTTTTTTTCTGCTGATATTTGCAAATTCGTCATGATGTGACACTGGGCTGCATTAAGCTTCCTGGCGTATTTGCCAATATCACTCGTCATGAAAAACAAATAATTTAAAAGTCATAATTTCAACCCCCAAAACTCCTATATCATAGCCCCGGGGTCAGGATACCTCCCCCGACACCTTTTCTCACTCTTCATTTTATTTTATATCCCTGGGAACTGTGTCTAATTACCTAAAACATTGCAACGGATCCTCAGTCCTAGATATACAAATGTATTTCCTCTTTATTTTCCCCAAAATGGCTGAATGCATTGACACCAAATATTCAAAGGTAAATCTTTGTACCAAGACCTACCTTTCTGCCAAATTTGGTGTAATTCCCTCCAGCGGTTCGGGCTGTAGTCGTGTTCAAAACTCCCATGGGAATACACATGGTAAATGCACAATTTTTGACCCCTCCTTTATCATCAGCCCCTACTTGACAGATCACCCTGAAACTTTTCTGTGCAACAAAAATCACCGGCACAATTTTTTGGGAAAATTACTTGCAGATTTGTCAAATGACAACAAAGATATAGATTTGTAAAAAATGCTTTTTCTACGGAAATATGGTCCAAACTATAACTGTCTACTGGCAACAGCAGAGTGGGGAACTCAATACCCCCTGGTCCAAGTGGGAGCCAGCATTGCTCCCACACACAGGGAGCAGAAAAAAATTGCTGCTTCCTGCATGTGGGAACAATCCTGACAGCAGTCAGAAACACAGAAGAAATGTCCACTTTCAGTGAGCTGGAGCTGTTTTCATGCTCCCACCCGCTGGGAGCAGAGTTACTGTTTGCTCTCTCTTGGCAGGAGCCGTCTATGATCCTGCCAAGAGAAAGCAAACTGCTATCGCCTGAAGGTGGGGTCTCAGGAGATAGGGAGCCATCCATGGGTGGCTGCAGTCAACAAGACCATTAATGACTCCAGGAGATGGCCCTCCCTCCTTTTCAAATATTTGGCTTTGTTGGGAACATGGTGGTGTCACGATTTGCCTTTGGATTAACGTCCAGGCCAGAGGGAGGTGGCGTGCAGCCTTGGTTCTTGCAAGTCCGGCTATGGCCGAAGTAGGGGCGACCCCTTCCCGTAGCCACAGTGCTGCTGACAGTAATACGCCACCACAGTCCATGCCCTCCAGAAGGAGTCTCAGAGGAAAAACCCCATAGGGAAAAAACCTACAGACAGGAACTCCCTGGAACAAAAGGAAAACACAAGAAAAATCAGAAGTTCGATGCCAGGATTAACACAGGAAGAACAGAGGAAAAACAGGAGCAAAAACTGGATTCTGAATAGAAGACCAGCCGGAGCGTGACCACCACAGGAGAAGTGTTGCAGTGCAAAGAGAAGAAAAATCAATCCTCTTATACGCCCCTAGACAGGAAGTGACAAATAGGAAGATGAAAAGCGGCCACCTTGGATTGGGAAGGGGCTATAGAACCAGATAGGAAAGGCACCATTGTAAGAAGGGAATCAGATGCATGCAGGGAACAAGAAAAGAGAAAGGTATGCTGGGAGAGAGAGAAATATGGCTTCACCAGAAAGAAAGAGGAAAAAGGAGAAGGCCCTAGAAATGGGCATCAGGTAAGTGGAAAGGTGGGGGGGTTGTTGGCACCCCACAACAACACCCACGCCGCGCCCAACGTGCAGCGAGGACCGAAGGACAATCCTGGGTCCCGACCCCACGGCGGCAAAGAGGACAGAGCGGGGTTGGAAAAAAGGGCTGTGGCGGGCCCCGCAGCCTGAAAAATAGACCATGGCCCCCACCGAGGCTTGAGCGGAAGGTGCCGGGGGCCCCCACGGCATGACAGGTGGTCCCTGGGGCTCTTCAGAGACACAGGAAGGGGGTCTGCGTGCCCCCCTTCATTTTCCAAAAGATGATCCAGGAAGGAGGGGGGACCCTGGGGCTCTAACGAGCCTCTGGAGAGGGATCTGCAGGGCTCCCCTCCAATTTGTATGCAAGCCACAGGGAGGCATCTATATATATATATATATATATATATATATATATATATATATATATATATATGTACATATATATGTATATGTGCCATGTTTGTTGTATTTCTGTAAAGTACAAAATATGGATATTACAAAAAATGTATATATATATATATATATATATATATATATATATATATATATATATATACATATTTTGTACTTTACAGAATTTTCAACAAACATGGCGCTGGGATCATGACAAAGTGAGAAGCAAAGTATACGCTCTAGTCTTTTAATGAATATGGTAGAGGGACTACACTGTATGTACACCTTTAAAATTGGACTATCAGCAATGTCGGACTCTCTGGTCCAGTTGAAGACATAACGTTGAAACACGTCAACCCCTATTTCCCTTTCCCTTTGCACTGCTTGCACTTTAAGAAATGCACAGACAAGAAAATATAAACAAATAAACTATGCTAGTAAACTGGAGACAGAGTCTGTGGTGCTGTGAATCTGACCCTGGAGGTAGGACAGATGTAAACAAATATATATATATATATATATATATATATATATATATATATATATATATATATATATATATATATGTGTGTTTCTATGCCGAAGACCCTTTGGGGATGAAACTCCTAGCCGAATAAAGAACTAATATATAAACATATATATGTTTATATGACAAAGACCCTTTGGGGTTGAAACGTGTAGCCAAAAAAAGAATCAATATAGAGATGCAGACACGTCGGGTGCAACTCTTTCTTACAGCTTAAAAAAGAGCTTAAAGAGTTATTTTGTATCATAAACTTGGGCCACAACCGTTTGGTCACCACCAGCCTTTTTGGTGGAAGCAGCCGGAATGAAGTTGAACTGTTGTAATTTATATATATATATATATATATATATATATATATATATATATATATATATATATATATATATATATAGAGAGAGAGAGAGAGAGAGAGAGAGTTAAGACCTAGTTTCCACATTAAAAGTGTTAAAGTGTTTCTTTACTTGCCTCTTTACTTGCCTATATCTTTGGCGCCGCTTGACGAATCTTCACAGAAATTTCCAAAACGTTTTCCAGTCTCGTCATCTGCTGTATGGAAACTTTAAGGGTGATCCTTCAATAGGGGGGGTCTGAAAAAAAGGGGGGTCCCATAACACATTTTTCCCATTCATTTTGCCACATGGATTTTGAATAGGGATAGTGCTGAAACTACTGGACGGAATTACACAAAATTTGGCTCTCTCACTGCACTTTTCCTGTGAGTCCTGAAAGGAAGAAGATTGGTGTGCATATTGATATTGTCAGGTGTTTTTATATTATCCCTATTTCTAAGATTATGGCCCTCATTGCGAACTCGGCGGGAAAACCTGCAGAGTTCGGCGCTGCCGTTCAACAGAAGACCGTCAGCGCGCAGAACCCCCCCGATGGCCACATGAAGAACATTCAGCTGGGCTGGCGGGCGGAAACAGTGTTTCTGCCAGCCGGCCCAGCTGAATGTAGGGCCTGAACATTGACGCCGGCTCCAAATGGAGCCAGCAGCACCCGTCGCCCATTTCACTGCCGTAATCAGGGCAGTGAAATGCGTGACAGGCTGTGCATGGGGGCTCCTGTACTGCCCATGTCAAGTGCATGGGCAGTGCAGGGGCCCGAGTCACCCTTTCCGCCAGCCTTTTCCTGGTGGTGTAAACCGCCAGGGAAAGGCTGGTGTAACCTGACTCATTATCCGGCAGGCAGCACTGTTTGCAACGCTGCCCTGTCAGATATGAAACTCCGCCAGGCTGCCTGGTGGCGGAAGCCTGGAGGTGGCGGAGTTTCAAAAGTAGTGGTTCTGCCATGTTTATTATATGGTGGTCTAGACCGCCATGCCAGTGAGGGCCTATATCTATTTTGAGGATTCTCCCTTTTCTTTTTAACGTGTTTGTTGTTTTTTATCCCAGCACTTTTTAGAACCTTCAGGTGCTTGCTTAGTAGAATCTTTAGTAGATCTTTATTAGAAATACCTTGTATTTGTAAGTTCTTGATCCTGTACAGGAACATCCTGGAGACGCATGTGCACTGCTAGTGAAACTGCTTCCACTTTAAGGTTATTTAATATAATTGAAGACACAGTGGCAAAATAGCCTATCAATTGCATCCCGAAATCCAGAGCTGGGGCAGCCCCGTATTCATCTTGAATTTGTTTTAACACCTCCGGAAGATTGACAAGTGTTGGCGTACCGTGTGCGGTAGTTTAGAGCATGGCAAATACCATGCCCCATGTGTTGCAGTTATCTACAGTGGGAACCATCCCAAATGGCAAACACATAGTGATGATTCTATGTTTAACCTGAGGCCCTCTATGGGGAAAAGACGGAATTTCCTCCCGTTTGGTACTTATGATCGAATGGACAGTTGCAGGGTTAATGCCTGGCATAACTGCATGTAGTTGCAGTGGATCATCATGTGCTGGGTTAGTATTTAATGTTTGCATTACAAACTGTACTAATAGTCTGTATATTTTGGTGAATTCTGTATTCAAGCAATATACCTCAGTTACCACTAAGGTTGCTGCATCAGGGTGCGGTGTATATCTGGCCAATAAAGGCCAGGTTGGGCCATCATTGGTCAGGGGACCTAACCTAACTTGTAATATTGTATGTGATAGGGCGCCATCAAGCCAATTATTATGATCTTGACAAGATAAAGGTATTTCTAAATATGCATAAGCTCTATATTGTGCAGGTATGTTTGCAGGTGTGTAGTGATTAAATGTATTTGTGTTCCCATCAGCTGCTGTAAAGGTAACCCGAGAATAAAATGTTTCAATCTGTAGACTGGATGAGCCTCAACAATAAATGTCACTTGACTCCCCTGGGCCTTTAGGTAATTTGCCAATAAGTGTGTAGTAAGGGGTGGTTGCATATTTACTGCAATTGCTAGCTGTTGCAGATTTGCCATGTTAATTGTAAAAGTGTTTGTTCAGAGATAAGGACACCAAGTGGGGATTGACCCTTTTAAGGTTCAAGCTTGAGCAACCTACAGCGTTAGATAGGTATTACCTACTCAGGTGAGGAGGAAATCCTCAATACCACAGACGTCTCTGTATATAGTACCAAGGTGTCTTTTAGCCTTTAGTGAGACTGAGATACTTAGGAGGATCCGAAAATTAGTGCCTGATCAAACGTTGGCAGCTCCATGGCATGTAGGTTCTCATTATCCTAATGAGGCTACTGGATTCGGGTCACAGAATTGCATAGATTGTGGGGTACTAAGTACAATTCCACACAACATGACACCTGTTGGCCTAATCCAGGTTTTCCTGCTAACTAGCAGCACCTCATCTCTACCCAAGAGCAGGGATGATTGTGGCAACCAGGAGCATGACAAGAAAGTCTCTTCCTGGGAATCTTGATCAATCAGATCTCATCCATTTCTCACAGTTGCATTAGTCTCACACAGGCAAAGGCAAACAGAGGCAGAAGATAATTCAATAGGGATGTATTGAAGTAACTGCATCAGATAAAATGGCATGTATTGCAATAACTAGGATGATAAAACACAATAAAAATAAAATTGTGACAGGGAGAATTAAGCATAAAAACAGTCCACCATGCTGTCACTAGGAGTGATATATAGTTCTCCTACCTAAGCTATGTTAGAGTACAGCATAATAAGCCTTAATTCACCCTTCTGGATAGACACCGTCCCCATGTAGGCCAGGGGTTCAGCAGTCCAAGCAAGCAGCTGTAGCGAGGCAATCAGCAATCAGTATGTAGTCATGGTCATCTGGCTGGAATCTCCCTCTAACGTGTATGGAACAACAGAGTGTTTTTATAATTAAACATATGACATTCTGAGAAAGGATCCCCATGTAGGAATATTTGTGTTTCTGTGAATGCTGGAGACACAGCGTACCACTTTTGCCGGCACCCCTATCCGACTACAGCCTTGAGGAAAGCACAAAGTGAAATGAATGCCCTGCTGAGAATGTATTGCGTTCCTAAGCGAAAGAATAATCAAATAGAGAAAAATAAAACAACACCACAAATGTAGTTGTTGCTAGAAAATATTGCATGCTGAATAAAAATGGAACTGGGCTAAAGTGCACAATGGCAGGCCTAACTTGCTAGAATAAGGTGTCTAATATTTGGCTAAAATCGTTACACAACAGTCTGTTCAATCCATGTTTTCTTTAACTTTAGCCTGGCCACGACCAGGTGATACTCTGATGCAATTTATGCTCCTCTCATCAATCTCACATCCTCCAGTAAAGACAAAACCCAACTATAACGTCCCTGTAACCTTTGTTTTTTTCAGTGAATTTCTATGTTTTTTAAATTCTATTTCCTAACTATAATGCTCCTGTAACATTTGTTTTTTTCAATGACTTTCCATTATTTTTTTAACTTAAAGTAATTTTAATTACTATATGCTAATCCAACCCCTGCCATGCATAGACTTTGGCCATGTGTACCCTGGGTTGGCCGCAGGGCCTAGCCGCTACGACCACCAAACCCCTGTCATGCATTACTTTTGACTGTGTGCAGTGGGTGTTGGCTGCATGGCCGGTCTCTCTGGGTCTGAGAATAGGTATGAGAGGGTGTCTCTGTGTGTGACAGCATCTGTTGAGTGTGAGAGTGGGTAATGGAGGTTCTATGTGGGCAATAGAGAGGGAGTGAGATCGTCTGTCTGGGTGTGAGAGTAGGTGAAAGAGAGTTACAAGGTGTGAGAGTCTCTCTGTGAGTGGGTGTGTGAGTGCCAGTGAAGGTCTGTGAATCGATGAGTGAAAGTCGTAGTGGCTCTGTGAGTGGGTGCATGAGTATCTAAGTGGGTCTGTGAGTGAGTTAGTCTTTGAGTGGGTATGTGAGTGGATGCATGAGGGTCAGAGTGGATCTATGACTGGGTGCATCAGTGTCTGAGTGGGTCTGCAAGAGGGTGTGTGAGGGTCTGAGTTGGTCTGTGAGTGGATGCATGAGGGTGTGAGAGGTTCTGTAAGTGGGTGCATGAGTGTCTGATTGGGTCTGTGAATGAGTGCGTGAGTGGGTCTGTGAGTGTGTGTGTGAGGGTCTATGTAGGTGTGTTGGTATTTGAGTGGGCCTCTAAATGTGTGCACGAGTGTCTGAATGGATTTGTGAATGGGTGTGTAAGTGTCTGAGTGGGTCTGTGAGTGGGTACATGAGTGTCCAAGTGGGACTGTGTGTGGGTGCGTAAGGGCCTCCCTGCGTGGGAATGTCCCCCTTGCATACATTATGCCTGGCGTAAGGGGTTAAAAAGTGACGCAATGCATGGATTGCACCACTTTGTAAATATGTCAAAGGAGAATGGTCTTTTTAATGCCACATTAACGCCAGAAAAAATTATGCTGGTGTGGCGCTAAGAGGCACTAGGGCCTTCCAAATCTGGCCCATAGGTGTTTATGCTTTTGAGATGTCTTGCAAAAATAACACAGTCAGATCGACAGCAATCAGCTTTTTGACTTTCTAAACATTTATCCTGACATTAATCAACAACACAAATGTATCTATATTTGTAAATTGTCTCATTACATTTTCTGCAGCAGAAACAAAGCAGAAGTACACTCATAGTCTCATAATTTCCTTTATTTCTCAGGTCCTTGTGGTCCCTGCAATCTTAGCACAGGTCATCATGCCTTCAGACATTCTTCAAGCTCCTTATTATCTGTCACAAAATAGAATCTGAAATAAGATGGCTTCCACAGGTGACTCCTTGCTTCTGCCTAAACAATGGGGTAAATGCTCCCAGAATTACCCATCCACTTTTGCAGCACTTCTAGTGAACCACACTGCAAACATTCCGACATTGCACCTCTGCCTAAATCCAAGATGGCAAAACCCTCCTCCCTTTGTGCAGAACCTGTATGACTACCCCAGGAGTGTGGCAACACCTACTTTGTGGTCACTTCAAACCTGCCCTGTAGGCTCCCCCCCACTGTTGTTAGAGCCTGTCTGATTGGAGTAAAAAAGATGGAGCCTGTGTAATTGCCATCTGAAATCAGCCTATAGCAGGGTAGGCCCCTTTGAAGATAGGTAAGTTATTGGGCTCTATCCAAATGGTCATCATGCTAGAGTAACATAAACACCTCGCCATACCCAAGCAAGCCTTTGTCTCTGCTTTAGGGGCAATTTTTCATAACTCATTCAGGGTTAAGCACTCGGAGTACTGCAGCTATAGGCTTATGCAATATACCTTCAAAGACTTTAGGCAGGGAGTAGGTCATTTTCTAAAAGTGCCTTTTGATTAATAGTTATTAGAAATCTGACTTCACCAGTGAATTGGGCTGTGACTAATTGTTACAGAGTCTAAGAAAGAAATGTACAGGTTTTTCCTAGCCATAGATAGCATTATTGACTGTGATATTGCACCCCAGTACTTTCCTATGGAACATCTAGGTTTGCTACAGTGAAAATAGCGTTTGGGCCTAGTAAGTATAAGGATGTGTGTAACAATACATTTCTACATGTTCTATTTAAAAATACTATACAGCCTGTCTTACGTGCACTAAGACCTTACAGTTGGCTTACTAATATTTAAAAGGAAAGTTTTGACACGTGAGACAGTCTTATTTTGACAGGTCAAATTACAATTTAAATGCTGCTTCAGTCAAGTTACAATGTTCAGGCTAAAGTTATGTAACTTTATTGGAATAAACAATGTGTTCTGCAGTCTACTAGTGGTATTTAACTTACAGGCCTTGTACATACGTTGTACCATGGACTAGCAGCGCATAGAGAAGTTAACTAAGCCAAGTAGGCATATATCAGTTTCATCGTTTTGAAGCGAGGAGCACAGGCACTTTTCCACTGGTTAGCATTTGTAAAGTGTACAGATTTCTTCTTACCTACTTACTTATGCCTATTACCCTTCATGGGGCATATGCCACCAACCAAGACTCTCTAGCAATCTCTGCCCTGGGCTTTTCTTTCAACATGAATCCATGTGTAAACAATCACCTTGGAATCAGCTTCCATACCTCAATGTCAGGTGCTTCTTAGCCTTCCTTTTGTCCTTTTAGGGTTCCAGGTCAGGGCTTACCTAGTGGTGTTTGATGCAAGCTTGCAGAGGGTGTGACCTATCCAGACTCAGCATCTTTTCATGATTTTTTTTTTAGCAGGGAGTTGGAAAGTCTGCTACCTTGGGTGATGGTTACTGATATTGGTTGGCCAGCAGATTTGGAGAATAGTCCTCAGATAGGTATAGATGAAGGTTTGGACTTTGCTAGTGGTGGTCACTGTTGTCCTCCAAGTTTCTACTCCATACAGGATGACCGATTTGACCTTTGTGTTTAAAAGCCTGGTCTTTTGGTTTGCAGCATTAGTTCTATGGAGCTCCTGATCTTTTTTACCTGAATGAAGGCATCAGTTCCTTTTCCAATTCTTGCCTTAATATCAGTGCCTGTGCCACCCAGCTTATCTAGGTGAAGGCTCTTTTAAAATGGTAGCCCCCCACCTTTTTGTCTGGAAAATTATGTGGTTTCAAACTGTAACTGCCCAGGGCTCCAGCTAAACATGTTCCCAGGGCCAGATCTCTTCCCCAAAACTGTATTATGTTTGGCACTTCTGCCACCCTCGTCAGTCTCTAGCAAATGGTACCCCTGGTACCTAGGGTATGGGTATGAAGACGGCCCCCAGAGCAGCAGCACCTATTGTGCCACTCTGAGATGCTCCACACCAGCCTCATGCAGACTACCATTGCAAGTGCACGGCAAGGTGTATTTAAAGTTGCAAACTCGACATGGCACTCACCAAAAGCGCCATGTCTACTAACACTGCATGCACAATAGGTAAGTCACCCCTCTGGCAGGCCTTCCAGCTCTAAGGCAGGGTACACTATAATGCATGTAACGGCACAGATGTGCATGAGCAAATATGCCCCTACTGTGTTTTTGCAAGACCTTAGAACATAGTAAGTGTACAGGGAAACCATAGGAAACACATGCACTGGACACTGGATGAGTTCCCCAGCTACAACTCAGAATAATAAATCTACACTGATGACAGTGTTGGATGTATCATAAAATGTACCTAGAGGGTACCTTAGAGGTGCCTCTTGCAAAACCTAACATCTCTGACATTGGTGCTGACTGGTCTTAGTCAGCTCACCACCACCAGAGAGAAGTCTGGACTCCAAGGATGAAAGCCCCTGCTCTCAGGAGCCAGCACATAAAGCCTTCCTGGGTTGAGGTGTTACAACTCCTCCCCCAGGCAGGCATCCTGCACTAGCAGTCAGCCACAAAGGGGTTATCACCTTTAAAATCTGGCCCATGCCTCTGCTGCAAGCAGCTGATGGCTGCCAAATGGTTTTTCCCCCACTTTGAGTAGAATAACCAACTAGACAACATAGCCAGAGTAGGGGGAGTGGCCCACCTTAGCCTGCACCACCCCTCAGGTGTGGCAGGCAAGGTGACTGCTCCATTTCATGTTCTTTCATCTTGGATGGCAGGGAAAAAGCCAATCAGGGTTAGAGATGTGATCCCTTCCCACAGGAAATGGTCACATAGTGAGTGTAGCCAACCTCAGGCAGGTGGCCCAGTGGCCACTACCAGGTACTCCCCTTAACACTCACTAAATACAGTATTTAGTGGGCATCCCAGACCTGCAGATCAGATTTGACAGACTCAAGAAGACCAGGAACAAAGAAGACCTGAGGCACAAGAGCGGAAATCCTGCTGTAAGAAGAAAAAGGCACCCAACACTGTTTGCTGCTCCTAGGACTCAACAATTGCCGCAGAGGTGATGCCTGTAAACCTGAAGGACTCCAAACACCCACAGATCACCCCTAGTCTTCTGAAAATCACCAAGAACCTCCCTCAGAGTGAAGGTATCACTATCCTGCAACCTCCAAGCATAGAACCTGTGAAGTCCAATTTACTGACTGGCCGTAGACCAATGAACTGGACCTAGTAGCCTGACCAAAAGCCACACAACGGACCCTATGGACAAAACCTCCCAGTGTGCCACGTTTGGTGGCAGTGTGACTTTCAGGGTTTGAGAAGTCCCATTTCTCGGGGTACTGGACTGTCAACGTTGGACACACAGAAGCAAGGTCCACTCCGGACTCTCAAAGGACCAGAAGCAAGCACCAGTTGAGGGACTTCAGGATACCCAAGAAGTACCCCCCAGAGTGGCCCTGCTGACCTTTAATCTGCCCTCCAAGTGACCTTTACCTGGTTCCAAGGACTCCCTAACACCCAACTCTTGGCTGATCTATCTGCACTGCACCCGGCATCCCAGGCCCCTGGAATACCAAACCAGCTGTGCTCTAAGGTTCTCTAACCCCTTGCAACATCTACATTCCAAGGAGATGCACCAGACTTACCTTTAATTCCACCTGTGCAGTGTGTTTCCAAGTGGTCCCCTTCTCAATTGTTCACTGGGTTCAAGACTTCCAGCCTCTGCTCCTGCCTGAACCAGGAACCATCCAAAATTCTCCTGCTAGCCCACAGGACATCTCGACAACCTCAACCTAAAAATAGAAGGTGACACTTGTGAGCGCATTGCCTGATTTTCTATGCATTTATAAAGATTTTCCCATTAATTCCTATGCTGCATAATAATTAACAAAAAACATCTATTTTTTAAACTTTGAAAAATCATAAGAAAATAAGTACTTACCGTGTATTGATATGCTTGGTCTTAAAAAATTTCTAAAAAGCTGAAGTATGTTTGTAAATTGGTTGTGAGTTATTCTTCCTAGTATGTCTCCACATTTATTGATATTGTGAGTATAACAAATACTTAGCACATCTCCAAGATAAGCCTAACTGCTCACCTACACTATCACATAAGAAGAGCATTAGGTGGTTTGCTTTTTACCTCTTGATGCCAAGGTGGGGTTGCTTGGACTCTCTACACAGTGTACATCATTTCTGTACACTGTATAGAGATCCAGCACCCTACAAAGGCCTCTACCTCTTCCTGTGCATTGTCTGCAAGAGTGACTGCATTTGTGCTGGCCATGTTTGCCTTCAGGATGTTACTTTTTCCCTTCTGAATACTGAGGCCAAGTTGTGTTGATTTGGCCACCACATTGTCTGTTTTCTCTTGCATCTGTAAATGGGTATGTGAGAGTAGGGCCAGATTGTCTCCAAAGTCCAGGTAGTCGAGCTGCTTCCAATGTGTCCACTGGATCCCATTTATTCTTCTTGCTGGGAATGTCTTCATGATCCAATCTATGGCTAGCAGGAAGAAAAAAGGTGAGAGCAAACAAACCTGGCAGAATCTGGTCCTCACTTTGAAGGCTTCTGTGAATTGTCCTAGGAGGACTATCTTGCAGGTCATTCCCCAGGAAGAGTTCCTGATGATTCTTTTGAGTTTATCTGGTACACCGGAGTGGTGATGGAGTGTCCAAAGCGTCTCTCTGTCCACGCTGTTGAAGGCCTTCTGATAGTCAATGAAGTTAACATAAGGAGGGGCATTCTGTTCCATCAACTGTTATATGATGATTCATAGTGTTGCAATCTGGTCTGTGCTGAATCTCTCTTTGTGGAAGTCAGCATTCAGGTCTTGCAACAGAGCATTGATTTCTTCCTTCATTCTGCTCAAGATGACTCTGTTGAACACTTTGCCTTGGTTTGATAGAACAGTTATCCCTCTGTAGCTTATGCAGTTACTCATGTCACATTTCTTGGGGCTCTTGACGAGATATCCCTCCTTCCAGTCTAATGGCAGACTAAACTTGAGGTAGAATATGTATGCTGATGTTTCAATGTCTGCTTCAGTGCCTCTGTGGGAATGTTGAAGGGTCCTTCTGCCTTCCCATTTATCAGATGCTTGATGGCTTATTCAATCAGCAAGTCCTTGCCAGCTAGCTGTATGGCAGGTGGAGACTGCAGCACAGGTTAGTTCAGAAGTTCTTCAAAGTACTCCACTCATCTTCTTTGCCGGCCTTAGTTACCCATCATTGTCTTTCTGGCTTTGTCTTTAACAGGTCTTTCTGGATTGCTGTATCTGCCGGATAGTCTCCTTATTATGTCATAGAGTTATTTTCAGGTTTTCATGACTTGCTGCTTCCTAAACATCTAAGGCAAGACCCTTGATGAATATTTGGTTGTCTGGTCTTAAGCTTCTCTTTGCTTATTTGTTAGTTTTGTGGTTTTCACTTTGAGGTTTCACTTTTTCTGTTCTTCTTCAGCTGGTGTTGACTGCTGCTTTATTTTCCTTTGTCTCCTGGTTTTTGCAGAGACAGCTGGTAGAGTTACACTCTTTATGCTAGTGTTTCTTGGGAGCCAGTACCTTCTGGCAGGTTGATGCCATTGTGTCGTTCATCTTCTCCTACTTTCTTTCCACTGGGACACTGCTGTCCTCTAGTTCTTGCAGGACTTGAAACTTGCTCGGGTCCTGCAATACTCGGAGTAATCTTCAGTTCATTCTGTTTATCTTTGAGGAGGTTGATTTTATATTGCTGGCATTGGTTTGTCCTGTCGCGTTGGTTCTCATTATCCTAATGAGGCTACTGGATTTGGGCAGCAGAATTGCATAGATTTTGGGGTACTAAGTACAATTCCACACATTCTGAACAGCAGTGAGAATTTTCTCAGTGGGAGCAAAGTGTTGTTCAGCTGTAGAGTAAAGATGTGATTTGTATGCAATCAGGACGGTCTTATCCTCATTGAATGTTAATTAGGTAAAACCAATGGCACCAGCAATTACTCTGATGACCAGGTCATTTTTTGTTGTCCCTTGTATGTAGGTGTTTTGCTTCAAGCATGTCTTGTTGTAATGCTCTGAGAATGCGTGTGTGTTCGACTGTCCAGTATTTACTGATAAAGTCAGGACGTATTAAGTCATATAATGACTGGAGTGCATGTTCTGCCAAAATTTAAGCAGTCCAATAAAGACTGGAACTTTTTTATTGTGTTTCGAGGTTTTAATTGTACGCACTTTTCTAAAAATTGGGGTGCAAGGCTCTTGCCTTCATACGACAGTTCGTATCCCAAAAACAGGACACTAAAGAAGGCTATTTAAAAAAAAAATAATAATTGTAGGCAAGTTCAGCAAATCCTACAACAATGCGGGCCACCCCTCTTATATGTTGCATGAGGTGTCGTCCGTAAGTTAGAAAACATCCACGTGTCACAATGCCTAAGGGTCAGTGTTGTGTAAAATAGACATAACACAAGCAGAGAAGAGTCTAAAGCGCTGAAACTTGTTAAGTCCCTACTTTCAGGTGCTATGTTTTGGCAGAAGAACCTGTTGGAGATATATTGTTCATAAGTGCTGTGTGCATTTTGTATAGCAAACGTGCATGTATGATTTATTAAATATCTGTAGTCTAAGACTATATGAATGGTCGGGTTTAGTAACAGGAAACAATGGATTGTTCATTGATGAAACACAGGGTTCAATTACGTCCTGGTATTCTAATTGTTTCCCTCATTGGTGCTTTAGCTTCATGTTTTATTGGGCATTGGGGTTGAGGTTGGGTTTTGATTGGAATTACATGATGGGGGAATCTTTATCCCACCATACGTGGGTGTGATATAGTGCCTGCGCCACTGCTCAATCAATGGCATGTATTTCCACAAGCTTTCTGGGAAAAATGGGCGAGAAGGATTTTTCAATAACCTCTTTCCATATAGGAGATCACAGACAAATTCTGGTGGCCGTCCTTTTTGGCCAGTAAAATATCATAAATGGTGACAACGCGGTCCCAAAAGACAGTGTCTATTGTGTGTTCGATGTTTCCCTCTAACTGTATAGTTACTTTATACAGCCTGTTGGGTGTGGAGACACGCATAACTGCAGTCTCAACTTGTAATAAGTCATCTTTTGCTTTCACCTCTGAATGCTCTTGAAGATCCAGGCAAACTAGTGTAACCTCTCCTGCTCTGTCTAGCAGTGCCAGTGCCCACTTCCTGTTCTTCAGTAATGCCCTCTTCCTGAGTGGCATGTCGTGTTGCAACTGCTGCCACTTTTTTCTTTTTTAAAGTGGGGTTTTTGCTGGGGAAGTTTCTCTTCTTTCTTAACAGATACTTCAGATGCCTTAATGAGTCCTTTATCGGTTTCACGTACTCTGTTTGCTGCTCTGACTGCCCACCTCTCTAACTGCATTTTTCCTGTGAGTCCTGAAAGGAACAAGATTGGCGTGCATATTGATATCTGTTAGGCGTTTTTATATTATTCCTATTTCTAAGATTATGGCCCTCATTACGAACTCGGCGGGAAAACCTGCCGAGTTCGGCGCTGACATTCAGCAGAAGACCATCAGCGCGCAGAACCCCCCGACGGCCACACGAAGAATATTCAGCTGGGCTGGCGGGCGGAAACAGTGTTTCTGCCAGCCGGCCCAGCTGAATGCAGGGCCTGAACATTGACGCTGGCTCCAAATGGAGCCAGCAGCACCCGTCGCCCATTTCACTGCCCGTAAACAGGGCAGTGAAATGCGCGACGGGCTGTGCATGAGGGGCTCCTGTACTGCCCATGTCAAGTGCATGGGCAGTACAGGGGCCCCCAGGGGGGCCCGAGTCACCCATTCCGCAAGCCTTTTCCTGGTGGTGTAAACCGCCATGGAAAGGCTGGTGTAACCTGACTCATTATCCGGCAGGCAGCATTGTTTGCAACGCTGCCCTGTCAGATATGAAACTCCGCCAGGCCGCCTGGTGGCAGAAGCCTGGCAGTGGCGGAGTTTCAAAAGTAGCGGTTCTGCCATGTTTATTATATGGTGGTCTAGACCGCCATGCTAGTGAGGGCCTATATCTATTTTGAGGATTCTCCCTTTTCTTTTTAAGGTGTTTGTTGTTTTTTATCCCAGTGCTTTTTAGAACCTTCAGGTGCTTGCTTAGTAGAATCTTTATTAGATCTTCATTAGAACTACCTTGTATTTGTAAATTCTTGATCCTGTACAGGAACATCCTGGAGACGCATGTGCACTGCTAGTGCAACTGCTTCCCCTTTAAGGTTATTTAATATAATTGAAGACACAGTGGCAAAATTGCCTATCAATTGCATCCCGAAATCCAGAGCTGGGGCAGCCCCGTATTCATCTTGAATTTGTTTTAACACCTCCGTAAGATTGACAAGTGTTGGCGTACAGTGTGCGATAGTATAGAGCATGGCAAATACCATGCCCCATGTGTTGCAGTTATCTACAGTGGGAACCATCCCAAATGGCAAACACATAGTGATGATTCTATGTTTATCCTGAGAACCTGTATGGGGAAAAGACGGAATTTCCTCCCGTTTGGTACTTATGATCGAATGGACAGTTGCAGGGTCAATGCCTGGCATAACTGCATGTAGTTGCAGTGGAACATCATGTGCTGGGTTAGTATTTAATGTTTGCATTACAAACTGTACTAATAGTCTGTATATTTTGGTGAATTCTGTATTCAAGCAATATACCTCAGTAACCACTAAGGTTGCTGCATCAGGGTGCGGTGTATAAGTGGCCAATAAAGGCCAGGTCGGGCCATCATTGGTCAGGGGACCTAACCTAACTTTTAATATTGTATGTGATAGGGCGCCATCAAGCCAATTATTATGATCTTGACAAGATAAAGGCATTTCTAAATCTGCATAAGCTCTATATTGTGCAGGTATGTTTGCAGGTGTGTAGTGATTAAATGTATTTGTGTTCTCATCAACTGCTATAAAGGTAACCCAAGAATAAAATGTATCTTTCTGTAGGCTGGCTGAGCCTCAACAATAAATGTCACTTGACTCCCCTGGGCCTTTAGGTAATTTGCCAATAAGTGTGTAGTAAGGGGCGGTTGCATATTTACTGCAATTGCTAGCTGTTGCAGATTTGCCATGTTCATTGTAAAAGTGTTTGTTCAGAGATAAGGACACCAAGTGGGGATTGACCCTTTTAAGGTTCAAGCTTGAACAACCTACAGTGTTAGATATGTAGTACCTACTTAGCTGAGGAGGAAATCCTCAATACCACAGACGTCTCTGTATATAGTACCAAGGTGTCTTTTAGCCTTTAGTGAGACTGAGATACTTAGGAGGATCCAAAAATTAGTGCCTGATCAAACGCTGGCAGCTCCATGGCATGTAGGTTCTCATTATCCTAATGAGGCTACTGGATTCGGGTCACAGAATTGCATAGATTGTAGGGTACTACGTACAATTCCACAAAACATGGCACCGGTTGGCCTAATCCAGGTTTACCTGCTTACTAGGAGCACCTCATCTCTACCCAAGAGCAGGGATGATTGTGGCAACCAGGAACATGACAAGAAAGTCTCCTCATGGGAATCTTGATCAATCAGATCTCATCCATTTATCACAGTTGCATTAGTCTCACACAGGCAAAGGCAAACAGAGGCAGAAGATAATTCAATAGGGATTTATTGAAGTAACTTCATCAGGTAGAATGGCATGTATTGTCACGGTTTCGGGCGGGTCTGATCAGGACTTTGGTTGGGACACCCATTGAGGTCACCGAATGTCCTAAAGAGGTAGTATACTGGGGCAGAGGAGCAGCTAAAGGCATACACGGAAAGGACAGCTATGAACAGGCACAGGAAAGTAAAAGTAGAGCAACACTTGTGTGAACAAACAAGTAACAGGTTACTAGTGGACAAACACACTGGGGTTGTACACAGAGTAAGGCGCAGAACCTCCCACAGTGACAGGGAATCTCAATGCCTCTGTGCAGTTTGCTCTTACAGATAGTCACCCTGCCAGCCCCATAGAAAGGAGGCAGCAGAAGTGATTCTGTCTCTGGACCCTAGAGCACAGACAAGGAAAGTACTTACATACACAAGACACGCTCTTGAGGGTCCAGCTGGAAACACAGTGGCGATTCCTGAGAAAACAGCAATAGCACACTGTCACTGTTAGGCACGAAATACAACGTATAACACTGGACAAGGATGGGGGCTGGAATTGCCTCCTGGAAACCAGGAGCCAACCCCAGTACATAGGAGGACAGGTATACACTGGTGAAGACTGATAGAACACTTACCAGACACAAAGAACCAAGAAGAAACAGAAACAGAAGGGAACAACAAAGAGGCAGAGGCAAGAACTAGGAACAGGCTCAGGCTGAAGCAAAGGCGGGACTAGGACTTGAAAACAGGGCGCAAACTTCTGGCTGGGACAAACAGAGACAGGACTGGGAAACTGAGAACAGGCTCTGGCTGGAACAGGCAAGGACAGGACTGGAATACAGGGAGTAGGAAAAGAGCAGTAAACAGGACTGGGAAACAGAGAGCAGGTTCAGACTGAAACAAGGCAGGAGCAGGGCAGAGAAACAGGGAGCAGGCTCTGGAAGAAACAAACAGGTACAAGGCTAAGAAGTAGGGAGCAGACTCTGGCTGGAACAATCAGGAGCAGGGCAGAGAAACAGGAAACAGGATCAAGCTGGAACAGAACAGGAACAGGAACAAAACTGGAACACCATCTGACAAAGGGTCTGTAACACAAAGGAATCGAAGTCCGATGCACGACAGGGAGCTTAAGGAAATGGCTGCTTATAAGCAGTTCCAAGCTGGGCTGCACAGGAGAGGTTTCAGGTGTGTGTAGTTTCGGACACTTGCAAGTCCTGGAGGAGAGGATCCAGTGAAAAGGAGCAACTGGACTTCTCCCATTGAAAACAATGGGAAACAGAATCCGGGTTTTCCTGACTACCAAGCTGTGCATTATGGGATTTGCAGTTCCAAGAAGCAAATGTAGTATTATACAAGTGTACCATAGAGAAAAGAGAAACACACAGGGGTCAGCAAGGGACTCTAGATAGGTGTTCAAGGTGATTCCCAGGCTTCTGACAGTCCCCTTACAGCGCCCCCTGGAAATGGGACAACTGAGTCGTAACAGTATACCCCTTCCCACCAGTCTGCTCAAGAAGAGAAGGCGATCCTTTGGCTGAAAAAAGTTGAAGAGGAACAGCCACAGCAAGAAAATCCAACACCAACCTTGGTGGATAAGTTTACAGTCCTGCCATAGGTGAAACTTCCAATGAGCAAAGCATGTATTAATACCCATATGGGCTCCGATGTCTTTCCTCTCTATTGTTCGATTGATATGGGAGGAGTGCATAGAGTTGGTTTCTGGTGAAGTAGATTCAGGAGCAAGGAGATCTGGAATGGCATTACGGGCAGTTATCTTTATGACATTAGTTTCCTGTTCAATACTTTCCTCTTTGGAGGAGCTGATTGGTGTATTAGTAACTGTCAGGTCTGTAACACCTTCTGACAAGCAGGATTTGTCTGTTTCTGCAGCAGTATTTGCATCGATTGTGGTCTGAGGCTTGCAAAGCATAGAGACTTGGGAGACATGGGTAACAGTGTTCTCAAGATAAACATGAAAAAGTCAGAATTTTCTTTCATCTTGGATGACTTCGGAGTATCAAATTCAGGAGGAACAAGAGTTTTCATGTCTTTAGAAACTGGATTAACATCTGAAAATGTAGAAGTTCCACAAACTAATTCTTTCGGGTGATCTTCAGACAAGACTGGGATTTCTTCATTGCAAGTGCTCTGTGGCGTGTTCGTGGTATCAGAAATGGTTTCTTTGCTAGGTGTTTCTACTACAGGTAGTTGATCTTCAACTCTGTTAACATTGAAAGGTTGTTCTTTGGAAAGAAATAGAACTGGAGTCTCTTCAGAAATCACCTTTACACTGTTACCTAAATTTTCAGCTCTAGCCTTTGAATTGATGATGGTTTCTTGCAATAAAACACTAAGAACAGTACTTATCATCAGATCTTCGAATACAAGATTCAAATTCAAGTCTTTAGTTTTAGTGGGACATATTATATCTTTCAGTACTTGAGCTTCGGTTTCAGATTGCTGGTTTTCAGGAGTCTTTAATTTCAGAGACACAGCAGGTGGCATTGGTGTGGCTGATTTTACATCAAAATCAGATACCGGTAGATCAGAGATCTGTTCTTCACTAACCGTTGAACTGGAAACAGGAAACGCAGTGGCAGGGAACAGCAACTCAGAATCAGTGGTTGAGGCTGCAACTGTGTCCTGTTCTAGGAGAAGGCTCTCATTTCTTATGGCAGGCTGTTCAGTTTCAGATTGCTGGCTTTCTTCCTTGTCTGAAATCTCCACGGTTTGCTTTGACACAGAAGAGATTTTTAAACTTTCTGAGAAGTCCATTACATTCTTAGTAATTGCGGGTATTTCTTCACGGTCAGAAAAATCCATTAATTCACTTGAAACAGAAACTGTCTCTTCATTATCTGAAAATTCTATGATATTGTTTGAAAGGGCAGGAGTATCCCCACAATCTGAAAATTCTGGTGTGTGCGCCATTTGAACAGCACTATCTGCAGGTTTGTTCACGGCAAGGCAGGAACCACTGTCATCACTAGATTCAGATTCTTCAACACTGTTGCACAACTTGCCATTAATCTCCAGAAAAGTCATATCTTGGTTTCTTAAGGTGCAGCTATTGTAGTCTGTATCAGAACTCTCTTCTTCCTTTGGCTTTATTTGTTCTGATAGAGGGGCTGAGACACTTCCTTCTGAAGACTCTGATCCATCCTTTGAATCAAGAGGTGTCAAATCTCTCAGAGATGTCAGAGATTCAGTCAACTGTACAGGAATTTTCACTGGAGAACTACAGGCTGAGAGAGAGTCTGAGGAAGAGGCTGATATATTTATAACTGGAGCTGTCTTTTGACTGTCATAAATAGAAGGGACAATCTGCTCGATAGAAGTCTTTGGAGAGGCACACAAAGTAGCATACTGTTCTTTAAGCCAAAGCTGGTGATCATTTTCTTTTTTCAGGTTTTCAAATTGCCTTGCAGTAGTTTCCATCAGCTGCTCTGTTACTTCTTCTACCTTACAGATAAACAGAATGTCTGGTTCTGCCAACAGTGAAATATGCATTGATGAAAAGAGCCCATGTGCAAGATTTCTTGTGTATGTTACAAAATATTCATCATAGAAGTCTGATATCTGCCTTTTAATCTGCCAAAACTGCTCTTTTAGTGTGTGTATGTCCATATTGTTATCAAACCCACTCAGAATAGAAAAGGGTTTAGCAGAGCTTTTAGGGATTGAGACTGGTATATTATCATCCAGTTTGGGAAGAGCACAAGCTTTTTGAATTGAACTAAGGAATCCCACAGTCTTTACTGATCCCTTTGATACAGGTTCTATCCTGCTCACTTGAAAGCACTGAGGGACTGGTAGATCTTTACACGAGTCAGCACAACACTTAGGAATTGAGACTGATGTACTTTCATCCAATTTGGGAGGAGCACAAGCCATTTGAGTTGAACTAAGGAATCCCACAGTTTTTACTGATCCCTTAGATACAGGGTCTAGCCTGCTGACTTGAAAACTCTGAGGGACTGATAGGTCTTTATAAGAGTCAGCACTGCACTTTGAATTCTGAGAAACTGGCCTAGATGGGCTGAAGCACTCAACAGAAAACAAGGGAATCGGTAGTGTGGCTTCTTGAACAGTGTCGGGGTTCTTTGTTTTGGCAGAGTGCTGGAAGTGAATCTGGGATGCACTAGCATGAGGCAAGGAATTAACCAGGTTTTCTTGAGAGTAAATGTCTTGTGCAGAAGTAGCAAAAGCACTTTCACCATTAGGAACATTCTCCCCTGTTTGAGGTAATAGAACCTCCAAAAACTCATTATTACTTTGTAATTCTTCTACAGACAGGGATTGGGGGTCATAATCACATATATTATAATAGCTGAACATTGAGGAATCAGCAAGCCACGCAATGTAGTACTGCATTTGCAATCTTTGATTTTCTTTAACAAGTCTATCCTTTAAACTAAAGCCTTTTTTAGAGGTCTTCTGAGAAAGTCTAGGTTTAGAAAGGGGTGTCTTAACATGATAGGAAAGCATTTTAGGTTTGTGTGTGCCTTTACTGCCAGGAGAGCTTGAAATGTTTGGTTCGTGCATTCTGTCACGGTTTCGGGCGGGTCTGATCAGGACTTTGGTTGGGACACCCCTTGAGGTCACCGAATGTCCTAAAGAGGTAGTATACTGGGGCAGAGGAGCAGCTAAAGGCATACACGGAAAGGACAGCTATGAACAGGCACAGGAAAGTAAAAGTAGAGCAACCCTTGTGTGAACAAACAAGTAACAGATTACTAGTGGACAAACACACTGGGGTTGTACACAGAGTAAGGCGCAGAACCTCCCACAGTGACAGGGAATCTCAATGCCTCTGTGCAGTTTGCTCTTACAGATAGTCACCCTGCCAGCCCCATAGAAAGGAGGCAGCAGAAGTGATTCTGTCTCTGGACCCTAGAGCACAGACAGGGAAAGTACTTACATACACAAGACACGCTCTTGAGGGTCCAGCTGGAAACACAGTGGCGATTCCTGAGAAAACAGCAATAGCACACTTTCTCTGTTAGGCACGAAATACAACGTATAACACTGGACAAGGATGGGGGCTGGAATTGCCTCCTGGAAACCAGGAGCCAACCCCAGTACATAGGAGGACACGTATACACTGGTGAAGACTGATAGAACACTTACCAGACACAAAGAACCAAGAAGAAACAGAAACAGAAGGGAACAACAAAGAGGCAGAGGCAAGAACTAGGAACAGGCTCAGGCTGAAGCAAAGGCGGGACTAGGACTTGAAAACAGGGCGCAAACTTCTGGCTGGGACAAACAGAGACAGGACTGGGAAACTGAGAACAGGCTCTGGCTGGAACAGGCAAGGACAGGACTGGAATACAGGGAGTAGGAAAAGAGCAGTAAACAGGACTGGGAAACAGAGAGCAGGTTCAGACTGAAACAAGGCAGGAGCAGGGCAGAGAAACAGGGAGCAGGCTCTGGAAGAAACAAACAGGTACAAGGCTAAGAAGTAGGGAGCAGACTCTGGCTGGAACAATCAGGAGCAGGGCAGAGAAACAGGAAACAGGATCAAGCTGGAACAGAACAGGAACAGGAACAAAACTGGAACACCATCTGACAAAGGGTCTGTAACACAAAGGAATCGAAGTCCGATGCACGACAGGGAGCTTAAGGAAATGGCTGCTTATAAGCAGTTCCAAGCTGGGCTGCACAGGAGAGGTTTCAGGTGTGTGTAGTTTCGGACACTTGCAAGTCCTGGAGGAGAGGATCCAGTGAAAAGGAGCAACTGGACTTCTCCCATTGAAAACAATGGGAAACAGAATCCGGGTTTTCCTGACTACCAAGCTGTGCATTATGGGATTTGCAGTTCCAAGAAGCAAATGTAGTATTATACAAGTGTACCATAGAGAAAAGAGAAACACACAGGGGTCAGCAAGGGACTCTAGATAGGTGTTCAAGGTGATTCCCAGGCTTCTGACAGTCCCCTTACAGCGCCCCCTGGAAATGGGACGACCGAGTCGTAACATGTATTGCAATAACTAGGATGATAAAACACAATAAAAATAAAATTGTAACAGGGAGAATGAAATAGAAAAACAGTCCACCATGCTGTCACTAGGAGTGATATATAGTTCTCCTACCTAAGCTATGTTAGAGTACAGCATAATAAGCCTTAATTTACCCTTCTAGATAGACACCGTCCCCATGTAGGCCAAGGGTTCAGCAGTCCAAGCAAACAGCTGTAACGAGGCAATCAGCAATCAGCATGTAGTTATGGTCATCTGACTGGAATCTCCCTCTAACGTGTATGGAACAACAGAGTGTTTTTATAATTAAACAGTTGACATTCTGAGAAAGGATCCCCATGTAAGAATATGTGTATTTCTGTGAATGTTGGAGACAGAGCGTACCACTTTTGCCGGCAGCCCTATCTGACTGCAGCCTTGAGGAAAGCACAAAGTGAAATGAATGTCCTGCTGAGAATGTATTGCTTTCTTAAGCGAAAGAATAATCAAGTAGAGAAAAATAAAACAACACCACAAATGTAGCTGTTGCTAGAAAATATTGCATGCTGAACAAAAATGGAACTGGGCTAAAGTGCACAATGGCAGGCCTAACTTGCTAGAATAAAGTGTCTAATATTTGGCTAAAATCGTTACACAACAGTCTGTTCAATCCATGTTTTCTTTAACTTTAGCCTGGCCACGACCAGGTGATACTCTGATGCAATTTATGCTCCTCTCATCAATCTCACATCCTCCAGTAAAGACAAAACCCAACTATAACGTCCCTGTAACCTTTGTTTTTTTCAGTGAATTTCTATGTTTTTTAAATTCTATTTCCTAACTATAATGCTCCTGTAACATTTGTTTTTTTCAATGACTTTCCATTATTTTTTTAACTTAAAGTAATTTTAATTACTATATGCTAATCCAACCCCTGCCACACATAGACTTTGGCCGTGTGTAACCTGGGTTGGCCACAGGGCCTAGCTACTACGACCACCCAAACCCTCGTCATGCATGACTTTTGACTGTGTGCAGTGGGTGTTGGCTGCATGGCCGGTCTCTCTGGGTCTGAGAATAGGTATGAGAGGGTGTCTCTGTAAGTGACAGCATCTGTTGAGTGTGAGAGTGGGTAATGGAGGGTCTATGTTGGCAATAGAGAGGGAGTGAGAACGTCTGTCTGGGTGTGAGAGTAGGTGAAAGAGAGTTTCAAGGTGTGGGAGTCTCTCTGTGAGTGGGTGTGTGAGTGCCAGTGAAGGTCTGTGAATAGATGAGTGAAAGTCGTAGTGGCTCTGTGAGTGGGTGCATGAGTATCTAAGTGGGTCAGTGAGTGAGTTAGTCTTTGAGTGGGTATGTGAGTGGATGCATGAGGGTCAGAGTGGATCTGTGACTGGTGCATCAGTGTCTGAGTGGGTCTTCAAGAGGGTGTGTGAGGGTCTGAGCTGGTCTGTGAGTGGATGCATGAGAGTGTGAGTGGTTCTGTGAGTGGGTGCATGAGTGTCTGATTGGGTCTGTGAATGAGTGCGTGAGTGGGTCTGTGAGTGTGCGTGTGAGGGTCTAAGTGGGTGTGTCGGTATTTGAGTGGGCCTCTAAATGTGTGCACGAGTGTCTGAATGGATTTGTGAATGGGTGCGTAAGTGTCTGAGTGGGTCTGTGAGTGGGTACATGAGTGTCCAAGTGGGACTGTGTGTGGGTGCATAAGGGTCTGAGTGGGCATGTGAGTGCATGCACAAGTATCTGAGTGGGTTTGGGAGTGGGTGTGGGAGTGTCTCAGTGGGTGTGTGAGGGTCAGAGTGGGTCTGTGAGTGGGTATGTCAGGATCTGAGAGGGTCTGTGAGAGGGTGCGTGAGGTCTGAGTGGATCTGTGACTGGGTGCATCAGTGTCTGAGTTGGTCTGCAAGTAGGTTTGTGAGGGTCTGAGTGGGTCTGTGAGTGAATGCATGAGGGTGTGAGTGGTACTCTGAGTGGGTGCATGAGTGTCTGATTGGGTCTGTGAATGAGTGCGCAAGTAGGTCTGTGAGTGTGTGTGTGAGGGTCTAAGTGGGTGTCAGTATTTGAGTGGGTCTCTAAATGTGTGCATGAGTGTCTGAATGGATTTGTGAATGGGTGCTTAAGTGTCTGAGTGAGTCTATGAGTGGGTATCTGAGTGTCCAAGTTTGTCTGTGTGTGGGTGTGTAAGGGTCTGAGTGGGCATGTGAGTGCATGCATGAGTAGCTGAGTGTGTTTGTGAGTGGGTGAGGGAGTGTCTCAGTGAATGTGTGAGGGTCAGAGTGGGTCTGTGAGTGGGTTTGTCAGTGTCTGAGAGGGTGTGTGAGTGGGTGCGTGAGGGTCAAAGTGGGTCTGTGAGTGGGTGCATCAGTGTCTGAGTGGTACTGAGTGGGCGCATAAGGACCTCAGTGAGTCTGTGAGTGAGTGTGTAGGTTTCTGAGAGGGTGTCAGTGTGTGCATGATGTTTCATGTGGGTCTGTGAGTGGGTGTGAGAGTGTCTGAGTGAGTCCATGAGTGGGTGAGTGTTTGAGTGTCTGAGTGGGTGTGTGAGGGTCTGAATGGGTCAGTGAGTGGATGTGTAAGTGTCTGAGTGGGTCACTGAGTGGGAGGGTGTATGAATGTCTGAGTTGGGATATGAGTGGATGGGTGCATGAGTGTCTGAGTGGGTGTATGAGTGGGTGTGTGAGGGTATGAGTGGGTCTGTGAGTGGGTGCATCAGTGTCTGAGTGGGTCTGTGATTGGGTGTATGGGGGTCTGAGTGGGACTGAGAGTGGGTGTGTAAGTGTCTGAGTGCATCTGTGAGTGGGTGCATTAGTGTTTAAATGGGTCAGTGAGTGGATGCCTGAGTGTCTGAGTGGGTCTGAACGTGGGTGTATAACTCTCTGAGTGGGTCTGTGAGTGGGTGCATGAATGTCTGAGTGCTTCTATGAGTGATCGATTTAGTGTATGAATGAATCTGTGAACTTTTTAAAAATGTTTTGTCATTTTTTGTGAAGTCGTCTCAACGTTACACACAGGGCTCTGTTGAGCATTGCAACATGTTTGTGAACATCACACATCATGAAAAAATATTATTAAGGTCATAATTTGACCCTCAAAGACCCCGATGTCACAGTCTTGGGATGAGGGTACCTGCACCCTGACCCCTTTGTCAACTTTATATTTTATTTTTCAGCTCCTGGACTGTGTCCCATTAACTTAAATGGTGGCAGCAACTTTCTGGTCAGGTTGCGGCCAGCCAATCACAGCATTTGTTTTGGTGCACCCAATGACCAATTTACTGTGATCACTGCAACAACATCGCAATGGATCTGCGGCCCTAGATATACAAATATATTTGCCCTTTAATATCTCTAAAACTACTTAACAGGTTTACACCAAATATCTAAAAGCATAATCTGCATACTGAAATTTACCATTCTGGCAAATTTGGTGTAATTACGTCCAGCAGTTTGGGCTGTAGTCGTATTCAAAACTCCTATGGGAATTAACATTGGAAGCAGATTTTTTTAAATTTTCTTTGGCTCCCACTTAATGGATTACTCCAAAGCTTCCCATGTGCAACAAGAATCACGGCACAATTTTTTTTGAAAAATTTCTTGAAGATTTGTCAAACGGTGACAAAGAGATAGGCAAGTCAACAAAATGGAAACATGGTCCTAACTATAGGTACCTATTGGTGACCTCCAAATATTTATATGCATATATATATATATATATATATATATATATATATATATATATATATATATATAAAGGCAATTTTTTACCCAAACGTGTGTGTTGCAATAAATAAATAAATTGAATGTTATGGTATCCGCCGAGTGCTCCGCTTCCTTGTGGGAGTTTGCTTTGAGATGTATACATATATGATCAAGGACAGTCCATGGGCGAAATGCATCATGGTGGAATAGCAATATATATTGGTGTGATCATGGCCAGTCTGTGTGCAAAATGTGTGGAATAGCAGGTATTAATTGAATGGTGGTGAAGAAAAAACTGGTCTACACCTGGTTCTTTGTTTGTGAGCAAAAAGGCATGATTATATGTATGTTCACCTAAAAAACTAAAGATTACAGGGACGTTATAGTTCGGGTCACATACTAAATGTACAAAACCATTGAAATTCACCTGTTATAGTTAGAGTTATCTCAAGTGTAGGAAGTTGGCTCTGTATGTACTATTTCAAAGTAAGGAATAGTATGCACAGAGTCCAAGGGTTCCCCTTAGAGGTAAGATAGTGGCAAAAAGAGATAATACTAATGCTCTATTTTGTGGAAGTGTGGCCGAGCAGCAGGCTTATCAAAGGAGTAGTGTTAAGCATTTGTTGTACATACAGACAGGCAATAAATGAGGAACACACACTCAGAGACAAATCCAGCCAATAGGTTTTGTTATAGAAAAATATATTTTCTTAGTTTATTTTAAGAACCACAGGTTCAAATTCTACATGTAATATCTCATTTGAAAGGTATTGCAGGTAAGTACTTTAGGAACTTTGAATCATTACATTAGCATGTATACTTTTTACATAAAACACAATAAGCTGTTTTAAAAGTGGACACAGTGCAATTTTCACAGTTCCTGGGGGAGGTAAGTTTTTGTTAGTTTTGTCAGGTAAGTAAATCACTTACAAGTCTCAGGTTTGGGTCCAAGGTAGCCCACCGTTGGGGGTTCAGAGCAACCCCAAAGTTACCACACAAGCAGCTCAGGGCCGGTCAGGTGCAGAGGTCAAAGAGGTGCCCAAAACGCATAGGCTTCAATGGAGAGAAGGGGGTGCCCCGGTTCCGGTCTGCCAGCAGGTAAGTACCCGCGTCTTCAGAGGGCAGACCAGGGGGGTTTTGTAGGGCACCGGGGGGGACACAAGTCAGCACAAAAAGTGCACCCTCAGCAGCGCGGGGGCGGCCGGGTGCAGTGTGCAAACACGCGTCAGGTTTTCAATGGTTTTAAATGAGAGACCAAGGGATCTCTTCAGCGGTGCAGGCAGGCAAGGGGGGGGGCTCCTCGGGGTAGCCACCACCTGGGCAAGGGAGAGGGCCTCCTGGGGGTCACTCCTGCACAGGAGTTCCGTTCCTTTAGGTGCTGGGGGCTGCGGGTGCAGGGTCTTTTCCAGCCGTCGGGAAATGGAGTTCAGGCAGTCGCGGTCAGGGGGAGCCTTGGGATTCCCTCTGCAGGCGTCGCTGTGGGTGCTCAGGGGGGACAACTTTGGTTACTCACGGTCTCGGAGTCGCCGGAGGGTCCTCCCTGAGGTGTTGGTTCTCCACCAGTCGAGTCGGGGTCTCCGGGTGCAGTGTTGCAAGTCTCACGCTTCTTGCGGGGAGTTGCAGGGGTCTTTAAGTCTGCTCCTTGAAACAAAGTTGCAGTTCTTTTGGAGCAGTGCCGCTGTCCTCTGGAGCTTCTTGTCTTTCTTGAAGCAGGGCAGTCATCAGAGGTTTCAGAGGTCGCTGGTCCCTTGGAAAGCGTCGCTGGAGCAGGGTTCTTTGGAAGGCAGGAGACAGGCCGGTAGGACTGGGGCCAAAGCAGTTGGTGTCTTCTGGTCTTCCTCTGCAGGGGTTTTTCAGCTCGGCAGTCTTCGTCTTCTTGTAGTTTCAGGAATCTAAATTCTTAGGTTCAGGGGAGCCCTTAAATACTAAATTTAAGGGCATGTTTAGGTCTGGGGGGTTAGTAGCCAATGGCTACTAGCCCTGAGGGTGGGTACACCCTCTTTGTGCCTCCTCCCAAGGGGAGGGGGTCACATCCCTAATCCTATTGGGGAATCCTCTATCTGCAAGATGGAGAATTTCTAAAAGTTAGAGTCACTTCAGCTCAGGACACCTTAGGGGCTGTCCTGACTGGCCAGTGACTCCTCCTTGTTTTTCTCATTATTTTCTCCGGCCTTGCCGCCAAAAGTGGGGGCCATGGCCGGAGGGGGCGGGCAACTCCACTAGCTGGAGTGTCCTGCGGTGCTGGCACAAAGGGGTGAGCCTTTGAGGCTCACCGCCAGGTGTGACAGCTCCTGCCTGGGGGAGGTGTTAGCATCTCCACCCAGTGCAGGCTTTGTTACTGGCCTCAGAGTGACAAAGGCACTCTCCCCATGGGGCCAGCAACATGTCTCGGTTGTGGCAGGCTGCTGGAACCAGTCAGCCTACACAGACAGTCGGTTAAGGTTTCAGGCGGCACCTCTAAGGTGCCCTCTGGGGTGTATTTCACAATAAAATGTGCACTGGCATCAGTGCGCATTTATTGTGCTGAGAAGTTTGATACCAGACTTCCCAGTTTTCAGAGTAGCCATTATGGTGCTGTGGAGTCCGTGTTTGACAGACTCCCAGACCATATACTCTTATGGCTACCCTGCACTTACAATGTCTAAGGTTTGGCTTAGACACTGTAGGGGCACAGTACTCATGTACTGGTCCCCTTACCTAGGGTATAGTGCACCCTGCCTTAGGGCTGTAAGGCCTACTAGAGGGGTGACTTATCTATACTGCATAGGCAGTGTGAGGTTGGCATGGCACCCTGAGGGGAGTGCCATGTCGACTTACTCGTTTTTGTTCTCACCAGTACACACAAGCTGACAAGCAGTGTGTCTGTGCTGAGTGAGGGGTCCCCAGGGTGGCATAAGATATGCTGCAGCCCTTAGAGACCTTCCCTGGCATCAGCATCAGGGCCCTTGGTACCAGGGGTACCAGTTACAAGGGACTTACCTGGATGCCAGGGTGTGCCAATTGTGGAATCAAAAGTACAGGTTAGGGAAAGAACACTGTTGCTGGGGCCTGGTTAGCAGGCCTCAGCACACTTTCAATTCAAAACAAAGCATCAGCAAAGGCAAAAAAGTCAGGGGGTAACCATGCCAAGGAGGCATTTCCTTACATCAAGTAACTATAACTCATGCACTATGGTAACTATAACACACACCCCCAACATGCAAGTTTTTTTGTCAAATATCTTGCTGCTAATACTACATTGATATTATCAATTATGTTATCAAAGATCATGAGTGGCATCATTTGTGGGGTAATTAGCAGGGTGAGAGTGCGAGTTATAGCTACCTAACTATAACAGGTAAAATTCTATTGTTTTGAATGTTTAAAATTTGACTTAATTATAACATCTCTGTAAGTATTGTCAAACAGCTCTCAATTGCAGAAAGCAAGTTTTGATCTGTTCTCCTGCACACACATATGCATACAGGAAAACAGATGAAACATTGCTCCGGCAAGAAGAGAGCTGCATTTTAAAGCAGTTCCATGCTAGTGGGAGCAATGGCCAGGCCCGCAGGATGTGAGGAACCAGCTAGGACTGTGGGGGCCTTGTGGCTTCCACTGCGGTCCTTTCACTTTTTCACTTTATTTTCTATCCCATAATTGTTGTTGCAATGGTCACGCCATACAATGACATCAAAGCATCAAACTAGCAGGTGTTTGGGACAATTATTATATTTTCATTTTGCTAGACAGCAAACCAGTGTCACCTCTGGACTAATGATAAAGTTCTTGGACTGTCAGTAGGCTGAAAGTTCAAATCATTATATTTTATGGCAGTGTGTCTGTTTATTTTCCAGTGTTTTTACTATTTAACAGTCCTAGTGATGTAACGTTATTGGAAAAAAGGGCTTATTACAGAAGCCCCCTGACTTTTTGCCCTCATTTTTCACGTATGCTGGTGTTTTTCTAACTCCGATGATGCCCTGGGCAATGCTAACCAGTCCCACAGCCTGTGCTCTGATTAAAAAGATTATGCAAATTAAGCTAATTATAATTGGCTATGTTAACCTACCTATAAGTCCCTAGAATATGGTAGGCACTATAGGCTTAGGGACCCAATCATAGGCAGTGCACTGTAGGTGCACTGCTGTGGTGTCCAGGGTTATTTTGAAGGCAGGCCTGCCTTGCTGGCTGCTTTTAAGTTAAGGTTAGTTCCAAATTCGACCTTGGAATTACAAGTATTTCCAAAGTCCTAAACAACCTTATTTTTACATATAGGTCACCCCTAAGTTGTGCCCTAGGAGTTGCCAGGGTTGGGTGCAGTGCAATTATGAGCAGGGACTCTATAGAAGATGTTTTATAAGCCCTGGTGATGGAAAACATTTGTTTTCCCCTATTGTAGCTAATGGGCTCTATTGGCTAACATGGGGAGACTTTGGCCCTCATTACAACCTTGGCAGTAAATGCCGTCTACGGCCGTGCCGATGGCCACCAAGATACTGTGACCGGTGCGGTAATCTGCCACGGGTATTATGACCCACACAAAGAAATCCTCCACAATACAGACACCCACACAAGTCCGCCACACCAAAGGTCAGTGATAAACTGGCGATAGCAAAACCCACACTGTTACACCAACAGGAATACACCCCAGTATCACGACCCACGAATCAATGCGGTGGTGTAGGAAAGTACCATCTTGCCTGGCATGTTACCCCCAATTTTACTGTATTTATGTTTGTTTTTGCCTATGTGTCACTGGGATCCTGCTAGTCAGGACCCCAGTTCTCATAAAGTATGCCCTGTATGTGTTCCCTGTGTGGTGCCTAACTGTATCACTGAGGCTCTGCTAACCAGACCCTCAGTGTTTATGCTCTCTCTGCTTTCAAAATTGTCACTGCAGGCTAGTAACTAATTTTACCAATTCTAATTGCAACACTGGAACACCCTTATAATTCCCTAATATATGATAGCTAGGTGCCCAGGGCATTGGGGTTCCAGGAGATCCCAATGGGCTGCAGCATTTCTTTTGCCACCCATAGGGAGCTCAGACAAATCTTACACAGGACTACCACTGCAGCCTGCGTGAAATAACGTCCACGTTATTTCACAGCAGTTTTACACTGCACTTAAGTAACTTATAAGTCACCTATATGTCTAACCCTCACTTAGTGAAGGTTAGATGCAAAGTTACTTAGTGTGTGGGCACCCTGTTACTATCCAAAGTGCCCCCACATGGTTCATGGCAAATTCCCCGGACTTTGTGAGTGCGGGGACACCATTACACGTGTGCACTACATATAGGTCAATACCTATATGTAGCGTCACAATGGTAACTCTGAACATGGGCATGTAGCATGTCTAGGATCATGGAATTGTCACCCCAATACCATTCTGGTATTGGGGGGACAATTCCATGCATCCCCGGGTCTCCAGCATAGAGCCCGGGTACTGCCAAACTAACCTTCCAGGGTCTCCGCTGCAGCTACCGCTGCTGCCAACCCCTCAGACAGGTTTCTGACCCCCTGGGGCCTGGGCAGCCTAGTCCCAGGAAGGCAGAACAAAGGATTTCCTCTTAGAGAGGGTGTTACACCCTCCCCTTTGGAAATAGGTGTGAAGGGCCTGGGAGGAGTAGCCTCTCCTGGCCTCTAGAAATGCTTTGAAGGTTACAGATGGTGCCCTCCTTGCATAAGCCAGTCTACACCGGTTCAGGGATTCCCCCAGCCCTGCTCTGGTCTTGGGGTGTGGTGTCTTTGACACCCTTAGTGTTTTCTTACACTCCCAGCGACCCTCTACACACTACACTAGGCCTGGGGTCCATTCGTGGTTCGCATTCCACTTTTGGAGTATATGGTTTGTGCTGCCCCTCGGCCTATTTCTCCCTTTTGCATTCTATTGTGTTCTACAGTGTTTGCACTACTTTTCTAACTATTACTTACCTGATTTTGGTTTGTGTGTATATTTTGTGTATATTACTTACCTCCTAAGGGAGTATATCCTCTGAGATACTTTTGGCATATTGTCACTAAAATAAAGTACCTTTATTTTTAGTAACTTTGAGTATTGTGTTTTCTTATTCTATAGTACTAAGTGATATAAGTGGTATAGTAGGAGCTTTGCATGTGTCCTAGTTCAGCCTAAGCTGCTCTGACATAGCTACCTCTTTCAGTCTAAGCTGCTAGAACACCTCTAATCTACTAATAAGGGAAAAGTGGACCTGGCACAAGGTGTAAGTACAACAAGGTACCCATATAAGCCAGGCCAGCCTCCTACATTGGTGGCAGCGGTGGGATAAGTACTTGTAACTGTTTTATCACTTTGTCATTGGTGCTTTTCATGAGAAAAACATATACCAAATGCTTCAAGATATACACATTGAACTAAACAGTTTAACTTTCCTTTTCTAAAACTTTCTTAAAAGTTTCTAAAAAGTTTCAAAAAACGTTCTAAAGTTTTCAAAAAGTTTGAAAAAGTGTTTTCTCTCTGCATTTAAAAGTTCTAAAACTTTTTTCTCTCTCTGTCCTAAACCTTTTCTATCATGTCTGAGGTAGAGCCTACTCCCAAAGTTGTTCAGGCAACCTATGAGAGTTTAAACTTTAAATGTTTGAGGGGTCTTGCATAGAAAGAGGTTTAAGCATTGGCAAGAAACCTACCAAAGACTTTCTCTTTAGCCTTCTCCAAGGAAGTGACCAGAACCAGTCTGGCCCATCCCAGGAACAGGAGGTAGGAGGGGAGGTTACCCAGTCAGATTCAGAGGAGTCCCCTGAAGAGACTGGGGAGGGTTCTTCCAAAGACCTGCCAGCTAGCAGGCCACCTAGTGACACTGGTAGTGGGAGGGGGTCACACATTTGTAGGGCACCTTTCACTTCTAAATGCCAGGTTACTAGGGTCCAGCCAGTTAGGGACAGGTCTCTTTCTGCCAATCCCCAAATTTCCTCTGTGTCTCACAATTCCCAAGCCTCCCACCCTGAGGATAACTTAATGGAATGGGAACTCAGAAAGCTGAGGTTGGAAGAGGCCATGCTGAAGCTTAAACAGCAGCAGCTGGCCGTAGACAGGGAAGCTCTGGATGTAGAGAGGGAAAGGCAGAGATTGGGGTTAGTTCCCCATGGTGGCAGCAGCAGTGTTTTTGATAGCAATCCTGTTAGAGAGCAAGATTCCAGAAACCTGTATAAGATAGTCCCCCCTTACAAGGAGGGGGATGACATTAACAAGTGGTTTGCTGCACTTGAGACTGCCTATATGGTACAGTTGGTCCCTCAAAGGCAGTGGGCTGCTATCTTGTGGCTATCTTTCACTGGTAAGGGTAGGGATAGGCTCCTTACTGTCAGTGAAAGTGATGCTAATAACTACAAAGTTTTGAAGGATGCACTCTTGGATGGATTTGGCTTAACCACTGAACAATACAGGATTATGTTCAGAGACACCAGAAAAGAGTCCTCTCAAGACTGGAAAGACTTTGTAGACTGTTCAGTGAAGGCCTTGGAGGGTTGGTTGCATGGCAGTAAAGTGACTGATTGTGAAAGCCTGTATAATCTGATCCTGAGAGAGCATATTTTGAACAATTGTGTGTCTGATTTGTTGCACCAGTACTTGGTAGACTCAGATCTGACCTCTCCCCAAGAATTGGGAAAGAAGTCAGACAAATGGGTTAGAACAAGAGTGAACAGAAAAGTTCATACAGGGGGTGACAAGGATGGCAAGAAGAAGGATGGTAAGTCTTCTGACAAGGGAGGGGACAAAATTAAAAAACTTCTGAGTCTTCATTATGCCCACAAAAATCCTCTGGGGTGGTGGGTCCCAATCCTCTTCTAACATTCCGAAAAAGCCTTGGTGTTATTTATGTAAAGTAAAAGGCCATTGGGCATGTGATTCCACTTGTCCAAAGAAAAACACCAAACCTCCCACCGCCACAACCCTAACTGCAACCTCTAGTGTCTCTAGTAATAGCAGTGGTGGTGGGAAGTCTACTACAAATAGCCAATCCAAGGGTGTAGCTAGCCTCACTATTGGCAGTGTAGTTGTGGTTGGTCTTATTAGGGAGACCACAGAGGCTGTTTTAGTCTCTGATGGTGGCATTGACTTTGCCACCTTGGTTGCTTGTCCCCTTAATATGGGTAAGTAGAAGCAACTGTCAGAGTCACCAGATCCTCGGGGTCTGTGCACGTTCCCAACACGTCCACCACTGAACAGCTCCAAGACTCTAATAGATAAATCACAGAGACTGAGAAAGTCCAAGAGGGGAAGAGGGGATTAGGAAGGGAACAGCTGGGAAGGAGACCTGTAGTAAGAAAAAGGTCAGAACACACAATATGAAAATTATGGGCCTGATTACAACTTTGGAGGAGGTGTTAATCCGTCCCAAAAGTGACGGTAAAGTGACGGATATACCACCAGACGTATTACGAGTTCCATAGGATATAACGGACTCATAATACGGCTGGTGGTATATCCGTCACTTTACCGTCACTTTTGGGACGGATTAACACCTCCTCCAAAATTGTAATCAGGCCCTATATCTCCTGAAATCAATACTAGACTATGATTCTAAGCCTAGTCACTCTGAAAACATGAACAATCTAAAAGTTAAGTTTAAAATGACCAAGTTTCAAGATGGCCTGATACCTGTAGGGGAATCAAGATGAATTAAATGAAAACTTTCTTATTCAAGTACTTTCCTTTATATGAGAATCAGAAAAAACATTCTGACTAAATTTTAAACCAGTCATATAAATCCTGTTTTGAGAATGTATACTAGGACCATACAATATTGCATTTAGAAACTCTGGCCTTCTGTGTACTCTTAAAATGTTTCAACACAAATTGCGCATATTGCAGATATATATATATATATATATATATATAGTAAACACCTTAAAAGGATTGTGCACCATGAATAACACAATATGGATTCAGGAAACAAATCACATAACTTGTGAACTCGAATATTACATAATAAATATCTTAGAATAGTAGCATTCAATAAACAACATGAATTAAACTCGAGGAGAGAATCGTGCGTCTTGCCAATTTGAGTGTTACCATGTAAAATACCAAGAACTGGTTGCACTCAATGAATATCAAAGTCAAATCATCATTAATCGAATCGCGTGTCTTGCCGATTCGTAAAATACAATGTAAATGTAAAGGAATAACAGCTCACAATAAATAACAAGATCAAAGTACAATGAAACTAATCGCGCTTCTTTTGCCGATTCTTAAGCCACCATGTAAAATGTCAAGAAATGGAAGCGCGCAATGAACAACAAAGTTAAATGCTCATGAAACGAGTTGTGCATCTTGCCAATTCATAAAACATCATGTAAATGTCAAGAAATAGTAGCGCGCAATGGACAACAATATTTAAACACCATAAAACGAATCGCGCATCTTGCCAATTCTTAAGCCACCATGTAAATGTCAAGAAATGGTAGCGCACAATGAATAACAAAGTCAAACCTTTATGAAATAAATAGTGCGTTTTGCCTATTTGTAAACTACCATATAAATGTCAAGAAATGGTAGCACGTAAGTAATCTGTTACTCATTTAAGAATTTAAACCAAGAATATGAAAATTCTAAATAACGTTGTCGGGACAGTCCAACCACCGTCTTACTGCCTGGAACAATGATCACCAATGAAGGATTAGGGCAGAAGACTGGAAGATCCAAATAGGCCACCGGGACAGGAGCTCAGGAAGAAGCTGCTGCTCTGCACCGGGACCTCTGAATAGTGAGCACTGGGAATTGGGCTGGCTCTCTTTCATAGAGTCTTGGCCCAGCCCAGATCCACGCCCAGGCATGTTGCAGGGAAAGTCTCTGGAAGGCCCTGGAAAGGGGCCACACCCTAACACACTCTGAAAACCTGCAGCAATACATTGCAAAGGAACAGTATTTGTAAGCATATTAAAAATACGTTTTCAGGATTGAACTCTGCAATGCAAAAGGTTAAACCACAACATATCAGCACAATGCATAAATTACTTTGTTTTGAGAGTGCTGGGTTTTTGCATTTTTGTCGACAATAGAGCGCGTATTGCTCTGGTGTTGACAGTACTCCCCTCTCCCAGACACGCTCTAGGGGCTGGTTTGCTTGGATTAAGACAATGAAAGCGTCTTACAAGTACTGGAGCATGAACATCAGATGCGGAAACCCATGAGTTACTTTCAGGACCATAACCTTTCCATGAGATTAAGTACCATAGATTACACCCTATCAGTTTAGAATCCAACACTTTCTTGACTTCGTATTCTTCTTCCCCTTGTACTAGAACAAGAGCTGGATGAGGGTGGACCTTTTGGACTGCCTTTTTCAAGAGGGAAGTGTGGAACACTGGATGAATCCGTAAGGATCTGGGCAATTGTAGTTTATAGGTCATCGGATTGATTTGCTGAAGAACAGTATAAGGACCTATGAATTTAGGGTTAAACAGGTGCTTCTTCTTGAAGTCTATATGTTTTGTGGAAAGCCACACTTTGTCACCTGGTTGATATTGCGGTCCCTCACAATGTTTCTTGTCATAATGCCTTTTATATTTTTGTTTGGCTTTTTCTAAATGCTGTTGAATCAGTTTCTGGGTTTGATGTAAATGCTGAATGGTTTCTGACACAGCTGGAGTGAGAGAACTTTCTTGAGGAATTGTGATGGGCAAGGTGTCAGGATGATAGCCAAATAAACCAAAAAAAGGTGTAACACCAATAGAAGTGTGGAATGAGTTATTGTAAGCTAACTCAGCTAACCTGAGCATAGATGTCCAAGAATGAAGTGCCTTTTCAGCGTAGGCACGTAGGTATTGTTTCAAAGTCTGATTTAGTCTCTCCGTTTGACCATCTGTTTGAGGATGGTGACTAGTAGATAGCGTAGATGTCACTAGGAGTGTTTTACACCATGTCTTACAGAAATTGGAGGAAAATTGTGACCACCGATCAGAGAGGATAACCTTTGGCAGTCCATGATAACGAACCACTCTGTTCAGTAAAATAGTTGCCAATTCATTAGAAGTGGGCAATTTTTTACAGGCGATGAAATGTCCATATTTCGTGAGACTATCTACTACCACCAGAATTACTGAATGCTGTTGAACCACTGGCAGACCGGTAATAAAGTCAAAAGAAATGTGCTCCCATGGACGACTTGGGGTTGGAAGTGGATGTAACAACCCTTTTGGTTTTGAATGACTTGTTTTAATGTGAGCACAAACTTCACAGTTGCTTACCATTGCTTTTACATCTTTTGTTAGGGTAGGCCACCAAAAATAACGGTGGATCAGTTCAAGAGTTTTAGGAGTACCTGGGTGACCTGCCGTAGGTATAACATGCAACCAATGAAACACTATCTTGCGAAGTTTGGTAGTGGGTACGAACAAACGAGTGTCATGAAAGGGTAAACCTTGCTTGATTGACCTTTTGGGATCTGCTTGGGCCCATGTTTGCCATTTTTCAAGAGTTGCACATTTCTTCAACGAAATCTTCAGTTCTTATGATACATAGAACCTTGTCAGGAGCAATGATAGCTCTGGAGGCTTGAAATGCAAGCAACGTGGTAGACTCTTGACAGGACAAGGCGTCAGCCTTGCGATTATCTTTACCAGGCCGGAAGGTTACTACAAAATCAAATTAGGAAAAAAAAAGCATCCAGCGTAATTGCCAAGGGGTCAAAAGTCTGGCGGAACTCATGAATTGAAGATTACGATGATCAGTATATATTGTAACAGTGTATTTGGCACCCAACAAATGATGTCTCCATTCTTTAAAGGCGTCACGAATCACCAGAAGCTCTTTTTCAGCAATTACATAGTTCTGTTCGGCTTCGTTCAACTTCCAAGACATATAAGCTACAGGATGAAGTTGACCAGTGTCTTTATTTCGTTGTGATAAGACGGCTCCTATTGCTACATCTGAAGCATCAGCTTCCACTATGAAAGGTTGATTTGCATCAGAATGAGTCAAGACTGGGGCAGTGGAGAAAGCTTCCTTCAAACTCGAGAAGGCTTGATCAGCCTCTGGGGACCATACAAACTTTTATTTCTTTCTTAGTAGCTTAGTGATTGGAGCCACTGTCTGGGAGAAATGATTTATGAACCTCCGGTAAAAATTTGCAATCCCCAGGAAACATTGTACATCACGAACAGTCTTTGGGGTGGGCCAATCAGATACGGCTTTTACTTTCTTTTCTGCCATTACCATACCTTGAGGGGTAAGAATAACCCCTAAAAACTCAACTGTGGTAACATTAAACTCACACTTGGTTAGTTTGCAAAATAAATGGTGTTTTCGAAGGGCTGCAAGAATTTTCTTGACATGTTGGACATGTTTGTTTTCATTGTCTGAGTAGATCAAAATATCATCGATGTAGACTATGGCAAATATGTCGAGGTACTCTCTAAGAACGTCATTCAAGAAAAATTTAAATGCTGCTGGAGCATTACACAGACCAAAAGGCATGACGGTGTATTCAAAAAGGCAATATCTTGTCTTGAACGCTGTTTTCCATTCGTCACCTTCTCTCATTCTGACCAAATGATAAGCACCTCGAAGATCAAGCTTCGTGTAGATTTTTGCTTTCTTTACTTGTTCCAATAAGACCGGAATTAGGGGCAAAGGATATTTATTCTTGATGGTGACTTTGTTCAAACCCCTATAGTCGATGCAAGTTCGAAGTTCTCCATTAGCTTTTGCAACAAAAAACAAAGGTGAAGCTGCAGGAGACTTAGAGGGGCGAATGAAGCCATTCTCCAAAAATTGATCTAGGTATTTTCGTAAATGTTGATTTTCATGTTCTGACAGGGCATATACAAGATAGTTGGGAAGTATCATACCTGGGGCTAGATCAATTTGACAGTCATAAGATCTATGAGAAGGTAGAGTCTCTGCTCCTTTCTCATCAAAAACATCTTTGTAAGATGAATACTGTTTGGGCAGCTGAATTTCTTTCTCCGCGGCAGTAGCTATGTAAGAGTTGCAAACTTTTGGTACTTGAATCTTTTGGAGACATTGTTCGTTACATAGCGCAGATGAGAACACAAATTTTTGTTGTGCCCAATTGATCTCCGAATTGTGATGAGTTAACCATGGCAAGCCGAGGATAATCCCATATTGGGGAGCTTTGATCACGTCAAAGATAATTTTCTCTTTATGTTTCTTTCTTTGAATCTTATCTTCACAAATCATCGACAAGGGGATAGTCTGAAGAGTTACCGGATCTCCAGTCAAGAGTTTTCCATCGACTGCCTGGATGATTTCTGGGGTCTTCTTTTCAATACATGGGATCCCCCATGCACGAACCAATTGGACATCCACAAAATTCCCAGTAGCCCCAGAATCGACTAGAGCTTTTTTGAAATAGATCTTTTTCTTGACCTGAACTCTTATTTCCAGTTTAAGATGTCTAGATTGTGAAGGGCCCACGGTGACACCCAAGAGCAACCCTTCTCTGCATCTCGGGTGTTTTAGTTTTCCAACTCGACTGGTGCATTGGCTGCGACCTTATGAACTGGACCTTGCTTGTTCTTTGGTTTGATTGGACAATCTTTGGCAAAATGACCTTTTTGCCTACCATAAAGACATTGTCCATTTTTTCTGCGGAGGTCCTTTTCATCTTTGGTCAAAGGTCTTCTGATGGTTCCAATTTCCATCGGTTCTGGCGTTCTTTCTTTTGGAGTTCTTGAGTCTCTGTTATCATGAACGTGCCATGAATATTTTTCAATCTTTTTGCGCGTTCTTTTACATTCTGCTAAACGATGATCAAGTCTCAAGACAAGATTTCTTAATTTTTGACAGTCTGTAGGTTGTGGATTGATTTGCGCTAAGATATCTTTTAATTCCTCTTTGAGTCCCTTGTAAAACAAGACCGCTTGTTTTTCTTCAGGCCAGGATGTCTCGGCAACCAGCTGGTTAAAGTTGGCTAAATACGACACTAGGTCTTGATTTCCTTGGCGTAAATCTAATAATTCACGATCTGCTGACTATGTTACAGTTCTACGATCAAAAACTCTCTCAAATTCACGAACAACATTTTTCCAGTTATACAACAAGGGACTATTTATACGCACAAGAGGAATTACCCAAGTAGCTCCATCCCCAGACAAATATGATAACAAGAAAGCTACTTTGGACTGGGCATCAGGAAAAGTATTTGGTCTGCAGGTGAAGTGTAGTTCCACTTGAACCAGGAAAGATTGCGCTTTCAAAGGGTCACCTGCGAAACGTTTTGGGGGAGCTAAAGGAATTGCAGAAGGAACATTTAGGGAAATCGGATTACTTCCAGAAGCCTGAGAAGAAGTACCTGGCCAAGACACACCTGTGGGACTTTGTTCCTTCTTCTCTACCTTATCTTGCAACTGACTAACTCTCTCTGCTAAGCTAGTTGTCAATTCTTTGGATGATACCACCTCTGCTTGAAGCTGGGTGATAGCCTTGACTAACTCGTCTAGCGTGGCCATGCTGAGAACATACACAAGCCAGGAGGATAATAATTTGTGGGCTCACTATTCTGTCAGAGTTACCAGATCCTCGGGGTCTGTGCACGTTCCCAACAAGTCCACCACTGAACAGCTCCTAGACTCTGATAGATAAATCACAGAGACTGAGAGGGTCCAAGAGGGGAAGAGGGGATTAGGAAGGGAACAGCTGGGAAGGAGACTTGTAGTAAGAAAAAGGTTAGAACACACAATATGAAAATTATATCTCCTGAAATCAATACTAGACTATGATTCTAAGCCTAGTCACTCTGAAAACATGAACAATCTAAGAGTTAAGTTTAAAATGACTAAGTTTCAAGATGGCCGGATACCTGTAGGGGAATCAAGATGAATTAAATGAAAACTTTCTTATTCAAGTACTTTCCTTTATATGAGAATCAAAAAAACATTCTCCAGTCATATGATTCCTGTTTTGAGAATGTATACTAGGACCATACAATATTGCATTTAGAAACTCTGGCCTTCTGTGTACTCTTAAAATGTTTCAACACAAATTGCGCATATTGCAGATATATATATATATATATAGTAAACACCTTAAAAGGATTGTGTACCATGAATAACACAATATGGATTCAGGAAACAAATCACATAACTTGTCAACTCGAATATTACATAATAAATATCTTAGAATAGTAGCATTCAATAAACAACATAAATTAAACTCGAGGAGAGAATCGTGCGTCTTGCCAATTTGAGTGTTACCATGTAAAATACCAAGAAATGGTAGCACCCAATGAATATCAAAGTCAAATCATCATTAATCGAATAGCCCGTCTTGCCGATTCGTAAAACACGATGTAAATGTCAAGGAATAACAGCTCACAATAAATAACAAGATCAAAGCACAATGAAACGAATCGCGCTTCTTTTGCCGATTCTTAAGCCACCATGTAAAATGTCAAGAAATGGTAGCGCGCAATGAACAACAAAGTTAAATGCTCATGAAATGAGTTGTGCGTCTTGCCAGTTCGTAAAACATCATGTAAATGTCAAGAAATAGTAGCGCGCAATGGACAACAATGTTTAAACACCATAAAACGAATCACGCGTCTTGCCGATTCTTAAGCCACCATGTAAATGTCAAGAAAATGTAGCGCACAATGAATAACAAAGTCAAACCTTTATAAAATAAATCGCGCGTCTTGCCTATTTGTAAACTACCATATAAATGTCAAGAAATGGTAGCGCGTAAGTAATCTGTTACTCATTTAAGAATTTAAACCAAGAATATGAAAATTCTAAATAACGGTGTCGGACAGTCCAACCTCCGTCTTACCACCTGGAACGATGATCACCAATGAAGGATTAGGACAGAAGACTGGAAGATCCAAATAGGCTGCCGGGACAGGATCTCAGGAAGAAGCTGCTGCTCTGCACCGGGACCTCTGAATAGTGAGCACTGGGAATTGGGCTGGCTCTCTTTTATACAGTGTTGGCCCAGCCGAGAACCATGCCCAGGCATGTTGCAGGGAAAGTCTCTGGAAGGCCCTGGAAAGGGACCACACCCTAACACACTCTGAAAACCTGCAGCAATACATTGCAAATGAATTGTATTTGTAAGCATATTAAAAATAAGTTTTCAGGATTGAACTCTGCAATGCAAAAGGTTAAACCACAACATATCAGCACAATGTATAAATTACTTTGTTTTGAGAGTGCTGGGTTTTTGCACTTTTGTCGCCAATAGAGCACATATTGCTCTGGTGTTGACAGCAACTACCCCTAATCAACGGTGTTGAGGTTGAGGCCTACAGGGATACAGGAGCCTGTGTAACTATGGTTATAGAGAAACTGGTTCACCCTGTTCAACACCTACTTGGTCAGCAGTACCAAGTGACTGATGCTCACAATAACACACTTAGGGCCATATTTATACTTTTTGAGGCAAACCTGCACCGGCGCAGTTTTGCGTCAAAAATATTACCGCCGGCTAATGCCATTTTGGTGCGCCGTGCGGGCGTCAAATTTATACTTTGACGCACGGCGTCGCAAACCACAGGTGGGAGTCATTATTTTAGACGCACACAGCAGCGTCAAGTCGTAAAGCAAAATGACGTTAACGCAGCGAAAATGACTGTGGGTCGATTTACGACCCCGCAAACCGGATATACGCCGTTTTTTTACGCAATAGCCTAAAAAAAAAAACAGCGAACACTGCCATTTCACCAGAGGAGAGCCAAAATGGATCCCAGATGCCACTACAGAACCCAGGAAGATGACAACAGACCAGGAACCAGCCAGAAGGACCCACACAAGAACCAGGACACTTATAAGAAGAAAAGAAAGTGTTGCTGCAGTGCAGAGGAGCAGGAAATTCTGGTGAAAGAGGTGACGGAAAACCAGCATCAACTGTTTGTCACCTCAAAGTTGCCAATCAGTAGGAGGGAGGCAATATGGTAACAAATTGTCGACAAGATTAACAGTGTGGCTGAAGTACGCAGACCAGTCATTGAGAGCAAGAAACGCTGGCATGACTGCAAGCGCAGGACCAAGGAAAATATGGCCAGGAACAGGAAGGCAGCACTGCAGACTGGAGGTGGGAGTTCAGCACACCAGGAGGCCCTGGACCACATGGAGGAGATGGTCGCAGCCGTCATCCCTGAGGAGATCGTCACAAGGATTCAAGGAGAGGACAGCGCAGACTACCAGGAGACAACGCACATGCAGGGTAAGTAGCATGGTGAATCATAATGCAATAATGTCAACTGTGAGCAGGGGGGGATACCGACCACAAAATGCATGGAAGTCATCTTATACATGGATTGGCATGGGTAAGGGGGCACGGCATGGGGGCATGGCCCGTTCTGAGAAGACCTGGAGCACACCATTACACAACACCATCAACAGTCCCATGGGGGCATGCTGTCATGCCAACGATGGAGCAAAGGGAAAGCCACGCCAGGAGGGAAGGCCACAACTTCAAACTGACATCCCGGCACACGTCAGCCACCATACCCCCTACATTAACTAGGGCCCTATTAACAACCTCTAGCCATACTGACAACTGGAATGTAACAGTGACAACAGTTGTCACTACCACCTCCGCTCTGTGTGCAGCTCAAGTAGCCAATGACAGTCACCTCCCCATGGATCATACACACCTAAATTAGGGGGTAAGGACAACAACTTCAACAATCCCCAGAAACAAGACAAAGGCCCCAGTACTGTCAAATGTCAATGCCCATAGTTGTCGCAAACATCAGTCAATGTAAACAACAATGGGAGCTACACAGCACTAAGGACACACCCATGCTACATATGTCATGGTCCATCCTGTGCCTGGGTAACAATGCAGCATCCCAAATGTCATACTGCTCACACAACAGCATTGAGGGGGGGGCACATGTAACTGGTCACTGAAATACACCTGCACAGTCAGAGGAGGAAATAGGACACTGATACGATTATCAGGGCAATCCAATGTAACACACATTCCACAACATCAGCAGTACACATTACCAATGCCAACATCCATATCGTATCATAACATTGCTATGCATAGGATATGCCACATGTCAAATACATTTAAGTGGATGTGAAAGATCAGGGATTGAGGCAGGTCCAGATTGTTAAGTGTGCTGCCAGGGCCATCAGAACACCCACAGCCAGTGAAAGGTCTCACCATGAGAATGGATGTAGACGGAGGTCTGAGTAGGACAAGAAGGTGGCAATTCTCTATTTGGCCAAAACCAACACCTAGAGGATGTGATGCTGACTAGTCTACTAACTGACCACAATACATGTGACATGCAGGTGGGGCATAGGTCTGGAAGAATATTCATCTGAAGGACTGGAGCAATTAAAACGAAACAAGATCACAAAGTGAATTCATCACAAGGCAGGCATGTCACAACAAAATTGCCACAACACAGACACACTAATTGTACCCTGTTTTATTGCAGAGGAAGATGGATCTCCTGCGGATATGCCTGTCCCAGATTACCCTGATGACATGGATGACGAGCCGATAAACATTCCCCAGGAGACTATCCAAAAGGTCCTTGAAACCCTCCAGACCCCACCTTCAGTAACAAGGATGAGCACAGAACAAGCAGCCATCGCAGAGGATCCACCCACCACCCCAATTGTAAGACCTGCCAGCTCCAATACAGCTGAGGACTCAGACGACACTGGCACCAGCTTTGAGAGAACTGTAGTTGGAGTACAGCGGGAGCTGGCCAAAGAGGTGCGGGGGGATGCAAAATATGGCAGCCAGCCTAGAGGGGGTGCGTTCGTGCATGATGTCATCAGCAGATCAGGCAGCAGCTATGCAAGCCCTAACATTTATCTTGCAGGAACTGCAGAAAACCCAGAAGGAAATCAGCACAGCTGTAATACAGTTGACCCAACACTTACAACAGCAATCCTGTCAACGAGTGCATGAATGCAACATTGAACCCCTCAGGGCCGACCTGGCTGCCATCGTGATGTGGCTGCTATTCTCAAGAACCAGCAGATACTCCTTGCTGCAGTACTGCCCTTAAGACCTTCACAGGGAGCAGCGACCGGGATGTCTGACTCCACGTCGTCTAACACTGATGTGTGTGTTGCCCCTTCACAACCAACAACAACAAGGACAGAGGAGGCAACACACACATCAGAAGAAGAAGACATGGAACAGATCACATTCACAAGGAAAATGACCCGGAAGCACGAGTCCCTGCCACATGGCCAACTATTGCCAAGGTCCTGCACTTTGTAACTTGCCAGTCTTGCAACAACTGTACTCAAGCACTGTTCTGCAAACCACTGTATATCTTGTCACCCAGCCCAGTGATTGTCTCTCTCCTACTCATTGGCAAATACTGTACCTCTGCACTGTCTGAAACATCAACCCCAGCATGTCAAAAGCATTTTGGTAAACCCTTGTGTTGGATCACAATGTGAGATGTCACTATAATGGACTCACAATCATGGACAATGTACAGATAGCACTACAGCACTTTTCAATAAATAGCACTTACACAACAAATCTGTCTCTGGGTAATGTGACATATCAACTGTGCATTAGAGAACTGAAATGTGCCTACTGTCAAATTACGTAGCGTGTCAATACAACTGTCCTGATATTATGTAGTCAGATAAATCTGCACAGTGCCCATGATTGCATCATAGTCTGCCCATCCTGAGGGACATATCTGATGAAGTGAGAAACCATACACCATCATGCTGTGTTGGACAGAATAATGCTTCCTCAGGGGATATCTAAGTCATCAAATAGTGGCCGCAATACCAAGTCTGGAAGCACTGTTTGTGACTTTGAAAACACACTTATCAACAGAAACACATTGTTATCCATATTAACTGTGATTGGTGGTTGCAACGAAGGGTGGACACTTTGCAAGGTAGCTCTGGGCTAGCTGCCAATCGTACAGCTCAGTTGGGATTTGTTTGTAGCATAGCACACAAATGTAATAGTACAAAATTTATGTACACTGAATCCAAACCCAGGATCAAGTACCATTCAACACATACTATTAAGGGTTAACCAAATATTTATTAAATGCTAATCACAGAAGAGGAAACTGAGGGAAAAATCGTACCTACCCTAATCTACCCTGACTACTCATTACCCACAACTGTCCCTAACTAACCTAAGCTACAGTTACTTATCACATGTAACAAAACTTTCTAAACATCTACCCCCCTCCCCCCTTATGAGACGGGACACATGGAGGACAACACATACTAACCTAAACACATACTATACTATCCTAAACAAATATATATTTTTTGTATTTTTTATTTTAAACACACAAGAACCCCAACATAACCCACACACTTAATAAGTAAAAATAGAAATAATCTGGACCCCCCACCCACTAACACTAACTAAACTAACAGCCTATACTAACCTAACACTAAGCCCCCTAAGCCCACTAACTATAAGAACAAGGAAGGAGGAGGGAGGGGAGGGAATCATGTCCATCAAAAAATGTCTAGAGGTTGGCCCTCCGGAGGGTCCTCTTGATAGACTTAACACGCCGGTTAATGTGGCGCACATCCCGGCTCAGGTGGCTCAACTTGCGCAGCACACAGTCCAACTTCCGTTCCATGTTGTGGAAGGCTGCAGGGTCAACAGATGGAGCAGTGGCAGTCTGTGTACCGGTGGAGGAGGTCTGTGTGTGTGGTGCCAGGCCCAGTGGGCTGTTTTGCACCTGTAGCAATGCTGGGGCCTGCAAGTCCAGCAGATGTAGGCACAACAGTCCCAGCTGTGGGTGGGGACACCTGACTTGAAATGGTGGTTGTGCTGGTGGTGGCGGCTGTGGTGGGCAAAGTAGGGCCACCGTGTGGGAAGGGATATCGCTGGGCCATCCTCCTGAACCCCGACTTCACCAGCAGGATGTGCTGGTATCTCATGGCCCGGCGCTGGAATTCACGGACCTGGTCTGGAGTCATGTTTGCAGCTGTGAAGACAAATGCAAATATTCTACATTAGTAACTGCATTGTGTGAAATGGCACAAGAAGTTAATCAGAAAATATATCTACTGTACTTGTAACAGCTCATATCATAATACAGATCATTGAATGTCCCTGAGGAAGTACATGGCAGGCCAGCCTACAAAGGTCACATCACATATAGCACATCCATAACCTACATGATGGGTAACAACTGGCTTTGACTTGCAATCTGAGTTCTGCCAGTTATCAGCTAAGAATCATGCTGCATATCCTTCGCCAAGACCTGGGCTACAAATGTCAGTGTACGGAAAGCAAAACTAAAGCCACATGGTATGCAAGTTGTAACTGGACTTGCCAGTATAGTACCAAGTGCCAAACCTGAGTGTGTATACTAGGTTCCAACCAAACAGTCACTTATTCACATGTATGTGTAACATACTGGTAGCATCAGTACTAGGTACCCCATTCACAAACCAATGCCCATGTTTGAGGGTGGGGGGGTGGATAAACAACTATCAATTTCCAACAACATGTACACCGAGGAGTGTATAGAAAATTCCACACGTGTTTGGCTCTACACACACACCACAGGTAAGGTTTATCAACAATTAGGAGTCAGCAAACCCTAGACCAATCATAGGGCCACACATGTCAGGAAATGCAGAACTTGGCACACAACATATACTTCCAGTAAGGCCTGACTTACATCAGACACAGAGTTGCAAGAACACCCATGATCATGAATTGCATGCACACCTAGGCCATTGCACTCAAGTTCCACATACTTGTAGCACTACATGTGGAAGTACATGCTGCTAGGAGGTTCTACCTACAGTTTCTTAATTACATTGGTAAATAGGGAAGCAGAAGTCTATTGGAAAGCAATTTGCTGTACCAATCTTGGAGAATGTGGGTCTGACAGGCTGACTAAATCGGAGCTGACTTCCAGTGCGACTCTTGTTGATACAAGTGTCATCCACATGACTAACTCCAGTACTCACAGTGGGGCCTACAGGAATGGCCTACAATCCCTACAAAATACCATTGGATACGCATTGGCCAACTCAAAACATGTGAGAAACTGAAATTCCACTCATGGAACAAGAGAAATGATTGCCAAACGCATCACACCTTGCTATGCGTTCGACACACACGAGTCCATGAACAGCAAACACAACACATAACAGACATATCAACACTTACTGGAGTGGTCGGGGTCTTCAAATGTCGCCACCTCTCCCACAGTGTAGGGTGCCGGTCCACCTGTAAGGTATGGAAGGAAGAAATGTGCTCAAAATCTGTGCACAGCGCAACAATTTCATAAACATATACAATGTGTAGGCTGAATAAGGAAATGGCAGCCATTCAGACATGATGGTACTGCATCTGATATATCACGGCCAACTTGTACATAGCATGGGTCTCCTGTGACAGTTACACACATATCTGCACACATACATTGGCCCTAACTATCATGTGGTTGCAAACATACCCCGTAATTGGTGACCAAAAAAAAATATGGAGTGTAATCGTCTCATCATGTGAATCCAAGAGAGACATCCAAAGCCTGGTTACTTGAGGGCTGCATTACCAGTCAAACATGCCTTGTGGCCATGACACATTAATGACACATAGGTACAATTTACAGAGGGAGGGGCAGGGACTTTTGTAAGCCCTCCTGTTGTTACATTTGATTCAATTGATGTGGCCCAGCTATGGTGATTTGCACCAACCATGGAGATGTGAAGCCATGTGCATACCTTTGGACTGCCATCCATATTTGGAATGTGGCACAACTAACTCCAACAAACATTCTAAGATGTTAGCTGAGGGCACCTTACACCTTTTCACGATGTTTTCAAATCCAGATCTGACATGTATCCAAAAAGATCAAGGAACACAATAATCCCAAACATTCATAGTACTTCCGTGAATGCTTTCCTTCCACACTCACCAGACTCACATGAGACATATGTCTGAGCCACTTTGCTATTATCAATTGACGTGAAGGCAGCACTCGTTTTCTGCATCATGTAGTGATTCTGAAGTCAGTCGAGCTATTGCGTCAACAAAGTTAGCCAATATGTTGGTACATGTTTACTTCTCTGTCAATAGTACCCTATATAGACATGATTGGATCCTATTTTGTTTGGTTGTCTGACACAAAGGCCGTACCAATTTACTTCATTGAAATGTATCCTGTAAGTTTGCTGAGCACGTGCTACCTGACAGCTAGCAATTGTGATCCTTACCATAGTGCATCAATTATCCCTGTATGTTTCCCCAGCATTACACACAGTCAGCAAGTTAGCTGGCAGACATAGTACAAATGATCTGATGTCACTACAGAGCATTTAATCGTGCACATTTACATGATTAGTACTCACCAACAGTGCCACCAATCACGATTCCCAGGTTGTCCAAGAGATCCTGCTCCCTGGTGATGAGGTCAGCCCACTGGTGCTTCAGCTGGTGGTCACTCATCTGGCTGGCATACACACGCTGCAGGGGATGCAGCACCTTTCCCCACCGCATTCTGCGCACCTTTGTTGGATACCCCTGTATCACCCTGCCTCGATCATGAGTGGCAAGAAATGGCACACAAGACATATGAACCCCCCCAACTCCTCTTCACCCATCCTGCCAAGACGTGGCCTACCAGACATAGTGGAAAAGTGAAAGGGAATAGGGGTAAAATAAATAGAAAGGGGAAAAGGGGTAAAGTAGGGGTACAAATACAGATGAAAAGTAAACTTAACCACTAAAAGAGCCCAACTATCCCCAAACTACCACTACCCACAACAAACTCCCACAAACAAGAAAAACACAAGATAAATGGACAAATGTAGACAAAACACATTAGTACAGTTTACACGAACAATATTTATTTCACAAATGGACAATACAGATAGCACACAGGACAAAAAAGCACAAAATCTCAGGACACCACTCTCTACACAGCCACACAGTCTAGATAGATCATAGACTGCAAAGTGAAAGTGAAAGTACACCCACTGTACATGATCTGTAAACAGGATATCCTATTACATAACTTTCTGTATGAAATGTCCGCCCTTTTTCGCATTATGTGTCATTTTTTGTTTACCAAAACTGTATTTGCATCATTTTTTTTGATGCACAGGTGTAAAAATTAGCCCGCATCCACATAATAGTACATGGCCTGTACAAATATCTGCATGCGGGCTAATTTTCACTTCTGTGTGTCTAAAAAAATTACGCAAATAGAGTTTTGGTAGACAAAAAATGACGCATAACGCTGGGAACGTCAACATTTCAGTGCATTAACTGGTTTTGGGCAATTTTGCTGTTTTTTTGTTATGTCACATTTGGGACACATCAGAGATAGGCTGATTGAACACACTATGGTGTTGATGGTGTATGTTCAAATGTGTGACATCATACTGCAGCGGACCATGATCCGCTTCTCCCTCCACAGTATTTTTACGGTTGGCTGACGCAATAGTTGGTCATAAGTGTGGCCTACATATATGTGTTGCACAAATTGTGCATGTTTGGCATCAGGAGAGGATAGCAATGTGACGCACATATGTACAATACCTAAATGCCTTTGGCCCAAAGTGTGTGCTTTGGCAACTAATGTATTTGTTGACCAAGTGTGTGTGTATCACATGAAGGATTATTGCACATATGCTTGTATGAATGTGACGTCCATGTGTGCAATCCTTCTATGCAAGTCATTGTGGAAATGAGAGAGGGCATGTGTTAGTCATACATGTAGCAACATCCGTAATGTAGACTTCCAAGAGTTAGGGTAATGTAGACACCACATGTGACATAGCATGCACCAGATAGATGGCAGGCGCTTGTTCATGTCAATGGTCCACATTTTCAACATCCTATGTCCTAGAGTATTGGTAACAGCTTCCTAGGCACTAGTTGGTGAATCCCACAGTGAGTCATACACATGCATTGAGGAAGTGGGTACCATGTTGTTTGCACAGACAGACAAGGGTGAATCTCAAATGTATGATGACACCACAGCTGAGGCCATAGAAGTGAGCCCCAACTATCAAGTGGCTGTGGTGGACCAGCATACAAGACAGCATGTGTCCACATATTTCCAGTGATCAATTGCACATATGTGTCTTGTTCATGTGTGTGGTCCAATGATGATCCTGTATATTGTTTGGTGTGTAATTTGTCACAGTTCGGTCCATGACTCATCATGAGTCAGTGGCAGCTATTCGTGTATCTACTGAGTATCCTTGGTTGATCAATGTGAGTAAAGTGGATGAGGACATGTGAACCTACATGGGGATGGTCCCACCCTGTCACTAAAGACATGTAATGAGACAGTCAACAGGGCAACCTTGGTGTGCTGAGTGAGATAATGTCTCAGGTGTCATGTTCCGGCAGGTGTCATTACAACATTTGTACACAGGTTAGCCTCTGCAATTCCCACTGCATCTGGGAACATCATAGCCTCTGTGCTGATTATTATTGCAGCTATTCACCACACACAGCCCATCAATATGTTGTGAGCACTGTGATTCTGTGTGTGAACTGTCATGGTCCTGACATGTGTGTATTTTTCATGGACATTATCAGAGGTTGCTGGTTCTGCTGAAAGCCCCGTACCCAATCCCTGCCTACGGCCCTGGGACACTGTCACACTTTGTCATTCATGCATAAATGAGACCCAGACAAGGGATGGGCCATGAATCTTGCTTTTCCCAGAGGATTTTACTCAAATGGTACAGTTAAAAGGCAGATGATGCTATGCAATGTATTTGTGTATTCATTGAAGAAGCCCATGCCCAATACCCCCTGATGAATGAGAGGTTTGCTAACGCAAGTGTGATACATATGTAGACACAGGGATACTTTAGTGTGACGCACAGACAGATGCCAGTCAGGCTGACAGAATGCAGGGTGAATTAGGATACAGCAATTTGACAAGTCACATAATCAGTGGTCTGACTCAGACTGTTTAGAGGACAAACTAGACAGTTGACATGTCAAACTGTGTCCGTCCTGTGTTTTTGAAGGTGACAAATGAACCCAAGGGTTGTGTCACACAGCTTAATTAGTATCAATACTTAATGGTGCCTAAATGGCAAGTCCTATGCTGTTCCAGGCATCAGCAGGGGCAGTGCTTGTTGAAATGGGTGGTGTGCATGGAGGTGATCACATGTGTGGGCTGCATCTGTTTCTCACCAGTCCTGTAGGTGAGATTTGCATTCTAAGGGCCAACAGACATTTTCACACGGGAAGCAATCTACAGGTGCTAACAGGGCTTTGAAACTAGAAGACAGTGTATAAATTAACCTGATGTCCATGCAGTCAGATGTTCTATGACAATGGCATGCCATAGGAAAGGGTGTAGCACACTGGATTGCTAATGTTGGTCTGTGTGTGTAGAGGAAGGAATATCAGGGTACACATCAGGTGGGTTGTTACCAGGTGCATGGGTGTGTCAGGAGTTAGGAAATGGGCTGACATGTACATGGAATGTCATGTGTGCAATGTTGCTCATATGTGTGGCACTTGCGCTGTCTATGTTCTGCTTCTATGGAACTCTGGTCACAGATAGTCCTTGCAAATATTGGATGCAGTTGGACTTACTGCTGTCAAGGGTCTGGTCAGACATTCCTATTACTGATGCAAAAGCACATTGACTGCCTCATGTATAATGCTTGTTTTCCCCTTATTGAGTGATGGTGTCTTAGTTGTGTGCCATATGCTGCGTTGGACCTTGATTTCAACATGTATGTGTGAAATAGGTGTGGTCCTCTGCTATTGGCCTTCAAAGGAGAAATGTACATGATAGATGTCATTTAAAGTGTGTGTGTATGTGACCATTGTATGTTAGACATCACATTAGATCTGGGATTTTCAGTGTCCTAATCAGTATCTCTGCAATGCTCCATGAGGCAACACTCTTATTCTGATAAGTAGAGATGAAGGTGTGCAAAAATTAATAGCCAGACCATGATATGGTGATTATTATAGTTGTTTATTTAAATTAGTTAACTAAAGTGGTGAAGGTGATTGTATTTAAAAGAAATTGTTGACGATATGTTGCCGCCTGCGTATACCAGCGGCCGTGTTCTGTAGTTCCCCCTCATGTTGCAGGCCAGCATCCTCCTCTTCCTCCTCTTCAGGCATGTGTGGCTCTGGTTCCAGGAGGGGAATGTTCCTTTTGATGCAAATGTTGTGCAATATTGCATATGTTAGGATGATCTTACAGACCATCTCCGGGGAATATAGGAGGCTACCACCAGTGATGTCGAGGCACCAGAACCTTGACTTAAGGATGCCGAAGGTCCTCTCGACTATGCTGCGTGTCCTCCTATGTGCGTCATTGTAGGCATGCTCTGCAGCAGTACTCGGGTTGCCAATAGGTGTCATAATCCATAGCTGGATGCCATACCCCTGATCATCTGCAAGAGAAAATGAATGGGATCATGTTGATGTAGCTGGCCCTATTGAAATGACCTTTCATGGCAGTAGTTGTCTTGTGTTGTCTGTGACTCTTTTGTGTTATAATGTAGCATCCTAGGCTTGTAGGATGTACCATCTGCATTGTGTTGTTTCCTTGGCTGAACGAGTGTTTGTCTGCTAACCGGTTGTCAGCAGTATGTTTTGGGATTTGCAGTACAGTGTGCCCTCCCTAGCATTGTGACTTGTGATACAGGTGTCCGTGTGTCTTCACTGGGGGTGAGATGATAATTCCATACACAGGTTAAAATTGACAGTGGAGGTAACACGTTCATATTAATGTACCCTGGACATCCCATACCTTTAGACTTATGCATTGGATTAATGTAAACGTCATTGGGACACTTACATTTTGCAAGGTGACATTTAGGCAACCCACTCCACACGTTGTGATCTTTGACATCTTAACATTATGCTGTACAGTAATTTCAGATGTGTGACAGGTTCACTGCAGACCTAAGAAACATGGCTAGTGATGTCATGACCTCAGTGTGTTCCTGTCGACATGTTGCTGTTGTGGTGTATGTGTTGTGTGTCCTAGAGGGCTGCTGTGCAGTGTGTATATAAGTAGGTTTTTGTACTTACCAACAAGTAGTCCATTGCCATACCGTCCATCCTGGAAGTGTTCATTGATGGTGCAGTGACGGAAGATGAATGAGTCATGTACACTCCCAGGATATTTAGCCACGATGTTGGTGATCAATCCTTGGTGATCGACTATGGCCTGCACGTTGATGGAATGTATGTGCTTCCTGTTGCGGTAGAGGTGTTCAGTTGCAGCCGGTGGCACAAGGCGTACATGTGGCAGTCGATTGCACCAAGGACATGTGGGAAGCCACTGATGAGGTAGAACCCCTGTTTTGTTTCCTGCTGCTTCTGCAGTGTGTTAGGGAAGCAGATGTGGCGGGTGTAAGTCCAACGATGGCATCCAGTACTTTGGGCAAAAAGGCGGAGAATGATGGTTGTGATATTCCGGCAACCAGGGCACCAGTTGTTTGAAATGAGCCACTTGCCAGCATATGAAGTACGGCAAGCAGCTTGGTTTCTGTTGGGATGGTGCGGGGTGTCAGCAAAGTGGGGGCCAACTGCGGTTCAATGTTGCGCAGCAGCTGCTGAATGGCCTGCCAGTTCAACCTGTGCCTCTGGATGATGTCGTGTTCCCTGAGGCCCTGAAGGGTTGTTCTGGGGCGGAATATCCTCTCGTGCCTTCTGCGCTGCCTTTGGGGTCCTTGCTGGTTTTGTTGTAGCTGCTGTTGTTGCTGCTGGGCTCTGCGTCTGCGTGCACGCTGTATTAGAATCACCTCCATGTCTCCCTGTTGCTGCTCTGCTGCTCTGCTGTTGCTTCTTTGTGTTCTGATTAAATACAGGTGTGTTTGCCCCATTTTAACACCTGCCCTGACCCAGGCGTTAATTTTTTATGCAAATCGGGCTGTGCGTCCCAAAAATGATGCACACGGCGGAATTATGTCATCCGCGGGCTCGGGCGTCAAAGTTTAAATACGGGGCAACGTTTGCACTGAATGTGCGTCAAACATTTTGACGCACATTCGCCGCAGACGGAGTATAAATATGCCCCTTAGCCACCCCATGGCTGTTGTGAATCTCAACTGGGGAGGGGGTTACTGGTCCAACAAAGTTGTGGTAGCCACTGAATTACCTATAGATTGCTTACTAGGCAATGATTTGGAGACATCAGCCTGGGCTGAAGTGGAGTTGGAGGCTCATGCAGCAATGCTGGGCATTCCTAGGCATATTTCTGTTTTAACCAGGGCTCAGGCCGAAAAGCAAAAAGGATAAGGAAACTTGGATCCTGGAAACTGGACCAAGTGCTCCCAAAAGCTAGGTATAGAAAGGGTAAATCCTTGCCCTCTATCCCTCCCTCTCCAGAAGATTCCCCTTTTGAGGAAGAGGAATCCTCTCCCTGTGCAGAACCTACACCAGATGAGCTGGCAGCAAACACTGCTGAGCTTTTGGGTGCAGGGGGCCCTGCTAGGGAAGAGCTGAGTGTGGCACAGCAAACCTGTCCCACACTAGAGGGTTTCAGACAGCAAGCTGTCAAACAGCAGAATGAGGATGTCAGTGATAGCCATTAGGTGTATTGGGAAGACAACCTCCTGTATACTGAATCAAGGGACCGTAAACCTGGAGCTGCCAGGAGATTGGTCACCCCCTTGCAATACAGAGAGTTTCTTCTTACCTTGGCACATGACATTCCCTTGGCTGGGCAATTGGGCCAAAATAAAACTTGGGACAGGCTTGTTCCCCTGTTTCACTGGCCATACATGTCAGAGGACACAAAATAGTTTTGTCGCTCTGGTGTCACCTGCCAAGCCAGTGGCAAGACAGATGGCACTCCAAAGGCCCCCTTAATTCCACTTCCTGTGGTTGGGGTGCCCTTTGAAAGGGTAGGGGTTGACATAGTTGGCCCCCTTGACCCTCCAACAGCTTCAGGCAATAGGTTTATCCTGGTGGTAGTGGACCATGCCACTAGGTACCCTGAAGCCATCCCCTTAAGGACCACTACAGCTCCTGCAGTGGCAAAGGCCCTCCTGGGAATCTTTTCTAGAGTGGGCTAGCGTATGGAAGTGGTGTCAGACTGAGGTAATAACTTCATGTCTGCATACCTCAAAGCAATGTGGAAGGAGTGTGGTGTAATTTACAAGTTCACTACTCCTTATTATCCACAAACAAATGGTCTGGTTGAGAGGTTTAATAAAACTCTCAAAGGTATGATAATGGGACTCCCTGAAAAACTCAAAAGGTGATGGGATGTCAGGTTTTGCTTACAGGGAGGTACCCCAAAAAGGAGTGGGCTTTAGCCCCTTTGAACTCTTCTTTGGGCACCCTGTGAGAGGTCCCCTTGCTCTTGTTATGGAGGGTTGGGAACAACCTTTAAAAGCCCCTAAATAGGACATTGTGGATTATGTACTTGGCCTAAGATCACGAATGGCTGAGTACATGAAAAAGGCCAGTACAAACCTTCAGGCCAGCCAGGAGCTGCAAAAGCAATGGCATGACCAGAAGACTGTCCTGATCAGTACCACCCATGACAGAAGGTGTGGGTATTGGAGCCTGTGGCCCCAAGAACACTCCAGGAAAAATGGAGTGGACCCCATCTAATTGTTGAGAAAAAGGGTGAGGATACCTATTTGGTAGAGGTTGGCACTGCCAGAAGTCCCCTTAGGGTGCTCCATGTCAACCGCCTGAAACCCTACTATGACAGGGCTGATCTCACCCTGCTCATGGCAACTGATGAGGGACAGGAAGAAGAGAGTGACCCTCTCCCTGATCTCTTCTCCACCACTGAAGCTGATGGCTTAGTGGAAGGAGTAGTACTTGCAGATTGTCCTACTGCAGAGCAGAAAGATAACTGTGTAAATCTTTTAAGTCAGTTTTCTGAACTCTTCCCACTAATACCAGGTACCACTACTTGGTGTGAGCATACAATCGACACTGGAGACAGTTAACCTGTCAAAAGTAAGATTTATAGGCAGCCTGACCATGTCAGGGACTGCATTAAACAAGAGGTTCAGAAAATGTTGGACGTAGGAGTGATTGAACCTTTAGAAAGCCCATGTGCTAGCCTAGTGGTGCTTGTCCCCAAACATCACAGTAAAGATGGAAAAAGAGAGATGAGGTTTTGTGTTGACTATAGAGGGCTCAACCAAGTAACCAAGACAAATGCTCACCCTATACCCAGGGCAGATGAGCTCATAGATACACTGGCTTCTGCCAAGTATCTAAGCACTTTTGATCTAAGTGCAGGGTATTGGCAGATTAGGTTATCAGAAGATGCAAAACCAAAGACAGCATTTTCAACAATTGGAGGGCACTATCAATTTACTGTAATGCCCTTTGGTCTGAAAAATGCACCTGCCACTTTTCAAAGGTTGGTGAACACAGTCCTGCAGGGGTTGGAAGCTTTTAGTGCAGCATATCTAGATGATATAGCTGTCTTTAGCTCCACCTGAGATGATCACCTGGTCCACCTGTGGAAAGGTTTAGAGGCCCTGGAAAAGGCAGGTGTCGCTATCAAGGCCCCAAGGTGCCAGATAGGGCAGGGGAAAGTGATTTATCTGGGCCACCTGATAGGTGGGGAACAGATTGCACCACTGCAGGGGAAGATCCAGACCATTATGGAATGGGCTTCCCCTACAACTCAAACCCAGGTGAGAGCCTTTTTAGGCCTCACAGGGTACTATAGGAGGCTTATTAAGAATTATAGCTCCATTGCAGCTCCTCTGAATGACCTCACTAGTAAGAAGATGCCTAAAAAGGTATTGTGGACAGCTAGCTGTCAAAAAGCTTTTGATGAGCTCAAACAGGCCATGTGCTCTGCACCTGTCCTAAAAAGCCCTTGCTACTCCAAAAAGTTAATAGTCCAGACTGATGCTTCTGAATTGGAGGTTGGGGCAGTGCTATCACAGCTTAATACTGAGGGCCAGGATCAACCTGTTCATTTTATCAGCAGAAGGTTGACCCCTAGAGAAAAGCGTTGGTCTGCCATAGAGAGGGAGGCCTTTGCTGTGGTCTGGGCATTGAAAAAGTTGAGGACATACCTGTTTGGTACTCACTTTATTGTTCAGACAGACCACAAACCTCTACTTTGGCTAAAACAAATGAAAGGTGAAAACCCTAAATTGTTGAGGTGGTCCATATCCCTACAGGGAATGGACTATACAGTGGGACATAGACCTGGGAGTACCCACTCCAATGGAGATGGACTCTCCAGATATTTCCACTTAGACAATGAAGACTCATTTGGGAAAGGTTAGCCTTATTGTCCCGTGTTTGGGGGTAGTTGTGTAGGAAAATACCATCTTGCCTGGCATGTTACCCCCAATTTTACTGTATGTATGTTTGTTTTTGCCTATGTGTCACTGGGATCCTGCTAGTCAGGACCCCAATGCTCATAAAGTATGCCCTGCATGTGTTCCCTGTGTCGTGCCTAGCTGTATCACTGAGGCTCTGCTAACCAGAACCTCAGTGTTTATGCTCTCTCTGCTTTTAAAATTGTCACTGCAGGCTGGTGACTCATTTTACCAATTTTGATTGGCACACTGGAACACCCTTATAATTCCCTAATATATGGTACCTAGGTACCCAGGGTATTGGGGTTCCAGGAGATCCCTATGGGCTGCAGCATTTCTTTTGCCACCTATAGGGAGCTCAGACAAATCTTACACAGGGCTGCCACTGCAGCCTGCGTGAAATAACGTCCACATTATTTCACAGACATTTTACACTGCACTTAAGTAACTTATAAGTCACCTTTATGTCTAACCCTCACTTAGTGAAGGTTAGGTGCAAAGTTACTTAGTGTGTGGGCACCCTGGCACTAGCAAAAGTGCCCCCACATAGTTCATGGCAAATTCCCCGCACTTTGTGAGTGCGGAGACATCATTACACACATGCACTACATATAGGTAAATACCTATATGTAGCGTCACAATGGTAACTCCGAACATGGCCATGTAACATGTCTAGGATCATGGAATTGTCACCCCAATACCATTCTGGTATTGGGGGGACAATTCCATTCATTCCTGTGTCTCCAGCTTAGAACCCAGGTACTGCCAAACTAACTTTCTGGGGTCTCCGCTGCAGCTACCGCTCCTGCCCACCCCTCAGACAGGTTTCTGCCCCCCTGGGGCCTGGGCAGCCTAGTGCCAGGAAGGCAGAACAAAGGATTTTCTCTTAGAGAGGGTGTTACACCCTCTCCCTTTGGAAATATGTGTGAAGGGCCTGGAAGGAGAAGCCTACCCTAGCCTCTGAAAATGCTTTGAAGGGCACAGATGGTGCCCTCCTTGCATAAGCCAGTCTACACCGGTTCAGGGATCCCCCCAGCCCTGCTCTGGTGTGAAACTGGACAAAGGAAAGGGGAGTGACCACTCCCCTGACCAGCACCTCCCAGGGGAGGTGCCCAGAGCTCCTCCAGTGTGTCCCAGACCTCTGCCTTCTTGGATGCAGAGGTGTAAGGGCACAATGGACAACTCTGAGTGGCCAGTGCCAGCAGGTGATGTCAGAGACCCCTCCTGATAGGTGCTTACCTTTCTTTGTACCCAATCCTCCTCTGTGGGCTATTTAGGGTCTCTCCTGTGGGTATCTCACCAGATAACTAATGCAATAGCTCGCCAGAGTTCCTCTGCACTTCCCTCTTCAACTTCTGCCAAAAATTGACCGCTGACTGCTCCAGGACACCTGCAAAACCGCAACAAAGTAGCAAGAAGACTACCAGCAACATTGTAGCGCCTCATCCTACCGGCTTCCCCGACTGTTTCCTGGTGATGCATGCTCTGAGGGCTGTCTGCCTTCACCCTGCACTGGAAGCCAAGAAGAAATCTCCTGTGAGTCGACGGAATCTTCCCCCTGCCAATGCAGGCACCAAACTTCTGCATCACCGGTCCTCTGGGTCCCCTCTCATCCTGACAAGCGTGGTCCCTGCAACACAGGAGCTGGGTCCAAGTGCCCCCTATTGACCAGTAGCCCTTCTGACCAAATTTGGTGGAGTTAAGTCCTTGCCTCCCCACGCCAGACAGTAATCCTGTGTACTTTGTGAACTGCAGCTGCTTGGGCATGTGCAGTTTTTCAAGACTTTCTTTGTGCACAGCCTAGCCCAGGTCCCCAGCACTCTGTCCTGCATTGCCCAACTCGCTGAGTTGGACTCCGACATCGTGGGACACTCTTTTGTTGTTCTGAGTCGACCGTCGTCCTCAGATCTTCTAAGTGCCTGTTCAGGTGCTTCTGCAGGTGCTGCCTGCTTCTGCGTGAGCTCTGCATGTTGCTGAGCACCCCCTCTGTCTCCTCCTCCTTGAGGCGACCTCCTGGTCCTTCCTCGGCCTTGGCAGCACCCAAAATCTTCAACTGCAACTCTTGCAGATAGCAAGGCTTGTTTGCGGCCTTTCTGCGTTGAAATAACTCTGCATCCTCCAGCACACCGTGGGACATCTTCTGACCAAAGGAGAAGTTCCTGGCTCCTTCCGTTGTTGCAGAATCTTCAGCTTCTTCCACCCGGAGGCAGCCATTTTGCACCTTCATCTGGGGTTTAGTGGGCTTCTGCCCCCCTTGGCACTTGCGTGACTCTTGGACTTTGTCCCCTTCCTTTACAGGCCCTCAGGTCCATGAATCCGTCTTCAGTGCTTTGCAGTCAGTTGTTGTCCTTGCAGAATCCCCTATCTCGACTTTACTGTCTTTCTGGGGTAGTAGGGTAACTTTACTCCTACTTTTCGAGGTCTTGGGGTGGGGTATCTTGGACACCCTTAGTGTTTTATTACACTCCCCGCAACCCTCTACACACTACACTGGGCCTGGGGTCCATTTGTGGTTCGCATTCCACTTTTGGAGTATATGGTTTGTGTTGACCCTAGGCCTATTTCTCCCTGTTGCATTCTATTGTGTTCTACAGTGTTTTCACTACTTTTCTAACTATTACTTACCTGATTTTGGTTTGTGTGTGTATATTTTGTGCATATTACTTACCTCCTAAGGGAGTATATCCTCTGAGATACTTTTGGCATATTGTCACTAAAATAAAGTACCTTTATTTTTAGTAACTCTGAAAATTGTGTTTACTTATGATATAGTACTAAGTGATATAAGTAGTATAGTAGGAGCTTTGCATGTCTCCTAGTTCAGCCTAAGCTGCTCTGCTATAGCTACCTCTATCAGCCTAAGCTGCTAGAACACCTATAATCTACTAATAAGGGATAACTGGACCTGGCACAAGATGTAAGTACCACAAGGTACCCACTATAAGCCAGGCCAGCCTCCCACAGGTGGTCTTTCAACCGCGGTAAACCATTGGCGGTACACACCGCTGCGCTCAAAATGCACACACACTTACAAAACCACACCACATTGGTCAATTCAAAATACACACACCTGACACATATACACACACCACACCCTGACACTCCTACTACTATAAAACACAAAACCACATTACTCACAACCCCTTACAATGAAAAAAACAGAGACCAGGCACAGACAGACAAGCAAAGAGCACACACTCACTCAGAGGCACAGAACACCATCACCCATACACCATACACTCACATCACAGTATACACCCCAAAACATCACCCCAAACATTACCTCACACATCCTCACACATATCACTCACACCACATCCATGGGACCCCAAAGACACCCCAGGTTTTCTGAGGAGGAGCTAAGGGCCATGGTGGAGGAAATCATCCGGGTAGAGCCACAGCTTGTCGGAACACAGGTGCAGCAGATGTCCATTGCAAGGAAGATGGAGCTATGGCAGAGAATCATGGACAGGCTCAACGCCGTGGGACAGCACCCAAGAACAAGGGATGACATCAGAACGAGGTGGAACGACCTACAGGGGAAGGTACGTTCCGTGATTTCAAGACACCAGATTGCTGTACAGAGGACTGGCGGAGGACCCCCACCTCCTCCCCCACAACTAACAACATGGGAGGAGCAAGTCTTGTCAATCATGCATCCTGAGGGCCTCGCAGGAGTAGCAGGAGGACTGGACTCTGGTAAGTCAAATCTTAAGTATTATATCCCCCAGCCTACCTTGCATGCCATCACAAACTCCTACCCTTCCCTCACCCCCATCACTCCAACACCTCACATACACCCCACCATCACAACCCACCCATCCCAATACCAAGCCTTGTATGCAACAACAATACATGGACCCCCATCACAGACCTACATGGACACCCATCATCCCACCATGCCAAATAGAGAGACTCACCCAGCCACAAAATCACCACTCACACTAGGCCAAGCCGACAGGGAAAGCACAATCATACAGGGAAACACACCTATTGCACAAGATGGCCCACACAAATACATTAACAATGCATTTGCATCCCACCAGGAACCCTACCCAACATCACTGGAGTGGAGGTGCCAGCTACATCCAGCCCCCCACCCCCCAGAAGAGGCCCACAGAGATGACAGCAGCTCTGCACCCCTAGATCATGATGACCAACCTGGTCCTTCGGGGACCTCTGGACAGTCGGTTACCCTGCCACAGTTCCAACCCACCATAGAGCATCCCCCTCAGGAAACACCAGCACAGCACCCACCCAGCAGGCCCATGCCACTGTCCCCAGGACACGTCAATCAGCAGTGTGTTCTCCATTACAGGGACCCCAGGCAACCCCACAAACACAGGACGATCAGGGACCTGGGGTCAGTGGCAGTGGGCACACGGTTCAGGGGACAGAGGCACAGGACAACAGGGAAGCTGGGAGGACTGCTGTGCGACAGGGGGAGGACAGGCCCAGATAACTGACCCTCACGCAGGCACTCTCCAGCATCCTGAGAGCATACCACCATTCCCAGGAGACCATGGGCCAGGTACTGCCCAAGTTACAGGAGACCCAGCGGCTGCAGGAGGGACAGTACCCGGGGATCAGGGAGGACATAACTAAAATATACACCATCCTGCATTGGCAAGACCATGAGGGAGACAGTGGCACAACAAAGGGCCCCTGACACTAGCCAAACGGAGGAACAGCCTTCCACCTCCGCTGGCGCTAGTGGACAGGAGGCCCCGCCACAGGGCCAACAGGCCACCAGCATCTCACCCCCTGCAGAAGGATAACCATCCCGCAAATGGTCCCTGTGATCCAGGCAGAAGACAGAGAAGATTGCCAAGACCCCCTCCAGGAAATAAGACTCACCTGATTGTCACTCTTCTGTCCCACTATGTCACCCTGCCCACCTTGAACTGCCATTGCTCCGCTTCCAATGCCCCATTGGACAATGCACCTGTGATACCAATAGACTGGATTCTAACTGGACCTTCCTCCACCATCACCCCAGCCCCTTACACTTACCCCCATACTATTTGCACAGAAAATAAACACCCTTGAAACAGAAACCATGCTGGAGTCAGTGTAATGATTAGAAAGATGTATTATTACAACATTATCAAAGCATTGCAACGGCTATTTTCAGTGAAATATATCACAGGATGACCTTTGGTGGGCAGCAGTACATATAGCAGTAGCCAGAATGGGGTACACAGATCTTAAAATTGTGATTCCAAATGGAACAGTCAGTGTCCATAGACAGAGGGTAAGAGGATGCTATGTAAAATGTCCAAAAGTTTACTTTAATGTAAATTTGAGTTACAGTCTCTTACCTGTGTGTCACTGGAAGTACTGCTGTATAATGTTTCTTCTGTTGTCCACATCTTCTTCATCTGCCTCCTCTTCCTCACTGTCCACAGGCTCCACTGCTGCCACAAGACCATCTCCAGGCTCATCCTCCTGCAGAAAAGGCACCTGATGTCTCAAGGCCAGGTTGTGCAACATACAGCATGCCATGATGATCTGGCACACCTTCTTGGGGGAGTAGTACAGGGATCCACCAGTCAGATGGAGGCACCGGAACCTGGCCTTCAGGAGGCCAAAGGTTCTCTCAATAGTACTCCTTGTACGCCCATGTGCCTCATTATAATGTTCCTCTGCTCCTGTCCTGGGATTCCTCACTGGTGTCAGTAGCCATGAGAGGTTGAGGTAACCAGAGCACCTGTAAATATCGAGGGACAACTGTTATACCCCCATAAGCAACACTACTCCTCCTCCACACTCCATGCCCTCAACCCAGGTCAAAACCTGGCCTGCACCCAAGCCAACCCCAAGCATGCACACGGACCCTTCACATGTCATGCGTGCCATTTCTCCTGCACCCCACAAACACCAACCACACCAACACGCTCCACACCAACTCTAACACACGACACACCTACCATAACACGCACCACAGCAACTACACTAACATACTCCACAACAACACCACTGCACCCCACAACAACACCAACACGTGCCATGACAACAACAGCCCCCGCAACCACCTTAACTGCATACTGCTCAACACCCGCTCAGTACACAAGCACGCCATAGAGCTCTGGGACCTGAGCACAACACACTCCCCCGACATCACCTTCCTTACGGAAACCTGGATGAACCCATCATCTGAACCCGACATAGCCATCCCAGAAGGCTATGAAATCTCTCGTAGAGATCGACTAAACAAACCAGAAGGAGGTATCGCCATCATACATAAAGCACCATTAAAGTCACCACCAACACCCGCGACAACCTGGATAGCGCAGAACACCTACACTTCCTAATCCACATAACTGTCAACACAAACCTCAGAGGAACCCTCATTTACAGACCACCTGGACCTCGCCCCCCTTCTGTGATGCCATCACTGACACCATCAGCCCCCATGCCCTCACCTCCACAGACTACATCCTCCTTAGTGACATCAACTTCCACCTAGAAAACACCCACGACCACAACTCCACCACCCTGCTAGACAACCTCACGAACCTAGGACTCAAATAACTGGTCACCCCACCCACACACTCAGCAGGACACACACTAGATGCAATCTTCACCGCCAGCAACCACATAACATTCACACACACCACCGAACTCCACTGGACCGACCACCACTGCGTCCACTTCTCCTTCACGAAACCCCCCACCCACTACAGACAGCACACCACATCATACCGTAAGTGGGACAAGGTCCCCACAGAAGACCTGCTAGCCAAACTCTCTCAAACCGCCCCCACCAACGACCCCAACGTAGCCGCTCACAACCTCAAACAGTGGATCACAACCTGCACAGACTCCTGCGCCCCTCTGAAAAGCAGCAACACCACCCGCAACATCAAGACCGCACCCTGGTTCACAACTGAACTCCAAGCCTCCAAGCGTGAATGCCGCAAGACCGAGAAAGCTTGGCGACAAGAACCCTCCACATCAATCTTCTCCACACTCAAAACCACCATACGCAAAAACCACCAACTAATCAGAATCACCAAAAGTGCGTACTACAAAGAATGCATAGATAGTAACTCACATAACAGCAAGGAACTCTTTACTATCATCAAAGAGCTCACCAAACCCAAGTCCTGCAACACCGACCCCACCAACATACAAAACCTATGCAACTCCCTCTCCAACCACTTCCACCACAAAATCCTAGACATACACAACAGCTTCACCCCACCTGCACCCACTCTTGCCCCCACCGACACGATCTATGACACCTCACCCCCCCCCAACTCCAACCAGCTGCACACCTGGGCCCCTACCAACGACAAAGAAACCAAAACAACCATGAACTCCATCCACTCGGGATCCCCCATGGACCCCTGCCCCCATCACGTTTTCAACAGGGCCAGTCCAATCATCGCTCCCCAGCTCCGCTCCGTTATCAACATCTCCTTCGACACCGCCACCTGCCCGGACTCCTGGAAACACGCCAAAGTAACTGCACTCTTCAAAAAACCCAAAGCAGACCCTGATGACATCACAAACTACCGCCCCATTTCTCTACTCCCTTTCCCCGCCAAGGCCGCTGAGAAGCTAGTGAACGCCCGCCTGTCTCACTTCCTCGAGGAAAACAACGCACTTGACATCTCTCATTCTGGATTCCGCAAAAACCACATTACTGAGACTGCCCTCATCGCCTGCACTGACGACATCAGAACCAGAGTTGACAAGGGCGACACCGTCACACTCATCCTCCTGGACCTCTCCACAGCCTTCAACACTGTCTGCTACCAAATCCTCTGAACACGCCTCTTCAACGCAGATATCCAACACAAGGCCCTGGACTGGCTCACCTCCTTCCTCGCCGAAAGTACCCAGAAGGTTTGCCTCCCCCCGTTCCAGTCCCCAGCAACCAAGCTCATCTGCGGGGTCCCCCAAGGATCCTCCCTCAGCCCCACCCTCTTCAACATTTACATGACCCCACTCGCCAGCATTCTCTGCCCACACGGAATCACCATCATATCCTACGCAGACGACACCCAGCTCGTCATCTCCCTCACCAGGAACCCCAACACCGCCAAGACAAACCTCCACGCCAGACTCCTCGCCACCGCCAACTGGATGACAGCAAGCCACCTCAAACTTAACTCCACCAAAACCGAAATCATCATCTTCGGACCCAACAGGACAGTATAGGACAACTCCTGGTGGCCCACCGCCCTAGGAACACCCCCATCACCATCCACCAACGCACGCAACCGCAGCATTATCCTATACTCCTCTCTCTTCATGACCCAACAAATCAACTCTATAACTTCTTCATGTTTCAACACCCTCCGCATGCTGCGTAAGACTTTCAAATGGATCCCCATAGAAACCAGGAAAACCGTCACCCATGCACTCATTAGCAGCAGACTTGACTACGGAAACGGCCTGTACGCTGGCACCACAGTCAAGCTCCAACAGAAACTCGAGCGGATCCAGAACGCAGCCACCCAGCTCATCCTCAACATCCCATGCCATGAAAACATCTCTGCCCACCTCAGACTCCTTCACTGGCTATCCATCAGTCTCCCTCAACGAAAGAGTGAACTTCCACACACCTACTCGTTTCCTCCGTTCGGCTGACCTCACCCTCACCACAGTCCCCCGCATCCGTCGCACCACCTCCGGAGGGAGATCCTTCTCTTACCTTGCCGCCAAGACCTGGAACTCCTTCCCCATCAAACTAAGTAAGACCCAGGACCTCCTGACCTTCAGAAACACCTCAAGACATGGCTTTTTGAACAGTAACTCATCACCTCCCCCACCCCCGCGCCTTGAGACCATTCCGGGTGAGTAGTGCGCTCAATACATTTGTTGATTGGTTGATTGATTGGTTAGACACACACTATCCCTTAGGGACAACTCCATACCGGGACACCTTCCTATAGTGGGTGGGGACCTTGGGCTTACCTATTAGCCACACCTGGTGCCTCTGGAGTTGGCCCTTCACATAAGGGATGCTGCTATTCCTCAAGATATAGGCGTCATGCACTGAGCCAGGAAATTTAGCATTCACATGGGAGATGTACTGGTCCGCCAAACACACCATCTGCACATTCATCGAGTGATGGCTTTATCTATTCCTGTAAACCTGTTCATTTCTCTGGGGGGGAACAAATGCCACATGTGTACCATCAATGGCACCAATGATGTTGGGGATATGTTCCAGGGCATAGAAGTCAGCTTTCACTGTGGCCAAATCCTCCACCTGGGGGAAAATGATGTAGCTGCGCATGTGTTTCAGCAGACAACACTCTGGTCAACACGTTGGAGAACATTGGCTGAGACATTCCTGATGCCATGGCCACTGTAGTTTGAAATGAACCACTTGCCAGGAAATGAAGCACTGACAGAACCTGCACTAGAGGGGGGATTTCTGTGGGCTGGCGGATAGCTGACATCAGGTCTGGCTTCAATTGGGCACACAGTTCCTGGATTGTGTCACGGTCCCTCTTGGTGTTGAGTACTTCCTTCAGCACCCATACGATGGTGCCCAGGATGGAAATGATGGTTCTGAGTTCCTCCCTGAAGCCCAAATACTGTTCCTCCTGCAGGCGCTGGGTCTCCTGAAACTTGGCCAGTACCGTTGCCATAGTTTCCTGGGAGTGGTGGGAGGCTCCCATGATGGAGGAGAGGGCCTCGTGGAGAGTGGGTTCCCATGGCCTCCCCCTGTCGCACAGCAGCCCTCCCAGTTCCCCTGTGTTCCTGGGCCTCCGTCCTCTGGACCGTGTGCTCACTACCACTGCCCCCAGGTCCCTGTTGTTGTTGGGGTGGTGGGTTAGCCTGGGTTCACTGTAGTGGTGGACACACTGCTGCCTGACGTGTCCTGGGGACAGAGGTATGGGCCCGCTGGGTGGGTGCTGTACTGGTGTTTCCAGAGGGGGGAAGGTTTGTAGTGGCCTGTGCTAGTGTGAGGGGAATCGACTGTCCAGAGGTCCCAGATGGGCCGGGCTGGTCATCTAGATCCAGTTGGACAGAGCTGCTGTCATCACTGTGGGCCTCTTCTGTTGGTGGTGTGTTCATGTGTGGACCCTCCTGTCCGGTGACGTTGGGTAGGGTTCCTGCTGGGGTATAAAAGGATGTTTATTACATCTGTGTGTGCCATGGTGTGTAATTGGTGGGTGACCGTGTACCCCAGTGCTTGCATTCCTGTGTGGGACCTTGTGTGATGGTGTTTTAGGGGGGTGTATGGGTATGTACAGTGGCCATGCATTAGTGATGGGTGTCCATGCTTTGTTGTTGCATGCAGGGATTGGTGTTGGGATGGGTGGGTTGTGATGTTCGGACATTCATGAGGAGTAGGAGTGATGGGGGTGAGGGTGGGGGTATGTGATGGCATGCAGGTAGGGTGGGGGATGTAATAGTAAAGCTTTGACTTACCAGAGTCCATTCCTCCATTTACTCCTGCGAGGCCCTCAGGATGCAGAATCGCCAAGACTTGCTCCTCCCATGTTTTTAGTTGTGGGGGAGGAGGTGGGGGTCCGCGGCCAGTCCGCTGAACCGCAAGGTGGTGTCTTGAGACCACGGAAAGCACATTCCCCCGTAGGTCGTTCCACCTCTTCCTGATGTCATCCCGATTTCTTGGGTGCTGTCCCACTGTGTTAACCCTGTCCACTATTCTTCACCATGGCTCCATCTTCCTAGCTATGGAGGTGTGCTGCACCTGTGATCCGAATAGCTGTGGCTCTACCCGGACGATTTCCTCCACCATGACCCTGAGCTCCACCTCAGAGAACCTGGGGTATCTTTGCTGTGCCATGGGGTGGTGTGGATGATGTTTGGGGTGGTGTGCATAGTGATAAGTGGGGTGATATTTAGTGGTGTGTTGTGTGAGGTGCGTGGAAGTTCTGTGGGTGATGGTATTGTGTGCCTATGGATGCTTGGTAGTTGTTTGTGGTGTCTCTCTCTGGCCTTCTCTCTGTAATTGTGGTCGTAGGGGTTTGTAGGTGATGTGGGTGTGTGTTTTATATTGTTATGAGTGTGTGGGTGTGGTGTGTGTATGTGTATCAAGTGTGTGTATTTAGAATTGTCCAATGTGGCTGTGTTTTGTAAGAGTGCGTGTATTTTGAGCGCAGCGGTGTGTACCGAGAATGGAATACTGCGGTTGAAAGACCGCCGCGTGGATTCGTGTGGGCATAATTCTGTTGGCTTGATGGTGGAGGTTTTGTTTTCGCCAGTTTATCACTGACCTTTGGTGTGGCAGACTTGTTTGGGTGTCTGATATTTGGCGGATTTCGTGCTGTGGGTCATAATAGCTGTGGCGGAATTCCGTGGCCGTGGCGGTCTTCCGCACGGCGGTAAGCGGCTTTTACCGCCAATGTTTTAATGAGGGCCAATGTGTCTGCCCTCCATTGTTGACAAGTGCACCAGGGGTCTGTACACCGGAGGAGGCTGCCATCTCATCATCTTCCTCAGCAGTTGTAGCGTATGGAGGAGAACGGTGAGCAGAATGTCATATTTCCACACAGAATGCACAACTGTTGCTGAAGTTAGGTCACAGAAGCAGTATGTGAAGTCAAGAGTCAGTTGATGGGCCAATGTCTGCTGTGATGCCGTTAGGTGTCATGCCATGTGCCCCCCTGAAATTGCGGCTGACTGACCTGTGAGGAAGGGCAAGTGAAGAGGAAATGAGGTAAGTGCGCTGGCGTTGTGCGCCATCGCGGAAGGCGGTCGATGACTGCTGCGCAACTTCGCATTGGCTATCATTAGGCCCTATGGTTTCCAGGAGCCAATGGTGATGTACGCCGGTGGTGACGGTATGCACTGCTGCGGACGTGACCGCCATTTTCTCTCTCTTCACTCACTTGATACATGACCATCAACAGGAGACGACACACACTGCAAGTGCTGCTGTGACCTGAGTCTGGAAGCGACAATGGCTACAGTGTCTGGGCAAAGGACCCCTGCCTTCACCGTGGAGGAGTTGGAGAAACTGGTGGATGGGGTCCTACCTCACTCCACGTCACTCTACGGTCCTCTAGACAAACAGGTGAGTACACTGAGAGCATGATGTGTGGGCAATGCATGTTTTGAGTGGTGTAGATGTAAGCCACATGTTGGGGGGTGCTGAAGTGTCCTGGCCTGAGTGCTGCATGAGAGGTGGTCAGTGTATGTGCGTCAGAGCATGGGTGGGAACTGGGGGCCAATGAGTATGCCGGTCTGGACGGGTGAGTAATTTCCTTTCCTCCTGTCTTTTCCCTCTAGGTCAGCACCTACCAGAAAAAGGGTATTTGGCGTGCCATCACCAAGGAGGTGCAGACCTTGGGGGTCTATCACAGGTGTAGCACCCACTGCCGCAAGTGATGGGAGGACCTGTGCCGCTGGACGAAGAAAACGGCAGAGGCCCAGATGGGGCTGGCCTCCCAACGTGGAAAGGGGTGCCTGTCGCACCATGACCCCCCTGATGTTCCGCATCCTGGGGGCGGCCTATCAGGAGTTGGATGGGCACTTGAGGGCATTTCAGCAGCCACAAGGGGGTGAGTAGAGATTCTGATTCCTGACTTTGCGCGCTTTAGGAGGTAGCTGGGTTGGGTATGTGGGCTGTGGGTGACCCTAGACCAGGGGGATCATGGCAAGGTAGGTCACTTGTGTGCAGCCTCTGAAGCACTCCAAACCCAATGGGGAAAGTGGGTATATTCTACTTGGAAGGGTCCTGTGGGTGTCAGGTGTGCAGATGCTGGCGTTAGTCATTGTACCCCATGGGCTCGTGGCTACCTTAGTGACTGGTTGGGCATGGCCTAGTGCATAGGGCTGATCCCTGTGTGTTGTGTACGCTAACAGTAGTGGTGTTGTGGGCATTGACCAAATGTATCCTCTGTCTCCCCCCCATTTTGTGTTGTCACCCTGTGCTTGTGTGCATTAGCATCATCCGGCGGAGGAGCAGAGGCCCTGGCAACGGAGGGAGATGAATCCCACATGGCCCATTAGGGCGCATCCACTGAGGGTGAAGGCACCAGTGGGATGGAGGGTGAGGAGAGCACCACGATGGGGACAGGAGCGGAGACCAGTGACAGTGACTCCTCCTCCAATGGAAGCTCCCTGGCGGTGGTGGACACTTCTGTGCCCACCGCAACAACAGGTACAGCCACCACCACTCCTACCAGCACTGCCCTCCCAGCAGCCCCTCAGTGTGTTTCCCGTGCCCGCTCACCCAGGAGAGTGGGCATCTCCTTCACCCCAGGCACCTCAGGCCCTGCCCCAGTCAGCCCTGCTGCCCTCAGTGAGGAGGCTATTGACCTCCTGAGATCCCTCACCATTGGGCAGTCAACCATTCTGAATGCCGCCCAGGGTATTGAGAGACATTTGCAACAAACAAATGCATACCTGGAGGGTATTCACTCTGTTTTGGCAGCCCAACAGAGAGCATTTCAGGCTCTTGCCTCAGCACTGATGGCAGCCATTGTCCCTGTATCTAGCCTCCCTCCTCCAACTTCCTCTACCCAGGCCCAATCTCCTCAACATCAACCTATCCCAAGCACACCTTCAGCCTAGCATTCACCCAAATCAACACACAAAAGTGGCTCAGGCAAACATAAGTACCACACCTCATCTCACAGGCATTCACACAAGCACCATGCCCATGCAGACAAAGCAACATCCAGTGCCTCCACTGTGTCCCCCTCCTCCTCTTCATCCACCTGTTGTAGTTTAGCAGCGATTAGATTAAGCATTAGCAGAAGACATCTTGTATTTAGTAACTATTGTGAACATTTTGTGGAATCCATTTTGTATTCATGGCAGCCATTTTCTCTGCCACATACTGCCATGTGCTCACCATGTGTTCTGTCCTACCTTTCTGTTAACTACTCTTGAAAATCTGCCTAGTGACAAGTTATATTTAGCATCTCCCACTTTCGCACATGCCCAGTAAGGTCTGCAGCTGTTAGTCATTGAAAACTGTTAGCTCCTCCTACCTGTCGACTGTGCATTTCCACATGACCTTACATGTATGCAAGTCTTGCTTCTATAATTGTACTACCTCATTTTAGCCCCTACGTGGGTATAAAAGGACCATGCTCTCTCAGTTCAGTGTGCTACTTCAAACATTACCGAAGGGTGCTGTTTGAACTGTAGTACCACCTCATGAGGTTAATAAACTTTGTCTTTTATTTCAGTTTCTGTGCCAACTTCTTCCTACATGGTCTGAGGACTTTGTGCAGAGAAAGGTGAACCCCTTGCATTAGTAGGCCTTGCTGAGGCTTACTTCAACACACCCCCTCCCAGTCTCATCTCCACTCACTCCTGCATGCACTACATCCTCATCCACTACCTCCATCACCAGCACGCCCATGACTACACACCGCTCACGAGCAGTCACCACCCCCACAACCATGTACATGTCCCCTGTGTCCTCTCCCACTGTGTCTGTGACCCCTCCTCCCAAAGTACACAAACGTAAGCACCCACCCACCAAACAGCCATCCACCTCACAACAGCATCCAGCCCATGCACCTTCACACAAACTCAGCAGAAAGACACCTCCTACAACCACTCCCACTTCCTTCACTGCCAAACCCTCTCCATCTTCCCATCCCAGTGTGTCTAAAAAATGTTTCCTTGCTAACTTTGACCTCTTCCCTACGCCTCCCCCCGTCCTTCCCATCAGGCCAGGGTGTCAGGATCCCAGGCTAGCACCTCAGCCACTACCTCGGCGTCCGCGGTGGTACCTGCAAGTCCCAGGAGTTCAAAGGAGGCACCCGTCAGTCCTGTCAGTGTGCCAGCGACCCATGCAAAGGACCAACCCATTCTGCCACCTGCCAAAGTCAAGAGGGTGCCAGCAAGCAGCACGGCCAAAAAGCAGGACCCAACCAGCAAGGCCTCCTCCAAAACTGCATTTGCCAGTGCCAAGGTCCCAGCAGCGTCTGGCAAGGTGGGGAATGGCAAGAAAACCCAGGGCAAGGCACTTCAGGCCTCGGACCCTCCAGGTGAGGGACTGGTGCCCACCATAAGTACTGATAACCCAGCAACCTGTACCGCGGAAAGCACCGCCGCAGGCACCGCCACCTGCACCGCCATCTGCCCCACCACATGCACCACCACCTGCACCGCTGCTGCCACAACAACTATCAAAGCCCAGATCACCTGAGTCCTTGTTCAGTTCTGATGGAGGTTGAAGACAATCCGACCCCACCCTGAAACTGCTTGTTCCAGCACACTAGTTTTTAAAACAGTGCACTAAGAACAGAAGCTCAAGGGAAGGGGGGAAGTGGATAAAATAAAATAAAGAGACAACACCGTTCTTGCGTTTCCACTGTTGAAGTGCTGCACAAATCTGCGGCCCTCTCTGACTTCTGTAGAAACTAGTGCCTAATGAAACATAAACAAAGAACAGATAAGTACAACCTATTCCTAACTGGGTTCCTGACTATCCCTTTATTTATTAAAAATTTTCTTCTAAAAGTACCTCTTGGATCCTGGTCTCTAGTTTCCAGGTTTGGAATGTGTTACTGCTCTGGGATGTGCTTTCTATTACTCTAAAGCTTCTAAAACATTAAACAAATACCGTTATCAGAATTACCAATATCAAACATTCATCTTAATATAACTAAAGCCTAAATTCCCAATAGCAGACTCACTTTTCCCATATTTCCAGAATCTTTTATAAAACAAATACTGTACTTTTACGTCAAAATACAGCATGTAATTTGTGCAAGTCCTTGATTTACTGTTTGCCTCATAAAGTTCCGCAAAGTATTCTTGTAACAAAGAGTTTGAATCACAATGTTCGTGGAAGGTATCTTGTTTCAAATTGTCTATACACGAATCCAGAAATTGTTGTCAAAGTTCTTTCAGGTAATAAAAGTTTTGCACTTACTTGTTGCTGGCAAGAGATACTGATCAGTCTAACCTTGTCTTCTTTCTCTTTTGCAGGTTGCTTGTAGGAGAGAGGCTGAGGCAAGGAGGAACCGGAAACCGGAAGAAGGAAGAGCCAGCAGCTGCGCCCATTGAAGCCAATGAAAGTCTGTAGAGAGCAGGAGTGCCAGCGCCGAGGGATCTGTCCTCAGGTAAGCGGGAGGTAGACGAGCACAAGCACTGGGTGAGGCTCGGGGGCTGCCTTTTATAGACAGGGCTGGGTGTGGTCCTCACATGCTGCACATGTTCTTGAAAGGTGTGCAGAGTTTCAGTTATTATGCAAATGAGTTAAATTAACACATGGCCTAGAGCGAAGTGTTTTAAAGAAGCCTTGGTAAAAGCAAGGCCCAATGTGTAAACAAAACAGCACATTAAACAACATACACAGAAGCCTAGGGGGGGGGGAGGTGAGATAACAAGAAAGGCTTTCAATAGTAAGTTTAAAAGGGAGCTATTACAGAACCCACTAGTGCAGTGAGAGGGGACATGCTCTTTGCTGTGCACAAACCCTAACAACAACAGTCATCAGCATCATCCCCAGTAGTCACCCGTCCAATGATGCAGGAGATAGCCTGTTGTCTCCCTCCACTACTACCAGCACCTGCACCACGGCCTGCACTGGCAGCATCTCCGCCGCAGACACCGCTGCAACCACCGCCACCTGCACTGCCATCTGCACCTCCACATGCCCAGCCAGTGCCACTACATCTGTCATCAGCAGCATCCCCAGTGGGCAGGCGTCTGGGGATGCAGAAGGCCGCCTGGACCCTCTACCCACCACTTGAAGCACCACCACCAGCACTACCAGCAGTTTGCAGCCTAAGTCGCTGCAGGATGGAGTATGGCTCTGCTTCTATGGAGTATCATGCTACCTGTTCCCTGCACATCTCGTGGCTCAGACACCCAGGTGAGGGAATGGGAACTGCCACACCCCTGCAGCATCACTGGGCACAAGGCCCTGTCCAGAACCAGTGGAGACATGCATCCACTATCTCTTTCCTTGGCAGGCTGAAGCATACTGGGCACAAAGCCCCCTCCAGAACCAGTGGAGGTATGCATCCACTATCACTTTCCTTGGCAGGATGAAGCACGCTGGGCACAAAGCCCCCTCCAGAACCTGTGGAGATATGCATCCACTATCACTTTCCTTGGCAGGATGAAACACGCTGGGCACAAAGCCCCCTCCAGAACCTGTGGAGATATGCATCCACTATCACTTTCCTTGGCAGGATGAGGCACGCTGGGCACAAAGCCCCCTCCAGAACCAGTGGAGATATGCATCCACTATCACTTTCCTCAGCAGGATGAAGTACACTGGGCACAAAGCCCCCTCCAGAACCAGTGGAGATATGCATCCACTATCACTTTCCTTGGCAGGATGAGGCACACTGGGCACTAAGCCCCTTCCAGCACCAGTGGAACATGTCACCCACCTGGGACACTGTGGCCTTGCACTTCCCAGGACCAAGCAGCGGGCAAACCACCCACTAAAGAGACTGTGGCCTTGCACTCCCCAGGACCAAGCAGTGGATAAACCACCCACTTGAGAGACTGTGGCCTTGCACTCCCCAGGACCAAGCAGTGGGCATGTTGCCCCCTCCAGGAGCAGTGGCGTAGTACCATCTTCCCTCTGGGGTGCCTGTGTGTTTTCGACCAGATGCTCCTGCAGTGTTCTCTCCGTTTTGAGGCAGGAGTCAAGGGTGAGATTCGCCACTGTTTTTTTGGCCTACTGGTCCATAGACATTTGCAAAGGACAGTGTACGTCCCTCTGTACACATTGTAAATATTTGTATATACTGTTGTTTACAATCGTTAACTTTATCTGCATTTTCTAAATATCACTGATTTAAATCAATTCCTTTTGTCCTTGCATTCTTCCAGAGGGTTACGGGATGTACATGTGATGTTGCTGCATGTGTTTGTGTGTATGGTGTTGTGGGTGAGGGTGGGGGTGTTGCGTGTTGCTTGTGTGTGTCACTCTCTTCCCTCCCTCCCCTGTGTGCTAGGTGCAATACTCGCTGTGGTCATCGCTGCCTCATTCTTTGATGTTCCTGGTATATTAGCAGAAACACCAGCATCGGCAGGACCTGTAGTTCTGGCTCCATGGTGTTCTGGTTCTTCGTTAAGTGTCGAAAGGTGAGTGGTTTCCCTTCGAAAGAGTGTTTCTGCTGTGCTTTTGATGTCATTGGTACCGCCCCGTAAAAGCTGGCGGATTGGTGCCTTGTAATACTATGGGCAGCACATTGTTTTCCGCCTGTCTGTTGGCGGTGACCACTGCGGTGTTTGTTGCTAGCGCTGTGGCGGTCGGAGTGTTAAAGTGGCTGTCTGTGTTGGTGGTTTCCGCTGTGGTTGTGATTACATTTTTTGTACCGCCGGCCTGTTGGCGGTATTACCACCGCTTTAACACCAAACCGCCAGGGTTGTAATGAGGGCCTTTATTTTTCAATAATAAAATCTCATAAGGAGCTAAATATTTCAAGTTTGGTATCAAACTTATTGTTATGATAAATTCAACAATATGCCATTGTTGAATTTAATTAATCTAACTCACGGAAACAGTTTTAGAACTCTTTCTAAAAGTTACCAGTATCAGCTCTGCAGTGCCCTTCTCTAATTGGCCAGCCTCTGGCAGCCTGGATAGGCTGTCTTGGTGAGGTGTGAAGTGGCTTGGGTTGAACACAAAGGAACTGCCTGGTGGAGGAAAACTGCCTCAGCAGATGGTGAAACAGGACGGGGGAGAGCAGGCAAACTGGACCTCAAAGGAGGGAAAGACATTTAGGGCAGCTCTGGACCTCTCCCATTCACTGCAAACCCAGACAACTAGGTGTCCCCTTGATCAGATTAGGAGAGATCAGGAAAGGGGTGTGCTGAGAAATTGTGGCCACACCAGTGTGTGGCTTCAGCCAGATGCTCCCTGGGATTGATTTTTGCCACACTTCCGAGAAAGTGGTCATCTAAGAGGGTGGTGGCCATACTGTAATTGGACAATCTCCCCCGCTGATTTCTACCCTAGGAGCAAGGATAAATATGACAGAGCTGTACCTGCACTTCAGATTCCTACAAGGAACAAGAAAACGAAGAAGAAGGACTGCCCTGCTGGACCCATCATCTACACCTGGACACTGCACTCTGAAGGACTGCACCAGCTGCACACTTGGATTTCACCACTAAAAGGACTTTTTCTGTCTTCAACAGCTTCGACAAGGAACTCCGTGTAAGCTGCGGGTACAATGGAGCTGTCCAGTGTCCCATGCATCAAGCCCTGCAAGAAAAGCCCACTTTACCAGTGTCCAGTGACCATTTGAGGATTCTGAGCAGGTGCATTCTGAGAATATTAGCCCCAACACCCGAGGAGCAACTCAGAGGTTCTGGAACCTTAGATCAAGTTGAGGACACTTCAAGTAGCCAAAAAGGACCGCTGGAAGAAGATCTAAAAGTTTGAAACATTTAGAGCAACTGTTGTAAACAGCTCCATAAGTTGAAGATGTGCATTATGGTAGTTGTCGGCCCAGACCCCAAGAGGCAAACCAGAACCTCTGAACCCTTGCCTGGTGCTGTGGACTACTTTCCTGTATCAAGAAACACTTCAGAAAGTGTTACATCGTGGGTGAGCTGAACTCTGGATTTTATCACTGACCAGTGTAACCTGTTTTAACCATTTGAGTGCTATTTGTTTCTAAGCGCTAAAATTACTTTTAGGTGGTCATTACAACCTCGGCGGTCTTTTTGCAAGACCGCTGAGGGACCGACGTGCTGAAGACCGCCAGTTCAGGCCGTTTTCCGTTCGGCGAATTATGACTGCTGGCAGCCCTCCGTCCTTTTCCGGATGGAGAGCCGCCAGCAGCCATACTGGCGGTCGGCAGGGAAGTGGAGGTTGCTCCACCTCCACCGCCCCGTCAACAGAACACCGCCCACTGAATCACGTTCCGTGATTCGGAGTGGTGGTGTTCTGTTGATGGGGTGCTTGCGGCAGAGCAGCCCCCATGGATCCGTCCCCTCCCGGAGGATCAACGTACCAAGTAAGTTGATCGTCCGTTAGGGGAGGGAGTGGGGGGTGTTGGGTACGTGCATGGAGGTGTGCGTGTGAGTATGTAGAGGGGGTATGTGAGTGCTTGTATGCATGCAGAGGGTGTGTTGTGTTTGGAAATGTGTGCATGTCTGTCTGTATGTATGTCTGAATGGATGTGTGTGTGTATTTCTGTGTGTGTGGCTTTTGACATGTTTGTTGATATGTGTGCGGGTATTTGTGTTGGTGGGTCTGCATGCGTGTACGGTGTGTGTCTGGGTTGCGATGTTGGGGGTAGAGGTTGGGAGGGGGCTCCTGCTACCTTTGGGGGTTGGCAGGGTGGTGAGGGGTGTGGTGGGAGGGTTTCGGCGTGGGGGTGGGGTGTGGGGGAGACCCCTATCAGTGCCAGGGAAGGAATTCCCTGGCACTGATAGTGCTAACCGCCATGGATTTCATGGCGGTTGCCAACCCCATGAAATCCATGGCAGTCAGCCGGGTCGTGATACCGCCGGCGGTCTTGTGACGGCCGCTGGACTGGAGACCCAAGACAAGTGGCGGATGACCATGGCGGTAACCGCCGTGGTCATAATTCCATTTTTTTGCCGCCAGCCTGTTGGCGGTAAGACCGCCACTTCTCTGCCAACTGCCAGGGTCGTAATGAGGGCCCTAATCTTTAAAAAATCATATTTCCGGTTCCCTATATTGGATTTTTGTTGCTTCGCTGTCATTTTAAAGATAAAACTATAATCTATTTTTATAAATTTACTGTTTTGCAGACATTACATGCTTTACACACCTGTCTCCTAAATTAAGCCTAACTGCTTCTTGCCAAGCTACTAAGGGTTGAGCTGGGATTAAATAATTGAGACCTGACTGGACTTGGTGGGGGTTTGTGGCCTATTGCTAGGTATAAGTACTTACCTGCCCTTTCCAATAATCCACTTTCCAAAAACATTGAAGTCCTTTTCCACTCGAAGTCTTGTGTACAATGTCATGGCTAAGTCTGGACACCACATGCTAAGGAGCCACCTTTGGCCTAGTGATTAAGGTCTCAGACCCATACATTTAAGGTTGAGGGTTCAACTGTATGAGTCTCTGTGATCATTTCCCTAGGTCCCTGTGGACAAAATCGGCCGGAGGAGGGAGGCAGTGTGGCCCCCATTACCCTCCCCCCAAAAACTGGATCCCCGGAGACACAATTTGGCCAGGGAAGGGGGCCATGTAGACCTGCGGCCAACTCCCACTGCGCATGGCTAAAGACCTTGTGCAGCGTGGGGTTGGGTGGTTAGGGCTGAAGGCCATGTGTGGCGCAAGGTTGGGTGGTTATAGGGGGTTGACTGTAGAGCCTGGCCAAAGACCAGGCCCTGCAGCCAACCACTGATGCACACAGCCTTTGGATTTACGTATGTTAATGAAAATTACTTGTGTTAAAAAAAACATAAAAATTCACTGAAAAAATCAAAGGTAACAGGGATGTAATAGTTAGGAAGTAGAACTTTAAAAAATATCGAAATTCACTTTAAAAAACAAAGGTTACAGGATGCTATAGTTAGGTTGTGAATCTACTTGTACAAAACCTTAGAAATTCACCAGTTATAGTTAGAGTTATTTGTTGTAACTATAACTCATGTCCAAGGTAATTATAACTTGTGCCCTTGTCATGCACTGCTAGTTACCCCAGATATTACAGCACTCATGACATCTTTTATAACATAGTTGATAATATTACTTTAACGTTTGTTGCAAAATTATTAATAAAAATTGTAATTAGTATACATGAATTCATCTCCATGCCACGCTTGGCCTTTGGCCTTGCACAGCAGAGGCTGACCCACGGTCTGACCTGCAGCCAACCGCCATAACCACCCAACCCTGTGTCATGCACAACCTTTGGCTGCTATATTCAATCACACCCTCATCATGCACGTCCTTCAGCTGTGCACAGCCAACCCCATATAACCACCCAATCCCACCCCACGCAGTTCCTTTGGTCTTGTACAGTGGGGGTAGGCCCCATGGCCAACCCCCTGTAACCACTCAACCCTGTGCCATGCACAGCCTTTAGCTATGCACAGCGGGCTAGTCGCAGGCCCTGCTGCCAACCCCCTATTACCACACAACCCCTCTCTAAGCACTTCCTTCAGCCGTGCATGGCAGGGGTTGGCTGCAAAGCCTGCAGCCAACCCCCTATAACCACCTAACCCTACAACACATGTGGGATTGAGCCGTGGCATTTCCCACACTAAAGGATACCTAGGAAAATATCTCCAGTGACCTTGTGTGTCTGTAACTCTCCCAATGTCATTGTTCCTCGAGTATCTCCATCAGATAACTTTACAAGGTGGAACTGCAGAGCATGCACATTTGGTACACTTTTTTTTTTTAAGAATGGACCACAAGGGAAGCCTCAAGGCCCCAGTGGTCCCAGCTGTCTCTCCACCTCCTGTGGGAGCCAGCATTGCTCCTGCATGCAGGGAGCTGCTGTAAATGCATGACAGTGGACAGGGAAAGAGATAAAAACCCAGCTTTCAGCACATGGGAGCATTTTTAAAGCTCCAGCTTGCAGAAAACGGAGTGTCTACCATCACCTCCTTGGGGCAAAACATGTTCTGTTAATAAGGTGGGGCGTGTACTGACCCACTGTAGCCCTGGGGACAGCCATCTCTCCATTGCTGAACATAAAATTAATGCAGGGGACCTTCATGGTACCTCCATGCCCTGGGGACCTCCACTTCTCTGGGGCAAAACATGTTCTATTAATCTTGCGGGGGTGACTGCCACCGCCCCATGGCAATAGGTTTGTTACATGGGGGTGCGGCATGGTCCCCCAACCCTGGGAACAGTCACTTTTTGGGGACAATTCATTCAATTCAAGAGGGCTGCAAACACCCCCGCAGCCACAGGAACAGCCACCTTCCCGGAGATGAAATAAATTAATGTAGGGGGACTTTCGCAGACCCCTAACCCAGGGGACCACCACCTTCCCGCAGCTAAGTACTACGATGAAGGGGGGGCACGAGGCCCCCTCATGAAGCCAATTATGGCCTGGGGTACCACCACCTGCTAATGCCAGCTCCTTCTATCTACGGAGGTACCAACCCTTGGGATGTATCTCTTTGCTTTTGCTTTTCCCTGGGATGAATCTCTTTGCTTTTGCTTGGTGGGAGCTGATAGCTCGCTCCATAAAAAACATACATAACTCTGCTTTCTGCATTGGGGTGTTCTTCCACAATGAATATAGCCAAGAAGGGACCCCAGGTGTGGGACTCGTGGTGACACAGCCATGCTAGTGAGCCTAGGGGCATGAGGTTGAAACTAACCCAGGGGTCACCAAGCTGAGGGGGATAGGGATCACAGTGGCAAAAGAGAGCAACCCCCAACACTTGCTACCACTTAGGAGCTGGTCATTAAACACAAGACCCAACATGGCCCTGACCTTGGACACCTGAAGATAGAAGGAGGGTGCTTATGGCAGTGGGCAGTATGGGCTGCCTTCCCATAGATAAAAGTTCTCTGCTGCATGGTAGAATCCAGCGTGGGGTGTTGAGGAGCCATCGGGTGGGGGCGTGGGTCCCGCAAATTTCCTTTGAATGGCAGCCCTGGGACTGGCGAAGTCACAACACCGACCTGCTAAATTTAGCCACCCTGTAGGGTAGACAGCCTGAGGTGCTCCAGGGACTAGCGAGAATGGTCTGCCCTAAATCTCAGAAGATTGGCCCTCTACTGGACCACCCTAGGCTCCCAGGTGATAGGGGTGGGTGGAACACACAGAAGAAGCCCACAGGACTGGAAAATAATGTCCTTACCATCAAAGTGGCAAACAAGGACACTAAACATGACGAGGAAAACAAGATAGATGCAAAAGCCCTAGAGACTGCATCCTGCGGATGGATCACACAAACCTGAAAGAGAAGGTAGAGGGTACAGAGAGAGTCCTGGGGGATCTGGGGCACCGGGTCCATGATAGAGATGAGGCAATCTGGGCCCTACAGCAAACAGTGACTTGACTCCAGGAAAAGGTGGAAAATGCAGAAGGGTGCTCAAGGCGGAACAACATACACATCATGGGTGCCCCGGAGTAAAGAGAGGGCCCAAGTATGAAACTGTTTCTGGAGGACTGTCTCCCAGGAGAGGTACTCAAGGGCAAGGCATCCAAAATGTTTGCAATTGAACAAGAACGCAGATTGCTCAGATGGCACTTGGGACCTCGCCCCATCCAATTGTTGCAAGGCTGCCTAATTTTTGTGACCGGGATCATATCCTACAAGTGACACATACTCACGGGCCCTGGCAAGTGGATGACACAAGGGTGACCATCTACTCAGACCACACCAACAGTGTCCAAAAAGTTCCACAAGGTAAAACAACACCACCACACTCTGAAACTTAAATTCTTGCAGTTCTTCCCAGCAAACCTGAGGGTGTGCACCGGTGGAAAATTCCTTTTTTCTACACAGTCAGTGAAGTATGGGAGTGGCTGGAGTGGGAGGAACAGTCCCTGCTGAGCCAAGAAACACAACATTCTGAGGAGGAATGAAGGTGCCAGAGAATGAGACAGAGGAGGCAGGGGTCCCAACAGCGGCTGTCAAAATCTCAAGCACAGATCAAACGAGTTATGATGGCAGCAGAAATTCAAAAAGGTGTTTCCTTGGAAACAGGCTACAAATCAGAGGCTTTGTCCAAGGACTCATATGAAAACATAAGTGACTTTGGGGGATCCAGAGATGGATCAGTGGCAACAGTGGAACCGGTGGTCACTCCAATGATGGCGAAGATGATCATTAATTAGACTATTAATTGTTTGGGGAGACCAATGGAGGACTGTCTAATTCTCTCTGTAACTATACAGAGACAAGGGGTGGTAACATGAAAGTAACCATACCTCAGGGCCAGGACTATTCACCCCTTCTACTGTTTTGGACTCTATTTCTGAGCTCGAAATTGTAAGGTATAAGTAGACTGTTAGTGTTGTTGTTTGAATGGGTGGCCTACAGACATCGTGGGCTTTGGGGGAGCAGGTAGTTTTCAAACAGCATTGCAAGGAGGTTGGGTGAGGGTGTTTGAGAGACAACTAGAAGCAGACTTAGGAACCTACAGGATGACATGCCATAGCCAAGGACATGGCACAATGAACATTGGCCACACATCACCTAACACATCCTGTTCTTGCCCCTAAAGCATTATCCTGGAACATAAAGGGCTAGGATGTAAACTGAAGAGGGGGATAATGTGGAAGTATCTGATGCAACTGAATCCAGATTTTGCTCGCCTCCAAAGCGATGCACCTCATGGAAAACACATGTTCAATAGTGCAATACGGCAGGTACACTCTGTTGGTACATGCAGGATACTCAACAATGTCAAGAGGGGTGGGCATACTAGCTTGCTGATCACTTCCCCTTGGGGTGACACATAAATGGACAGATGAGATGGGATGCAAAGCTGCAGAGAGTGGATGGTGGGATGAACAGCCCCTGACACTGGTGATTTGGCACTTCCCCCTCGGTCTGCAGATGATGGGCCTGGAAAAAATGGGAGCGTGGTTTCAGAAGTGCCAGACTCACTCCTGTTGATTGGTGGAGACCTCAACTTCACACACCATGGTGACAGAGACAGAATGACAATATCTGGGGAAAGAACAATATGACACCTGCATCTAGAGAAATTTTTAGATACCTTGTAGTTGGTAGACCTATGGCAGACGGAACACCCAGAGACTTGCTAGTAAACACATTGCTCCAAACAATTGCGATCCTTGTCCAGACTAGTTTATCTTCTCACTCCTAAAGACCATTTGGGATGATTCAGGATTCAGAGATATATGCACAGATAATCTCTGGCCACTCACCACAGACAATACTGCTTCATGCAGACATACCACAAACAAGGGGGGAATGGAAATTGGACCCCTGGGACTTGACATCCTGGGAGACCAGAAAGTTAGTGACAGGGACCTCGATCCAGTACTTTACTGAAAACATAGGGCCTGATTCTAACTTTGGAGGACGGTGTTAAACCGTCCCAAAAGTGGCGGATATACCACCTACCGTATTACGAGTTCCATAGGATATAATGGACTCGTAATACGGTAGGTGGTATATCCGCCACTTTTGGGACGGTTTAACACCGTCCTCCAAAGTTAGAATCAGGCCCATAGTGTCAGTCGGCTTGAAAATGAATTTATGGGAAGACAGTACTAAGGGTTCCCTTATAACACACATAACAGGCAAAAGAAAAGAGAGGGACAAGGAAGTGGTGGCTCTAGAGGCAAAGTTGGTTCAACTGGAGGAGGACTACGTCTAGGGTCCCACCCTGGCCATGGGGCACCAGATAGAGACAGGGAGGGAAAAGTGGAGGCACCTACTCTATCAGGAAGCTAGGGCACTCTACTGGAAAAGCAAGGTGAATTATATAAGATTGGTAACAAGGCAGGCTGTTTGTTGGAATGGCTCACCAGAAAAAAGGAAGACCAGAGATGGATATTGAAAATCGGGTGGTGTCAGGGGCCCCTGGCAGTAACCCCAGGGGACATTGCAGAGACAATTGTGGTGCACCTGGAGACCATCTACCGAGCTTGGGGGAGGGCCAGGGGCCCTCTGAGCCTTTGTGGGCATTGTCCTAATACCTGTGCTCCAGTGGAACTGAATTGAAGTCCTAGATGCAGACCTCTATGACAGTGAGATAGCTGAGTCACTCAGTCAACTGAAAAGTAGAAGGACCCTTGGACCTAACGGTTTCCTGTCAGAGTCCTCCAAATGTGGAAAAATTAACATAATTGGCCTACTTAGGATGATGTATATCCGAGCTCCATGAGACAGGGCTCTACTAAGGCATCTTACCAGAGCCACTATATTACTCATCTACAAACAGGGGAAGCCTAGAGAAGATTATGGCGCTTATCACCCCATATGCCTCCTGACTTTTAAGTAATAAATCCTGGTGAAAGCCCTGGAAAACTGCCTCTTGAAGGAGATGGACATACTAGTGGCCGCAAACCAATCAGGAAGCATGCCCTACAGGACCACCAAACACAACCTGCATAGGCTGGCAGGATGTTTGGAACAGCGCAGGCACATTTTGGAGCTGACACTACTCTTATCCCTTGACCCAGAGAAACCGTTTGAGTCTGTAGAGTGGCCGCATCTTATGGCTATTCTCCACAGCACGGGGCTCAGTGGTAGGTTTCTGGCATGGGTGAGGCTGCTTTATACAGACCCATTAGCCAGGATCAAAGTAAATGAAGCCTTCTCCAGGGATCTGATTTGGGCAGGGGTTGTATGTAGGGATGCCTGTTCTCCCCCTGTCACTTGCTCTGGCAATCAAACCTTTGGCCTGCTGGTTGAGAACAGATACATTTCTGCATGGGCTGAGGTGGGACACAAGTGGGAAGACGTGGTATACCTCTATGTGGATGACATCCTGCTCTTCTTGGCTTACCCGGACTGCTCTGTCCAGATAGTATTAAAGATACTGTAGGAGTTTGACTCCTTTTTCGGGATGTGCTTAAATTAGAACAGCTCTATCATGTTCCCACTATCTGGTGACCAGCTGGATGCGGAATGGCAATGCTCCTTGACATGGTAACCCTAAGGGTTCAAATATCTGCGTATATTCATTACACAGGATCAGGACTTCTTTTTGTTGGAAAACCTATACAAAATGATGGACTCCTATAGACGGCAGCAGACCACTGGAAGAAAATCCCCCTCTTTCTCCAGCAAAGCAGCTCTATGCAAGAAGATCTACCTGTCCACGTTTCTGTATATATTACAGAACACTCATTTTCCAGTGCCAGAGTCACAGTTAGGTCAGGTGATTGCAACTACAAGAGGTCTGCTCTGGGTGCAAGGTGGGTCACCAAGAAAAGTATGGACTGCCCTCATTTTCAGTGGCATAGCCCTCCCCGAATACCGCCTACAGTTTTGGGTGACCCAATTACAAATAATCAATGAGTGGATATTTACATGGTAACAGAGCCATCAGTGATGGCAGACAGGAGACTAATGGCCCCAGAGGGGTATATTCGGAGGTTGTTTGACATCAATGGGCTATCCCTATTGCTGATACCTACAGAGGTGGTGGTGGAGATGTGGAAAAATATGACAAGTCTGTGGACTGGAGGGGTAGGTTAACACTGGAACTCCCGCCCCTTATGGGAGTTTAAGAGTTTAAAAGGTCTACAGGCAATGAACGGGTATGCTAAAAGGGATGTGATAGGGATTTCCACGGTGGGAGACATTTGGAATGGACAGGAGATGATTTCATTCCAAGAGCTCCAAGACCAATACTTAGACCAAGACCAATGCATCCTTTCCTTAGGACAATACCTCAGATATCAACAATAACACCATCTGTTGAGCACACATGCAGAAGCCCTGGGGGATGCCCCAGATGAATCTCACGTGGAATACAGGGTGCTGGGGGCTCACCTCAAAATCCATACGGTGTCCCATCTGTATTTGACCCTCTTACTCAATAGCATTCCTCCACTGGACCACCTTTGGGAGAAGTGGGAGCGAGACCTGGGTAGACTGGAAGATTGCAACTGGGGGGCGGCAGGTAGGTTGCACCGCAAGGCAGCCATCCAAGATGGCTCTCAACTTATATAGCCAAAACTGATCCATATCGCCTATACACTAGGTCAAGATTGTACTGTATGAGGAAGATGGACTCAGATAGTGGCATGAGAGGCTGTCAGCAGAGAGGTACCCTACTTCATATGGTATGAAAATGTCCATCCTTCTGGAACTTCTGGGGAGTGGCAAAGTGACTGTCGAAGGTCTTGGAGCACATAACGGACCTGACCCCCAAATGATCACCCTGGACATATGGAGCGACCAATCTTTAGATGATTATGCCCTATTCCTCTGTAATACAGCACTAATAATAGTTAAATGCAACATCATTAAATTGTGGGGGAGCAGTGAGGTCTTGAAACTGAGAAATTGGGAGGACAACATAGACTGGTGCATGTGATATGTAAAAATGGGAATAAGGTGCGCAGACGTTTTAGAAAATTTGCTAAAGTGTGGGGTCCTTGGACACAAGTTCTGGATGATATTCCCTGATGAAGCGGGACGACTAGGGAAATAGCAGGCATGTGGATGCAATGAGGCAACAAAGTTATAACAATGTTTTGTATTCTGGGGGACAGGCCAGTTCTTGCCTAAGGGCCATTGTGACTAAAGTGGTGCTATGTGGAAGAGGAAAGATGTGCTGTGATGTAAACATACCTCGAGTTTAAAAAGCTGTATGTTGCGCTATGGTAGTCAGCTTCCACTCATTTATACAAAAATTAATAAAGAGATTTTTTTTATTTTTTTTTATCACCAGTGATATGTATCTCATCTGCCTACTGTTGCAAGTAGGTAGTTATAGTAAGGACCTAGTTTCATAGGAAAATATCTTTTTGTTTTGCCAATAACCTTAGGGCCATATGACGAATCATCACTAAATTTTCAAAACCAGTTTGCCCCTCACATCAGTTGCTGTGCTGAATGTTTTGGGGTGATTCATCAAGCAGGGGCCTAGAAAAAGGGAGGGTTCTAAAATGTGTTTTGCACATGTAATTTCCCATAGGGATTTTAGACACACATACAGCCCAAACCTCTGGATGGAATTATCCCAAATTTGGCAGGAAGCTGGCTCATAGTCCAGAAAGAGCCTTTCTGGAATTTGGTGTAAATCATTTAAATAGTTTTGAAGTTATTAAATAAAAAAGAACTAGCGATCTGGTTCCAGCTTCTGCACAGATCTGTGATGCTATTAATTGTGTTTGACCAATGACTTTGTGTTTCATCACTGCGCATATTAGTTGCTCAATGTTCACCAGTAGCACATTGTATGTTTTGTTCAGTTTAGCTGCCTCTTGGCTTTAACATGGAGTTAGCCATTACTTTCTGTATTCAGTTTAGCCGTCTATTGGCTTTGACATGACATTAGCAGTTTAGCTGCCTATTGGCTTTGACATGATATTAGACATTACATTTTGTATTCAGCTCTGCTGCCTATTGGCTTTGACATGATATTAGACATTACATTTGATATTTAGGTTAGCTGCCTATTGGCTTTAACGTGGAGTTAGACATTGCAAATGAGACATTAGATGTCTGTGTTTTTCCAAGCTGTGTTTTTCCACAAGATGGACCAAGCTGTTTTCTTCACACCAGACTAGACCTGATAAGAGAGAGTACATTTGGTGTTTTCCTTTCTGCTCAGCCTTGGGAATAGGAGAAGTCTAGGATATCTGGCCAGTCTCCAAAGGCTTGCGTAGTTTTCCCGAGTCTGAGAGGAGGGGGCACGCTTTTGTAAGGATGACTCTGGGCTACAGTGAGTTAGATTCAAATCTGCTTGACTTCAGGCTGGAGCTAGACGTCAGTTGCCAGTCTCCCGTTTGGGTAGATAATCTCTTTCTCGCAGTTGACCGGAGTCATCAACTTGCATACCCCAGAAAGATGAAGCTGAATATTTAGGCCCTGCCGCCTTGCCCATACGGTGATGAATTTGACTTTTATGCTTTGATTTGAATATATTATATATATTTACTGCGTACATTGCAACTGAGAAGTACTGTGATATATTTTGTTTTCTTGCTGCGACTACGTTGTGTGCTTGAAATCTACTAATTCGTCTCTCAAGAACTTGTGGGTGGGGAAGAATTAACAACAATAAAGGTCTTCTTTGAACTCAGAAGTGCATTCCAGAGAGGTTCTGTAAGCTCCGATAGGAGATATGTAGGAAAGCAGAACATTTTGGCGTAGTCAGCAGCCTTGAAAGTCGAATTATAGATTTTTACATGCACAATTTAAAAGTGTAATTGTTTTTTGTTGTTTAGAGAATTACAGAAGCACGGCAGACCATGTTTGAAAATGCATGTGTAGTTAAACTGCCTGATGGTGCTGTGAGAAACATGTTTTCTTGCTGTGATAAAGCATATTTAGAAAATGTGCCTTTTGGAAGCAATGATGTTCCTTTTGTTTTTGACAGAAGGGTTTGGATACTTTTATCTGCTTACAGAAAAATGCAGGAGAGATGTAGGCAGTTAGAACATGAAAATAAGAATTTACGTGAGCAAATTAGCCAGAACACATTAATGCAAGATAATGCTGAAAGTTATAAAACTGCTGTTTTAGAAGAATCTGTCTTTTCCCATTCCAGTAATGAGGGGGTTAAGACAGCTGTGAGCCAGTCTGAGCCTCCATGTGAGCTGGACTTTTTGGCAGCTGAATTGCATTCCTTAACTGATAACACGGAGAACAGAGCTCAGAATTTGATTTACGAGGTACTGTTGCAAAATGTGCAAGTAAAACTAAAGATTTTAGAGTTTCTTACTGTTTGCACTAGGCAAGAGACACTGAGTTTCATTAGCTTGTTTGATTTTTGGAAACAGTATAGCCCTCATCTGAGTGAAATCTTAACACTTTGGTATAAAGTCACTAGGAAAAAATATATGCAACTGCGCGCTAGTGATTTGGCAAATGAAATAATGACTTTAGGTTTCTGCGCAGTGCAAGAGGGAAACACTGATTTACATGTAAATCAGGAACAGGGGAAGAAAAGAGTGCCCCTAGCTAGGATCATACACTGGATCTGGTACCTGCAAGACAGGGCTAGAGTACCACAGGTAAAAGAGTCACCAGTGAAATTGAGTGCACCATTTGAATTCGTGTCCCCTGAGGATAAAAAGCATGTTTGTTTGACTAATGATTCATTGACTGAAATGTTGTTTTTTTAGCACAAAAGAAGGAACAGTGTTGTACAATGTGTGTCAGATTTTAAAGCAAGAGCTGCGTGAGATGTGTCATTTTTACGCTGATTTTTGGTTCATTGCCAATGGTTTAGCCGTTTGGTTTTCCACATGGCTTGTACCTAAGTGGTTCAATTCCCTTGCAGATGTTAAAGAGAAAAATTCAGAGTCTGAAGTGTCCACCCAGAATTCTGACTTAGTGGGGATGGCTAAGTGGGTGCACCAGAAATGTGGACAGCTGGGAGAAAAAGCCACTTACAGGTGGGCAGAGATGAGAGAGATGCACATTCCCCTAGATTTGATAAAAACTGTGCAGCACGCACAAGCACAATCTGTCCCACAAGCAGTCACAGAGCAGTTGGGGAGAGGAAAGTTACCAGGACAGATATGGCAAATTGATCAGGTTTTAGGGGGAATGATTGCTGCAGATTACGAAGGAGAAATCAAAATTATGCTGATAACTAGAAAATAATCTGATTCATTCATACAAATTGGAGACAGAATGGCCCAACTTGTAAAAAATGCAGGGAATGGAGGTTTGGTAAAGAATGAGTCTGCCCCAGCCCTTCTGACAGTGCAAGAAAAGGGAAGCTGTGGCGCAGCAGATAAAAACCTCAGTGCTGAGGTGTGGGTTGAAGACCCAGATGACCCTCCAGAACCTGCAGAAATTATAACAAAGGGCCCCAAAAACGTCCTGCTGATTATAAAACAGGGAAAGGAAGAGGAAGGGTACATTTCAAATGACAAATGTTATTTGCAAGAAAAGTCATACTTTTTTCTTTTGCAGATCCTACCACGTTTCGCCACTGTCCCAGAGTATGTTGTGTGGTCTCCCTTCGGGTGTGTGCGTGTGGGGTCGGGGAAGGGACCGAACCCCCAACCTGAACCTGACTGAGTAAAGTACAAGCACCATGAATCCATTTTGCACAAATGGCGCCTTCAGTTCAAGTTCAACTTGTTTGATTGCATTCTTCCACTGGAACTAAGCAACCTTAACAGTTAACTGTCTGTGTTTTTTCGTGTCGAACTCTGACTTTCACTTACCTTCCAGCAAACCTTTCAGGTGGACTGTGCACCTTTACATGAGTAGAACTCATGCTACATCAAATTGCTATTTTAGAGACACTTTCCTGTGTTGATGTATCTGATGTGAAAGGTTATGAGATCAATATGTTAATCCACTTCCATTGCTGTACAGTGACAGCTTTTATCATTCAGATCTGATTTGCTAATGTTTCTTTTTGTGTTGATGTTTTTGTTTTTTGCACCACTGCACATATTAGTTGCTCAATGTTCACCAGTAGCACATTGTATGTTTTGTTCAGTTTAGCTGCCTATTGGCTTTAACATGGAGTTAGCCATTACTTTCTGTATTCAGTTTAGCCGCCTATTGGCTTTGACATGACATTAGCAGTTTAGCTGCTTATTGGCTTTGACATGATATTAGACATTACATTTTGTATTCAGCTCTGCTGCCTATTGGCTTTGACATGATATTAGACATTACATTTGATATTTAGGTTAGCTGCCTATTGGCTTTAACGTGGAGTTAGACATTGCAGTTGAGACATTAGATGTCTGTGTTTTTCCAAGCTGTGTTTTTCCACAAGATGGACCAAGCTGTTTTCTTCACACCAGACTAGACCTGATAAGAGAGAGTACATTTGGTGTTTTCCTTTCTGCTCAGCCTTGGGAATAGGAGAAGTCTAGGAGATCTGGCCAGTCTCCAAAGGCTTGCGTAGTTTTCCCGAGTCTGAGAGGAGGGGGCACGCTTTTGTAAGGATGACTCTGGGCTACAGTGAGTTAGATTTGAATCTGCTTGACTTCAAGCTGGAGCTAGACGTCAGTTGCCAGTCTCCCGTTTGGGTAGATAATCTCTTTTTCGCAGTTGACCGGAGTCATCAACTTGCAGACCCCAGAAAGATGAAGCTGAATATTTAGGCCCTGCCGCCTTGCCCATACGGTGATGAATTTGACTTTTATGCTTTGCTTTGAATATATTATATATTTGCTGTGTACATTGCAACTGAGAAGTACTGTGATATATTTTGTTTTCTTGCTGCGACTACGTTGTGTGCTTGAAATCTACTAATTCGTCTCTCAAGAACTTGTGGGTGGGGAAGAATTAACAACAATAAAGGTCTTCTTTGAACTCAGAAGTGCATTCCAGAGAGGTTCTGCAAGCTCCGATAGGAGATATGTAGGAAAGCAGAACAAAATCTCATGGTGAAAACTGGTAGGCTGGCAACACTTCAACCGTATATACATTTGCAGAGAAACCCAAAGGTTACAGGGACGTTATAGTTAGGTTTACATTTTAAATGTACAAAACCATGGAAATTCACCTGTTATAGGTAGAGTTATTTCAGGTAACTATAACTCAGGCCTTAAGGTTACTATAACTCAGGCCCTCACCATTCACAGTGATTTGATCAATAATTTTACTGCTGGTGTTCCAGTGACATTATCAATGATGTTTTCAAAGATGTCATGAGTGCTGTAATTTGTGGGGTAATTAGCAGTGCATGGTGAGGGCATGAATTATAGTTACCTTAGGGGACAAGTTATAGTTATTTGAACTAACTATAACTACAGCTTTAACAGGCGAATTTCTATGGTTTTGTGCATTTAAAATGTGAGTATGATAATGTCCCTGTAACCTTTGTTTTTTTCAGTGACATAACTATAAGATCCCTGTAACCTTTGGCTTTGTTAGTGATTTCTTATGATTTTTTTTTGTGAAGTAATTTTCATTACTATGGCCCTCATTATGTCCCTGCCAGTCTTCGACTCCCAGGGTTAATGTGGCATAGTCCCGCCACATCATGAAATTGCAGCCAACTCACCAATTTACCTTTCATCCCGCCATGATGGTATGAGTCGATGGGCCAGGATGTAAATCCCCAGCTCGGGGTTCGACAGAGTACTGCCCCTGGCATTCTGAGCCAGCCTACCGCCATGTTTTCCGTGGCGTTAGCAACACCACGAAAATCATGGCGGTAGGCCCTACTGGTGACAGGGAATTCCTTACCTGTCACTGGTATGCGGCTCTCCCCCTACACTCATCTGACACCCTCCTCCATCCAAACATATCCCCCACCATCAATACACACACTAAGCCCCCTACCCCCACCAATTCATCCACACAGCCCCCATCCCAATACACGCACACAGACATGCACCACGCATACACCCATTAACTTACACTCATCCATACACACATTCATACACACATTCATAAACGCATCCTACACACACACACGCACAACACCCCCCACCCTACCCCACCCTCCTCTGTCGGACGGTCACCTTACCTACTCTTGGGAGGTCGACGGCAGGGAAAAGAAAGGGGCACTGCTACCAACAGCACCGCCCCATCAGCTGAACACTGCCAGGCCATATCAGAGGTCATGATACAGTTGACGGCGTTCAACTGGCATGGCGGTGCTGGTGGTAGCAATGCCATCTTACCACCATCCGCCAGTCTGATCACTGCTGGATTACCGCCCTTCTTGTGGCAGAAGTCCGGCAGTGCTCATAGTCTGGCAGATGGATGGTAGCCACGTTGGCAGTCTTTTGGAGGCCGTCAATGCAGTGGTAGGTGGCTTTTACCGCCAAGGTCTAAATGACCACCTATATGTTAATCCAACCACCACTGTGCATGACCTTCAGCCATGTGCGGTGGCTGTTTCAGCAGGGCCTGGCATGTGGCCAGGCCCTACAGCCAACCCCTTTAACTACCCACCCCCAAGCTGTGCATGCCCTTTGGCCATACATGGCTGGAGTTGGCTGCAGGTCCACGTGGCCCCCCTCCCTGGCAATATTGGCAACATCCTCTGGGGCCTAGCCTAAGCATTTAATTTTTCCGGGGAGTGGGGCCATGTGGCCTCCCTCTCCAGGCTGACATCAGCCCGGCCTAAATATTTAATATTTTATTGGGGAAGAGGGCCGCATGCCCCCCTCCCCAGGCCCATTGCCACCTCAGGGACCCAATTTCCAGTGCCTGGCCTAAATATTTAGGGCCAGATATATAAGGCCCTAGCACCACCAGAGGATCACAGTGACACTCCAGTGTTGCTTTTCAACACATCATATTTACAAAGAGTTGTTAAGCCATCTTTTAAATATGGCCCCATCAGAGGGGCCTGCAGTGGGTATTACTGTGGGCATTCTACCACAACACCCATTGCTTTTGACGCTGGCCCAGATTTACAAGAAGGCATAAATCTGAAAGATCGCCAAAAACTAACATCACCCCAAGTGTGGCGTTAGCATGGCACAACAAGGAGGAATACTTTTATTCCTCCTTGTTTTCTGCAGCACACATAGAAGGAGCAAAAGGCCATGAATTATTGTTTATGTCCAGGAAGGTGTCCCTTTCTGCACATAAACAATCATTCTAAAATGCCTTTTTGGTACTTCTATGTGTGCTGCATTTTGCAGCACACATAGAAGTGCCAAATCACTATTGTCGATTGTTTATGTGCAGGAAGGGACACCTTCCTGCACATAAACAATCTATCCCCTCAATGCAGACACCGTTACACTATGGTGCAAGGACACCTGCATTGGCACAGGCAGTTTAATTCAATGCCAGCCTGGGGGAAACATAGGGGTGCGCTGTATTCCTGTAAATACAGCACCTCCCTGAGTTTCAAAAGTCGCACAGCGCCCCACTGGTATTTTTGTTGTAGAACTGCGCCACTTTCTCGTAAATCTGAGCCTTCATTTTTTGGGGGGAGTGGGAATGTGCAGCCCCACTCCCCAGGCTGATTTAGGCCCTGGGGAACTTATGCCCTGGGGTCTGGTCTAAACATTAAATTTTTGGTTGGGCTGAGCTGCCCTCTCCCCAATGTGCTCCCAGCACTGTGGACCCCAACCCCCGGGGCCCAGCCTATACATTTAATTTTTTTGGTGGAGGGGAGCTCCCTCTCTCTGAGATCAATGTTTCCTCTGTTTCCCTGCCTGCAGCTCTGTGGGTAGAGAAACAGAGGAAACCACTGCTCGCAGTCAGGGAGAACTGTTTGACAGCTCTCCCTCACTGCAAGTGGAGTGTTTGATCTAACTTGGTGGCAAAGCTCTCACCAAGTCAAAGCATACAGCTATGTCTAGGGCACCCAGGAACATAGCAGGAGGTTGTCCTGGGGGTAGCGGTCTCCAGGGCCATCTGTGGCTTACAACATAAATAGCCCTGGGGAGAGGGTGGTACCCAGGGCCTTGAAGCAAACCCCCTATATTTTTTACATTTAGCCCCTGGGAGGTGGCAGTCCCCAGGGCTGCAGTGGGGCCGGGCAGCCCCCTGCATTTAATTGTAAAATATGGCCAGGGGAGGTGGTGGTCTCCGATGCTTGGGGGTGCAGGGCAGCTCCCCTGCATTATGCGTCAGGGAGGTGGCACTCCCTGGGACTGAGGTGGGCTGAGCGGTCCCTCTCATGTTCATTTTAAGTTGTGCCCCTGGGAGGTGGCGGTCCTCAGGGCTGTGGGGTTGCTGGGCAGCCTCCCCATTTAAAATGGCAATGCCCCGGGACCTGCCCACCTGGGGCCTTCAATTAAACATGTTTGTTTTTCATTTTTGGTGGATTCCACCGAAAATTGTTTATAAGTGCTTTTTCTAGCCCTGGCAGGGTCCCTCTGGGAACCCAGAACCAAAGCTAAGGGGTCTACCCTGTCCCCTTTTCTAATTTTTTTACTTTTTTTTGTAACACTCAGCTGATGCTCGTTGTTGAAGTGTTGGCAGCCAATCAGATATCAACACAGGGACAGTTGGATCTGTGGGGCATATGCGTCCCTAGATAACTATATTTTTTGCCCCTCAACATCTCTAAAACTACTGATTGGATTTCCAGAAATATAATCTGCACACCAAGATCTACCTTCCTGCCAAATTTGGTGTAACCTGTTCAGCACTTTTGGCTGTAGGCGTGTCTAAAGATCCTATGAAAAAATGAATGTGCAGAATGCGTTTTGGTACCCCACCATTTTATCAACCCCCACTTGACGGATCGCCCCAAAACTTTCCAAACAGCAGCTGAACTGACCAAAGTATATGTTCTGACATTTTCATCACGATTTGTCAAGTTGCGCCAAAGTTATTGTTAAGTGCTGTTTGTATGGAAAGTAAGTCCTAGCTATAGCTACTTACTGGCAACCACCATTTGGTGATATATACTTTTAAACATCCTGAGCAACAGTGGTTTATGGGACAGAAGAAAAAGGTAATCAGATTCAGCAAAAGGTTCACAACAGCAGCAATTTCCTAACCAGCTTCCTCCAGGCTGTAGCATCGTCCACATATACATGGAACCCACTAGTGCATAAAGAAGTATGCCACTAGGACCACAGTGCACTGATTCAAGGACCACACAATCTCACACAGCAGTTCCTGCAGAAGGACTACAACAGGCCAAAAGCATAATTGACCCTGAGCTACCTACTAGTCACCCGCTGCCAGGATATTCCTAAAAGTCCATCTTAAACATAATAATACATCCAGTAAAGCTGTGTTCCAAATACGATACCTAACCAGCCCACAGAATCTCACTTTTACAATACCCTAATTTCCGCAAGCAAATAGAATGAACCTTATTTACACATTTAGGCAGATCGCTGAACCTGTGACTCAAGTTTGTAAATATATTGCAAGAGATTTGATCATTTGCCGGGCTAAAATTGACAAACACAAAGATATGCAGAGCAGATGGATACAAGACTGCATTGGAATGTGTTTAAAAAACTGCATCTGCAGCAAATACCTGGGTTTTCGAAGTTCACACGGGTAGCAGCAACAGCTGTAGCAGGAATGCTCTTCTGTCATCCTTAACTATTGCTCTCCATTTAAAGTCTCAATAATGGCAAGTTCCACAGTCCTTAAAGCAAATGTAGTTGTAATTGAATACCATCTTTGAGTAGGGTGCATGTGATGAGAGGGGAAAAGAGTACAAAAGTACTAAGGAACCAAAAAGCATGGTACAATACAACCCAGTATCAAGAGAGCGAGGTGCACAGACGCTCTAAAAAATGGTTTCTCTAAGCAAAAACATATTTTAAATAAAATTTGTCTACCCCAAAAAATACTTTTGTTAGTCTATGGCGTGTGAAAAAAAAAAATAATATATATATATATATATATATATATATATATAAAAACACGTTTGTGTATGAATGTATGTTCTTGTGTGCTCTACCTATAGCTTACTGCAGGTACATTTACTATAAATAATGAAATGTATTTATAGAAACACATTTCGGCTGTGGCTCTCTTAGTGACTGAAAGGGAGGGCACTCACAGTAGGGGTCTTTAAAAGGCACACCTGTTGGAAAATGGATTATATGTAAGGGCACCAAACTGAATAAAATTGGATAAGAGGAACTAGAAATATGAATTTTTTAAGAATTAGGGGGTCATTACGACTTCAGCAGTCTTTGCTAAAGACTGCCGAAGCCGCGGGCGCCACAATACCGCCAGTGCTGGCGGTATGCGTGGCACCCTATAATGACTTTTTTGCTGGCCCAGCTGATGGAAACAGCGTTTTCACCCGCTGGTCCAGCAGAAAAGTCACATCATTGAAGCCGGCTCATAATAGAGCCAGCGGCAATGTTGCTGTGCAGCAGCACCCGTCTCGCATTTCATTGCCCGTAATTCGGGCATTGAAATGCGCGATGGGGCTGTGTCTGGGGGCCCCTGCACTGCCCAGGCAAAGTGCATGGGCAGTGCAGGGGACCCCAGGGGCACCACGAGTTCCTCTTACCGCCAGCCTGTCCATGGCGGTGTTTACCGCCATGGACAGACTGGTGGATGGGGACTCATAATCCCCAGGGCAGCGTTGCTTTCAGAGCTGCCCTTGCGGATTACGACCGCCTGGCGGTAGGCTGGCGGTACCGGCGGTATGACCTTGGCGAATGCGCCACAGTCATAATACGCCTGGTGGACGCCGCCAGCCTGTTGGCGGTACACCGCAACTGTTGGCGGGGCGGTCTGGGACCGCCGGGGTCGTGATGACCCCCTTAATGGTTTTTAGTGCATAGAAACAAAAAGTGTCACTCAGGATATCTGGTCGCACCTCGTGCGGAGGTCTTGTTCAACCTTCGACCTCATTACGAATTTGGTGGTCTTTTGGGAAGACTTCCATGGTAGCAGCTACCAAAAGATAGAATTGGAGACGGTAATCTGACTATCATATTATGAGTCACACACTGAACACCGCCAAAAAACAGCCACAAATCCGAGTCTGCCAGGACGACCAGGGGCAGTCCCGCCATCAGCACCTCCATGCCGACCACATACTACCCTCCAGATAACGACCCACAAATCAGCACAGCAGTCATTGCGTTGTGAACTGTCGTGGTCAAAAACTCACCTCCATGAGAACACAATACCATATTGGACAGTACAAATTCCCCATACCTGACATATATATACACATCACACACACCTGCTCACTGCACCATATAACATCCCCCACACAACCCACAAGCCTTTGGGACCACAACTACCAACACAGACAGTGAGGAGCACACAAACGGAACACTCTGCACTTGGATACCATAGGCACCATCACACTCATCATCATCACACACCACACAACTGCACCAGCAGCATAGTACACACATCGCCACTGCATAGAAATGCCACATTTATACATCACATACAACAAAGCACCCCCAACTACCCTACACTGCACCCTTGCACACAACCCACACAACACAACAACCATGTCCCCTCAAAAGCACCCACACTTCACAGATAAAGAGCTGCGGGTCATGGTCGATGAAATCATCAGGGTAGAACCAAAACGGTTAGAGCACAGGTCCAGCAAACATCCATAGCCAGGAAAATGCAGTTATGGCAGAGAATTGTCGACAGGGTGAACTCAGTGTGCAACCATCCACGCACAAGGGTAGATATCTGGAAGAGGTTGAATGACCTACGGGGGAAGTTGCCTTCCATGGCATTACAACACCAAATTGCATACAGAAGACTGGCAGTGGGCCCCCACCTCCTCCCAACGTGGGAGGAGACGGTCTTTGCAATACTGCATCCTGAAGGCCTGACTGGAAAACCGGGATTACTGGAGTCTGGTAAGTAGCTAACACCCCGTTATACTCAGTACTCCTGTCCAGCATGCTTCCTCACCATCCTATCATGCCCCAAGTCACCCGTCTACCACTCCACCTCACACCTATCCACCAATAAACCTCCCCTGTGTGACACACCACCTCCCAGCCACAAAGCCCACACAGTCCCTCCCAAGTGCAAGGTCACAATCTATTACCCAAAAGCAATACCTACAGTGCAGCATCTGTCACTGCCATGACTGAGAATCAACTCAAGCCACTGTATGCATCAGAAAAAGATACTTCTAATCATACCTCCAGCATGTAACACACTTCCACTCCTTCCACAGGTACCCCTGCTACCGTCGCCATGGAGAGGGTGCCAGACACAGCCAGCCCTCCCCGGATGAAAGCCCTAGTGAGGACTTTGCATCTGGATGTCTGGACAATGACACCATACCTGGCCCCTCGGGGACCCCTAGTCAGTCCACCACTTCCAGCCCCACTCTGCCCACATCAACCCCCCCACTAGTCCCAAACTTGTGTCACAAGGACTGGTCAATCAATAGTGTGCCCCACACTACAGGGACGCGGTTCGACCCCTCAAACCCAAGACAAGGAAGGTCCTGGTGAGACTGGGATTAGGTACACTGTGCCAGTGGCACAGGCACAGGGGAAGGGGGTGTAGGAGAGTACCTGTTGGCCAGAGGATGGGGCAGCCAAGGGAGCCAACTGAGCAGGAGTCCATCTCACAAGTCCTGGGAGCATACCAGCAACCCCAAGGCAAGATGGGCCAAATACTCACCATCTTGGGGGAAAACCAAAGGCTGCAGAGGGAATACCACCAGGAAGCCATGCAGCAGGGGAAGACACTCAATGCCTCCATGGTCTCCATTGCTGGGGTGCTCAGGGACCTCCCTGCATCCCACCTCTACCCACCAGCAGGCCCCTTCCATTGGCAACCCATTATCTGAACCATCTATGTTAGCAGACTGGAGGCCTTGCCAGGGGAGCCACAGGCCACTGACACCCCTCCCTCTGTAGCTGAGGAACCGCCGCAAATGTGGATGTCCACCCAGGCATCCGGCTGGAGCAGATGCCAAGACCAAACCCACTGCCGGGAAGTGAGCCTCTCCTGAATGTCCTCACTTGTGTGCCACTGACACACCCTGTTGACTGTTCAATGTCATGTCTCCTTTTTCCCACAGCCCTTGGACACTGGGCATGTACTACCTACAGCTAGGCTATCTACTCTGATGATTTAATCCACCATGACCCCGCTCAAGAACTGTTTGACAGAATATGCACAATAAATACTGTAGATCACAGCAAATGTATTTGTGGCTTGATTGTGTCATGTACAAATGTGTGGTCACCAATATGTAATGTGTGGTACCATCCCTCAACCAACAGTCAGTGCAAGTTATAGTAGAGGGAGCCACCTGAAAAAAGAACAGCACAGGGACACACATCAGGAATTTAGGCATAGTGGCACTCAAAGCACATATGCAGTCCATTGTTGTCTTCATCATTGTGGATTGTCAATGAAACAGGGCACAAAAGAGAATGCTTCTACTTCAACAAACACAATAAACTATTGAGTAATACGCACCAGCTGACAGCTGCAATGGCCTCAACTATACACTTCCAACTGTGAGCAAAATCAAATATACATGGATGGCTCAGGCAAATGGTAGGAGAGGAAAGGATACACTGTACACAATCCACAATCCACATGTCCGGATTCACATCTGGACATGAGATAACAGCACACATAGCACTCTACAGGACTGTTCATAGGGGATGTTAACTAGCATCCTGCATTGGTACATATGTCTGAGTTTAGACAACTAACACTGCTCCCGACATGCAATCTGGCATCTACCAGTACCCACATATTGGGATAGGTAAATTGTACATCTCCACTGATGTACCTGGCCAGGAGGGCAATTGTGATTAAACAAAGTGCAAGTATATCATCTGCTCCAACACACACAACATACCTGTATGTCACTGGAAGTATTGTTTGATCAGCTGTGTCCTAGAGTCAGCTGCACCATACGCATCTGCCTCCTCTTCACTTTGCATGTCACCATCATCACCTTCTGGTGCAGCGGACATCTCTTCATCTGCCAGTCAGGGTACCATACATCTCATGGCCAGACTGTGGAACATGCAGCAGGCAACTATGATCTGGTACACCCTTGGGGGACTGTAGAGGAGGGCACCCCCAGAGACATGAAGACACTGGAATCTTGCCTTAAGTAGTCTAAAAGTCCTTTCTATCACACACCTTGGCCTGCCGTGGGCCTCATTGAAAAGGGTTTCCCTATCAGAGGCAGGGTACCTCATTGGTGTTTACAGCCAGGGAAGGTTAGGATAGCCTGAGTCACTTGTGTGAATAAAGATAGGACCCATTACAACCCAGGTACAGTCACAGGGAAGATTGTGTTGACAAGTGCAACAACAGAGACAATCATCCATAATATGTACCAATGAGTCAAGCCCTCTCTCTCTCTGTAGTTGTGCCAACATGTGGAGGACATTGCTATTCCTCAGAATGTAGGCATCATGCACAGATCCAGGAAACTTGGCTGTCACTTGGGAGATGTACTAGTCCACTGGACACACCACCTGACACACTGATCGTGTGATAGCTTTTTCTATCCCTATACACTTGTTCATTAACATTGGGAGGGACCAAAGCAATATGGGTGTCAGCAATGGCCCCTATCACATGAGGGATGTGTCCAAGATCATAGAAGTCTGCCTTCACAGTGGGTAAATCAGAAGGTTGTGGGGACCTGATGTAGCTTTCCTGGTGTTTCAGAAAAGCACACAGTACATCCTGCAACACAATACTGAACATGGGCTGTGACATCCCTGCAGCCAATCCCATTGTAACCTGAAAGGACCCTGTGGCAAGGAAATGTAGCACTTTCAACACTTGTACTGTGGGAAGGATGGCATAGAGATTGTGGATGCCGGGCAGTAGATATGGCTCCAACTGGGCACGTAGGTACATGATGGTTAGAAGATTCAGACCATAGATCTAGATAATGTGTCTCTCTTCCAAGGAAGCAAAGTCAACTAGCAGTGCATTCCTCCTTATCCTCATGACATAGAATCTAGGATAGAGAGGAGAGACAGTACAATGTGTTAAGCACTCAACACATGTTAGCTGTACAAAATATTGTGCCAAACACCTAATACTGTAGACATGGCAGAACAGTGGAACATAGTAAATAGTGTATGCAGGAGCGCCATTCCAACTATCCTTGATGCCCATTGCTGGCCCCCTACTATCGTTTCTGGCACACAACACATGTGTGGTGTTGCATGTTGTGTGCAGAAATGAGTCCACACAGACAATGCATGTAGAAATGTTATTGACCTAGGGGTTCACACCGCTTACTGGGCAGAGAGTAGGTGGACATGCACTACATGAGACATCCACCCATTTGTCAGCACTGTGCCTTGAATGTGACAGGTATGAGCCTAACCATGTTCCCACAACATGGGCCTGCCCAGCATTCAGGACAATCAAGTACTGTGACACACTTAGGGGCATATTTAAGAGCCCCTAGGGCCTCCTTGTGCCTCATAAGCGTCATTTTTTACACTTATGTGGCCCAATGAAGCCAAAATCCCAGCACCATATTTACAAGGTGGCATAATGGATGCATTGCGGCACATTGTAACCCTTTGCTCTACATTATACCTGCTCCAGGCATAATGTATGCAAAGGGGCATTCCCCGTCAGGAAGACAGAAAAAATGGTGCAAGGAAATTAAACAGATTTCCTTGCATCATTTTTTGGCACTTTAACGCCTGCTCAGAGCAGGTGTTAAAGGTTGGCACACCATTGTTTCCAATGGGCCTCTAGGTACTCTGCAGGAGTAGCACCAACATTTTGGTGCTACTCCTGCAGAGTACATTTATAGCGTTGTAAAAAAATATGCTATTGCCCCCTACCCTGCTCCATGGTGCACGGTATTTTAAATATGGCATACACATGGTGCTGCACGGTATTTTAAATATGGCGTACACATGGTGGCGGTAGAGGGGTGGTGAAGGGTGCTAGAAAAGTGGGGCTGCACTGTATGCAGCACCACTTTTCTTAAATATGCCCCTTATATTTTACTGCTACAAGCCATTGACTGTTCATAAAATGGCAGCCGTCTCTCCTGCAGCACAGGACAGATGAAAGTCATGCAAGTCAGCCTGCGTATGTCATCATGGCAGTAGGCTGTCGCAACCGTTATGCAACTTCTCATTGCTTTACATTGCTGCCTATGGAGGACTGAGGCCAATGATGATCACAGCTGGCGGTGATGGCCATGTACGTGGCAGCCTTGACCTCCATTTTCTGCAGCCTAGCTCACTTGACTCCTGACACTCCTGAAAACAGGACCTCAACAACATGAGTTGCTGTGTTCTGTCTCTGGGATCCATCATGCCACATCCTGCAGGTGATAGGGCCCTGGCCTTCACCCAAGAAGAGCTGAAGAAGCCGGTTGAGGGTTCATACCCCTGTATGGGGCGCCAGAGGAGCAGGTGACCCCTTGCCATTGTCGTGGGTGATAGGGGTGTGTCAGGGTGAATGGCATAGGCATACCAGCCACACAGTACGTGCATGCTAGGGGCATGGAGTTATGGCATGTGAGCCATTACAATGGATTTGGGAGGGAATATGGTGTGTCAGATGTGTGTAGTCCACTGCTGTTGATGTTGTGCCAGTCCTCATTACTTTCGCTTCTGTCTGTGTCACCCACTCCTGGTCAGCTCTCATTAGAAGAAGGGGATTTGGCCTGCTATCACCAAGCAAGTACAGACCCTGTGGGTCCATAGCCAGCAGGGACCCATTGTTGGAAGTGGTAGGAGGACCTGAGACGATGTGCCCGGAACACCACGGAGGTTCAGCTGGGGATGTCCTCCCAACGAGGGAGGGGTGCCCTTCGCACCCTGACCCCCCTAATGGTCCACATTTTTGCAGTGGCCTACAGTGAGATATATGGTCACTTGAGGGCAGAACAGCAGCCATAAGGGGGTAAATACTGACTGTTACCTCACACATGACATGCCTTCAGTGGGATTGGGTGGCCTGCTAGTGGGCAGCTGTGATTGTGGTCATTGATATATGTATTTCAACATTGGGTATCAGTCACGCTGGCAGGGTAAATTTCGTTAATGGGTGACAATACTATGCTGTCAGTGGATGTGGAATTCACAATGGTTTTGTAGGTTTGGAAGCAGCAGTCCATGAGATCCAGGAGGCCGATACCAGCAAGACTGAGGGACCCAGTGGGAAGAAGGGCGAGGGAAGTGCCACAGGGGACACCGGATAAACATCATCTTCTGATTCCTTGTCCGGTGGACACTCCCTGGCAGTGGCGGACCCATCTGGGACCACTCCAGCAACATCATTGTCCGCCATCTCCTTACTAGCACTGCCCTCCCTGTAGCTCCAGACCCAGTTGCCCATGCCCATTCACCAAGGAGGGTGGGTGTCTCCTTCGCCGCAGGCACCTCTGCCCCAGTCAGCCCTGCTGCCCTCAAGTGTGGAGGCTATTGAACTCCTGAGGTCCATCTCTGTTGGTCAGTCAGCCATCATGAATGCCATCCAGGGACTGTCATCTCAACTACAACAGAGCAATGCATTCCTGAAGGCATTCACAGTGGCATGGCTGTCCTCCAGAGATCCCTTCAGGCTCTGGCCTTATCACAGATGATACTCTGGACCTTGGGCTGGAGAGGCTGTACATGGCCTCAACCAACAAGGTGGCCCTGGAGCAGTACTGAACTCTGCCCTATCTGGCTCTTCCTTGCCTTGATATTCACGCCTGCGTGGAGCAGGGCCTCAAGCACTTCCTTCAGGTGGACAAGGAGATCTTCCCAGATGGAACTGAATACAGCTATATCATCCAGATAACCTGCACTGAAAGATTCCAACCCAGACAACACTCTATTCAGCAACAGTTAGAAGGTGGCAGAGGCATATATTAAGCCAAAGGACATCACCTTGAACTGAAAGTGGCCCTCTGGGGTAGAAAAGGCTGATCTCTCCTTAGCTCCCTAACTTAGGGCAATCTGCCAGTATCCTGAGGTCAGGTCAAATGTACTCAGGAACTTAACAGCCCCCAACCTGTCAATGAACTCATCAGCTCTAGGTATGGGGGGAGTGTCAGTCTTATTGTTGGAATATACACCAGACCTCTGTAGTCTACACAAAATCTTAGCGCTTTTTTCCCACCTTGGGGATTGGGTTTAGGAACTAGTACTACTGGACTGGCCCACGAAGTATCAGAAGGCACAATTACCTGTAACTCCAACATCATAGCTACCTCAGCTTTGATGTTGGCTTTTACCTGATCAGACAACCTGTATAACGTTTTTGACAGGTAGGCTGACCCCAGTGTGAATATATTGGACAGAACATAATCACAGAGAAAACACAAAAGGGTAGTAAGGGTGAAAGGCGCCGCACATCTGAACAGTAAAACAATAGTATTTAGAAAGGTATCAAAGTGAAAGCAGGGTCTGGTGCAACCTGGCCCAGTGCCTTACTACCCGGTAGGCACAAAGAAGGGTATCACAGTACCCAAAGACAAATTTAAACAAGATGGCCACAGCACACAGAATATATAGTCCAATAGTGTGACAGGGATAAGTATCCCTGATAGTATATTGTTGAAGTGAAAAGTAGACTGGAGTCCCAGGTCTTGTTTTGCAGATGTTGTCTTTATTTGTAGATGCTAGAGACCATTGTGTCATCAACGAGATACAGCCAACACGTGTTTCGTCACACGAGTGACTTCATCAAGGGTGGGCCGTCCGGCCAGAATGGTACGTGACAAAGGTAGGTAACGAGGGAGCCCCGTGATCAGTTAGCTGGGCTCCAGAAGGTTAATTGGAACTTTTAGGAGTGGACCTATCGGTAGTGTGCCTTGGTAAGGAAATGGACACATAAGAAAGAGCAGTAGTGGTAGGCCTTGATAAGCCTGTGGTCAAAAACCTGAAGGCTGGAGGATTGTAGCACCAAGAAGTCGGAACGTAGTAATGAATATATTGGACACACCCATCTGTGAGTCCAGGGGTCTAAGAGAACAAGCCATCAAACTGCTCCAAAACATGTCTGCAGTCTCTATGCTCCTGGGCTGTCAATTTGGGAGAGTGTACCACTCCCACCACTGACATATCCTGTGCATTGTTGAACAGGAGGCCTGGCAGAGTTTCACTCTCCACCTCCTTGTCCTCATCTGTGAGTAAAAGCATGGTCATGTCTGCCCGGTCCAGGTAGGGTTTCAGTCTGTTCACATTCAGGATCCTATGAGGATTCCTGGGGATGCTAAGGTCTACCAAGTGAGTGACCTCACCCTTCTTCTCCAAACTTGGATAGGACCCAGTCCATTTGGCCTGAAGTGCCCTAGGAGCTAAAGGCTCCAAAACCCACACCAGCTGACCGGGTTGATACTGAGGCATGGTACCCTTCTGGTCATGCCAGAGATTCATGAGCCTTCTTCATGTATTCAGCCATGCATGAACGCAGGCCCAGCAAATTATCAAGCACATTCTGTTTAGACTCTTTGAGAGGCTTCTCCCATGACTCTCTCACCAAACACAATGGGCCTCTTACAGGGTGACCAAACAGTAACTCAAAGGGGATGAATCCCAGCCCCTTTTGTGGCACCTTCCTGTATGGAAACAGTAGGCATGGAAGAAGAACATCCCATCTCCTCTTGTGTTTGGTTTGTCAGACAAACCCATTATCATGCCCTTCAGGGTCTTTTGAAATCTCTCCACAAGACCATTGGTCTGAGGATAATAGGAGGTGGTGAACCTATAGGTGACACCACTCTCATACCACAGTGATTTCAGATAGGCAGACATAAAGTTTGTGTCCCTATTTGAGGCCGCTTCCTTTGGGAATCCTACTATTGCGAACACACCAAGCAGGGCCCTAGCCACTGTGGGAGGAGTGACTGTCCTGAAGGGTATTGCCTGTGGGCACCTGGTGGCATGGTCCACAATCACCAAACTGTACCTGTTACCTGAGGCAGTTAGTAGATATAGGGGACCAACAAGGTCAATTCCAACCCTGTCAAAGGGAGCCCCAACCACTGGTAGTAGTAACAAGGGAGCCTTTGGCTTTCATCCTGCCTTCCCAATGGCCTGGCAGGTGACACAGGAGGTGCAAAACTCCTTGACTTTTTCTGACATATGGGACCACTAGAAATGGTTGACCAGCCTGTTCCAGATATTGGTCTGCCCCAAATGTTTAGCTAAGGAAATGTCATGGCTTAGAGCTATGAGGGATTCTCTTTACTTCTTGGGGACCACCACCCTCCTGGTTGCCCCTGGTTTGGGGTCCCTTGCCCCAGTGTAGAGAACTCTATCCTCCCAATACACCTTGTGGGACCCACTAACATCCCCTTTTTCTTGCTTGGAAGCAGTCAGCCTCAAGACCCTCAAGAGTGGGACAGTCTCTTTGTCCCTGGCACAACTATTCTCTGGTGGGCCTGCCTGCCCCTTGCAATGCTGCCAAGTCAGGCAGAACTTGCAGGTCAAGGGTCCCTCCGTCAAAGGTCAGATCCTCCCCCTTAGGCTTCGATTCCTCCTGAACCTCTGTACTTGGAGGGGCTGGCAAGCCAGACCCAGTGCCCTTTCTCTCCTTTTTGAAGGCTAAGCCCATTGTTCCAGGGTCCAAGTGTCCAGCACTTCCCTGTTGTTTTGCCTCTGACCTGGTCACAGCACACACCCATTCAGGGAGGTCCAGGATCTGTGCATGGACGCTTCTTTCCACCTCTGACCACTCAGATGCTTCCAAATCATTTCCCAGCAAACATTCTACTGGGAGGGCAGGAGCTACTGACACTTTTTTAGGGCCAGTCACACCTCCCCATTTCAGAAACCAGTTTTTCTTTCACAGTGGCTCCTGTATCTCTCAGAGCCTCCACCTCAGTCCCACTGACTTTAGGCCTTTGCCTTTACCTCTCAATGCTGGAAGGTAAGTTGGCCACGGTTGCAATGTCCACCCCACCCACGGGCACTAAGGTGACGTCTGTGTTCCCTGATCCGAACCATGGGCCAACTTCCACCCCTACTCCTATACTAGCAATCCATTGGGACTGCCCTCCAGTGGGGGCATCTTGGAGCAGACAGTATCCCATCTTTTGTGTCCAGGCTGGTGACACTCAAAACACCCATCGGCATTAGCAGGCTCCTGATACTTTCTTACTTTAACAGGATCATAACACTTCCCCTGGTACCTCTTCCCCTTAGAAGGGCACGGCTAGGGGCTCCTTCACCCTGAGAAGGTTTTGGGGGATCTTTTGATGACTCCTCGGACTTTTTATAATCTTTCCCTTGGGTCTTCCCCTGGGAAGAACCATGTCCTCCCTTTTTCTGATCACCCCCTGGGGTTTTCTGGATAACTTTGGTTCTCAACCAGTCATCTTCTGCCTCCCCCAGCTCTTGGGGGTCTGTCAACTTAGAGTCAACTAGATACTGTTGTAACTTCTCTTAGGCAGAATTCGTTAGAAGGGGCTCCTTCATGATCAAATTGTAAAGCCCCTAAAAATTACTTACTTTGTTGCCCTGTATCCCGCCCTTTAGTAACTTAACTGAGATGTCTACAAAATCAACCCAGGACTAAGTTGCTGTCTTCTGGGTGTCCCTAAACCTGAACCTGTACTGCTCTGGGGTCAGACCAAACTTCTTGGTTAGGCAACTCTTCATGCTAGGGTAGGAGTTTATTTCCTCTCCATTTAAGGTCAGGAGCCTATCCCTCCCGATGTTGGCACCAACTCCCATAGGAGTCAACCCCAATATTGGGGCTTAACCCTTCTCATCTGGAGGGGCCTCTCAAGGGCCCCAGCCATTTATCTATGTTGCACACCTCTACATAAACAGTAACAACTATCTTGGAAAGTTTGGGACAAAGTCCCTCTCCCATGAACTTCTCAACTTTTCTGTCACTGCAACCATCTCTTCTCTCTTCCCTTGCCTACTTTTCCTTCTCCAGGGTCAGCTTCTCTGCTTCCAAAGCTATGTATGCCATCCATCTCTCTCTCTCTAAGGGACAGGTTCTCTCCTTCTGGATGGACCCCTTTCTTCCAACGAGCTTTGGGTATGGCCCTGGTGACTGTGTGTAGGGAGGACCATTCTTCCTCCTCCTCTCTAAGGTTCAAATGCCCTCCCTCCCTTGAGTGGTTGGGGCTGGCATCTTCCCCTACTTCTTCCCCCTCTGGTGCTTCCTCTGTGCCTACTTCTTGGGTCTCAAACCAGGCTGTCAGTAATTTAATCAACTCATTCTTCCTGAGGTTAGTAGCTGCAGGCAACCCCCTCTCAGTAAACAATCCCCTAAGCCAGACTACTATCATTGTCAATGATATCATTGTGGGTAGGCTAGACAGGTCAAGCTTCATGGTTCCCTAGTTTTGTTTCAGAATTGGAATCAAGAATTTAGAAAAATCACAAAAATTTAATAATTGAAATTAGTCCAAATTAAAAATCAAAAACAGTTTCTGCAGTTGGACAGCTTAAAGGATTTTTAATTTGATTTACTTAAAACTGTAGTGTGATAATGAACACAAGTACTGGATCCCACCAGTGCGCACCTAAAATTTTGGAAAGTGAAAAATTGTTAAGGGCAGGGAGGTACCCACACTTAACAATAGGCCACGAAACCCCACTGGGACCAGTTAGGTCTCAATAAATTAACCCCAGCTAAACCCTTGGTAGCTTGGCAACGAGCATCAAGGCTTAACTTAGGAGACAAAGGCCCTCATTATGACTTTGGTGGTAAAACACACTTACCGACATGCTGACTGCTGCCAACATGCGGCGGAAGATATCCATTCACCATAATGTGACACACACACACCAATCCGTCACTATTCAGCCACACACACAAATCTGCAACACCAAAGGTCGGTGATAAACTGGCGATATTTAAACCCACACTGTTACACCAACAGAACAACGCCCACCACATTATGACCCACAAATCACCACAGCGGGTATTCAATGGCAGTAAACCATTGGCGGTACATACTGCCGCGCTCAAAATACACACACACATACAAAACAACACCACACTGGACAATTCAAACTACCCCCACCTGACACCCATACACACACCACATCCACACACCCACACCACTATAAAACACCCACCCACATTACCCACAACCCTTTACCATTACAAACCATTGGCACGCGAACAGACACCATGACTATAGACAAAACCAGAGCCACACAGCACCTACACGTATACACCACCCATGTACCCCACATCACACATCCCAACACATCACCCTACACACCCTCACCTACACAACTCACACAAAACCCATGGCACCACAAAGACACCCCAGATTCTCAGAGGAGGAGCTAAGGGTCATGGTGGAGGAAACCATCTGGGTAGAGCCTCAGCTATTTGGAGAACAGGTGCAGCAGATATCCATTGCTAGGAAGATGGAGCTATTGTGGAGGATCGTGGACAGGGTCAACACCGTGGGACAGCACCCCAGAACAAGGGACGACATCAGGAAGAGGTGGAACGACCTACGGGAGGAAAGTACGTTCCATTGCAGCAAGATACCAACTCGCTGTGCAGAGGACTGGTGGTGGATCCCCACCTCGTCCCCCGCAACTAACAACATGTGAGGAGCAAGTCTTGGCAATCATGGATCCTGAGGGCCTAGCCGGAGTAGCAGGAGGACTGGACTCCGGTAAGTCAACTCTCTACTACTATCACCCCCTACCTGCATGCCATCACAAACCCCCACCCTCAACCTCACTCCCATCACTCCACCACCTCACACACTCACCACCATCACATCTCACTCATCCCAATGCCAAGCCCTGCATGCCATAGCAATGCATGGACACCACTCACAGACCTGCATGGACACCCATCACTAAAGCATGCACACTAGAGAGAACTAATCATCCAACCATACACCAACATACACAAGATGGCAGGGCAAACACAAACAAAGAGGTCAAGCCACCAATGCACAATGTGTCATACACAGAAACAATAACACTGCATTTACATCCCCATAGGTACCCCAGCCAATGTTAGCGGAGAAAAGGTGCCAGTACTATCCAGTCCCCCCACTGAAGAGGACCACAGAGATGACAGCAACTCTGGTCACTTGGATCTGGATGACCAACCTGGCCCATCAGAGACCTCTGGACAGCCGGTTACCCAGGCCCAGTCACACACCCCCACAGAGCCTCCCCATCTGGAAACACCACCACAGCACCCCCCCAGCGTACCCATACCTCTGTCCCCAGGACACATTAATCAGCAGTGTGTCCACCACTACAGGGACCCCAGGGCACACCTCATAACCAAGACAATCAGGGACCTCGGGTCAGTGGGAGTGGGCACACGGTTCAGGGGACAGAGGCACAGGACAACAGGGAAACTGGGAGGAGTGCTGTGCACCAGGGGGAGGACAGGCCCAGGGAACCGACTCTCCAGGAGGCACTCTTTGAGATCCTGGCAGCATACCAACATTCCTAGGATATGCTGGGCCAGATCCTGGACAACATGCAGGAGAACAGGCTGCTGAAGGAGGGACAGTACCAGAAGATCAGGGAGGACTTGCAGGCTATCAACACCACTCTGGTCTCCATAGCAGGGGTGCTGGCAGACATGGTCAACATTATGAGAGGGGCAGCCTCACACCAGCGAGCCCCTGCCTCTAGCCAGATATCTGAACTGCCTTCCACCTTCACTGCCGCTTTGGACAGGAGGCCCTGCCACAGGACCAACAGGCCACCAGTACCCTTCGCCCTGCAGAAGGAGAACCACCCTGCAAACATTCCCTGCGATCCAGGTAGTAGCCAGAAACTATTGCCAAGACCCTGCCAGGAAATTAGACTCTCCTGATTGTCACCCTTGTATCTGACTCAGTCACCCTGCCCACCTTGAACTGCCATTGCTCTCCTTCCTATGTCCCCTTGGACAATGCACCTGTGCTACAAATAGCCTGGAACAACACCCTGAACATTCCTCCATCACCACCCCATCCTATTGCACTTGCCCCTCTTCTTCTTAGCACTTCAATAAACACACTTTGAAAAAATACAAGTATGGAGTATGTCAAATGTTTTAAGTATGCATTCGTTTAATGAGGTTCAAACATTGCAATTCAACTATACAGTAATGTTGAAATAGTAAAGACCTGTTGGCTGCAGTGATCACACCAAGAGCGATAGTGGGGCACCAACATCTACAAAATGAGTTGCCAAAGGGTACTGTGAGTGGGCATAGAAGAGGGAATAAACAAAATGCCATTGCCATAGATAATTCAAAAAATGACAATGAAATGTGAAGTACCACTGTCTTACCTGTGTGTCATTGGAAACATTGTCGAATAACTGCAGTTTTGTTGTCCTCATCCTTATCCTCTGCCTCCTCATCCTCACTGGCTACAGGGTCCACTGCTGCCACACGGCCATCTCCAGCCTCCTCCTCCTGCAGAAAAGGCACATGGCATCTCAAAGGCAAGATTGTGCAACATGCAGCATGCCACGATTATCTGGCAGACCTTTTTGGGTGAGTAGCATAGGGATCCATCTGTTAGATGGATGCATCAGAACCTAGCCTTCAAGAGGCCAAAGATGTGTTTGATAATCCTTCTTGTTTACCCATGTGCCTCATTGTAACGTTCCTCTGCCCTTGTCCTGGCATTGCTCACGGGGGCTCGTAGCCAAGATAGGTTAGGGTAACCTGAGTCACCTGCAAATATTGAGGGACAACATTTAGTCACACACTATCCTATATGGCCCACACCATACCCATACACCAACATCTACTTGGTGGGAATCAGGGTTCACCTATTAGTCACACCCGGTGCCTCTGTAGTTGGGCCATCACATTTGAGATGCTGCTATTCCTTAGGATAAAGGCATCATACACAGACCCTGGATACTTCTCATTCACATGGGAATTGTACTGGTCCGCCAAGCACACCATCTGCACATTCATGGAGTGAAAACTCTTTCGATTTCTGAATACCTGTTCATTTTGCCGGGGAGAACAAATGCAATATGTATTCCATCAATTGCTCCAATTATGTTGGGGATATATCCCATTACATAGAAGTCAGCCTTCACTGTGGCCGCATCTTCAACCTGGGGGAAAACAATGTAGCTGCACATGTGTTTAATCAGGGCAGACACCACTCTTGTTAGCACTATTGAGAACATTGGCTGTGACATTCCTGCTGCCGAGACCACTGTCACTTAGAAAGAACCAGTTGCCAAGTAATGGAGCACAGATAGGGCTTGCCCAAGAGGGGGGGTGCCAGTGGGGCGACGGATAGCAGATACCAGATACCAGGTATGGGTCCAGTTGGGCACACAGCTCCATTATTGTGGCCCTGTCACATCTATAGGTGAGGATAATGTGCCTGTCCTCCATTGTTGCCAAGTCCACCACAGGTCTGTGCACAAGGTATGTCTTCATCTCCTTTTCATCTGCACCAGTAGCAATCTGTGGGGCAGTGGAGTGAGGAGCCGGTCACAAACTGAAGGTAGTAGCGACAACAGTACAATGCATGATATTATATTTGTAATGGGTAAGTGGTATTTGTCCTGTATGTCCTATTTTTAACTGTGACGCACTTATTACCAGGGCCTGCTCCCCCCCTGAAATGGTGTTCGCCTGCCCTGTGTGGAGGGACAGGTGGAAGTGAGATAATTCCGCTGATGTTCTGCGCCATTGCAGGAGGCGGTCATGAACTGCCGTGCAGCTCCTCATTGGATAACAAAATGGGGCGCTATGGGGTACAGTGGCCAATGGTGATGTACGCCAGTGGTGACAGTATGCACCGGCGCAGATGTGACTGCCATTTTCTATCTGATCTCTCACTTGCTACCTGACCTTCAACAGGAGAGGACCTGGACTGCATGTGCTGCTGTGACCTGTGTCTGGAACCTGCCATAGCTCGTGTGACTAGGGAAAGGGCCCCTGCCTTCACCTCAGCGGAGTTGGAGCGACTAGTGGATGGGGTCCTACTCCAGTATGGGATGCTGTATGGGCCACCAGACCAACAGGTGAGTGCACTGTGAGTACGATGCATGTGGCATGAATGCATGGAATGGTGTGTGTGAAGGCCTCGTGTGGGGGGTGGGTGGATGTCCTTTGGGCAACCTGCAGCTTGTTTTCTGGGCCCTGTGTGTGCAACTGGCGATGTTAAGAGGTATGGTGGGCCATCAGTGTAACAAGCAGGATGGTCTAACTGATACCATTTCCTGCGTGTATTTCTCTGCAGGTCAGTGCCCATTAAAAGAAGGGTATATGGCTTGCTATCGCCAAGGACTTGTGGACCCTGGGGGTCTACGGCAGTTGGAGCACCCACTGTTGGAAACAGTGGGAGGACCTGAGACGCTGGGCACGGAAGACGGCGGAGGCCCAGCTGGGGATGGCCTCCCAGCGAGGAAGGGGTGCCCGTCGAACCCTGACCCCCCTGATAGCCCGCATACTGGCGGTGGTCTGTCTAGAGCTGGATGGGCAAATGGGGGCATCATAGCAGCCACAAGGGGGTGAGTACAGTGCCCATCATCACTACTTACGCATGGTTGGGGGGAAACCCGGGTGGGGTATGTGTGTCAGTGGGTGTCCCTAGGCCAGGCCTGACATTGCAGAGTAGGTCCCATGGTGGGCAGGGTTCTGAAGTGATAATTCTGCTACCCAGCTTGTAGGCATCCACAACTGGTCAGGGCAGTGTGGGTGCAAGGTGTGCTGCATTTGGCGGTATGTGCCCCTCCCCATGCCTTGGTGGCTAGCATTATCACAAGTAGTGCATTGCATAGGGCTGTTATCTGTGTGTGACGGTGGTGTGTATGCCAACGGTGGTGTTGGTGCAGCCATTGACCAAGTGTATCCTTTGTCTCTTCCCCCCTTTTTGTTTTGTCATCCTGTCCTTCTGTGCATTAGCATCATCTGGCGGAGGAACTGAGGCAATGGCGACAGAGGGAGCTGCTTCCCACAGGACCCAGAAGGCATGGTCTCCCATCGCTGAGGGCACCAGTGGGACGGAGTGCGAGTGGAGCACCACGGCGGAGACTGGAGGGGACAGTTCGAACACAGAAACCTCCTCCGATGGAAGCTCCCTGGCGGTGACGGACACTTCTGTGCTCACCCCAGGTACAGGTAAATCAGACACCCCCGTACCAGCACCGCCCTGCTAGCAGTCTCTCATCAAGTTGCCCGTGCTCGCTCACCCAGGAGGGTGGGCATCTTCTTCACGCCAGACACCTCAGGAACTGCCCCAGTTAGCCCTGCTGTCCTGAGTGAGGAGGCTATTGACCTCCTGAGATACCGCTCTGTTGGGCAGTCAACCATACTGAATGCCATAAAGGGTCTAGTAGGGCATTTGCAACAAACAAATGCATACCTGGAGGGCATTCACTCTGGCGTGGCAGCCCAACAGAGAGAATTTCAGGCTCTGGCCTCAGCACTGATAGTAGCCATTGTCCCTGTCTCCAGCCTCCAGCCTCCCCCCTCCAACTTCCTCTACCCAGTCACAATCCCCTCAACCTCAACCTATCCCAAGCACACCTTCAGACCAGCAATCACCCAAATCAACACAGAAGTGGCACAGGCAAACACAAGCACCACACATCATCCCACAGACACTCACACAAACACCATCCTGATGCAGACATACCAACATCCACATGGAGTCAGCCCCAGCTGCTGCCCGGAAGGGTAAGGAGCCTGCCCCAGCTGCTGCCAGAAAGGGGAAGGAGCCTGCCCCAGATGCTGCCCGGAAAGGCAAGGAGCCTTCCCCAGCTTCTGCCCAGAAGGGCAAGGAGCCTTCCCCAAGTGCTGCCAGGAAGGGCAAGGGGCCTGGTTCAGGGACTCAGACAGAGCCCCCACCACCAACCATGGTTGTGCATGCATCCGAGGCTGCAGGGGTTCGGCTGGAGCCTCCCCCCACCACCACCAGCAGCAGCACCAAGACCACCACCAGCAGTGGGCAGGCGTACGAATCTGCAGGGGATGGGCTGAAGCCTCCCCCCACCATCAGCAGCAGGACCACCACCACCAGCAGTGGGCAGCCGTCTAGGCTGCAGGGGATGGGCTGGAGCCTCCCCCCACCACCACCAGCAGCAGCACTACTACAACCACTGAGCAGCCGCCACCGCCCGTGGACAGTATGTAGTCCTTCCTCCATGGGCTGACGTGTGGCCTGCCCCCTGAAAATCCTGTGGATATGACACCCAGCTGAGAGACTGTGACCTTGCACTCCCCAGGATCAAGTGCACAGGGCACGATGCCCCCTCCAGAACCAGTGGGTAAGCCACCCATCAACCCCAGCCTCCCCAGGATCAAGAGCACATGGCACAATGCCCCCTCCAGAACCAGTGGGTGAGACACCCACCAACCCCAGCCTCCCCAGGATCAAGAGCACAGGGCACAATGCCCTCCCCAGAACAAGTGGATAAGACACCCACCAACCCCAGCCTCCCCAGGATCAAGACCACAGGTCACAATGCCCCCTTCAGAACCAGTGGACAAGTCACCCGCTTGAGAGACTGTGGCCTTGCACTCCCCAGGACCAAGCAGAGGGCATGTTGCCCCTCCAGAGCATGTTGGCAAGTCACCCACTTGAGAGACTATGGCCTTCCACTCCCCAGGACCAAGCACAGGGCATGTTGCCCCCTCCAGAACCAATGGTTTTGTTCCATCTGCCAGCTGAGGTGCCCCCCATTCCCTGTCTCCCTGAGGTGCCTGCCTATTTTCCAACTAATGCCCCTGCAGTGTCCTGTCCATGTTGGTGCAGGTGACAAGTGGGGCCTTGGAATTTGGCCTGTGGCCGTGTGGCCTACGCAAGATGAGGACTGGGCAGTATCCCTTGAACTGTACACATGTATATACCAAGAGATTGACTTTTCGTATTTCTACTGTGTTGCTAATATTACAGTCACTTATCACATTCCTGAAGTCCTTGCATTATTCCTCAGGGGTTTGGGGTAAATATGTTTTATTACTGCAGCTGATTGTGTGTATGGTGTTGGGGGTGTGTGTGTGTGTGTGTTGCGTGTGTGTGTCACTGTCATTTTCCTCCCCCTTCTCTTGTGTGCTAGGCGTCTGTACTCCCCGTGGTCATCTTCGCCAGCATTGGTGTTCATGGTGGAGCAGGACGTAGAACATCATAGGGAATATTTGAAGTTCAGGCTCCATGGCGGCGTGTTTCTTCCCTGTGTCTCCAAAGGTGAGTCCTTTCCCTTCTGTGCAGTGTTTCCGCCAGGCTTTTGATGTCGTTGGTACCACCCCGGAAAAGGTGGCGTTGATGTGTCTTAATATGGTGGGTGGAACATTGACTTCCGCCTGTAGGCTGCTATCGCCGTGGTGGCTGTTGTATCCGCTCTGGAGGCTGGTGTGATAAAGTGACTATCTATCTGAGTTCTCACCGCCATGGTCATAATTTGGCAGTAGTTACTGCAGACTGTTGGTATTACCGCCACTTTATCACTGACTGCCAGGGTTGTAATAAGGGCCAAAGTGTGCAAAGCATTCAAATATCACAAAACAATGATAAAGTAAAACACAGGAAACAGTTTAAAATCCCAATCCAATTAATAAAAATAGGTAATATTTTATCTTTAATTTCACACCAAAACTAATAAATTAGGATAAAGGGAACCAGAGATATGTATTTTTAAAGAATTCATGTTTTTTTAGCCCATAGAAACTAAAAGCACCACTCAAGACATCTGGTCGCACCTTGACTGGGGCAAAGTCGGCTCGGGTATACCAAAAGGGAGCCTCAGTCAAATGTTTACCTTCTGACTTAGGCCCTCATTATAACAATGGAGGTCAGCTGACTGCCTCGCCCTTGACTGCCTGCCCGATGGCGATAGTTCCATTAGCAGGCTGACGGTGAAGACTGCCAAATTATGATCATGGTGGTGATCCCTCCCATATACAGCCAATGTACCACCTGAACCGCCAATGCAGTCTGGCCACCAACCATGGCGGTTGCCATCTTCAGGCTGGCGGAACACCATTCCCCGCCCATCATATTATGACAAAGCACAACACCAGGATTTCAGAGGCGGGACCACCAGCTCAAAAATCCTGGTGGAAACAAATCATATAAAAGGAAACACTCTACTCCAGGGACACAAAGGTGTCTGCGGCCGACATGAAACAGGGATATCATTATGCACGGCCGGCACCTCAGGTGACAGGGGGAGGTGGTGGGGTGGGGTCCTTGGGTTTGGGAGGGGGCAGGCCTTTGCTCTTCTGTTTATGGTACGGAGGAATGAGCCTGGAGCGAGGGTCAGAGAGGCAGTCTTGTGCCCCTTAGTGGGAGGTTTCGCTGCCGGGGCTGAGTCATGAGAGGACTGGGAGCTGGAGGTACTGGGCTGGGGGAGCTGGATCTTCCTTTTCCAGACAGGACGGGGTGGGGGAGGAGAAGGAAAGAGGTCAAGGCAGGCAAAGCACAGTTTTTTTGGTACAATGGACGGGCTGTGTGAGCAGGTTTGGGAGTGGAGGTAGAGTGAGTGGTTATAGGAGGAGTAGGTGTGCTGGACTGGGTTGCAGGTGCATGTACAGTGTGAGTGTGTGAGGTGTGAAGATGCAGTGCTTGAAGGTGTGAGTGCTGATGTGACTGTGAAGGAGGCTGCTGTGTTGTGCCAAGCACACATGTCTGCAGTATGTGAGCTGAGGTTGTTCCATCTGTGGTCAGTCGTGCCAGTGTTATGGTAATGTTATACAAGCTTATTTAGCCCATGCAATGCGTCAGCAGTTTAGCTTTCTCAAATACATGCCCGCTGCAAACTGTGTCCTCAAAACAATACAGTCCGTAGCATATGTTACTAGGAATGTCATGTGACTTACAATGTGCTTACAGTAAACAACCGATCTGTTACTTCAATTTCCCTGACAGTGTGGACCAGACTAGGTGGATCGGAAGAAAGATTGGCATGCTGACAAAATGGCAGAGCTAATACTGTGGTATCTTGTGTGAGGGCCTGTAATGGGTTGTTTCTCCTCACTTATGGTGTTATGAGTCAATTGCTGTGCAAATAACTGAGTAGGAGTGACAAGTTGAATGTAGGCTGTTATGTTACATGGGCTCATGCTCCTCTACTTCCTTTATTTCTCAAATTACTGTCACTAATGCTTTCCCTTTTTGAAGATGTTGGTGTGGTCACAACTGTGAACTACTGTGATGACTACAAACTGTTTTCACACACTTTGGTGGATGGTGACTTGTGGCATGCTCTCACACTGGTTATGTGTACCCCAAACTGACTGTCCATTGTATGGATTCACAAATTACATGACATTTGCACAGGACAATACAGGTCAAGACATTGCATATTGTTGTAATTAAAGCACAACAACTTCATTTGTGTTCAAGTGTGTTTATTGAAGCGACAAAAAGGAAGGGATAGTGCAATAGAGTGGGGTGATAGCAGACAAAATCTTCAGTGTATTGGCCAGTTGGTTTGTAGCCGACGTCCTGTAACCATGGGGCCATAGAAAAAGGAGCAATGGCAGTCTAAAGTGAACAAGGTGTCCCAGTGGCACACAAGGGAGACATTCAGGAGGGGCTCATTTCCTGGTAGTGCTTTAGGTCTTGGCTACAGTCTCTGGTGTCTGTCTGGGTCACAGGGAACGTTTGCGGGGTGGTTCTCCTGCTGCAGAGGGAGGGGTGCAGGTAGCCTGTGAGTCTTATGGCATGTCCTCCTGTCCACTACCTGCAGCAGATGTGGAAGGCTGGTTAGTACACTGGCTAGTGGAAGGGGCCTGCTGGTGTGTTGTGTACCCTGCAATGGAGGCCATTTTGGAATTTAAGCCCTGCAACTGCTGCATGACCTCCTTGTGGTGTTCCCTCTGCAGCCGCTGGTTCTCCTGCAAGATGGTAAGTACCTGGCCCATCCTGTCCTGGGATTTCTGGTGGGCTCCCAGGACATGTGTGAGTGCCTCCTGGGCAGTTGGTTCCCTGGGTTGGGCCTCTCCCCTGGTGCACAACTAACCTCCCACTGGCCCTGCCCCCTGTGCCTGTGTTCCCTGTACTGACTACCCATTTCCACTAACACCAGAACCTTTATTGTCTTGCCTGTGTAGTGTCAGGTCGGGTCCCTGTACAGGTTGGCACACTGTTGGTTATCGTGTCCTGGGGACAGAGGTTTGGGGATGTTGGGTGGCTGCTGTGGTGTTGGAGCCCAATGGGGGGCTCTGTGGTAGACTGGGTGTTGGCTGTGGTGCCCGACTGACCAGTTATCCCAGATGGGCCAGGGAGATCATCCAGATCGAGGCATCCAGAGTTGCTGTCATCACTGAGGGCTTCTTCTGGTGGAGGACTGGGTTGCCGTTGCACATGCTGGCCGCTGTCATTGGCTGGGGTACCTGTGGACATGTAAAAGATTTGTTACAGTCATTTTCAGTTACATATTCAGCATTTCTGGCTTTCCCTATGGGATGGGTGATGTCCTTCCACCTTTGGTTCTTGTACGGTGATGGATTGTGGGATTGGTAGTGCTACAGGCTGCCCATGCATTACTGCTGTATGTGCATGCAGAGCTGGGAGGAGTGTGCTTGCAGTGGGTATGGCATGCAGGGGTACACAGTTGATGGTGGTTATGGGGTGGTTCTGTGGATGGGATGGAGTGAAGTAAAAAGAGTTATAGTGAGGGGGTGACATGCCATGCAGGTATCGGTGGTGTTGAGGTGGTAATGGTGAATTACCAGTGTCCAGCCCTCCTGTGATTCCAGTGAGGCCCTCTGGATGCAGAATAGCCAAGACTATCTCTTCCCATACTGTGGGGGAGGAGGTGGGGGCCCACCACCAGTCTTCATGATAGCAACAAGGTGCCTGTAGGCTGCAACACACACCTTCCCCGTAGGTCATTCCACCTCTTTCGAATGTCATCCCTTGTGCGTGAATAGGTTTCAAAGGAGTTCACCTTGTCCATGATCTTTCACCATAGCTCCATCTTCCTGGCAATGTATATCTGCTGTACCTGTGCACCGAACAGCTGTGGCTCTACCCTAATGATTTCTTCTACCATCACTCGCAACTCCTCATCAGTGAACCAGTGGTTCTTTTGTGGGGACATGGCAATTGTGTAGTGTGTGTGTTGTGCAGAGGGTGTTAGGTGATGAGGTATGGTGTGTGGTGTGTGATGAGTGATGGGTGTATAGGTGGTTGTGGTGTATTTGGTTCCGTATATGTAGGTGCAGGCGACGTTCAGCAGGATTGTCAAGTTTGAAAAGAATTGTGGTTTGTGCGGAGTGTGGTTTATAGTGCTGTTGGTGGGTGTGCATGGTGTGTGTATATGTGTCAGGTGTGGGTTTTTATTCTGGCCAATGTTGGCCTCTGTTGGTATGCAGTGGCCAAATCGACCGCAGCGATACACACCGTCAATGGCTGACCACCATTGAGTTTCTGCTGTGGTGATTCGTGGTTCACAATTTGGAGGGCAGTGTGTTGCAGACGCAGCAGTGAAGGTGGTGAGTCAGACAGTTTTTCTCCTCCGTTGGGTCTGCGGAATTGTTGTTGTGGCTGCTTTCTGTCGGTTTTGTGTTTGTGGGTCATAATGTGGTGGGTGGATTGCTACCTCTGCAGCAATCAGTTGGCGGCTGTCACCACGGCGGCCTTTGGAAAAGACCACCAATGTCTTAATAAGGGCCTTAGTCTTTTTCTTGAAGAATTTTTTACACTGGGATTAAGTCACCAATCCTATCTGAACTCCTTGGAACCCTCTTTGGATACGTGTTTCTGGAGACCTCGGTGAAGAATTCCACCTTCGGACTTAGTCGATTTTTCAGGATGAAAATCTTCATCCAGGTAGAAGCTTGATCCGATGTCCCTGGGGCCTTCTTGGATACGCTGAACAGGAAGTCCCGGTCAATTTTTTACATTCAAACTTTTTCACTTTTTTGGAACTTTATCCTTCCGATGGCTGTCAACCCTCCACAGCAAGCCGATTTTGAGCAAGGTGGCCTAATTACCTTTCCAGGAGTCCCTGGTGAAATCTTGGAAGATTGGGGCTCCAGAGCTTTTCAGCAGGATGAACCTGCAAGGCAGGCTGGGTCGCGGTTGAGGTAAGCCGGCTTCACTCACCACAGCGGGTCAGTCCCTTTCTGGAGCTTTTTCCCTAACATTTTCCAGGCTTCACCAAACTTCTGGATTTTCTTCCAGAAGGACTTTGACGGTTCTTCCGGAGTCCACAGCTCACCCCCAATGTTCCAGAAGCTCTGAGTTGCTCCTTGAGTGTTAGGACTCCAACTCTAAGAATGCACCTGGCTCAAACTCCAAAATGGCCACTGGACAGTGGTCAGCTGGTAAGATTCTTCAGGATTGGAAGCAGGGGACTCTTTTTCACTGTAGCAATCAGGGAGTCCCTTCTTGAATCAGTTGAAGCCAGGCAAAATCATTTTTGAGGTGAAGCCCAAGTATGCAGCTAGTGCAGTCCTTCAGAGTACAGTGTCCAGGTGCATGTCAGTGGTCTAGCTGGCAGTCCTTCTTCTGATGTTGTTCTTTATAGGTATCTAAGGTGCGAGTGCAGCTCTGCCAAATTTATCCTTGCTCCTGGGGTGAAAAGCAGGGGGGCGTCGGTGAAATCATAGGCAGACCACCACCCTCTAGGGCGACCACTTCCTGGGAACTGTAGCAATAATCAAATCAGGGAGCAACATTCTTTAAAAATCCAAAATGGTTGAAACCAAATTTTGGAGATTAGGTCGGGCTGAGTCCACCTACTGGTGTGGCTAAAAATCCTTAACACACCCCTTTCCTGCTCTCTTCTTATCTAATCGAGAGGGCACCTGATTGTCTGGGCTTGAAGGGAGGTCCTGAGCTGCCCCAAATGTCCTTCCCTCCTTTAGAGATCGGTTTGACTGCTCTCCCCCATCCTGTTTCACCATTTGCTGAGGCACATCTCGCCCCCAGGCAAATTTGTTGTCTTCAGCCCAGGACCCCTTCACACGTCATCAAGGCTGCCTGGCCAGACTGCCAGAGGGTGGCCAATCGGAGAAGGGCACTGCAGAGCTGAAGTTGGCAATTTTCAGGTAGAGTTCTAAGACTCTTTCACTCAAATAGTTATATTGTCACATTTATTATAACAATCAGTTTGATACCAATCCTGGAATATCTAGCTCCTATTGGGTCATTTTTTAATTAAAATTAAGTCTCCTAATTTTGCCTATGGAGCCCATTCAATACAGTGAGGGAAAATGAATTTGACTATTTTACCTCACCAGGGTTTATAAAACAATGTTATAAGGTCTCTACTTATAATTACATAGCACACAGTCCCAGGGGCACTTAGGGTACACCTTAGGGGTAAGTTATATGTACAAATAAGGTAGCTTAATACCTTGGAAGTACTTTTAATTCCATAGTCAAATTTGCATGCATCTTTAGTTTAACAGCAGCCAGCAAGGCAGGCCAGCCTTTAAAATGACACAGGGCACCTCAGCAGTGCACCTATGGGTGCACTACCTATGCTGGGGACCATAAACCTACAAGCAATCACCACATACCAGGTAGGTTGATACTTCCCATTATAATGAACCTAATTTGCGTACCCACTTTGCACAGAGCACTGGCCCTGGGACTGATAAGCAGTACCCAAGGCACAGCCAAGAGTCAGTGACCACCTGTATCTGTTTAAAAAGTTTGGGGGTGACAATGGCAAAAAGGAGAACTGTCCTACAGCGTCCCAGACAGATAAGCATATTTTGCTGGTGTTTGTAACTGGTGCAGTGGAGGCTAGTGTCCTGTATGGGGAGATGCTATGATCCTGGACCTGGGCACCTATGTAGCACTGACAATGTGTTTGTGCGTGTGTTCCTATGGAGTGAAGCACCGACAGACACTACAGACAGAAGGGAGGGCCACAGAGCAGAAAGACGCACAGCCTTACATCCAAATAATAAATTAATAAAAAATAAAGATGAAGACTGATGAAGTGACCAATTGTGGTGAATATAAGGGGCACCGCTGGCCCTGAATGTTTACATCAGAAATATGATTTAGTTTATAAAGGGAACACTTTAAACGTCATGTTCTTTGTGGATCTGTTATTTTGTCATATATAAGCTTTATTATAATGGGGAACGATCCCTAAAAGGTTTCTTTTAAATAACGAGTAAATGTTCATAGTTTTCTTTGTGTATGTACATGCACATATGCGTATGAATTCACACTGTTTGTTTGTATGCCCAGGATTCTAACAGAATATACTTATGTGTTTGTTCCAAGGTGCTAATATAAATTGTGTCAATAAAAACCCTTCGCGGCCTCGAAAACGTCACGAACAATTTTAAGGTCTGGGGCATGGGTGGAAAGATGTGTTTGTTTCCTTCTCTTTTATGCCCAGCATGTGCATCCCTAGCAGCCGCCCCGTGCATGGAGTGCACTACGAGTCTGTGACACGAGCAGCCCCCATGCAGGAAGCATGCCCTGAGTTAATGGCACAAGCGGCCCCCTGTGCATGGAGCGCACTCGAATATGTGACACAACAACAGCTGCCCTGTGCATACAGGTAATATCCTGCTGTATTTGGTGTGCTGAAGTTTGGTGCCCTGTTCTGTACTGGACTCTGCACTGGACTCCAGCGCCGCACTGGGGTGGGTACATATGTAATTGGAGGACCTGGGGGCGAGGGTAGGGTCCCATGGGAAGGCATGTGCAGGAAAGTCTAGCAAAGGACGCGTCCACAACTGAAAGGAATCTGAACGGAAGACAGAGCCTAGAGGCACTATAAACTATGAAAACAGTAGGGACAGCGCTTAACCTACCAAACAGCACAAAAAGCAGATCACTGCAAGAAAGTTAAAAGTAACAGTACACATGAGTATAACACAGAAACAGAACATACCATGCATAGCAGGGCTAACGATAAAAGAAGTGCAAGAAACATGCATAACATAGTGTGCACAACATATAACAAAACATTTTAAACATTTGTAACAGTAGTAACAAAACAAGTATAACAAACATCCTTCAGCAACCAGGCACAGCAGAGTAACACAAACCTAGCAGAACAAGAATGCCAAGAGTGACATGATAAAAATAACACATCGAATATAAGAAGCAGATGTACAGAGTATAACAACACGTTAACAAAACAATCCTCATGAGGGTAAGTCAGTTACCCTTCCTAAATTTACCTGTGCTCACCCTCTGTTAGCTTGGCACAGATCAGCCAGGCGTAACGTAAGAGACAATGTGCGAATTATTTTTGCAACACTTAATTCCACTAACACCAAGATAACACAAAAAACTCAACACCAGATTAGAGAAATAGGTAATATTTATCTGATTAAAACAAGATAAAAACAACAAAAATCCACCATGTAGAAGTCGAGATAGGAATTTGTAAAGATTAAATGTGAAAACAGTGCTTAGAAATCAATAGCACTTAAAAGGTTACTTGAGGTCATAAGGGACCAGTGCAAATTCAAAATCCAGGCCCACCGTGATGGAGTGAAGGAGGGCTACAGAACCCACGCTGGGTCTACTGAACACTACCTATGATAGAGTAATGTATTAAAGGCACGGGCACAATGCATCAATATTTTTACCACACCCGGGGCAGTGCATCATCATTGGGGTCTGCTGTCATAGGCAGCTGCTGCATCACCATAGGAGATGTGATGCACTGGTTTTTATGCCACACTTAGGGCGATGTGTCACTTTTTATAGATTGCAGCTGCAGAACCCACTTCTGAGGCCCAGGACTGGAGAGAGGCACCTCAGGCAAGGGTCGGACTCACATATGGAGGGTCTAGCAGAACTGGGAGAGTTGCAAGAAGTCTTTGATATCCCTGAGACAGCAGGAGAAGAAGGGGCAAGCCAGCAGGCCTTTGAAGATTCTTGGGTTTAAGAATGTAAAGAGCAAGTCCAGTCCTTCTCACTGCAGGCAAGAAACATCAGGCGGCAGGCCAACACAGCAAAACAAGTAGCAAAGTGGCAGTCTCTCCTATAGGACAGCAACCAGTAGGCCAACACAGCAATGCAGTTCCAGAGTGGTAGTCTCTCCTGGCAGCACAGCAGTCCTTCTTCCTGGCAGAGTGACCTTGGTTCAGTAGAGTTTTGCTTTGGTGGGGCTTGGGGTCAAGTACTTAAACCTAAAATTCCTTTTATGTGGGGGATACTTCAAAGGTGATCTCTGAAGTGCACAAGGGTCACTTCCATCCTATCCTTGTCCGTCAGGCTATCCATGGGGAATAATCAGTCTTTTTGGAAACAGGATACCACCTATTGAAATGTACGTGTCAATCCCTCGCCTTCCCTCTGCCCAAGAAGACCCATCAGTTGGCAGACAAATACAAATGCAGCTGAGTGTCCTCTGTTTGTAACTGTCTAGAAGAAATTTGCAAAGTGTAGTTGTCATCCAGCCCTGCCCAGATCTGTATTCAGAGACAGACTAAGGCACAGAATGGTTAAGGTAAGAAAAATGCTAACTTTCTAAAAGTGGCATTTTCAGGCTTACAATTTAAATTCTGCCTTCATCACAAGTTGTGATTTTAAATTGTGTGTCTAGAGACACCAAAGTCCATATTTTTATAATTTCCCAATTGGAAATTACACTACTGTTAGAAATGGGGTCTTTGGTTGGCAATCAGGTTACCCTCTGTCCAAGCAAGGACCCTCACTCTAGTCATGGTAAGTCAAACACAATCCAAATTATCCTGTGCCCACCATCTGGTAGCTTGGCACTGGGCAGTCAGGCTTAACTTAGAAGGCAATGTGTAAAGTATTTGTGCAATACATCATAAAATAACACAATATAGCACCACAAAAATACACCACACAGTGTTTAGAAAAATATATAATATTTATCTGGATGTTTGCAGGTCAAAACGATAAAAGATGCAATATGAAATTGTAAAGATATCACTGGAAAGTGATATAAAGTGTCTTAAGTCTTTAAAAAGCAAACAAAGTCTCTTTCAAGCACAAAGTACCTGGTTGGAGTGAAAAATCTCCGCAAGGGTCCGCAGTGGAGGAGATGCGTGGAAAAATGGTGTGTGCGTCGGTTTCGCCCCTTCACACACAGGCTTGCCTCGTTATTTTTCACATGGGAAGACGTTGCATTGATTTCCGGTGCATGAACAGGTCTCCTTTTTGGGTCACGGGGTTTTCAGACGCCCCGGGGTCTGTACGTGGAATCCTGGGCTTGTTGTCCGGCTGCGCGTCGTTCTGGTGGGCTGTGCGTGGAATTTTCTCCCTCACGGCAGGTGCTGCGTCGATTTCCCCTCTGGAAGTCGGGCGGCATTGTACAGGCGGGCCGTGCGTCGAAGTTCCGGTCGCACTGCAGGCGCTGCGTCGATCTTTTCCTCGCGAAGTCGAGCGGCGCCTTCCGGTTCGGCGTGCGGTGAATTTTTCACCACGGAACAAGCTGTGCGTTGAATTTTTCACCGCACAAGGAGTCCAGTTGCAAGAGAGAAGTCTTTTTGGTCCTGAGACTTCAGGGAACAGGAGGCAAGCTCTATCCAAGCCCTTGGAGAGCACTTCTGCAGGAAAGCAAGAGAGCAGCAAGACAGCAGGGCAACAGCAAGGCAGCAGTCCTCTGTAGAAAGCAGTCAGGTGAGTCCTTTAGGCAGCCAGGCAGTTCTTCTTGTCAGGGTGCAGGTTCTGGTTCAGGTTTCTTCTCCAGGAAGTGGCTGAGGTGGTAGGACAGAGCCCCTGTTTTATACCCAAATGTGCCTTTGAAGTGGGGGAGACTTCAAAGAGTGGCTTAGAAGTGCACCAGGTCCCCTTTCAGTTCAATCCTGTCTGCCAGGGTCGCAGTAGGGGGTGTGGCAGTCCTTTGTGTGAGGGCAGGCCCTCCACCCTCCCAGCCCAGGAAGACCCATTCAAAATGCAGATGTATGCAAGTGAGGCTGAGTACCCTGTGTTTGGGGTGTGTCTGAGTGAATGCACAAGGAGCTGTCAACTAAACCCAGCCAGACATGGATTGTAGGTCACAGAAAGATTTAAGTGCAGAGAAATGCTCACTTTCTAAAAGTGGCATTTCTAAAATAGTAATAGTAAATCCAACTTCACCGGTCAGCAGGATTTTGTATTACCATTCTGGCCATACTAAATATGACCTTCCTACTCCTTTCAGATCAACAGCTACCACTTCAACAATGTATGAGGGCAGCCCCAATGTTAGCCTATGAAGGGAGCAGGCCTCACAGTAGTGTAAAAACAAATTTAGGAGTTTTACACTACCAGGACATGTAAAGTACACAGATACATGTCCTGCCTTTTACTCACACAGCACCCTGCTCTAGGGGTTACCTAGGGCACACATTAGAGATGACTTATATGTAGAAAAAGGGGAGTTTTAGGCTTGGCAAGTACTTTTAAATGCCATGTCGAAGTGACAGTGAAACAGCACACACAGGCCTTGCAAAGGCAGGCCTGAGACAAGGTAAAGGGGCTACTAAATTGGGTGGCACAACCAGTGCTGCAGGCCCACTAGTAGCATTTAATCTACAGGCCCTGGACACATACAGTGCACCTTACTAGGGACTTATAGGTAAATTAAATATGCCAATTGGGTATGATCCAAGGTTACCATGTTTAAAGTGAGAGAGCACATGCACTTTAGCACTGGTTAGCAGTGGTAAAGTGCGCAGAGTCTAAAAACCAGCAAAAATAGTGTCCAAAAAGTGGAGGTAGGCAGGCGAAACGTTAGGGGTGACCACCCTAAGGCTGTCAGGTCTAACAACTACCCTATGGGAGATGATAGTCCTTGCAATTGTGAAAAATGAATTTAAGAGTTTTTCTCTATCTGCACATGGTAGACTCAAAAGTACATGTCCAATTTTTAAATGCACTATACCCTGCCCTTGGGTCTAACCAGGGCCTACCTAAGGGGTGACTTACATGTCATAAAATTAAAGGTTTGGGTATGGCAAGTGGGTACACTTGCCAGGTTGAAATGACAGATTAAAACTACAAATACAGGCCCGCAGTGGCAGACCTGAGATGTGTTTGAAAGGCTACTGTAGTGGGTGGCACTATCAGTGCTGCAGGCCCACTAGTAGCATTTAATTTCGAGGCTCTGGACACATATGGTGCACTTTACTAGGGACTTATAAGTAAATTAACTATTCCAACTGAGTGGAAGCCAATGTTACCATGTTTTAGAGTACAGAGCACCTGCACTTTAGCACTGCAATTGTCAGCAGTGACAAAGTGCCCAGAATACTAAAAAGGCAGCAAAAATGAAGTCAGAAAAGACAAGGTCAGAGTGCAAAAAGTTAGGGGAAACCACGCCAAGGGTGCCAGGTCTAACACACACCCACACACCCACTCACACATCCATACACTCACTCGCAAACCCATACTGTCACGTACACACCCATACAGTCACTGATACATCCATTCAGAGACCCAGAGAACCACAAAAACACCCACTCACAGACCCACACAACCACTAACACACCCACACAGTACATATGGTTCCAGGCCTTGGGGGATAGGGTCCCCGGGGATGAAAGAGGCCTCGGGAGGGGGTCCTCATACCCCCTCCAACAAAAAAATGAACCAGGGCCAAAGAGATGAGGTCCCCAAGGCAAAAAACAGTAAGAGGAGAGGGCGCAAATGTTGTCTGCCTTTGTGGCCAACCCCCCCACCCCCCACGCTGTGCACATCCAAAGGCCATGTATTGCAGCAGTTGGATTGACATGTAGTATATTAGGAAATATAATTGAAAAAAATTGGAAATTCACTGAAAAAGGAAAGGCTAAAGGGACGTTATAGTTAGCAAATACAATTTAAAAAACCTTAGAAATTCACTAAAAAAACGAAGGTTAAAGGGACACTATAGTTAGGCTCATACATTTCATGTACAAAGCCATAGAAATTCAGCAGTTATAGTTATGTCAAGAAACTGTCACTGGTAGCTTATAGTATCTATAAGTCTCCCCTCATCATGCACTGCAAATTACCCCACATATTACATCACTAATGCCATTTCCTATGAAATAATAATATCACTGCACCTTTTACAGTAAAATTATTGAGGAGAACACTGTGCATGGTGGGGACACTAGTGGTCAAAGCGCTAAAACATATTGATGGTAAATATGATGTTTGTGACAGGTAAAAGTATTTCAATCACATTTTACGTATTTAAATTAAACATTCATCAAAATGGCCTCTCACAGTTGACAAACGCTGGTGCACAGCTGAAATGCGTTCTGCGTCTTTTGTAGGTAAAATAAAGTTATAATTGGAAGATCTTTGAGTGCTGAACCCCTCTGATTTTGAGCATGGAATTAGGTTGTGTTAAGGTACTAGTGAAAACATCATCTCCGACACCACCAGCAATCAAGAAGCATGTCAACAAACTGGAATACTTTTGATTATTTTATATATATATATATATATATATATATATATATATATATATATATATATATATATATACCTCCCCGGGTCTTAAAGTTGATAGAATGGGAAGGGCTGCATGGCCCCCTGCTAGAAAAATAGAGGGGCTTGAGGACCCCTCAGGCTCCCAGGACTGCCACCTCTCCAGGGCTACTAAATTAAATTAGGAAAGGTTCTGCTGCGGACCCCCAGCCCCGGGGAGCACCACCTCCTCTGGGTAAATTCAAAGCCATAGATGGCTCTGGGGATCGCCACTCACCAGGGCTGGCTATTGCTACCTCCTGAGGCACCCACTCTCATGAGCTAACTATTTGCTTTTGCTTGGTGGGAGTTGATAGCGCCCACCAAGCAAGAGCAAACATAACTCAGCTTTCAGTAAACAGCTCCTGCTTGCTGGAAGCAGAGTTTGCATCTCTTTCCCTGCACACAAACATTCATGCAGGGAAAGAGATGAAAACATTGGTCCCACATGCAGGGAGTTTCTATTTAAAGAAGCTCCCTGCTTGTGGGAGCAATGCCAGTTCCCAAGGAGACGTGAGCCAGTTGGACCGTGGTGTCCTTGAGGCTCCCCCTGCGGTGCTGTCACTATTTTTGGTTTCCTACTTCCATCAAATTAATTGGGATGGAAGAGAGAGAGAAATAGGAGAGATTGTTATTCCAATTATCTTGCTATACAATGACATCAAAGTGTACAATATCAAGATATTTTCTATAAATGGCATAGTTGCATTTTGATGCACAGAAGACTAGAGTCACTTATGGCCTACTGGTAGATCTCTTGTACTGTCACGCACAAGGTTGAAGGTTCAATTCCTGGAATATAATGGCAGTGTTCCTGGTCATTTACTTGTGTTTTGAATATTTAACATTCCAAGTGATGGTACATTTGCTTTTTTTCCCACCATCATCTTTGAATTAAATGCTGTAGAGATGTCTGGACACTGATTAGTAAAGAATCACCTGTGGCCTAGTGGTGGGCGCAGTGACTGGCCGTCTTCGATGTTGGTGCCCCGGATAGTCTGAACGCCGAACCCGGAAGTGTATATAACTTCCGGTTTCGGGTGTGCGCGTTTAGCGCACACGCTAGGCGTCCGTACTGGAAGACGCCGCTTTTCTTAATACTTATATGCCGTTTTGGTAATTTGGGGTAAGTTAATATCAAATGGTACAAGGATCTTGTTACGCATATATACATTATGTCATTAATATAACTCTCCAAGTCGAGATAGTATCGGCACTTTGGTGGTTATCTTTCGTGGTCTTGTATTACAATTCATGGGGTATTTTTGATATTATGGTATGGATTCCTGAATAGACGTCATAGATATGGATTATGTCTGTCATGGTACATTTTGAATAATTAAGAGATAAAACTTTTTGCCTTTACGAACTATTAGTTTGTTGAAGTATATTTTCTTTCCCCTTTTCTTCACATTAGATTTGAAGCATAGATTGGATATCAGTTACGTTTGAAGTACATATTGGATTGGATATAAGTTGATGACTATTTGCCTCTAAAATTGTGGTTGATTTACAAGGTATTTGAATATAATTAATCTCTCTAGGGCACTTTTACACACTATGGGTTGCAGGTGATTGCTTTTTGGTGTTTATTGACTTTGGTCTTTCACGCATAGTTAAGCATGCTGTAAGTTTATGTTTTCTTATCACTCACAGGTGTTTTAGCAAGTGTCTTTTAGATGGAGTTGGTAGTTGACCTCTTTCCTCTCACTTTTAAGAGGTGTTAGTATGACCACTAATTCCTCCCTTTGATTTTGTTACTCAATTGATGTGAACTGGGCGATTGAGTATATTGATCTTAACTCGTGTGTTATCTTTATGATTTTTAGCCCTGAAGAAGTCGTAAGGGATGTAAACATTTCCCAAGACGAAACACGTGTTGGCTGGATGTACAATCTACCTTTGATGTTCTGAATTTTTTCAATAAATTCTTGGATTCATCAGTGGACTCTAAAACTTGCTCTATGAGACATGGACTTCTATGATATTGTCTATCTATCATATTAATTTATACATGGTTCTACAAGAGGGGACCCTCACTGTGTATTGTACCCGTGGCCTAGTGGTTATGTTCTGAGTTGCTTACAAAGATGGTTGACGGTTCCTATCTAGATACGTGAGTTGCCAAATCTCAACTTTTAGTTATTTTCAACTTTAAATATGTAAGATACATTCGGAAAGGTGATCTCACTGTCTTTCCTGTTCAAATATATGTTATTTTCAATTTGTCAGAACATTTCTTATTGTAAGTGGTGCAGGGTTGGGTGGTTATAGGGGGTTGGGCTCATATCAGAGGCCTTGCACAGTGGTGGTTTGCCGCAGGTCCTAGCTGTGGTTGGATTAAAGTACAGTAATTAAAATTGATATACGTTGAAAAAACATAGAACTGAAAATACAAAGGTTACATGGACTTTATAGTTCGGAAAGAGAATTTTAAAAAACATAAAAATTTACTGAAAAAAACAAAAGGTTACAGGGGCGTTATACCTAGGTTCTGAACTTACTAGCACAAAGCCATACAAATTCAGCAGGTATAGTTAGAGTTATTTCAAGTAACTATAACTAACGCTCTAAGGTAACTTTAACTCACGTACCTTGCCATGCACTGGTAATTAGCACAGATATTACAGCTGTTGGAAAGTGGATTATTGGTAAGGGCAGGTAAGTGCCTACACTTAGTAATAGGCCACTAACCTCCACTTAGGTCCAGTTAGGTCTCAATAAATTAAACCCAGCTCAAGGCTTATCTTAGGAGACAAGTTTGTAAAACATTTAAAGATCACAGAACAGTAAATAAGTAAACACAAAACACAATAAAAATCCAACACCAATTAAAAAAAAAGATTATACATTTATCTTTAAAATGACACCAAAACGAATAAATCGGAAAAGGGGAACCAGGGATATGAATTTTTAAAGAAAAAGGCCCTCATTTCAACCCTGGCGGTTGGTGATAAAGCGGCGGTAATACCACCAACAGGCCGGCGGTAAAAAAAATGGAAATCTGACCACGGCAGAAACCGCTCAAAAGGACAGCCACTTTAACTCACCGACCGCCACGGCGGTAACAACAAGCACCAGGGTGGTAACCGGCAACAGCCAGGCAGAAGGCAATGTACTGCCCACCATATTAAGATAGGCCTACCCGCCACCTTTTCCGGGACGGTACAAACGACATCAAAAGCAAGACGGAAACAGAACACAGAAGTCAAAGGACTCAGCTCTGGAGACTCTGGGAACAACCATGATGCCATGGCGACCGAGTTGTACATATTTCCCATGCTCGTCTACCTTTTCCTGCATTATGAACTTCAACGCCGGCGAAGACGACCACAGTGAGTACTGCCGCCTAGCACACTAGGGAGGGGGGAGTAAAAAAAAGAGTGACACACACATGCAACACCCCCACCTCCAACACCACACAAACAACCAGATGCAGTAACATTACATATACACCCCGTACCCCTCAGGAAGAATGCAAGGTCAAAATGATTGGAAGAAAGTGAGTGTGATACGATGAAATAACATGAATAAGTGCATCAAAATACAAACGTATATACATGTTTGCAAATGTAGGGACAGTGCCCAGTCCTCAATATCCGTGGGCACAGGGCCACATCACATAGGCCAAGTCCCCACCTCACTCCTGCAACAACACGGAGAGAAAACTGCAGGGGCATCAGGTCGCAAATAGACAGGCACCTCAGGGGGACAAGGAATGGGGGGCACCTCAGCCGGAAGATGGTACAACACCACTGCTCCTGGAGGGGGAAACTTGCCTTCTGCGATGTCCTAGGGAGTACAAGGCCACAGTCTCTCAAGTGGGTGGTTTGCCCACTGCTTGGTCCTGGGGAGTGCAAAGCCACAGTCTCACAAGTGGGTGGTTTGCCCACTGCTTGGTACTGGGGAGTGCAAAGCCACAATCTCTCAAGTGGGTGGTTTGCCCACTGTTTGGTCCTGGGGAGTGCAAAGCCACAGTCTCCCAAGTGGGTGGTTTGCCCAATGCTTGCTCCTGGGGAGTGCATAGCCACAGCCTCTCAAGTTGGTGACATGTTCCACTGGTTCTAGAGGGGGCATTGTGCCCAGAGTGCTTGATCCTGCCACGAATAGGTGTAGTGGATGCATCTATCCACTGGTTCTGGAGGGGGCATTGTGGCCAGAGTGCTTGATCCTGCCAAGGATAGGGGGAGTGGATGCATCTATCCACTGGTTCTGGAGTGGGCATTGTGCCCAGTGATGCTGCAAATGGGGTGTGGCAGTTACCCTCCTGTCACCTGGGTGTCTGAGCCATGAGATGTACATGGAACAGGTAGCATGATACTCCATGGAGGCAGAGCCACACTCCATCCTGCGGCGACTTAGGCTGCCAACTGCTGCTTGTGCCAGTGCTGGTGGTGGTGTCTCAAGTGGTGTGTCCAGGGTCCAGGGCACCACCTGCAGCCTCGGACGGCTGCCCACTGGTGATGATGCTGACGTCCGATATAGTTGTACCGGCTGGGCACGTGGCGGGACAGATGGTGGTGCAGGTGGCAGTGGCTGTGGAGGTGGCGGTGGCTGCGGTGGAGATACTGCCAGTGCTGGCCGTGGTGCAGGTGTCTGTTGTGTTGGAGGGAGACACCATACCATCTCTGGCAGCCTCAGATGGCTGATCCTTGGGGAGGATGCTGAAGACTGACATTGTGGCAGCGGTGGTGGAGGTGGCGGTGCAGGTGTCAGTGCAGGTGGCAGTCATTGCGGCGGTGGTGACTGTGGTACAGGTCGCTGGCATTCCTGAGGAAATGGTAGTCACCAGCCCCTCACCAGGAGGCATCGTGCCCTGAGGTGACTTCCCCTTTGTCTTGTGTCCATTCAGCACCCTGGCAGTTGCTGCTGGGACTCTGGCACTGTCCTTTGTGTTTGGGTGAGGCCTTCCTGGGCGGGTGGTGTGACTTTCCCCTGCTGCAAGCCGGCCTCTTTTTTACCTTGGCAGGTGGAGGGATCGGTGGTCCTTCACATCTGTAGTTGGCACACTGGCAGCTCTGACGGGTGCCCCCTTCAATCCACCCGGACTTGCATGGATCACAGCAGACGCAGATGTGGTAGCTGAGGTGCTGGGCTGGGATCTAGACATCCTGGCCCTAGGGGACGGACGGGGGGAGGTGTAGGGAAGAGGTTAAAGTTAGCTAGGAAAAGTTTTTTAGACACACTGGGATGGGAAGATGGAGGGGGTGTGGAAGTGGAGGAAGAGGTAATGGTTGTAGGAGGTGTATGTCTGCTGAGTTTGGGCGAAGGTGCATGGGCTGGAGGCTGTTGTGAGGTGGATGGCTGTTGAATGGGTGTGTGCCTGCGTTTGTGTACTTTGGGAGAAGGGCTCACAGACACATTGGGAGAGGACACAGGGGACGTGTGAATGGAAGTGGGGGTTGTGATTGCACGTGAGCGGTGTGTTGTGAAGGGCGTGCTGGTGATGGAGGCAGTGGCTGATGATGTAGTGCATGCAGGTGTGAGTGAAGACGACACTGGGAGGGAGGTTGAGGACGTGGAGGACGGGGACACAGTGGAGGAAGTGGATGTTGGTATGTGTGCATGGGTAATGTGCTTGTGTGAGTGCCTGTGTGATGTGTGGTGTTTATGTTTTCCTGTGCCACTTTTGTCTGTTGATGTCTGTGCATTCTAGTTTGAAGGTGTGCTTGGGATAGGCTGAGGTAGAGGGGATTGGGTCTGGGTAGTGGAAGTTGGAGGGGGGAGGCTGGATACAGGGACAATGGCCGTCATCAGTGCTGAGGCCAGAGCCTGAAATGCTCTCTGTTGGGCCGCCACACCAGAATGAATGCCCTCCAGGTATGCATTTGTTTGCTGCAAATGCCTCTCAACATCCTGGGTGGCATTCAGAATTGTTGACTGCCCAACAGTGAGGGATCTCAGGAGGTCAATAGCCTCCTCATTGAGGGCAGCAGGGCTGACTGGGGCGGGGCCTAAGGTGCCTGAGGCAAAGGAGATGTCCATCCTCCTGGGTGAGCGGGCACAGGAAACAGGCTGAGGGGCTGCTGGGTGGGTGGTGCTGGTAGGGGGGTGGCGGCTGTACCTGTAGTTGGGATGGGCACAGAGGTGTCCGCCACTGCCAGGGAGCTTCCATCAGAGGAAGTGCCGCTGGTATCCCCCCTGTTCCCGTCATGGAGCTCCTCTTGCCCTCCGTCCCACTGGTGCCTTCACCATCCGTGGATTCACCCTCATGGACCATGTGGGATGCAGCTCCCTAAATCACCGGTGCCTCTGCTCCTCTGCCAGATGATGCTAATGCACACAAGGACAGGGTGACAAAACAAGAAGGGGGGGAAAGACATAGGACACACATGGTCAATGCCAGCAACACCACTACCGTTGGCAGACACAACACACACTGAGCTGCCCTATGCACTAGGCCTTGCCCAACCACTCACTATAGTAGTCATCAGCCCATGGGGTACAATGCAGAACACCAGCACATGCACACCTGACACTCACAGGACCCTGCACACTAGTAGCTGCACAATTGTACCATTGGGGTAGGGGTGCTTCTGAGCCTGCAAACAAGGGACATATCCTCGCATAACCACCCTGGCCTAGGGGCACCCACAGCCCACACCTACCACCCAGCTAGTTCATAAACCACACAGAATCAGCTTTATGACACTGTACTCACCCCCTTGTGGCTGCTGTGATGTCCTCAAGCACCCATCCAACTCCGGATAGACCACCGCCAGGATGTGGAACATCAGGGGGTCATGGTGCGATGGGCACCCCTTCCACGCTGGGAGGCCAGCCCCAACTGGGCCTCTGCCGTCTTCTTGCTCCAGTGGTGCTGGTCCTCCCATCTCTTGCGGCAGTGGGTGCTCCATCTGTGATAGACCCCAGGTTCAGTACTTCCTTTGCGATGGCACACCAAATACCCTTCTTCTGGTGGGCGCTGACCTAGAGGTAAGGTATAGGAAGAAAGGAAATTACTCACCCGTCCGGACCGTCATACTCATTGACCACCAGTTTCCACCCATTCCCTGACGCACATACACTCACCATCCTCACATGCAGCACTCAGCCCACCACCCACCATGTGCCTCACATCCACACCACTCCAAACAGGCATTGCCCACTCATCATGCTCACAGTGTACTAACCTGTTTGTCTGGAGGACCGTAGAGTAGCGTGTACTGGGGGAGGACCCCATCCACCAGTTTGTGCAACTCCTCTGCAGTGAAGGCAGGGGCCCTTTCCCCAGACACTGTAGCCATTGTCAATTCCAGACTCATTTCACAGCAGCATTTGCAGTGTAGGTCCTCTCCTATTGATGGTCAGGTATCAAGTGAGTGAAGAGATAGAAAATGGCGGTCATGTCCGCGGCGGTGCATACCGTCACCGCCGGCGTACATCGCCATTGGCTCCTGGAACCCATAGGGCCCAATGATAACCAATGCGGAGTCACTTGAGAGGAGGTGCCACCAACATCCAGTCCCCCCACAGAAGAGGCACACAGTGATGACAGCAGCTCTGCATGCCTAGATCACGATGATCAACCTGGCCCCTCAGAGACCGCTGGACAGTCGGTTACCCTGCCACAGTCCCATACCACCACAGACCCTCCCCCCTCAGGAAACACCAGCACAGCACCCACCGGGCCCACACCACTGTCACCAGGACACGTCAATCAGCAGTTTGTCCACCACTACAGGGACTCCAGGCAACCCCACAAACCCAAGACAGTCAGGGACCTGGGGTTAGTGGCAGTGGGCACATAGTTCAGGGGAGAGAGGCACAGGACAACAGGGAAGCTGGGATGACTGCTGTGTGACAGGGGGAGGACAGGCCCAGGGAACCCACTCTCCATGAGGCACTTGCAGGGATCCTGGGAGCATACCACCATTCCCAGGTGACCTTAGGCCAGATACTGGCCAAGTTGCAGGAGACCCAGCGGCTGCAGGAGGGACAGTACCTGGGGATCTGTGAGGACCTCAAACACATCCACACCACCCTGGTCACCATTGCAGGGGTGCTGGCTGACATGGCCAACACCATGAAGGAGGCAGTGGCACACCAACGGGCCCCTGAAACTAGCCACACCGAAGAACAGCCCTCCACCTCTGCTGGCGCTAGGGGACAGGGGGCCCAGCTACTGGAGCAACAGGCCACCAGTACCCCACCCCCTGCAGAAGGAGAACCACCCTGCAAATGGTCCCTGTGATCCAGGCAGAAGCCAGAGAACATTGCCAAGACCCTCACCAGGAAATAGGACTATCCTGAATGTCAACCTTCTGTCCCACTATGTCACCCTGTCCACCTTGAACTGTCATTACTCCCCTTCTTATGCCCCCTTGGACAATGCACCTGTGAAACAAAGAGACTGGACTCTAACTGAACATTCCTCCACCATCACCCCAGTCCATTGCACATCCCCTCCACCTTGTAGCACTTAAATAAACACCCTTGGAACAAATACAAGTCTGGAGTCTGTCAATTGATTGAAATATGTATTAGTTCAACAATCTGTAAACATTGCAATTCATATGTACAGTTATAAATACATTGGTATGACCTGTAGTGGGAAGCAGTAAACACACCAGGAGCCAGACTGGGGCACAGAGATCTGATAATAGAGATGCCAAAGGGTACAGTAAGTGGCCAGAGACATAGGGAAATCAGGCTGCCATGTCCAATGTCCAACACAAAACTGCAATGTAAAATAAAGTTACAGTGTCTTACCTGTGTGTCACTGGAAGTACTGCTGTATGAGAGAACTCCTGTTGTTCACATCTTCATCCTCTGCCTCCTCTTCCTCACTGTCCACAGGCTCCACCGCTGCCACAAGACCATCTCCAGGCTCATCCTCCTGCAGGAAAGGCACCTGGCGTGTCAAGGCCAGGTTGTGCAACATGCAACATCCAACGATGACCTGGCACAACTTCTTGGGTGAATAGTACAGGGATCCACCAGTCAAATGGAGGCACCTGAACCTGGCCTTCAGGAGGCCGAAGGTTCTCTCAGTTATCCTCCTTGTTCACTCATGTGCCCCATTGTAACGTTCCTCTGCACTTGTCCTGGCATTCCTCACTGGGGTCAGTAGCCATGAGAGGTTGGGGTAACCAGAGTCACCTGCAAATATCGAGGGATACCTGTTAGCCACACACTCACGCTTAGGGACAACCCCATAGCCATACACCACCATATGCTAGGTGGGGACCTTGGGCTCACCTATTAGCCACACCCAGTGCCTCTGGAGTTGAGCCATCACATATGGGATGCTGCTATTCCTCAAGATAAAAGCATCATGCACAGAGCCAGGATACTTGGCATTCACATGGATATGTACTGGTCTGCCAAACACACCATCTGCACATTCAGAAAGTGATAGCTTTTTCTATTTACTGAACACTTGTTCATTTCTCGGGGGGGACAAATGCTACATGGGTACCATCAATGGCACCAGTGATGTTGAGGATATGTCCCTGGGCATAATAGTCAGCCTTAACTGTGGCCAAATCCTCCACGTGGGGGAATACGATGTAGCTGTGCATGTGTTTCAGCAGGGCAGACAACACTCTGGTCAACACATTGGAGAACATTGGCAGAAACATTACTGATGCCATGGCCACTGGTGTTTGGAAAGAACCACTTGCCAGGAAATGGAGCACTGACAGGACCTGCACTAGAGGGGGGGATACCCGTGGGGTGGTGGATAGCTGAAATCAGGTCTGGCTCCAATTGGGCACACAGATCTTGGATTGTGGCCCAATCAAGTCTGTAGGTTAGGATTATGTGCCTGTCCTCCATAGTCGCCAGGTCCACAATGGGTCTGTACACGGGGGATGTCTCCATCTCCTATTCATCCTCAGCAGTTGAACTCTAGTGTGGAAAACGGTGAGCAAAGGGTCATATTCACACATATGTTGCAATAAAAATAAATTTCTTCCTTTACAGAAACAATATGTGGATTTGAAAGTCAGTTGATGTGCCAATGTCTGCTGTGACGCAGTTAGGTGCCATGGCCTGTGCCCCCCTGAAGTGGCGGCTACCTGACCTCTGAGGAGAGACAAGTGGAAATTAGGTAATTCCGCTGGCGTTGTGCACCGTTGCGGTCGGTGGTCGATGACCGCCGTGCAACTTTGCATTGGCTATCATTGAGCCCTATAGGTTCCCAGAGCCAATGGCGATGTACGCCTATGGTGATGGTACGCACTGCCACGGACGTGACCACCATTTTCTATCTGTTCAATCACTTGCTACCTGACCTTCAACAGGAGAGGACCTACATTGCAAGTGCTGCTGTGACCTGTGTCTGGAAGCGACAATGGCTCGAGTGTCTGGGGAAGGGGCCCCTGCCTTCACTTTGGAGGAGTTGGCGAGACTGGTGGATGGGGTCCTACCCCAGTATACATCACTCTATGGTCCTCCAGATAAACAGGTGAGTACACTGTGAGCATGATGCGTGGACCATGAATGTATGGCGTGCTGTGTGTGTATGCCTCGTGTGGGGGGGGCTGAGGGGTCCTGGGTAGAGTGCTGCATGTCTAGTGGTCGATGTCGGTGCATAAGGGGATGGGAGGGATATTGTGGGACTTGAGTGTAACAGGCCAGACGGTATTATCAATCCCTTTTTTCTATGCATATTTCCCTGCAGGTCAGTGCCCATCAGAAAAAGGGTATTTGGCGTGCCATCACCAAGGAGGTGGGGACCCTGGTGGTCTTTAACAGGCGGAGCACCCACTGGCACAAACAGTGGGAGGACCTGTGCAGCTGGGCAAGAAAGACAGCGGAGGCCCACCTGGGTCTGGCCTCCCAGCGAGGAAGGGGTGCCCGTCGTACCCTGACCCCCCTGATGTTCCACATCCTGGTGGTGGCCTCCCCTGAGTTGGATAGGCGCTTGAAGGCATCACAGCATCCACAAGGGGATGAGTACAGAATCAGATTCATTAATTGCGTGCATTAAGGTTGTACCTGGGTGGGGAATGTGAGCTGTGGGTGCCCCTAGGCCAGGGCGAACTGGCAGGGTTAGGTCTCTTGTTGGTTTCTCGTTTTGTCACCCTGTCCTTGTGTGCATTAACATCATCAGGCGGAGGAGCAGAGGCACCGGCGACCAAGGGAGCTGCGTCCCACATGGGCCTGGAGTCCGAATCCACTGACGCTGAGGGCACCAGTGGGACGGAGGGTGAGGGGAGCACCACGACAGAGACAGGAGGGGACACTACAGACAGCGACTCCTCCTACGATGGAAGCTCCCTGGCGGTGGCGGACACCTCTGTGCCCACCCCAACAACAGGTACAGCCGCCACCCCGTACCAGCACTGTCCTCCCAGCAGCCCCTCAGCGTGTTTCCCGTGCCCGGTCACTCAGGAAGGTTGGCATCTCCTTCACCCCAGGCACCTCAGGCCCTGCCCCAGTCAGCCCTGCTGCCCTCAGTGAGGATGCTATTGACCTCCTGAAATCCCTCACTGTTGGGCAGTCAACCATTCTGAATGCTATGCAGGGTGTCGAGAGGCATTTGCAATAAACAAATGCATACCTGGAGGGCATTCACTCTGGCGTGGCCGCCCAAAGGAGAGCATTTCAGGCACTGACCTCAGCACTGATGGCAGCCATTGTCCCTGTCTCCAGCCTCCCCCCTCCAACTTCCTCTACCCAGTCCCAATCCCCTCAACCCCAACCTAACACCTTCAGACCAGCATTCACCCAAATCAACACACAGAAGTGACTCAGGCAAACACAAGCACCACACAACATTCCACTGGCACTCACACAAGCACCATCCAGAAGCAGACACTCCAAAATCCACTGCCTCCATTGTGTCCCCCTCCTCCTTGTCATCCACCTCCCTCCCAGTAGCGTCTCCACTCACACCTTCATGCACTACATCCTCATCCACTACCTCCTTCACCAGCACGCCTATCACTACACGCCCCTCATTGGCAGTCACCACCCCCACATCCATGCACACGTCCCCTGTGTCCTCGCCCACTGTGTCTGTGACCCCTCCTCCCAAAGTACACAAACACAAGCACACACTCACCAAACAGCCATCCACTTCACAACAGGATCCAGCTTATGTACCTGCACCCAAACACAGCAGACTGACACCTCGTACAACCACTCCCTCTTCCTGCACTCCCAAACCTTCACCCTCTTCCCGCCCCAGTATCCCTAAGAAGCTTTTCCTCGCCAGCATTGACCTATTCCCTACCCCTCCCCCCCTCCTTCACCTCAGCCTAGGGTGGTCACAACCCAGCCCAGCACCTCAGCCACCAAGTCCACGTCTGCTGTGGTTTCTGCAGCTCTGAGAGGCTCTAAGGAGGCATCCATCAGTCCAGCCAGTGTGCCACCAACACCTGCCAAGGACAATAAGGTTCCGCACCAGGAAAGGGCAGAAAGGGGAGAGCATGCAGCAAAGAGAATGAGGAACGACCAGCCAGCAAGGCCAAGGCAAAGACTCCAGCTGGCAGAAGCAAGGAGGCACCACTATCTGCCAAGGGCAGGAAGGGGCACAGAACACCAGCCAGGGCAATTCAGCCAACTGAGGCTGCAGGGGAAGGGCTGGAGCCTCCGCCCTCCACTTGAAGCACCGCCACTTGCACAGTCGCAAGCACTGCCACAAGCAGCATCTCCACCAGCAGCAGCAGCCCCAGTGGACAGCCTTCCGAGGCTGCAGGGGAAGGGCTGGACCCTCCCCCTCCACTGGCAGCACCACCACCTGCAGCACCACCAGCACCACCAGCTGCACCGTGGGTAGCACCGCCCCCTGCCCCATCGCAAGCTGCACCACCACCAGCAGAAGCAGCCCCAGTGGGCAGCTGTCTGAGGCAACACGGGAAGGGCTGGAGCCTCCCCCCTCCACTGGCAGCACCGCCACCTGCACCACAGGCAGCACCGCCAGATGCACCGCGGCCAGCACTGCCACCTGCACTGCCACAAGAACCACTGCAAGCAGCACCGCCACCAGCAGCAGCAGCCCCAGTGGGCAGCCATCGGAGGCTGCAGGGGAAGCGCTGGAGCCTCCCCCCACTACTGGCAGCACTGCCACCTGCACCAGCACTGCAACCACTGTACAGCCGTCCCTGTCAGCGGATGGACTGTAGTGATGCATCCATGGTGTTTCATGCATCCTGCCCACAGAAAATCGTGTGGATATGACACCCAGGTGAGTGACACCCTATGTGCTGCATCACTGGACAAACAGCCCCCTCCAGAACCAGTGGAAGAAGGCATCCACTCACCCTATCCTTGGAAGGATAAAGCACACTGGGCACCAAGCCCCCCTCCAGAACCAGTGGAAAAAGGCATCCACTCACCCTATCCTTAGCAGGATGAAGCACACTGGGCACCAACCCCCTCCAGAACCAGTGGAAAACCGGCACCCTCTAGAGAGACTGTGGCTTTGCACTCCCCAGGACCAAGCAGTGGGCAAACCACCCACTTGAGAGACTGTGGCCTTGCACTCCCCAAGACCAAGCAGTGGGCAAACCCCCTACTAGAGAGACTGTGGCTTTGCACTCCCCAGGACCAAGCAGTGGGCAAACCACCCACTTGAGAGACTGTGGCATTGCCCTCCCCAGGACCAAGGAGTGGGCAAACCACCCACTAGAGTGACTGTGGCTTTGCACTCCCCAGGACCAAGCAGTGGGCACCCCACCCACTTGAGAGACTTGAGAGACTGTGGCTTTGCACTCTCCAGGACATCACAGTGGGCATCGATCCCCCTCCAGGAGCAGTGGCATTGTACCATCTTCTAGCTGAGGTGCCCCCCCTTCCCCGTTCCCCTGAGGTGCCTGTGTGTTTTTGACCTGATGCCCTTGCAGTGTTCTCTCCATATTGAGGCAGGAGTCAAGTGTGGGCTTGGCCTATGTGTTTTGGCCCAATGGGCCACGGACATTTTGAGTGGACATTGTCCCACCTTTTGTACATATTGTATATTTTGTAAATACTGTTTTTGAATTATTAACGGATTTCTAACTATTTGTAATATTACACTAATTTTACACCATTCCTTTTGTCCTTGCGTTACTCCTGAGGGTTACAGGGTGTATATGTTATGTTGTTGCATGTGTTTGTGTGTATGGGTGGGGGTGTTGCGTGTTGCATGTGTGTGTTACTCTCTATTTCCTCCCTCCCTCCCCTATGAGCTAGGTGCAGTACTCACCATGGTCGTCATCGCCGCCGTTGGTACTCCTGGTATATGAGCAGATACACCAGCATGGGGAAGACAAGCAGCTCAGGCTCTGCGGCATCCTGGTTCTTCCTTGAATGTAGAGAGGTGAGTGGTTTCCCTTCAAAGTACTGTTTCTGCTGTGCTTTTGATGGCGTTGGTACCACCCCGGAAAAGCTGGCGGATGGGCGGGTTGTAATGGGGTGGGTGGTACATTGTCTTCCGTCTGGCTGTTGGCAGTTACAGCCGCAGTGTTTGTTGCTACCGCCGTGGCAGTCAGAGTGTTAAAGTTGCTGTATTTGTTGGCGGTTTCCGCCGTGGTCATGATTCAATTTTTTTACCGCCGGCCTGTTGACGGTATTACTGCTGCTTTAACACCGACCGCCAGGGTTGTAATGAGGGCCTTAGTCCTTTTTTCAATAAGCATCTTCTTTCAGCAGCCAAAGCTGGGCAAATGCAGACCACATACACCAAGTTTTCTTTCGCCAGATGACATAGGCGGCACTCATGGGTGCCTGCTAACGGCCCCTTCTTCCATTTTGGCATGAGATCTAGCTTTAGAACTTCAACCAGCCTTATCCTTAGAAAGCTTTGTTTGATTTTCCGTGAATAGGGGGCAGCCATAAGTGGTGATTCTTTGAGAGTTTTATATAAATTGAGAGTCAACCAACCTTGCAACCTTTTATCCAGAACTTCCCTGTCTTCTAGCCAGCTGTATAATTTACTTGATTTATTCACTAGTTTATTAAAAGCCAAGGTGGGAAGCAACTGATCCCATACATCGCCTAAGTTCAAAAGAATTATACTCTTTACCAGATGCCTTTTGAAATTGCTATTCCCTCTTTCTAAATTAATTTCCTGCCAAACTAAATTAGCTAGTGACCCGCTTGGGGCGCAGCTCAGTTTATAGCGGCATTTAATATATGCCGTACGATGAGCCAGCGACTGCTTAACCAACATAAATTCCAGTCTGACCTGGGATGAGGAGGCATGTCCTCTTAACCGAAAGACACGCTTATATGTCTTTACCAGAAGTTTATCCAGGAGAGCTACCTCCATCCCCCTCATTATTTTAGCCCAATAGGTGAGGGTTGGAAGTATTTTTACTCTCATTATGGCTGTCAATGGATTCAGAGAATGGTCACAGACTGAATTTGCAAACTTGCCAAAGGCGTGAACAAGTGCGTGCGCCTTGTTTTTTATGGCTTCTTTTTGTAGCACATAAGTACCTCTGACATCTATATGGCTCCCAGGTATCTGTATGAGCTTACTTCCTCTAAGGTGTTTCCATTCAGATACCATTTACGCTGGCTAGTTGGTCTGAAATTGAAAGTAATCATGTAAGATTTGTTATGGTTAATTTCTAATTTGTTTGTTCTTGCTTACTGTTCTAAATTGTTCAGCAGTTTTTGCATGCCTATTCTGGTGTTACTAAGCAATTATAGGTCATCTGCATATAACATATTAGATAGTTATTGACCACCTAGAGAGGGGGAGTGGGCTGATTGATAGTTTAGCCTAGCAGAGAGATCTGCTATGTACATGTGAAAAAGTGTTGGAGCCAATACATAACCTTGTTTAACTCCGACTGTTGTTTTAACTGCCCTAGATAGATGTGAACCTCCCCCCAATTTAACTTTCACCTATGTATCAGAGTAAATCAATTTGATGGCATTTAAAATAGTAGCTGGTAACCCCCAAAGCTGTAGTTTGGCCCATAATTTGAAACGGGGGACATAATCAAAGGCAGCTTTCAAATCAACAAAGCACAGATAGGTGAGAGTCCCAGTTGCTTTTGCTCTGTTGATGATCAGTCACAGTGCAATAAGGTTCGTTAACATTCCTTGATACTTGGTGAAGCCACTTTGATTTAAGGGCAGTATGTTGTTATCTGCAATCCATGTCTCTAAGTGTTGTAGCACGCAAGATGAAAAATACTTGAGGTCAACGTCTAAGAGGGCGATTAATCTGTAATTGCTTGGCAAAGCAGCGTTCCCTCTCTTGTATATGGGGTGGATTATTGAACCTCTTCAGGTTGCCAGGACAATTCCTGTTGTAAGTACGTGATTGAACATTGTAGCCAGGAAATTGGCCCATCTTTCTGTTGCTTGTTTGAACAGTGCCTGCGGTAAACCGTTTGGGCCAGATGCACTGTCAGTTCGTGACTTTCCAATGATTTTTATTAGTTCTGATGCTGTGATCTTCAAATTATTCGAAGCATCGGGTTCCCAATAATTAGTGAAACCCCGAGTTGACGGTCCTTCTTCAGTGGGCAACTCTCTTGAATGAGACTTTAAGTGGCACACCCAAGCTTCCTCTGTTATGTTTGCATTATCAGCTGCCTTTAGATCCTTATCTCTGGTATTAATGAGTTTCCAGACTCTTTTGGAGCCATATGTTTTGGATGCATAGTGTAGTTTGGCCCAAAGCATCTCCTGGTTATGTTTTTTAAAGGACCATAGTTCCCTTTTAAGCAGTTTCCTTTGCTCTTGCAAGGCAGTCAATAGTGATCCATTTTCTGGGGATTTACGCAGTTGCCTTAGTAATTTACTTACAACTGCTTTCCTTCTACGAACTGGCTGCGGTATATGTAGGCATTTATGATAATTCAATTGTACTCCCTTTCTTGTATTTCCTGAGTAGTCTTTGTTTATGAGATCAATAGCAAAGTTTTCCCAGACCGCTGTCAAAATTGTCAAATTGACAGCCATTGATTCTAGCCATAATAGAGCCTCTTCTGCTTGGCTTTCGATAGTATTAGATGACCATTTCAGTCGCTTTAAGTTTTCAGTACCAATCACCCCTTTCAAAGCTACCACTTTCTCTTGCTTATATGGTGATGATCGATTCCCGATTATCTGCAGCTTGCGATCACTTTTCACGCGGTCCATAATACTAAAGTCACTCACTAATGTGCACAAAGCTGGAGTTACCAGTGTGTAATCTAGGTAAGAAACCATTTTCCCAGAGGATCTTGTCTATACAGGAGGGATGTGGGCAACTTACGACCATTTAGCACAAAGAGGCCTACAGATTCACAGATGCATATGAAACTCTCCCCAAGCTTATCTTTCCTGCTTTTTATTGGGAGAGTTTGGCTAGGCACCATTGCCACTGTTTGAATATGATCTTCACCAGGATTATGGAATAGATAGAGATTAAAATCACCCGAAATTAGACAATATGCCGATTGTACTGTGCTTTTTATCCTTACCAGTTGGTTTAGTAACTTGTTGGCTTCAACTGTTTTCTTATTTGGATTAATGTATATATAGACTAAGATCAATGGTTCCTGTATAGTCTTTCCCCATCCATCAAGCCTGACTAGTTGAAAAGGTAGATCTTCCTCCTTATGCTCTGTGATCTTCCCTAGGATGCTTGTGCTAAATCAGCAAAGTCTACGTGGCCACCCTAATTGCAGCCCGGCTTTTATAATAAAATCCCCCTCGGTACCTCTTGCCACCTTCTGTTCCCTGGTAGCTTGGTGTGGTGGCTTGGTGGTATGTCCGTGCTTCTCTTGTGTGCCACTCCACTCTGCTCCGGTGCTTGCCGCTATTTTAGTGTTCACTGAACTGACACCTTGTCACACACTGCACCTGCATCACTCCAGGCTCGCCGCGGACCAAGGACCAAAGAACTGCCCAGATTTGCCACTCCTGCCCAGCTCTTACACAATCCCCAAGGATGCCATGACCTCCACAGCCTGCAGACAATCCAGGAGATTGATGGTTGCCCGGAGGTCATGATCCAGATCCAGGGGATCTGAACTTCAATTGGGATTTCACAGACATGGCTATTTGGGCATATGGACATTGGGCTTGAGTCTGGAGTGAGGGATACAAAACCTTCTGGCTTTAGCAGTCAGGTCACTCCCTCTACTACACACACTTTACAAATGGTATTGTCACATTTGATTAAACTTATGTTGTGATTTTCCATCCTGGGATCTTTGCTCTAATGTACACTGCTCTGGTGTTTGGAGTCAGGGAAACAGTGTCTCCTGTGAGTTGCAGTCAGGTTATTCTATCTACTTCACACACTTGACAAATAGTATCATCTCTGGTAAGTATACTTCATTTGTGAGTTGGGAATTAGGGGTCTTTATACAAGGGAGTACTATGCTGGTGTTTGGGGTTATGGAAACAGTGCCTCCTGGAATTTGCAGTCATGTCACACTTTGTACTAAACACACACATGCATATGTCATCCCACCAGGTGAGTAAATTTCATTTATGTGTTGAGAACAGGGGCATTTAGGCAAGGGGACACCTAACTAGTGTTTGGGGTTATGGAAACAGTGCCTCATGGAATTTGCAGTCATGTCACTCCCTCTACTACACTCACTATACAGATGTCATCCCCCCAGGTGTGTAAACTTAATTTGGGATTTGAGAAACAGGGGTATTTGGACAAAGGAATACTAAGCTGGTGTTTGGGAATAAGGAAAGAGTGCCTCCTGGAATTTGCAGTCATGTCACTCTCTCTACTACACACACTATATATATGTATGTCATCCCCCTAAGTGAGTGCACCTCATTTAGGAGATACCAAACCAGGGTATTTTAAGAGGAGGATACTGTGCTGGTGGTTGGAGTAACAGTATCAGAGCCTCTTGGAACTTCAATTCATGCCAGTCCCTTTACTACACACACAATTCAAATGTTGTCCCCCCCAGATGAGTACACTTCATTGTGAGTTGACAAAGAAGGATATATTGGTAAGAGGACACTCTCCTGGTGTTTAGAGTTACCAAAATAGTGTCTATTGGGCTTTGCAGTTATGTTACTTTCTCTATTGCACACACTCTTGACAAATAGTATCCTCCCAGGTGAGTAAACGTCATTAGAGAGTTCGTTAACAGGTGTATTTGGACAAATGAACACTGAGTTGGTGTTTGGCGTTGGAGGAACAGGGGCTATTGAACTTTACAGTCATGTCACTCCCTCTACTTCCCAACAGTTAGCCCATGATATCCTCCCATGTGAGTACACTTCAATTGTGAGTTCTCAAACAGGAGTAATTGCAGGAGAGGACACTTTGCTAGTGGATGGAGCCATTATAACAATGGTTCCTGGTAGCTGTAGTCATGTTAGTTCTTGTACTACACACACTTGACAAATGTTATCATCTTGGGTGAATACATTTCAATTGGGAGTTAACAAACACAGGTATTTGGTGAAGGAAACACTGGACTGGTGGTTTGGGTAACAGTAACAGTGCCTCCTGCGAGTTGTAGTTATGTAACTCCCTGTACTACACACACTATACACATATTTTCTACACAGATGAGTACACTTCAAATGTGAGTTGCCAAACTGGTGGGGTCTTCGGACAGGTGAACCCTGGACTAGTGAGTGAAGGGAATGGCAAAAGGCGAGCTGTGGCATGCATGACATGACGTTTTGGTGACACATTTTGTGTTGTGACTTACCAGACTCCACTCCCCCAGTTATTCCTGTCAAGCCCTCAAGATGCAAGAAGGCCAAGACCTTCTCCTCCCAGGGAAAGAGATGCAATGGGGCACTGGGAAGACCACTGCCAGTGTTCTTGGCCTGCAGGTCGTGCCTGGAGGCCAGGGAACGTACCTTGTACCTGTGGTCATTCAACCTCTTTCTAATGTCCTTTTTTGTGTGCATGGTGCTGCCTACAGCATTGACTCTGTTGACTATCCTGTCCTACATTTTCATTTTCCTACTGAGAGAAGTGTGCTGGACTTGTGTTCCAAACAATTGTAGCTCTACTTTTATGATTTTTATCCACCATGACTTTGAACTCATACTCAGAAAAACATGGATTTTCAGAACGTGACATGGTGGAAAAGAAAAACAAATGTGACAGTGACTTACTAAAAAGGGGAAGTACAAAAGGGTGTGACTGGACAAAAGTGTGTGCTGTGTTTGAAGAGAGATGGTGAGGGAAATTGGTGCCTAGTGTCTGTGCTGTGTGGCTAATAATTTGTTTTGGCTTCAGTGTTTCCAGTGTAAATGCAAAGGATTGTGGTGCATGAAGGGTTGTGTTTTATAGTGTTCTTTGCAGGTTTGTCCAGTGTGCCAATATGTGTCAGCTGTATTGTTTACAAATCCATCCAATGCCCTGTTGTGTATTACTTTGCTAACCATAAACCACCGTGGTTCTGACCACCATTGGCTGACCGCCAAGGGTGTCCGTCACTGCAAGTTTAGACTTGTAATATAGTCAGTGGTTGGTCGCTGTGCTGTAAGTGCTGGAGGTCAAACCGCCTATTTCAGGGCCTCCTTGTCACTGCAAGTCTGTCTTTTTTGGTTGGGGGTCAGCGGTCCTGCCTTTGTAACTCGTAATAGGGTGGTCTGGAAGGCTGCCAACATGGCATTTTTTTGGGACTGCCAACATGACGGTCTGGCAGTCCGACTGCCAGTCTCAAAATGAGGCCCAAAGTCATTCTCAGAGGAGGGGATGCAATTGGAAAAGCTATGACCGTGGACGTGGACAAATGGGGCCTAGTCAAATGCCTGACACAGATGCAGCTCCATTTTGAGATTTTCACACTGGCAGTTAGCAAGGAGGACAGTACAATGGGCCAAGCTAACCCATTGTTGCCTCTGCTACAGGAATAGCTACACAATGTGTCTGAAAGGTTTACACTTGGAGATGTGAACAAAAACCCAGAAGCGCATGCCTTGGTTGACAGCCTAAGCTATAACTTGACCTGTAGTGCAAGGCTGCAAAATGACATTATGTTATCCAAAGAGTGCATCCGTGACACCCTACTGGATCCATGGTGCAAAGAAATTCTATCCTCTTTTATTTCTTTTTCTGAAGGGGATGTCTCAAAATATAAGAGGTAGATTGTTGAAAAAGCCAGATAACTGGAAGAAGAATGGGTGGAACTTAGAGTCCCACACTGCAGTTCTGGGGTGTAACCTTCAACTTCCAGAAAAGGCAGTCTTGTCTCACAGCTTCCAACACTTACAGCAAGAACACAGGCAACAACAGTATCAGAAGAATCTGACCCAACCCCTGCATTGGCTTGGTTTCAAGTGACAGTTCTTAAGTCAAGTGCAGAGAGAAAGGCAAAAGCGGTTGAGCACATTGCAGCATCAATGTCACTTCAGAGGATGTTCCAAGAATCTGTGGATGACCCAAAAGAGGTATATGTGGATCAAAACCCATTAGTGTGTTGGTATGGGAAGATGGGCCAATGGCCAGAGCTCAGCAGGCTGGCAATAAAGTATGTGGCTTGTCTGTAGCTAGTGTGTCTGCTGAACATGTGTTCAGTGCATTTGGTGTGGTTGTTACAGTGAGAAGGAACAGTCTCTTGCCTCAAAACGTAGAGAGATTAACCATGATCAGAATGAACCAGCATGTTATTATACCTGATTGCACTATTCCTGAAACACCACAGGAGGAGGAAGAGGATGATTGGTCAGAATCAAGTGTGTTTGCTGACCAACTTCTGGGTAAAGCACTTGAGTCTGGAGACAAACTCTACTTCCTGGGCTGAGTATGCCATTGCCACTTTAAAACCTTTTAATTACTTCTCATTGAACTTCTTTTTTTCATTCTTTGCAAAAAAAAAAAAATGTTGGACCTGTGCGCAGTGAAGAAGCCCCCACTCTCCCTCCAGTACAATGGAGACACTGCCTGCTTTCCTCACATGTTATTGCCTATCCATTTTTTCCATCATGCAGCAGGATTGCCCCAGAAAATCATCGAGTAAAAGACTGCATGTGCCAATGCCAAATTCCAGTGTGTTGTTTCCATCAAAGAGGAATTTTTTTTTTTTAGCAATCAAGCACCTTGATACGATTGGAAGAGGTAACTACCAACTATTTCACCAATGAGTCGTGATGTATTGAGTGACTGTGAGTGATGATTGATGTATGTGGTGGCTTACAGTGAAAGAGGGAGTTTAACAAATGTGTAAACTTGATTTTGATGATTTTCAAGACAGCCAGTATCAATGCCAAATTCTAGTGTGTTGTTTCCATCAAAGAGGAAACAATATTTTGTAGCAATCAAGCAACGTGATTAGATTGGAAGAGGTAACTACCAACTATTTCACCAATGAGTTGTGATGCATTGAGTGATCATGAGTGATAATTGATGATGTATGTGGTAGTTGACAGTGAGAGAGGGAGTTCAACAAATTTGTAAACTTGATTTCGATGATTTTCAATGATGGGTGATAATTTTTCCTGAAAGTGACTGGCCTTTCAGACTTAGCAAAATTTACTTGCACGGTCCACATCTGTTTTCTGGTTTTTAAGAGACCAGACCAGTAACTTTAGTTACCAAACACAAATCTACATAAAAACCTACAATTCTCTTTCTCTATTTGTTCATCGACAGCAGTGCACTACAAGTTCTACCTTGCTCGGTTTGGGATTGGGAAGGAGTTACTAATAATCAGGAGAAGGAGGAGAAGAATGGAAGGACTGAGGGTGGGACTACCTCAACAGCTAGAGGGAGAATCTTATTGACTTCAAAGAGAAAACATGATGATGGTGAAGACTGGGGCTTAGTCCTCACTCAGCTCTGTGGACTGGAGAGTGGTGCATTTATTTGGGAATGCTGCTGAGTGTCTTTATTGCTGGCTCAAATGCAAATCTCCTCTTTATGTTCTTGCTCTGAGTCATCTTGGCACACACCTGACTTCTCATGAAGCCTACCTTGCTTCCTTTTGTCCTTATCCTTTACAATGTAACACAGTTACTGTCTTTCTATACGCAAACATTCTCCTAGACCTCTCCTGCATGAACAAAATGTGGTGAAAGTACAAGACCGCAGCTTACCTACTGGACAAATTCAATCAGGCACCCAAAAGTGCTGACATTCCAAGAATAAGGGAGATGCATCACCCAGTTTGGTAATAGATTATTATTTTCCATTTAACAATCATATTTGTTTGAATTTTTTAGAATAGGGTCGATTACCATCAATTCTCCATAATTTGTATTTTTCAAACTTAGAGCACATAACATTTCAAGATATACTGTCTTCGGTCTATCTTGGGCAGAAGGATTGTTTGCAATGCATTTAACTGAACTGTGTCATATTTATCCCTTTATTGTTCCCTTCCAAAACAGATTGATGATGGTGTGTTGCTCAGCGTCCAATTAATATTGTTGTGGTTTCTTTTGTGTAGTGTTTGTCTTTGTCACATCGTTCCCCAAATCCCCTTTCCCATCCATTCATTGAGCCCCTAATCCATTTGCCCAGGATTAGATTTTTTTAGGTGTGACTTAATTTTACACCATAAATGGATCACACATTTTCTGGGGCGGATGTGGTGAAAGCGACTTCATCTCACTTCATGATCTTCTATTACCTTAGCAATATTCCAATCTGGCCCCATCAACATCATGATTAAGGACTTGTGTTTTGTGCTGCATAAACGCTTAACTTTATACAACCACTCCTGACTCTGAGCCCACTTCAACTGACTCAAGGATTTAGGGTGTCATTCTGACCAACGACCGCGGAAGCCCCGCCAACAGGCTGGCGGTGCTTCTGGGGCCATTTGCGGTCAGAAAAGGGAAACCGGCTGTTTCCCGCCGGTTTCCCGCAGCCCCAGGGAATCCTCCACGAATCCTCCCGCCATGGGGATTCCGACCCCCTTCCCGCCATCCTGTTTCTGGCGGTTTTCACCGCCAGAAACAGGATGGCGGGAATGGGTGTCGTGGGGCCCCTGGGGGCCCCTGCAGTGCCCATGCCACTGGCATGGGCACTGCAGGGGCCCCCTAACAGGGCCCCAATAAGATTTTTAGTGTCTGCTTGGCAGACACTGAAAATCGCGACGGGTGCAACTGCACCCGTCACACACCAGCAACTCCGCCGGCTCCATTCGGAGCCGGCTTCCTCGTTGCTGGGGCTTTCCCGCTGGGCGGGCGGGCGGCCTTTTGCCGGTCGCCCGCCAGCCCAGCGGGAAAGTCAGAATGACCGCCGCGGTCTTTTGACCGCGGTACGGTCTTCTGGCGGTTCCCGCCAGGAGGGCGGCTTCCGCCGCCCACGGGGGTCAGAATGACCCCCTTAAGTTCCTAAGTTTCTGTTTTTTTTAAATACTACCTCCCCATTGCTCTGAAGAAGTTGATATTGCTAGTTTTTATTATCAATGCAGGTCTTCCTTGTTTTGTGTCAAATACTGTCATTGTGGTAGTCTGGTCTTCATCTCCCTAAAGGTATTATATAATATAGGAGCCACTAACTCTGTTTTCTTTCAATATGGTTGATACTGATAGATAACCCTTTGATTAATCCTGGTGTTCGAGTTAGCATAGGTGGGAGTAGCACCTTGTGTCTTCACAGTTAGCACGTCAGCCTGATACGACTACTACTATCTCCCCCTTAAGATAAAATGCCACCTTGGGAAAATCCTGCAGTAAGAAGACTGAGGTATCAGCCCCCACTTCATCTACTCAGGCAAGAGAAGAACTATGGATTAAAGTGAACTTGTTTAGTTAGTAATTAACATCTACTGATGAAGATGTTGTTTGCTTTACAATGATAGGAAGAACCAACATCGAAGGGTCAAAAAGCAACCTCCCTATGAACGATTGACTATGAAAGCCAGTTATTCCTGTGGTAACTTTTCTGACACCTCCTGCTTGAAACCCAAAAGTCAAAAGGATTGTGAAGCCCCACTTTCACGGTCTGTATTCATACTGAAAATCGAGATCAAGCAAGCTTTTGCCATTCTGCTCTGTGGGAGGTTTCTGTCCTCCCTGAGCTCGCCTTAGGACACCTGTGTTATCCTTTGACAGGTGTACTGCCCCAGTCAAACTCTCCACCTGTCACTGTCCTTGGAGCCAGAAGCGAGAGCCCCATGTGGCTCGCCCCCGCCTCACCAGGTAAGTGAAAAAACAAGAGTAGTGGTATTTCACCGGCAGCCAGAGGGCCTCCCACTTATCCTACACCTCTGATGTCTCTTCACAGTGCCAGATTAGAATTAAGCTTCTTTCCCTGCTGATTCTGCCAATTCCGTTCCCTTGGCTGTGTTTTTGCTAGATAGTAGGTAGGGACAGTGGAAATCTCATTCATCCATTCATGCGTGTTGCTAATTAGATGACAAGGTATTTGGCTATTACTGTACCACCACGCAGTGGCTCATTCTGGGTTATTATCGATGCCCATCAGCGTCAATTCGGTCTTTGTTCCAACAACACAATGATTGTGTAGGCAATTAGCTATTCTAAAACACATTAAATAGCATAGGAACTGTGATAAAATGCACACACACAAACACATGTATATAACAAAATTGTAACTATTTCTAATACTAAGATCAACTGTAATATTAGCTATTCTAACTTCTATGTGTAAATATAAACATTGTTAAGTATAATAATAAGGAGAGAAACATCATGTGTATTAGCAACATTAAGCAAGTGTGAACATTCTAAAGTATCATGTTAAAGGGAATAGACATGGTAAATGTATGTGTAATGCAGTAATTGTCCATGAATACTTGGCACATTTTAAAAGTGTCCATCAAATTAGTCAGGCATACATTCATTTATTAAATGGGAAAGACGTTTGAAGTCCAAGGTCAGACAGAGCGACCTAATTACAATCAGGCCAAATACCACGACATTCTATGATGAAACCATTAAGTTTAACATCAGTACAGTTAGTGAGATCTTTCATTTGTTGTGTTAGCTCTTTATAATAATTCACTTTGTTCTCAAATGCTACTTCAAGGGAGTTCTGTGAATTCTCATAATGAATTGAAATGTCGATCACTATGGCGCTTCCATCTTTAATGAACACTACATCTGTTTTTCTAAGTTCACCTTAGTTATTTCTTACATGGGATTCTCTATACGTCATCCATCCACACCTTTCTGCTGTATCATTCAGTAGTTCTAAAATTTTATTATGTCTTTTGATTCTCATGTTTTGTTTTTGGGACAACTACCTGATATGTGAGCAATTGTCTCACAAGCATCTTTACAGTATCTGCATGTTGAACATTTTCTATTCCTTCCTCTTGTTATAGTTTCTCTTGTTTATAGAACATTTGCTCTTAACATGAATGCAACAATGTATTGCTTTTCTTTTAATTTTGTATGCTTTTTAATCCAGAAGTTGGATTGTTTTCTAGATACTTGATGCCATTACCTTGGATGGGAAGATTTTTCCATTTTTCAAATTCTTCCTTTCTCTAATCATATTTAGCTTGAAATTGAAGATCATAGCTCAGAAATCTACTGTCTGTGACTTTTAGTTTGTGTGTTTTGATGATTTGATCGATTTTTTCATGTATCATTTCACCTGCATACATATAGGAGTGAGCTACGTATAAATGTGGTGTTTCTCTAAGGTAGAAAAGATTGTTCACTATGTTCAATTGTTGTACATAATTTACGTACATTAAGGCCCCCACTTGATCTTTTCGAATATAGGAGGCCATCACATGTGTATGCAGGTAGATGTAGGAAATGTATGTACATATTTTTTATTGTTTGGTCTAAGGCATTTAGAGTTTTTCCTTCTGTGCCTGTCATTTCCAATTTGAATGACATTTTAGGGACCAGATATTGGCATAGAATATTAACTTTTTGTTGTGTGCTTCAGTGGAAGATTGTCAAGTTTTTCAGCCCAACCTGTGAGAACCTCATTTGCTTTGCTGTTTTTTGTGTAACCAGTGTGTGGATCAAAGTTTAATCTGAGGTATTGCTCACTTTCACCTGGCTGAATATTTTCAATATTTTGTTTGTTGAATTGCCATGGTTTGCAATTATTCACCAGGATATTATCTTTAATATGGCTTATGAAAAAGCTGTGTGTCTTCTTTAAATTTAATTTGAGACCTGTGGTCTTGCTGAATTTTTCTTTGATTTTTAGATTTGTACTCATACCTTCCCAAGTATTGCTGAGTACTGCAATGTCATCGGCAAAGGCTATAGCGGTGATTGTCTCAATGATTCCATCAGATCCAAAGTTAAAGCCTTTGCCGTTCTTTTGAAGATCACATATCAGCGGGCCCATGGCACCGTAGATAGTGAGTCACTTGTTTGACTCCAGATCTGATTGTGAGTTCAGGTGTGGAAATGTTGTTTTTGCCCTTGAAAGAAGTAATTGAGTCTGTGTACAAGTCTTTAATGAGATCTCTTATATATGACAGAACTCTGTGTCTTTCGAGACTCCGAATAATATGTCCATGACTGACAGAATCAAAAGCTTTGGATATATCAATGAATACCACTGCAAGTGAGGGTTTGCTCTTTCGAGCCCCCTTGATTATATTCTGTAGTAGAGTCAAATTTTCAAGACATCCTCTAACTTTCATGAAGCCTTTTTGCCTCTTGTTAAGGTTTACGAAAAAATTGAGTCATTTGGTTAGTATTTTGGTGAATAGCTTCATGAACTCTGTACCAATTTTAATTGGTCTCCAATTGCTTAGTTTGTCTAATTATTCAATTGGCACATTTTTGGGATGAGAATTGACCAGTTTCTCTTAATGCAATCTGGAACCTTTCTCATATTCAACCAAGTAGATAGTATTTTGGGCAGCATTCTTGGTTCTTTATTGTATACTTTGAATAAGTCATTCAGGCCAATATTGTCAGGCCCTACTGCTTTATTTAAATTGGATTCTTCAAACGCTCTTGGTACTTCAAGCAGTGTGATGTCTTTACATAGATTTTCAAAATCCCAATTGTTTTCTGTCTCATTGATATTTTTTATAGTATTTAAAGATAACATCAGAACTGATTTGTCAGGTTGCATCTTCTGCACCATCAGTAATAATTCTGGCAATCTTTTTCTTGTCTTTCTTATACATTGCCTAATATTCCTTATAACAGCTGTTTACTTTGGCGTATCTTTTTTCTGTGCAATTTATTGAGTTTTTTATTTAGCATATCTTTTTTTTGATATTTTGTTTACAATTGGGGTGCTCAGTTGCTCATCTTCAGCAGTATTCATATATTCATTGCCATTTTCTATTTGTTGTTCGTTATGACTGACTGGCCTCGGATTGATATCATTGGTGTTTTCAGATATGTAGCTTACAATGTCTTATAGTAAGTTTAAAGCAGCTTTGTAATGCTGCACATCTTTTGAGTATATTTGGGATTCCAATATTCTGTCACTTAAATAATGGAAATTGATGATTTTGTGCGCTCTTTATCTGATAATAAAGACGTTGCGTCTTTTTTTCTGATATGTCAGGTTCATCATTGGTGTCATTATCAGAAATATTGGATGACTGCTCTGCATCCATTATCTGATTTTTTTTATTTTATCTCTTCGATCCCTTCTTTTCTCTGCAGTTTATTTTCTATTTTTGTTGTTGAAGTGCGGAACCATAAGCACATTAATGTTTCTTTTGTTTTTGTATACTTTTTCTAATTAGGCCAGCAGCAATAGTTCTTCTTGTGACCAATATTTGGATGGTTTGCCATTAGCTAGAGCTGCCAATCTAGCATAATTCTATGCTCTTGGATGGGCCTGCTGAATGTGCTGCGACATCCCAATTTTGGTTCCGAATCAGAGGTCACAGTAGTTAAAGAGGAACTGCAGCTCCGCTTTTTTGGGTCTACCTTTACATTTTGTGTAATTACATGCAATATTGTGATATTCAGCCTCTTTATCACATTTAAAGCAGTAGGATTTCAGGCAGAATCCTTCTTGTTTATTGGAGAAATGTTTCTTTAACTCTTTAAATGTGCCCATTATGTCTCCACAAAAATCGCAGTTGAATTTATCGTTGGCATACTTCCAATACATGACTTTTTTTGTGAAATCACTTTTTTTTGCCATTTATGTCCTTGACCTCATATCCATCAGGTAAATTTTCGAAGTTTGAGGTCATTTTGACATTCTTGGCTGACGATGCTATAAATTCAATTTTTTCCTTGTGGTCTATGCATTCCTCATTATCTGTCATTACATCTTGTGTACAAGTTGATATAATGTGATTCATATCAATGTTGTCAATTGTGTTATTGGAACTGGGTGTGAATTGGACAAAATCAGTGTGGAGGTTAGAAATCTGTGGCAAAGACAGCGCCCCCTTTTGCCATCCTAGTGGGGTTTTTATTAACCAGGAACTACCCCATCTGTTATTGAGGTAGTTTGCTTCGAAATTTCTCGCTATCATGCTCACGACCATGATAGAACCTTGTTTGGTCTGTCTCTATAAGCTTCTCCTCAAAGAGTATAGTAGAATAGAGACAACTGCCAGCGGGACCACTTGGAGGTAAAGGCCACTAAGACTGAGAAGAGGTTAAAGAGTCATAGTTACTCCTGTCATTTACCCATGCTTCATTGAATTTCTTCACTTTGATATTCAGAGCACTAGGCAGAAATCGCATCGCGTCAACATCTTTAAGATGCTTTGTTTTCATTAAACAGTCGGATTCCCCTGGTCTGCCCCAGTTCTGAGTCAGCTGCTACCAAAGCAGAACGCTGGCCCCACCCCTCCGGAGGGACACGGGGAGAGGCAACCACTGCAGCTGGGGCGATCCACAGGAAGGGCCCAGCTTGCGTCCAGATTCACAGCCGCCCCAGGGGGCGATGCCTCATCCAGCCCGGGTACACACCCAGCCTCGCTTCGCATCCCAGCCCGACTGACCCAGCCCTTAGAGCCAATCCTTATCCCAAAGTTACCGATCTGACTTGCTGACTTCCCTTACCTACATTGTTCCAACATGCCAAAAGCTGTTCATGTTAGAGACCTGCTGCGGAAATGGGTATGGCCCGCATGAGATTTACACCATCTACCCTGGATTTTCAAGGACCAGCGAGAGCTCACCTGACGCCGCCAAAACCGCAATGCTTTCCAAAACTTGGGCTCCTCTCTCAGGGTGAACCCATTCCAGGATGCCCTGCAATTCATAAAGAAACGAGATCTCTTCCCGGGGTTCCCACCGGCTTCTACGGGATAGTATGCATTACCACACCGGACGCCGGGAGGACGCCCATCTCTGTCACTCTGGGTTCAGGGAGCTGATATTTTAGACTCCCTTTCAATTGGCTGCGGGCAATGGAGGACATCATCTGCCCCTTCCAAACGGTGCTCGTACATCTCTTAGGACCGACTGACCCATGTTCAACTGCTCTTTACATGAAACCCTTCTCCACTTCGGCCTTCAAGGTTCTCGTTTGAATATTTGCTACAACCACCAACATCTGCACCTGCAACGGCTCCACCCGGGCCCTCGTCCCGTGCTTCAGTGCGCACCGCAGTGGCCCTCCTACTCATCGCAGCTTATCCCCCGCAGCTCTCAGTGCTGGCGATGACCAGGTATGGGCCCAATGCTCCAGCACCAACCATTTTCAAGGCTAGTTGATTCGGCAGGTGAGTTGTTACACACTCCTTAGTGGATTCCGACTTCCATGGCCACCGTCTTGCTGTCTATATCAACCAACACCTTTTATGGGGTCTGATGAGCATCTGCATCGGTGCCTTAACCCTGCATTCGTTCATCCCTCAGCGCTAGTTCTGCTTACCAAAAGAGGCCCACTAGGCACTGGCATTCCATGCCCATCACCACGCCAGTGAATCGGGCTTCTTACCCATTTAAAGTTTGAGAATAGGTTGATATCGTTTCGGACCCAAGACCTCTAATCATTCACTTTACCAGATAAAACTGGGGAGTCCGAGCCCCAGCTATCCCGAGGGAAACTTCAGAGGGAACCAGCCACAAGATGGTTTGATTAGTCTTTCACCCCTATACCCAAGTCGGACAACTGATTTGAATCTCAGGACCGCTCCGGACCTCCACCAGAGTTTCCTCTCACCTCACCCTGCCCAGGCATATTTCAACATCTTTCGGGTCCTATAACATACGCTAGTGCTCCACATCCTCAACAGAGCGAGTGAGATGGGCCGGTGGAGCACCCACCGCTGGGTTCGCGGTGGGAACACACCTCAGCTGGCGTGCGCCAGACCTTACCTTCATTGCGCCACAGGGTTTCGCTCTGCCCTCCGACTACTACACATGTTAGACTCCTTGGTCCATGTTTCAGGATGGGTCAGGTGGGTAACCAACATCGCCACAGACCCCTGACGCCTGACGGGGGCCTCCCGGTTCGGCAGCGCAATGCGGTTGAGGTGCACTTAGCACAGTCCGCCCCAGTCGAACAGTCGTGCTGGAAGCAGGGGCCCCCGTAACCCTTCCCCACCCTGGCGCACCCCAACGGGCGGACGGGGCAGTTGCTGGGTGAGGGTGTGGAGGCGATCGAATTTCCCTCTGCCTCCAGGACACGGCAAAGCTGCTGCCAGGGGGGCTGTAACACTCTAGGCCAGGACGGAGAGCCACCTGCCACCCCAAAGCCTTCCCAGCTGACCGGAGCTGGTCGCGGCGCACTGCCGGGGAGGAAATGCACCCTGCGGGGACTGGGCGCATTGGGCGGTGGTCCTGCAGAAAGGATCCGCCATCCCAGTCGACTGACCTTCCCGCCGTGTTGAATCCTCTGAGTGTACTACACGGACCCCACCTGTTTACCTCTTGACGGGTTCACACCCTCTTGAACTCTCTCCTCAAAATTATTTTCTACTTTCCCTTATGGTACTTGTTGACTATTGGTCTCGCACCCATATTTAGCCTTAGATGGAGTTTACCACCTGCTTTGGGCTGCATTCCCAAGCAAGCCGGGGGCTACTACCAGACTAACACCATCCGCAGGGTGAGCCTCGATCAGAAGGACTTGGCCCCCTGAGCGATGCCAGGGAGTTGGTCTTCTGTATGCCATATTTCCTGCGCCCACCGCCGGGAGGGGATTCAGCGCTCAGCTCTTCACTGGGGGAATCCTATTTAGTTCCTTTTCCTTCGCTTAGTAATATGCTTAAATTCAGCGGGTCGCCACACCTGATCTGAGGTCATAGTCAGATGCCAAAGCAGTGGTGGGGACGAGCTGGGACCACCATCCCCTGGGCTGCAGGGGACGGGGAGCCATGACAGTGCACCCTTTTTTTTCGTTTTACCCCGGCTCATAGCCCGAGGTTGGCACCCAGGGAAGTGCCCGGGACCTCTGCTGAGGTGGGTGGCAATGCTAGGCACGCCAGCATACCTCCGTGGCGGGACCCCAGGAGTTGTGATCCTGCTGCTGGTGGTCGGGGTGGTCTGACCTTGGAGATGGGGGGGAATGAAGGGAGCAGAGCTACCCTGCGATGGCCCCAGCAATACCCGGGGAAAGCTCCAGGGTGATTGACAATCAGGTGACACTCAGACATGCATAGCCCAGGGAGGAACCCGGGGCCGCAAGGTGCGTTTGAAGTGTTGATGATCAATTTGTCATGCAATTCACACTAATTCTTGCAGCTAGCTCTGTTCTTCATTGATGCGCAGGCTGATGATCCACTGCCAAGAGTCACAGGCATCTTTTCTCAATGTTTGCCCTCTTGCAGGGGGCAGGAGAGACCTCTGTCCACAAGACTTCCCGGCACCCCATCAGGCTTCCCCTCTGGGAGTCAGCCTCCATGATTCAATGAATGTTTCCAGGTGCTCAGCCCGGGAATCTTCCCCGCAATTAGGGGTTTGGGGGGCTCCTGGAGCGGCTCGGGGGAGGCCAGGCAGCCCCACTGCCACCACCAATCCCTCACCGGTAGGGGACCATGCAACTCTTCAAACCCTTAGCCCGGCCACACAGGACAGGGAGAAGACGGGCACCTGGCAACGATGGAAGGTTGCCCCACCTGCACGCCGGCCAGCCGCCACAGGATCGTGACCCCTGCGTGCCGAGTTACCTCCTCAAGGTAATGGCCCGAGCTGTGCCAGGTGGGCTGGGGGGTGCCAGAAGGGAGGAGGCCCGTCCGGCACACTCCTGTTGAGGGGAGCTGAAGCTTCCTTGTGGTCCCGGCTCCTCCTCGTCCAGGCCTTCTGGGAGTGGGATGGTTCCAGCCCAGGGAGGCATTTTGATTCGGTTTCCCTCCCAGGGTCATGATGGGTGAGCGTGGGTTCTGTCTCAGGAGGGGCATCCATCTTGCCGCTCTTGGAGGGGCCGGAGCTGGGGGGAAGCATGTACCCCCAACTCCTTGGCCCCTCCTGCTTAGAAGGGTCGAGTCCTCCCAGCTGGAGGAGCCGGGCCCACGCCCAGTCCTCTCCCAGGCGCCACCAGCCAGGGAGCACGAGGCGAGGGCCAGGCCCTGTGCCTATAGGTGTTACGTTCTCAGAGGCAGCCAAGGGCTTTCAGGCTGCCGCCATGAGTTGCTCTGGCCACTACCCGTTAATGATCCTTTCGCAGGTTCACCTACTTAAACCTTGTTACGACTTTTACTTCCTGTAGATAGTCATGTTTGATCATCTTCTCGGGCTGTGCCAGGGCCGTTGCCGACCCCGGAGGGGCCGATCGAGGACCTCACTAAGCCATCCAATCGGTAGTAGCCATGGGCAGTGTGAACAAAGGGCAGGGACTTAACCCCATTGGTGCAGGTGTCAGCCACTGGCTGACACCCGGACGCCCTTGGTGGTACGGGTCACGCTCAGTGGCGGACACCAGGAAGGTGCTTTAACCTCTTAGCTTCTGGGCCTTCCCCCCCCAGTGCTGAGCCCTTTTTTGGCTATTTGGGGTAGTTCGCGCTTAGGCCTTCATAACTTTTTGTCCACATAAGCTATCCATGCCAAATTTGCGTCCTTTTTTTCCAACATCCTAGGGATTCTAATGGTACCCAGAGTTTGTGGTTTTCCTTGGAGGAGACCAAGAAATTAACCAAAATACAGTGAAAATTTTGTTTTTTCCAACAAAATGGGAAAAAAGGGCTGCCGAAGAAGGCTTGTGTTTTTTTCCCTGAAAATGCCATCAACAAAGGGTTTCTGGTGCTGAAATCACCATCTTCCCACCTTTCAGGAACGTGCAGACTTGAATCAGAAAACCACATTTTTCAACACAAATTTGGCATTTTACTGGGACATACCCCATTTTTACTATTTTTGGTGCTTTCCGCCTCCTTCCAGTTAGTGACAGGAATGGGTGTGAAACCAATGCTGGATCCTGGAAAGCTAAACATTTCTGAAAACGAGACAAAATTCTGAATTCAGCAAGGGGTCATTTGTGTAGATCCTACAAGGTTTTCCTACAGAAAATAACAGCTGAAATAAAAAAATATTGAAATTGAGCTGAAAACAACAGCCATTTTTCTTTATGTTTTACTCTGTAACTTTTTCCTGCGATGTCAGATTTCTGAAAGCAATATAACGTTTTGTCTGCTGGACTCTTCTGGTTGCGGGGATATAAAGGGCTTGTAGGTTCATCAAGAACCCTAGGAACCCAGAGCCAATAAATGAGCTGCACCCTGCAGTTGATTTTCATTCTATACTGGGTATAAAGCAATTCATTTGCTGAAATTTGAAGAGTGAAAAATAGGTATCAAGAAAACCTTTGCATTTCCAAAATGGGCTCAAGATAAGGTTTTGAGGAGCAGTGGTTATTTGCACATCTCTGAATTCCGGGGTGCCCATAATAGCATGTGAATTGCAGGGCATTTCTCAAATAGACGTCTTTTTTACACACTCTCTTATATTTGGAAGGAAAAAATGTAGAGAAAGATAAGGGGCAATAACACTTGTTTTGCTATTCTATGTTCCCCCAAGTCTCCCGATAAAAATTATACCTCACTTGTGTGGGTAGGCCTAGCGCACGCAACAGGAAATGTCCCAAAACACAACGTGGACACATCACATTTTTTGGACAGAAAACAGAGCTGTTTTTTGCAAAGTGCCTAGCTGTGGATTTTGGCCTCTAGCTCAGTCGGCACATAGGGAAACCTACCAAACCTGTGCATTTTTTAAAACTAGAGACCTAGGGGAATCCAAGATGGGGTGACTTGTGGGGCTCTGACCAGGTTCTGTTACCCAGAATCCTTTGCAAACCTCAAAATGTGGCTAAAAAAACATGTTTTCCTCACATTTCAGTGACAGAAAGTTCTGAAATCTGAGAGGAGCCACAAATGTCCTTCCATCCAGCGTTCCCCCAAGTCTCCTGATAAAAATTATACCTCACTTGTGTGGGTAGGCTAAGCGCCCGCGACAGGAAATGCCCCAAAACACAATGTGGACACATCCCATTTTTTTACAGAAAACAGAGCTGTTTTTTTCAAAATGCCTACCTGTAGATTTTGGCCTCTAGCTCAGCCGGCACATAGGGAAACCTACCAAACCTGTGCATTTTTGAAAACTAGAGACCTAGGGGAATCCAAGATGGGGTGACTTGTGGGGCTCTGACCAGGTTCTGTTACCCAGAATCCTTTGCAAACCTCAAAACGTGGCTAAAAAAACACGTTTTCCTCACATTTCAGGGACAGAAAGTTCTGGAATCTGAGAGGAGCCACAAATTTACTTCCACCCAGCGTTCCCCCAAGTCTCCCGATACAAATGATACCTCACTTGTGTGGGTAGGCCTAGCGCCCGTGACAGGAAATGCCCCAAAACACAACGTGGACACATCCCATTTTTTGACAGAAAACAGAGCTGTTTTTTGCAAAGTGCCTACCCGTAGATTTTGGCCTCTAGCTCAGCGGGCACCTAGGGAAATCTACCAAACCTGTGAATTTTTTAAAACTAGAGACCTGGAGGAATCTAAGATAGGGTGACTTGTGGGTCTCTGACCAGGTTCTGTTACCCAGAATCCTTTGCAAACCTCAAAATGTGGCTAAAAAAACACGTTTTCCTCACATTTCGGTGACAGAAAGTTCTGGAATCTGAGAGGAGCCACAAATGTCCTTCCACCCAGCGTTCCCCCAAGTCTCCCGATAGAAATGATACCTCACTTGTGTGGGTATGCCTAGAGCCCGCGACAGGAAGTGCCCCAAAACACAATGTGGACACATCACATTTTTTCATAGAAAACAGTGCCTACCTGTGGATTTTGGCCTCTAGCTCAGCCGGCACCTGGGGAAACCTAGCAAACCAGCGCATTTTTGAAAACTAGAAACCCAGGGGAATCCAAGATGGGGTGACTTGTGGGGCTCTGACCAGGTTCTGTTACCCAGAATCCTTTGCAAACATCAAAATTTAGCCAAAAAAACAATTTTTTCCTCTCATTTCGGTGACAGAAAGTTCTGGAATCTGAGAGGAGCCACAAATTTCCTTCCACCCAGCATTCCCCCAAGTCTCCCGACAAAAACGGTACCACACTTGTGTGGGTAGGCCTGGTGCCCGCGACAGGAATAGATCACACAACGGTCAATGTTGGTCCTTACATGAGGCAGCTGTTGACCCTGGGGTGATCCATTCCTGACGCAGGCACTAAGGTGTAGGCACTCAAGTGGGGTAGTGTTTTTAACAGGACAGGTGAGTCACTGGGTGGTAAGAATTTTGTGGATCCCAGCATATTCCAGTAGTTTGTGTGACAGAAATGCGAGAAAAATAGAGTTTTTATTCAACATTTCAGCTTTGCAGGGTATTCTGGGTAAGAAAACTTTGGGGAATCCACACAAGTCATACCTCTGTGGACTCCCCCGAATGTCTAGTTTCCAGAAATGTTTGGGTTTAGTGAGTTTCTCTATATGACCGCCGAACCAAGGACCAAAAACACAGTGCCTTACAAAACCAGTTTGTTTTGTGATAGATAATTTTGATGTCTCCACAATACGATTTGGCCGGTGGAATTTGGGGCTGAACTAAATTGTGGAGCTCCCAAGAGAGCACTCTATCTCTCTCTCTGCTTGCCGCCGCATTCACCTGCTCTCTGGGTTGGGCTAACCCACTATTACCCAGTTGCACAGACTGCTTGCGAAGGGACAGCAGGACTGTCCTCATCACCTCCCTCATAATGTACTGGAAGAGGAGTTATAGAATGGGACTCCTCCGACTGAAAAATCACTCCCAGAGTCTGCACCATTGTCCTATCCCTCAGATGCTGTCTCAGTATCTGATGTCTCAGTCTCTGATCCTATGTCAGAGCTGTCCTCTATAACCCGAGTGCCGGCAGCAGTCATCCATCAAGATGCCATCTCTGCTATTGGCTAAACTGTTGCTGTAAAACACTAGCCTACGTAGACAGTCACAAAATCGATGGTGTGTGTGAGATACGTGCCACAGTAGAGGCCACCTTACCTGCGCTTCTTCCCTCAATCAGCACGTTCTTTCAAGACACTCAAAAAACACCTTGTCATATACCATTCGTCACAGTCTTTAGCACCTCCTGCGCCCAGTCCAACAATCATTATTGGTGCTCCCACTCCCTCCTCCTCGGATTCCCTCATTACCACCCAGCAAAAGTGCCATTCATCTCTCCATAGCCGCCCTCCACCCCGCACATACATTTCATTGGTATTATAGCGCAGGTAATGGCTGACTTTACTAATGTACTCAGCTATTTACATAAAATACAGATTTGCTCTTTGCAGTAGGCATATAAACCTTCTGCGCTTCTTTATGGCACTAAAACTGCCACTAGACAAATCTGACCCTTTTGTAGCAGAAACATAGTCACAATACTTACTTGACTTTTTTATTGCTGCCTAAAAGCTACAGTTGAAAAGCGTCAATTGAAGTATGTGCATTGCTTTGAAGACGCAAGCTGCAACTGCAAGACAACTGGCGGCAAATCTATATATATATATATATATATACATATATATATATATATATATATATATATATATATATATATATATATATATATATCACTTTTATTTGTGGGTCTGGTTTTCCTGGGGGCCGATCGCAGCCCCCAGGGAAACCACACACATATTGACAAAAGTGATATATATATATATATATATATATATATATATATATATATATATATATATATATATAGATCTATCTATATATATATCTATCTACATAGATATATCTATAGATAGATCTATATATATATAAATATATATATATACATATATCTATTTATATCTATAGATCTATCTATAGATAGATCTATATATATATAAATATATATATATATACATATATCTATTTATATCTATAGATCTATCTATAGATATATCCATGTACATAGATATATCTACATAGATATATCTATCTATATATATAGATCTATATTTATATATATATATATAGATATATTTTTTGTTGTTGTTGTATGGTTTCCTTGGGGGCCAAAATGGCCCCCAGGGAAACCCTACAACAACAAAAAAAAATATTGCCCCCACAGGGGGTTGCCCTGCTCATGGGCGACCCCCTGTCCATTTATTTTTCTTTATTTTATTTAAAAAATAAAAATAAAAAAAAGTTTCCCCTGGGGATCGCGCCCCCCCCAGTGGGCACCTACCTTTAAAAAAATATATATATGCCCCCGGGGGGGGCGGGCGGGCCGTTTTCCGAGGGAGCCGACCCTCCCAAGTGAAATCCCTGGCGTCTAGTGGTGTTTCCTGGCCCCCGCTGTGATCGGGGGCCAGGAAACACTTTCAGAAGGCCTCGTAAGAAAGGGGAGACTCTGAAGCTTCCGTGTCTCCCTGGGATATTAAAAATCCCGAGGATTTATTAGCCCCCTCCCTGGTGTCGGCCACTGGTCGTGACCCGCACCAGGGAGGTAGTGCGGGCGTCGGCCAGTGGCCGACGCCCGCAGTGAAGGGATTAAAAATACTCCAGTGGGATTTTTTTTCCCGTTTTTTTTTTTTTTTTTACCCTGGGAGAAGCGGAACAACTTCTGCATGTACCCTCGCTGCCAAGCCCCTCTCTGATGTCAGCATGTCACGAGGCACGCATACGTCACAATTTTTGTCCACTGGAGGATCGAGGAGCAGGAGAGCATCCTCTCCCGACTCCGGTGGGGAAAAAAGGCCAAAACAGCCTGCCCAGATGCCAGGGAGGCATTGACGGAAAGGAAAGAGTCTCCCCTTTCCATCAATGCCTTCCTGGCACTATTTCCTGGCCATGGATTGCAGAACGGTTGTGATCAATGGGCAGGAAATGCCAGTAGGCTCCAGGGAACGTGTTTGGTGGGGTCGGCCCCCATGTAAGTGGGCTGCCCCCCCATGGGGGCAAAAAATAAAGAAAAAGATGTTGAGGTTCTTCTGGGGGGAAATCATGCCCCCCAGATTATGAAATACCTTTTTTTTTAAAAAAATGACGGGGTCAGCCCTTCCTACAAGGGTCGAACCCTGGGGGCAAATTTCTAGCAAATGGTTTTCCCTGGGTGGCAATCGCCCCCCCCCAAGGAAATATTTAGAAAAAAATAAAATGTTGGGGGCATTTTTTTTTTTATACATATGTGCTTTGCCATGGGCTCACGGTTGGCCCCAGAGAAAGCACACATGTATAAAAAAAAGAGAAGTGATGTGGAGTCTGTTTTTCTCTCTCTCTCTCTCTCTCTATATATATATATATATATATATATATATATATATATGTATATATTTATACATATATATATGTAGCGATATATAAATATATATATATATAAAACGAGAGACAAATCACTCTTTAGATAGGAGGCGCCTGCGATTACCTTTCGCAAGGGTAGAACGTTGAGAGATGATCTTAGCCGTAATAGAATAACTAGGGATAGTGTCAGAGCTATGTCCCTTGATCATTCTGTGGGCTTTTTCTGTTGCAGACATTGCAAGGAATGCAAAATATAGTAAAAATTGCCTCAAAGTAGGTGGTGAGAATGGGTATTGGATGTATCAAATTCGAGGACATTTCATTTGCAATACAGATTTTGGTGTTTATTGTCTGATGTGCCCTTGCGGGAAACTGTATGTGGGCAGCACAATACACAAGGCTAAAAAGAGGGGTCTTGAACACATCCGAGCGATTTGCAATTTTGATCGAACATACCCAGTGGCAAGGCATTTCCATGATAAACACAATGGGGATGAGAGGCTGTTGAGTTTTGCAGTCACTGATCAGATTAAACCCAGTATCAGGGGAGGTAATAGAGAGAAGAAGATGAGGATTTTGGAATCAAAATTGATTATTAGACTCAACATCCTGAGCCCTGGGGGTTTAAATTCAAGTGAGGAGATGAATGTGCATTTAGGTTAATTGAAGCTGCTGGATATGTATATATATTTTTCGTCAGTCATTTTAATTGTATTTCATTTATTTTTGTGGGTTTTTTATAGGAAAAAAATATTTTGTGATAGATGTGACATTGTGGGTGGTGTTTTGATATGTGGTAGGGAGTAAGAAACACATATTTGTACACATGCATAGGAATCGTTTTGAATATCAATATAGGGCTGTCAAGGTATATTCGTATACTAATGTGCATCTATGTGTTTAGGAATGCAATGTTATCCGATATATATCATATTTTATAGTTTTGGATTATCTTTTGATATTTACATCATTTAAAATATTCAATATTTAATATTTAATATGGAGGTCAGTCAAATGATTAGAACTAATCAAAGATCAAAGGTCAATGAGAGTAATTAATGTGGATATTTTAGGAATAGAATGTTATCCAGTGAATATTATGTTCTTCAAAAAATAGTTTTGGACCATTTTGGATATTAATAATATTTAATATTTAATATTTTATATGCAATATGTAAGTTATTTGAAGGATCATATAGGAATTTAATTAATGTATGAAGAGAGTAAATGATGTGGATAATTTTGCAATTGTAAGATCAACTTTGGCATAGCTTATGGGCTATTCTAGACATTCCAAGATGGTGCTGATATTTGCACACTATGTGATCGCTGGGTGACCTGATAGTCTTTCTTTTATTTCTGTCCTTATGTGCATGTTGGGTGTGGTATATAGTTGGTTTGTGAGACACTCTCAATTGTTACGTGATCAAGGCTACGGCTGAAACGCGTTGTTCTGGGAGGAAGCATTGGTGAATAAAGGTTTTTGAACCTCCACTTGGTGTCCGGGAACTCTCTGCATGTAACAGGAGGATTGTTGTTAATAATATGTGGATGGCTAGGTCCGCGCCTAACTTTTTTACATGAGTAGCCACGATCGGCCCCCAGGGAAACCATACATATATCATATAGCTATATCTATATCTATCTATATATATATATATATATATATATATATATATATATATAGAGAGAGAGAGAGAGAGAGAATGAAAAAAATAGATCTGTCTTTTGTCTAGTGGCAGTTTTGATGCCATAAAGTAGCACAGATGGTTTATATGCCTGTTGCAAAGGATATACATGTATTTAGTTGAGTGGATTAGTAAAGCCAGGCGTTACCTGCGCTTTAAAACAAATTAAATGTATGTGGATGGGAGCTTTGGAAATATGAGGGGCACTTTTGCTGGGTGGTACTGAGGGAATTAGAAGAGGAGGACATGGGAGGCAGAGTACCAAAAATGACAGTCGCACTGGGTTCCCCCAGCGCTAAAGGCTGTGATGATGGGTATGTGGTAAGGTGATGTAATAGAGTCTTTTTTGTTTTTTCAGTGTCTTCAGAGAATCTGCTGAATCAGAGAAGAAGTGAAGTTAAGGTGACAACATTTACTATTGGACACATCACACACAACCACAAGCAATTTTGTGACTCTATCTGCCTTCTACGTAGGCTAGTATTTTAGAGGGACACTTTAGCCAGTTTTATACATATGTGCTTTGCCATGGGCTCACGATTTGCCCCAGAGAAAGCACACATGTATAAAAAAAGTGAAGTGATGTGGAGTCTGTTTCTCTCTCTCTCTCTCTACCTATATATATATATATATACATATATATATGTATGTATATATGTATACATATATATATGTATGTATATATTTATACATATATATATGTAGCGATATATAAATATATATATATATAAAATGAGAGACAAATCTCCCTATAGATATGTATTTTATTTATATATATATATATATATATATATATATATATATATATATATAACTTTTTTACATGTGTTGCCACGATCGGCCCCCAGGGAAACCATACATATATCATATATCTATATCTCTCTATATCTCTCTCTCTATATATATATATATATATATATATATTTATATATATATATATATATATATATATATACAGATATACATACGCATATATATAGAGAGAGAAATAATAGATCTGTCTTTTGTCTAGTGGCAGTTTTGTCGCCATAAAGTAGCGCAGATGGTTTATATGCCTGTTGCAAAGGATATACATGTATTTAGCTGAGTGGATTAGTAAAGCCAGGCATTACCTGCGCTTTAAAACAAATTAAATGTATGTGGATGGGGGCTATGGAAATATGAGGGGCACTTTTGCTAGGTGGTACTGAGGGAATTAGAAGAGGAGGGCATGGGAGGCAGAGTACCAAAAATGACAGTCGCACTGGGTTCCCCCAGCGCTAAAGTCTGTGATGATGGGTATGTGGTAAGGTGATGTAATAGAGTCTTTTTTGTTTTTTTTGTGTCTTCAGAGAATCTGCTGAATCAGAGAAGAAGTGAAGGTAAGGAGACAACATTTACTATTGGACACATCACACACAACCACAAGCAATTGTGTGACTCTATCTGCCTTCTACGTAGGCTAGTATTTTAGAGGGACACTTTAGCCAGTAGCAGAGATGGCGTCTAGTTGGATGACTGCTGCTCAAGCCCTAACTCAGGTTATGGAGGAAAGTTCTGAGGCAGGAATAGAGACTGAGACAGCATCTGAGGGAGAGGATAATGGGGCAGAATCTGGGAGTGATTTTTGAATCAGCGGAGTCCCATCCAAGGACACCTCTTCCAGTGATTCTGAGGGAGAAGATGATGACAGTCATGCTGTCCCTTGGCAAGCATAGTCTGTGCAGCGGGACAACAGCAGGTTAGCCCAACCTAGAGAGTTAGTACAAAAGCAGACCCTCAGACATCCACCCCAGTCACCACATCTGCAGACACCATGACCAAAGCCGCGCCTACACGAAGTACCTGCAGTCACCACCCTAACACACATTCACCCAGCCACCATGGCATCTCCCAGCACCTTTACCCTCCTCCTCTCAAAACACAAAACTCAAATGCCCACACTCACCCACCCAACACACACCTACAAGCATACCTCACACAACATGCAACCAAGACATCCACATCAACACTTCTTAGAAAAACTCCCTCCACACTCAAACCTTTTTGCCAGGACCGTCCCTGTGTGTCTAAGAAAAGCTTTCCTATTGGAGTTTGCCATTTTCCCTACTATTTCTCTCTCTCTCAATAGGTCTTGCTTTTTGGCCCCAATAAGTGTTTAGATATGCAGCACAATATGCCGAGCATAGCAGTTTGTTTTTAATTTAGGTGTGTTGGCAGTGTGTTTTTCTTTAGGTATTGAATGGTTAATTTATAAGTTACCCTGGTATTGAAACTGCATATTCATCAGAATGCTAAAAATAACAACAATCCTCAAAGCAAATAAGACAAGCTTAAATAATGAAATACCATCCCAAAAGCTCCTTTTAAATGGAAGGCAATCATTAAACCCAACCTAACTGGTAGTTTAAAAGCTGCAAGTATTTTAGAAGTAACTGACTCAATCCCAGCTCTTCCACAATGTTCTAAACAAAGCATGCTCAAACAGCAAGAGTTTGATTTTAGATTCAGCAAACTTAGTTAATGACATGCCGAACTTAAAAGTAAACTCTCTTTATTTAAGTGTGTTTTCTTTAGAAGGCTTTTAGGCAGTGCTTATTTTGTAAATAAAAACGTGCCAGTGCCCAAAGCTCTCCTTTGAAACATGCGGCTGCTGCAATTTAATGCGCGAGGACAGAATACTGATGCAGCATAATCTTAAAGTCATCTGGGGTCCCATTGATCCATTTACATGCAGCCCCTGCTCCTCCACCTCACTTTTGCAGAAATAGTTTTCTTTAGAAGGCTGGTAGGGCTGGGGTTCAGTCAGTTACTCATAAAATAATTTCAAATGTAGAAATGATCAGCTACGGTGAAACAGCTACTCTAACAGGGCGTGCATTAAATAAAATAGTTTATAAATAACTGACACAGCCCCAATCCTTCCAATATTTTCTAAACCAAAGCACAATGAAAGAACAGGAGTTTTATTTTAACATTGGTAAACAGGTAATTACATACCATGCATATCTGCACAAAATCCATCAGTATTCAAACATAGCCTAAAACAAACACGGGCGATTTGCAAATAACATAAGAATATTTGCTTGCAGAGGAAAGAGCATTATATGACTGAGTTTTCATCAAAACTCAAAAATAACAACAATCCTCAAAGCAAACAAAGCAAAAGAGGCAAACTTAAAGAATGAAATGCCATCCCAAAAGCTCAGTTTAATAGAAAGGCAATCCTTAAACACAACCTGGCTGGTAGTCTATAAGCTACAAGTAATTTAGAAGTAACTAACTCGACAACAAGACCAATTGCATTGCAACCAAAAAAAAACACTAAAGCTGCAATGCCTAGACATGAGGAAGGGCCATCATACGCTGTAACAGGAGGAAGTGTGAACGTAATCTGATGGCCAATAAAAATGTTCTCTTAGCGAAATTGCCTAGGAGAGAACTAAACACAAAAGGTAGGGACATTTAGAAAAATGTCCCAAAAAAAGGAAGCATTTAAGACAAGCACAGCAAAGAACAAATGACAAGAGTGGGCATGGATAAAAGCCCATAGACTGAATACAACTTGTCGTGCAGAAAGCACTGAGCTTTGCCTAAGCTAGACCTACAAAGAATCCCCTGAAAACAAGTCTATTGTGGTAGTTGTGTGAACAATGATGTGCCCTCACAGCCGGACCTAAAACAGTGTTGTAACAAGCCTACCTCAGAGGTCATCTGCTAGTTGTGATGTGAGTTGAGGGAGTTCCACAGCAGAGGACCTGGAGCCGTGGTTGTGGTTCTTTTTGTGCTCAGTGGTAGTGGCTTTAGTCACCTCGCTGTTCATGTCAGGTGACATGGGCACTAGCGCTGCCACAGTGGCCAATGTCATCCAGCCAAGTAGCCTGAGTGGGGCAGTTCCCAACCATTCTCTGACCTTTCTGTCTCCTGGACTGGCATTTTGGCTTTAAACTCAGCTCTGAGCGTACACCTTTGGTGACTTCCTCATATCTGCCCTGTCCCAAGCCTATGGCCAGTGAAGAAAAGAGTAGATCTTTCCATCATACAGTTTATGCATATGGGAAACTGCAAGGTTATGAAGTTTAAACTTGAGTGCCCTAAAGAAGTTGCATTGTTGTTGAATCACTGCACCATGATTGCGGAAAACTATTATCTTAGAGTTCTCAAAGGGAGCAGCATTTTGTAGTGCAAAATCATGGTCTCTGAAATGCAACAGATTTGCTATGAGTGTTTCAGGTGGGTCTCCAGGCTTGAGTGGTCAGCTAGGAAGACAGTAGGCTCTTCCTACAGATAAAAACTGTTTCAGTCCATCCAGCAAAGAGCTATCTAGATCCAGTCCTTGGTAAAGGCTGCAGGGTGACTGCCCTTGTTCTCTTCCAGGATTCTCACCAATCACAGGCTTGCTGCTGCGACAAGACATTCATTTAGCATCCTTCTCCCACATTCAAGGAAGCAGACACTTTCCGTTAGATCAGCAGTTCGGCCTTAATTTATTATATTTTTCTAAGCTACTCTTTGAGTGCTGTGTAAATAATGTACACATTGCATCTAACTTAAACCTGACTGCTTTTGTGCCTGTCTCCCAGAGGGATAAGAACAGGTTTATTTAGTGTCTTTTGAGGTTAACCCTGAGAAGAAGTGTGATTATTACTTGAGTGGAGCTCTCATCCCTCTTAACTAATAACTAATTTTCTTATAACCTAGTTGACACAGTTCTATTTGGTCTTAAACATATTTTATGATCACACATTACACATTTAAAACTTTTAGGTATTCCCAAAAGGATACTTATTAATCATATATTGATTAACGATGCACTACGCACTAGTAAACAATCTCACAGGAAAAGCTCCAAAGCCAGGGTAGTGAACATTGCAATGTGTGGTTCGTATGGTGAATTTGTAAATGCCCATAAGCATGTCAGATTGTATGGTTTAACAAACTTGTCTGTAACTCTTGTCTATCCTGGAAATGGTCGGAGATTTATGTCTGTCATGATCAAGAAAGACTCTCTTTCAAGGAGAAGAAAAAAGTTAAACATCTTCAAAATTATTAAGAAGAAAGAAGAAGAAGAAGAAACAGTTTAACCACCTGAACAAAATGTAATAAATGAAAAATAGAATAATGTATAGTGGCTCTCCAATGCTAAATGCTAAATTGTAATGTTGTTAGAAATGTTCATTGCAAAAAAATCACTTTATTGTCACAGGAGTATGCCTTGAAACTGCAATTGGACACAACACTCTAGACATACCACTGGGTAGTTTTGTAAATTCTAAAACAAAATGTAAAACTACTTTTAAGCAGGAATGTAACCAAGGACACAATATTTTATGTTTCATTTGATTTTTACAAATTGGGCCCTCTGCTCAATCTAGGGGCCTCAATTACAAGAAACTGATGAATTGGGCCAATGCATCAGATTTCTTGCACTGTCCAACAATTCCGTAACTACGCCATAGAGGCTCTGTATGAACTATACAGAGCTCCATGGCACACATTTTCATACATGCATCAGAAATTCAGACGCATCTGTGGTGTTAAACTGACACATAGCTGGACTAGCGTCAAAAGAATGACGCTACTCCAGCAATGCGTGGAAGGCTCCCATACACAAAAGCACTGCATCATTTTAACGCCTGCTCTGAGCAGGCATTACAATTCTGACGTAGTGAAGTTGCAGAATGACACAGTGAAATGTTATAAATTTCACTGCACCAGTTCTGCATGGCTTTTTGCCCCTGGAATTATACCTGGCACAGTTACACTGTGTCACATGGGCCCAATGCATCAGTTTGCAAATCTGGAGCAGTGTAAGGCACTGATTAGTGCCACTGCTGCGTAAAAAAAATGAAGGCCTTGTAACTGAGGCCATATATGTCTCAAAATCATTACTAACATTTAAAATCAATTCTGAATATAGACCCATACTTCAATGGTTTATACTTTTCAAGACCTGTAAACTTTAGGGAGTGATGAAACACAAATATTTACTGGTTCCGTTAGGTCTGACAAAATGTGGGTTGTTCAGCACTAGAGCTCGGATGCTATTTCTGTGTGTAACTAATGTTAGTTTGATGACTATACCAATATTAAGTGCTTTCTTGAGCAAGCAAAAAAAGTAGTGAAACCTCACTCAGACCAGCTGCTAATTCACAGAATGTTGTATTATGATTATTAAAAATCCCCAAAAGATGTACCTCTGTGGTTCAGGATTTTGAATTAGACTCAGAATACTAATCATGTTTCATGCTTAAATTAAACAATGGACGGCCCCTTAAGAATTTTCACACATTTTTATGGATTTTGCTTTATTGCGTCTTCATGGACTCTATTTAACTCTGTAATTGCTTTGCTCCTTTGTTGAAAGGCTGAAACACAGCATGCGTTTCCTCAAGTCATCATATTACGAAGTATTTCAGTGTGCTCAGAGTGGATGGCTTTCTGATTATTTGAAAAAAGTATGTTAAATATTTTATTCAATGAAATTGTGACATGTCTTTACTATAGAAGCAAACTATGTTCACGAATTGTGAACATGGAAGGTTTTGTTTATACATTTGGAGCGTGAATGATGGATTGAAACACTAGCTGTGCAGATGTGTTTAATTAGAAGCAAACGAAAAAATGTGTTCAGTAACGTGAATTATCTATATTTAAACATGTGAATTTTTAACTTCCATTTCTAAAAGAATATTAATGTGTGGTATGCTTTAAAATGTTATGCTGGCTGTACCATCATTCGCAATATCGATTACCAAACAGCGATTTGTTTGCAAATCACTATTTGGTAAGTGCTATTACCAATCTACTAAAGTACAATATGGCCCTGATTTCTAAATGAATGATTCCTAGTGGGAAACAAATAGACCTACTTCATAAATGTTAATGAGTTAGTTTGAAATATGTGACCTGCTGGGGTCAGCAGACCACCATATCTGATTGTTTTTAATTAAAACAATCATTTTTTTAAATGCAGCCCACTTTCCTTGAAGGAAAACTGGATACATTTAAAAAGTAAAAATGAAATGTTTCCTTTTTATTTTTTTAAACATTCTCAAAGGGGAAAGGGCCCCAAAGGGACCCATTCCCATTTGACCCCTTTCCATTTGTAAATGAAATACCACCAACTTTTAGTTGATAGAAAGTGTGAATGTTTTACAGCCACATTTCGGTAGCAAAACATTAGTACATACTATTCCAATTCCCTTTTGGAAGTGATGGCATGAAGACACCCCTTCAAATAGCGATGCTGTAACTAGCCACAAACCCAAAGTGTGATTCATTAACAGGTTATTGGTTCGCATTTTGGTGTTTGTACATTACAAAAACAATTTTGCAGTAACAAGGCTAATTTCTGCAAATCAGGCTGTTTGAAACAGTAAAAATGGCTCATACATCTTGCCCATCGCCCCTTGTTTTCTTCTGTAGATTAGATTATTTTGTCAACATTACTTTGTACAACGACTTTTTCAACGGATGCCTTCATTAAAATTCTTGCAGTAGTTTCAGTTAAATCATAGAGTTGCTATTAGCTCAGCTAATCTACCTCATCTAGAGTATACATACAAGCATTTAAATGTCACAATAGTCCTTATTGACATCTTTCGTGTATTGTTTGCTAGCAACAGAATACCTATGTCTATTTTTTTTAAACCTCCTTTTTAATGTGATTATAATATTTACTATAACCAATTGACTGAATATCTCACAAAATTGACTCTTACGAACTATCTTACTCTGTTTTGTATATGCAGCTGCATGAAAGGAAATATCTAAATGTTATTTTCATCATGTGTTTCTCGGTATTACTGAGCTTAAAAACATCATGAGAAAGACACAATAACAACTACTTAACACAGAGATGATATTTATGGTGGGTAAAAATGCATTTTTGTCTGGTGTGAAATGCGCATATTTTCTGTGAAAATGATAACTATTATGAAAAATGGGATTTATCAGTATTTTACATGAACATTGTATACCAGGTCACACACAAAAGCCTGAACACCAGATCAAAGAATCAGTTTTGCAGCTCCTACAAGACATTTTCTGCTACAACTTGTCTGCTATGGGTGAAAATTATGGAAAAAGCATAACTGCCTGAAGAGAGAAATTACAAAGAATATGCGCCACAAACACATTCGGAATTACGTGAGAGTATGCTTGCCTAGCTAAGTTTTATTTGGGGTGTATTGTTGAACATTCTAGGAGTTTTTAGGATAATTGACCTAAACAATACTGTTTTTCCTCTGCAACTATGTTTGCCTTCTTGTTAATTTTAAAATTATTTTATATTTTTTAAAGTATAACCTTTTGGTAATAATAATATTTAAAATAGCAACAGCCACAATCCCTGTCAGGGTAAACCACAAAAGTCACTAAATTAACCTGTGCTTAGCAATCTGACAGCTTGGAACAAAAGCAGTCGGGCCTAACTTTGAGACAATGTGTATAGTATTTATGTAGCTCACAAAAAAATCATAAAACATTAAAACCACACAGTAAAAATCCCACACAAATTTTGAGGAATTGCGTACATTTTAACAAATTAGTTGACATAAAAATTATGAAAATTTAATCAGTAGAACTGAAGATATGAATTTTGAAAGTTTAAGGTAAAATATAGTGCCTAAAATATCAAAGCTCCAACCGCAGACATGTAATGGAGCAAAAGTCAGATACGAAAGTGAATGGGGGCCTAGCGACGCTTACCTTCTGACTTAGAAGACATTTCAAAGAAAAGTGTTCTGAGAAGATAAAGTTCAGCGTTGCAACTCTGCAGGCAGTGTCTGAGGAGAGATTGTCGTTTTTGGGGAGCTGCTGAATGAAGTTGTTGTGATGATTTCTACGTTCGGACTTAGGGCCTGATTTAGAGTTTGGCAGAGAGGGTTACTCCATCACAAATGTGACAGATATCCTGTGCACCATATAATGAACCCATAATAGCCTATAGATATCGTAATATGGCAGTCAGGATATCCGTCATATTTGTGACAGAGTAACCTCTCTGCCAAACTCTATATCAGGCCCCAAGTCTCTTTTTTGGAAGCCAAATCTTCAGCAAGACGACATTGGAGATTGTAGAAGACAAGATACCCCACTGGTGAAGGACTGCTGAACAGAATTTGCTGCTAAAGAGAAGAATGTAGTGGAAGCTGCTGCAAATTCAGGCTCATCAACGATGCACCTTGGACAGATAGACAAACATGTTGGTCTTGCTCTCCTCTCAGTTCTCAGAGCAGTTTATAGCCAAATATTTTATAAGTTCCAAGTTTTGGATTTTGACTAGCAGGGCACCTATAGCACCACCACCAAGGGTCCTGGACTGTTGGGGCACCACTTGGGTGGTTAGGACTCACTCAGGCTGGTTTCAGGTGTGCGTTCAAGATGGATGGAGCACTTTCTGTTCCAGAGGCTTTGATCAGGAGGCCAGCCAAGTAGTCCCTGGAGTCACTCTCGTAGTTCTGGGTCAAGCAGTCGTAAAGGTCTCAAGTAGAAGGACAGGCCTTTGAGGGTTCAGGGCAGGCTGCAGACAGAAAACCAGTCTTTTCAGGTGCAGCAAACCATTCTTATGGAGTACACAGTAGGTCCCAGCAGCCGGCAGTCCTCTAAAAGTCCTTCAGCAGGCCCAAAAGTTCAACTGAAGTGTGGGACCTGCTGAAGGTCTTTTAGTTCCCAGAATCTAGTCCTTGTGTCATCTAACACCTGTTATGATATCCACTTAACTCTCCTCGCTAAGAAGTTTTAAATTATGACTAGTCCTAAGTTTGTGGGATTTGCTAAAGCAGACACTTACAACAGTTTTTACATCTTTAGGTTCGTATATTTTATCAATACCAAGAAAATGCACCAGATTTGGATTAGGAAATTAACATATTTTTAAATTATTTGTAGAAATACTTTCTTCTCTCTTCTCTTTTTCATAATATTTTCCGTTAACTTGTTTTTTGTTCACTAACATCCCATGTAAAATTGGCCAATGTTGTGTTGTTTCGTATATGGGTGTCTATTCTGAGTGTGGCGGTGTGTACCGCTAATGGTTTACCATCTTTGAATGTCCGCCGTGGTGATTCGTGGGTTATAATGTGATGGGCGTTGTTTTGTTGGCGTAACGGTATGGGTTTTGGGACTGCCACTTTAGCACTGACCTTTGGTCTGGCCGATTTGTGTATGTGGCTGTATTCCGTCGGTTTGGTGTGTGTTTGTCATGATATGCTGAACGGATATTCGCCACCGCAGCGGTAAGTTGGTGGCGGTCAGAGACAGCAGGATTTACCACCGAAGTCATAATGAGGGCCATAGTGTGCTATATATATTATAAAAATAATTATTTTGTTTATTTATTCATGTTTTTTCTATTGTATCTTAGCTGGGTTTAGATTAGTAATAGTAAGAATAGTAAATCTACAACTTTGAAAGTACAGCATCTTTCCCAAAGTAGCTTATATTGGAGTGTGAATAGTAAATGTAACCCCTTCTAAGTCCCACTCCTTCTACTATGTAACTTAGATTAGAGTGAGAAAAATCAATTGAACCCTTTCAATCTTCAGTGCATTCTGTAGCATAATTTATTTCAGAGTTGGAGTATTAAATGTAATACATTTAAGGTCCAAGCTTTCCCTAATGTTGTTTAGAATAGAGTAAGGCTAGTATATCACCCCTTTTAAAGTCCAGCATATTATCCAATGTAATATAGACTCAAGTGGAAATAATAATTTTTACCCCTAACCTTTCAATGCACAGTGCCTTCCACTGTGTCTCTAAGATTGTAGTGGTAATAGTACATTTAACCCTCTAAGGGCCAGATGTAGGTAAGTATAATTTTGCGACTTGCAATTTGCGAGTCATAGCGACTCGCAAACTGCAACTCGCAAAATCAAATGCAGAAAGGTGTCTCAGACACCTTCAGCGACTCGCTATGGGGTCGCAAAGACCCACCTCATGAATATTAATGAGGTGGGTCGCAGTTTGCGACCCCATAGCGAGTCCATGCCCTCACAGGGATGGTGGCCTGCTGGAGACAGCAGACCACCATGTCTGTGACTGCTTTTTTAATAAAGCATTTTTTTTTTTTTTTTGCAGCCCTTTTTCCTTAAAGGAAAACGAGCTGCAAAAAGAAAAACTTCCGAAACCATTTGGTTTCGTTTTTTTCAGAGTAGGCAGTGGTCCATAGGACCACTGCCTGCTCTGAAAAATATTTTTGGGGGAATTCACAAAGGCGAAGGGGTCCCATGGGGACCCCTTCCCTTTTGCGAATGAGTTACCATCCACTTCAAGTGGATGGTAACTGCGAGTTGGTTTGCGACCGCATTCGCGGTCACAAAGCAACTCAGCATGGCGATGCGGTCGCAAATAGGAAGGGAACACCCCTTCCTATTTGCGAGTCGCAGCCTCAAATTGCGAGTCGGTACCGACTCGCAATTTGTGGTTGTGCATCGCGTTTGGCCTTTTGCACGCCGCAAACTGCGTTTTTCGCAGTTTGCCGCATGCAAAAGGCTACCTACATCTGGCCCTTAATTTCCAATGCTTTTCCCTGCTTAAATGTTCGATGGCTTCCCTGACTTACACTGGTGTGGGAATAGTAAATCTACCCTTTTTAGGTCCAACATGATCCCCAATGTACCTTTCACTGGAGTGGAATATTAAATTTACCCATTTCATTGCCCCAAAACGTCCCCAAAGTAGCATACCTTGAGGAGGTAATAGTAAAGAACCCCTCTTTAAGTGTATTGGTTTCAATACGTAGTTTATAGTGTTGATCAAAAAATGAAAGACAAAATGTGTTTGACAAAGCAGAAACAGTTGATTTAGTTAAACATTATGCCCAGGAGAGCAGTTACAGAAATGAGGTCTGATTGTACAATCAATGTGGGTGTTTATATATTTTTTTTTACATTACTCTGAGTTTCATAAAGTAACTGCAACATTCCTTTGGAGGGGAAGAATGTGAACAGTTGTCTTGAAGTTATAAATAAGGTCCTGATAACATGTTCAGGTAAGCCTTGACCTGGCGTGCACACAATGGGTGCCAGTAGGTAACGTGTCCAGATGTACAGCCTGAGGGGCACGTGATGGCTGTGTGTACTGTGTGTGCTGTATTCTGATTGGCTAAGAATTCCTAACTGTGTGTGGCATCTGACTTTATGGTGTTTAGGAATGCGTGTTTGACCATGTATCTTGGAGTTGATAGAGAGTTCATGTCAGGTGGATTAACTAATAGTGATGTCATTTCATTGGTATGTGTGATTGTGTCATGCTTACAATGACATAGACTTTTCTACTATTAACAATAGTAAAGTGCTATTTAATTACTACTAATATTGTTTAAAAAGTTTATTTGAACATTAGTTTTCTTTTCACACAATTATAAACATTTTTCTATTCACATTCACATTTCACAATCTTTTACCATATTCATTATTGTTTTTCTGTAATTTTTTAAAAAATATATTGTAGTAAATAAACATTATGACATGTGGATTTTGTATCTTTGTAACATGTTTATGGATTTTTTGTAACAAAACATTTCACATGTGCATTTACTTTTCAGATCATGATAATATTTTTTTCATGACTTTTTAACAATATATTATAAACAAACCCATTTCATTTTATTTTTAAATGAATAGATTTGCATTGTTTTGGAAAACATAGGCATGCCTTTTATTATTATATATCAATAAGTAGATAAAATAAAAATATATAGGGGCATATTTATACTCTGTTTGCGCCGGATTTGCATTGTTTTTTTTTACGCAAATCTGACGCAAAGCTAACTCCATATTTATACTTTGACGCTAGACCCGTCTAGCGTCAAAATTCTTGGAGTTTGCGTCATTTTTTAGCGTGGACACCTACCTTGCGTTAATGAGATGCAGGGTAGGCGTTTCCATGCTAAAAATGACTCTAAGGCCTTTGCCCCTTATTTAAACTCCCGTGCAAAAATGACTCACGGGAGGGGGCTGGCCTTAAAAAATGACGCGCAGCCGCATTTGCGTAATTTTTTAACGCCTAGTCAGGGCAGGTGTTAAGGGATCTGTGGGATCAGAAGGAGCCCAGAGGTGCCCTCCCATGCCCCCAGGGACACCCCCTGCCACCCTCGCCTACCCCTGGAGGACACCCATGGATGGGGGGACCCATCTCAAGTAAGTACAGGTAGAGGTAAGTATTTTTTAAAAAAATTTAAGTGGCATAGGGGGGCCTAACTTGGGCCCCCCTACATGCCACTGTGCCCAATGGCCATGCCCAGGGGACAGAAGTCCCCTGGGCATGGCCATTGGGCAGTGGGGCATGACTCCTGTCTTTGCTAAGACAGGAGTCATTTCCATGGTGGTTGTGCATCATAAAATGACGCGAGTCAGGTTAGCGTCAACATTTTTGACTCTAACCTGACTTGCACCATTTTTTGACGCACAACCCCCATTATTCCCTACGCCAGCGTTGCCCGGTTCGCGTCATTTTTTTTTACGCTCACCAGGCAGCAGCGCCGGCTAGCGTCATTCCATAAATATGACGCCCGGCTGGCGCGTTGGGATGGGGTTAGCCCGCGTAAAAAATTTTGACGCAAAACTGCGTTAACGCAGTTTTGCGTCAAAAAGTATAAATATGGCCCATAGTTTTTTAGTAATTTTCCATATGGTTCTATGTTTCTGTTTATGCCATTTACACATTTCAAATACAATTTACAATACATCTAAGAATTATTTCTACAAATATTGCATTCACACTTATGTAAATGGCTAGGAAGTATTTTGTTTTTAATTTTCATTTAGTGGTTATTTTTACTAACTTGCTTTTTTAGGCAAGTCACTTCCCTCACTTTGGGTCACTTGAGGTTCCCGTTAGTCGAGGTCCCCGCTCTTTGCTGTATGGATCAGGTAAGAGTACTTTAAAGTTACTTTTTAGATATTTTATGGTTGGGGGGTGTGTTTATGGTTAGTATGGTTAATGGTATTGTTGTGTTCTGGTTTATTGTATATTTGCCAATTTGTAGTTTAATGTTTGGTTGTGTCGTTTGGTAGGTCTTTGCATGTTATGAACTCTTTTATGTATTATTTTTCAGATTATAAGTTTATTTACCAGAGTTCCTGTTTTTATTTGTAATGTTTATGGGGTTATTCTTTTTCTGTGGGCAGTTATTTCATACTTTTTTACATATTTCCTCAGACAACATTTTCTATTTTTGGGTGTATTTTTTAAAAAGGAAATAAGATTATATATAATAATATATTTTGAATTTCCTTTTTTTTGGTTTTCATAGAGTGGCTTTTCCTTTTCTAGGTTTTTAAAGAGCTTAGAAAACCGAGAATTTTCAGTGTGGCTATGTTTTTTTTTTTATCCATTGCATGTTTGCATATTTTTGGTGGGATTCTTTTTCTCCTCTTTTTGTAGATTTATTTTTCTGTGGCTTGGATTCCAATCATGATCGGCAACAAAACTGTGTTATATTTTATTTCATATTATTGAGTATATCTATTGTAGGCCTTTATAATTGTAGTAATGTTTGGACTTTGTACTATTGTGTGCGATACATTTCTTCGGTTTGTTTGGATACTTTAAGTTTTAGTTGGGTATTAGTTTGCTCCATTCTAAGTTGTTGGTAGCTTTGTTCTTTTTAAATATTTTTAGGTATTGATAGTGTATAGGTTGGTTTCAGGTGAGTGATCTTCGTAAGAGATTGTGCCACTTTTCTACTTCTTTTTTGTTTTGGCTTCTTGAGCCATTGCACTTTGTATGTTCCAACATGATTTTTTAAACTTGGGTTGTCAGCTGTGACTGAAAGGGTGCAGTCTCCCAACCAAAGTATATTCAAAATAATTAATTAGGGGACTTAGGGCCTGATTATGACTTGGGCGGTGGGTCCGCCAGACCGCCAAGGTGGTGGTCTGATGGAGTGCGACAAGTCGATGGCCTCTAGACCGCCACATTATCAGTTCCCCATGGGGCTAGCGGTGCATCGGCGGGGAAGGTATGTTGAGGGCATGCCTTGGCTAAGCGAGTGAGCCTGCAGCTAATACTGGCAACAGTATCCTGCACGCCGAAACGCGTGCTGGGGAGATGAAATTAATGTGGCTGTGAATTCCAAGAGTGCTCCTGGAGGCTCGGAAGTGGAGCCTGTTTGGTGTTTATATATATATATATATATATATATGCATATCTATAAACACACACACACACTCACACATATATATACAAAAAACAAAGGTTAAAGTGAATTATAGATATTGTTGGGTATGCTAATAATATCTTACTTCATGATAAAAGACACTTAGATATTCACTGAAAAAAACAAAAGTTAAAGTGTTGTTGTAGTTAAGTAAAAGCATCACTTATAACTTAACATTTTCATTTTTAACTAAAACAAAGTTGAATAGAATTCACCTGTTATAGTTAACCATTGTAGCTCTAATTTGCTCCATGAAGTAACTATAACTTCCCCCCACATGCACAGTATTGTCATAAATTATTTATTTTCAGATGTCATGAGTGATTTTATCAATGCTGTCAATAACTGTGGCCCTGTTTATGAGTCTGGCGGTCTCAAGACTGCCAGACTTGCAGTGTCCGTTGGCCCCCCCTCGGCGGTCTGACCACCACGTTACAACTATCGTGGTCCAACTGCCAAGAGATCGTCGTCTCCGCTAGGATCTTCGATCCTGATGGGATTACGCCTGTCTTGGTTGTGATAAGCCAGGGCAGGGCTGAAGGCAGCCCCGCCATGCTGTTTGCAACCTTGTTCTCTGCCAGCATTTTCATGGCAGACTGACCACCATGAAAAGGCTGGCAGAGAATAAGTGCAGGGGTCCATAGGGGAGCTGCTGAACTGCCCATGGCATGGCCAGTTCAGGGGTCCTCCTGCCCAGCACCCTTGAAATGCACACTGTCTGCACCCTGCGTGCAGAAGCATTGCAGATGGCTCAATTATGAGCAGATAATGCTGCTGCACCTCTCCTATTGGACTTGCCCATTGGTAAAGATGTTAAGGGGGCCGGTGGAGAGGCTGCCAGTTCTGTGGCAGACTCCTCATCGAGAGTTTGGTAGTCGGGAGTTTCCGGCTGCCAGACTCATAATGACCCCCTATGTCTTAAGTGATGTAATATGCAAGGGTAAAAGTGTCAAAGCCCAGCTCACCTGAGTTCTTGTTCAGTTCTGATGGAGGTTGAAGACAATCCGACCCCACCCTGAAACTGCTTGTTCCAGCACACTAGTTTTTAAAACAGTGCACTAAGAACAGAAGCTCAAGGGAAGGGGGGAAGTGGATAAAATAAAAAAAAGAGAGACAACACCGTTCTTGCGTTTCCACTGTTGAAGTGCTGCACAAATCTGCGGCCCTTTCTGACTTCTGTAGAAACTGGTGCCTAATGAAACTTAAACAAAGAACAGATAAGTGCAACCTATTCCTAAATGGGTTCCTGACTATCCCTTTATTTATTAGAAATTCTCTTCTAAAAGTACCTCTTGGATCCTGGTCTCTAGTTTCCAGGTTTGGAATGTGTTACTGCTCTGGGATGTGTTTTCTATTACTGTAAAACTTTTTTCCCATATTTCCAGAATCTTTTATAAAACAAATACTGTACTTTTACATCAAAATACAGCATGTAATTTGTGCAAGTCCTTGATTTAATGTTTGCCTTGCTGTTAATGGTTTCCACTGTTCGATTCTTAAAAGTTCCATGAGAAAAAACAATGTTTGCTTCACAAAGTTCTGCAAAATATTCTTGTAACAAAGAGTTTGAATCACAATGTTCGTGGAAGGTATTTCGTTTCAAATTGTCTATACACGAATCCAGAATTGTTGTCAAAGTTCTTTCAGGTAATAAAAGGTTTTGCACTTACTTGTTGCTGGCAAGAGATACTGATCAGTCTAACCTTGTCTTCTTTCTCTTTTGCAGGTTACTCATAGGAGAGAGGCTGAAGCAAGGAGGAACCGGAAACCGGAAGAAGGAAGAGCCAGAAGCTGTGCTCATTGAAGTCAATGAAAGTCTGTAAAGAGCAGGAGTGCCAGCGCCGAGGGATCTGTTCTCAGGTAAGCGGGAGGTAGACGAGCACAAGCACTGGGTGAGGCTCGGGGGATGCCTTTTATAGACAGGGCTGGGTGTGGTTTGAAGGGCTGGGTGTGGTCCTCACATGCTGCACATGTTCTTGGAAGGTGTGCAGAGCTGGGTGTGGTTTGAAGAGCTGGGTGTGGTCCTGACATGCTGCACATGTTCTTGAAAGGTGTGCAGAGTTTCAGTTATTATGCAAATGAGTTGGATTAACACATGGCCTAGGGAGGAGTGTTTTAAAGAAGCCTTTGTAAAAGCAAGGCCCAATGTGTAAACAAAACAGCACATTAAACAACATACACAGAAGCCTGGGGGGGGGGGAAGGTGAGATAACAAGAAAGGCTTTCAATAGTAAGTTCAAAAGGGAGCTATTACAGAACCCACTAGTGCAGTGAGAGGGGACATGCTCTTTGCTGTGTACAAACCCTAACAGTTGCCCCCCTCAAAGGCCCTCCTACAGGATGGGGTTTTCCTGGATTTTTTAAATAAAACTGTCTAATCAGCTGTGGGGCATGTACATATGATGCTGGTTCCCATGAATTCTCAGATTCATCATATCCTTTCCATTCTACTAAATAAAACAGACGTCCACTAATTCTTTTTGAGTCTTTTATGCTTTTCTTGTACTTTAATAAATGTTTCCTGGCTTTGTCTTGTATGTCACCTAACCTCGTTAGTCTATCCATTACTGTAGGCAACAGGGAATCTTCTAACAAAATGGGTATAGCTCTTGGATGATACCCCTGCAAGAAATAGAATGGTGAGCAAAGTAGAGCTGAATGCTCAGTATTATTATAAACAAACTCTGCTACAGGGAGAGCTTCCAACCATTCACTAGAATAATCAGCCAATAAACAACGTAGCGTTTGAAGTAAGGTTTGGTTCAGTCGTTCAGTCTGTCCATCTGTCTCTGGGTGGAAAGCAGTGGATAAGGCCACATCTATTTTCAGTTTTTCACATAATTTTTTCCAAAATCTGGAGTTGAACTGGCTCCCTCGGTCTGAAACCACTTTGCTTGGCAAAGCATGTAAACGCACAATTTCCCTTATAAAAATATCGGCAAATTCTGCCGCCGTGGGTAATTTCCGTAATGGTACAAAATGTGCCATTTTAGATAAAAAATCCACTATAACCAACACTGTTGTGAAGGATTTTACAGGTGGTAAACCTACAATAAAGTCTACGCTCACAGTGTGCCAAGGTTGTTTGGGTGTTGGCATTGGTATTAACAAGCCGTCAGGAGCCTTATGAGAAGATTTATGTCTTGCACAAATTGGACAGGTAGTGACAAATTGCTTAATGTTCTTTCTTATATTGTCCCACCAAAAGTGTTTTTGCACATTTTCCAGGGTTTTTACCCAACCAGGATGACCTGCCAAGGGTGAGGCGTGATGCCAAATTATCACCTGTGTTTGTAATTCAGAGGTGGGCACTAACAGCATGTTGTCGTGATACAATAAACCTCGTTGTATTGTGTTATGGGAATCCTTTAACCAATCCTGAGGTGCTATTTGCATGTGTGCATGATATAGATCTGTGATGAAATCCTTCTGTTGTACTGGTGCCAACAACTTTTGGGGAGGAATAATGGGTTCTCCTATTTTATCTTGTTTCATGTCTGAGGTATGTCCGTATCTAGATAACACATCAGATTGAATTTGTTGTGCACCTGGTCTATAGGTTATAACAAAGTCAAATGTGCTAAAAAAAATTAACCAGCGCATCTGACGTGGTGTTAGTGCTTTAAGTGATCCAAAAAACTGTAGGTTCTTATGGTCAGAAAAGATTGTAACTGGGTACTTGGCTCCCATTAAATGGTGCCTCCATTCTGAAAAGGCTACTTTGATAGCTTGTAGTTCCCTTTCAGCCACAGTGTAATTTTGTTCAGCTGGCAATAACTTTTTGGAATAGAAGGCTATAGGATGTAACTGGCCATCTACTGCATCTCGTTGAGAGAGAACTCCTCCTAAAGCTACTTGTGAAGCATCCACTTCAACAAAAAAGGGCAAGTCAGAATCAGGATGTTTCAGAATTGGGGCTGAAGTGAACTTTTGTTTTAGGAGTTGAAAGGCGTGTGCCGCCTCATCAGTCCAAAGAAATCGTTGCCCTTTCCGCAACAAGGTAGTTATTGGGGCCGCAATGTCTGCAAAATGTGCAATAAACCTCCTATAAAAATTGGCGAAACCCAGAAATTTCTGAATATCTTTTACAGAGGATGGTTCTGGCCAATCAGCAATAGCACTGATTTTCTTTACATCCATAGTTATTCCTTGAGGTGACAGGCAGTATCCTAAAAAGTCCACCTTGTTGACATTAAAAGTACACTTTTCTAACTTAGCAAAAAGATGATTTTCATTTAACTTTGATAATACTGCACGAACATGTTGGGTATGTTCTTCTGAGTTCTTAGAGTAAATGAGGATGTCGTCTATGTATACTATGACACAAACGTCCAGGAATTCGTGTAGGACCTCATTTATAAAGAACTGAAAGGCTGCAGGGGCATTACATAACCCAAAGGGCATTATTGTGTACTCAAATAAACCAAACTTTGTCTTGAAAGCTGTCTTCCACTCATCCCCCTCTTTTACTCGGACCAGGTGGTAAGCTCCCCGCAGATCTAGTTTAGTGTATACAGTAGAATGTCTTAATTGATCCAACAACACAGGTATTAGAGGAAGAGGATATTTATTCTTTATTGTAGCCTTATTTAGTCCTCTATAATCGATACACGCGCACAGGGATTTATCCGGCTTCGGGATAAAAAAGAGTGGAGATGACACCGGAGATGTGGAATGACGGATGAACCCAGACTGTAGTAGGTCATCTAGGTAGGTTCTTAAGTATTTGGTTTCTTCGTCAGTCAAAGCATATACTCTGTTATTAGGTAAAGGGGCCCCTGGGATAAGATCTATACGGCAGTCATAAGACCGATGTGGGGGCAGCACACTAGCCTTTACTGGATCAAAGACGTCTTTAAAGTCAGAATATTCAGGAGAGAGACTTGGTTCATCTTGTGTAACACTAGCACAGTGTAATACTGTGCTCCGTTCTGTACCTGCTTCTTGATAGCAATTGGTTCTACAGAAAGAGGAATCCAAAGTAACAGTTCTATTCACCCAATCAATTTTTGGGTTATGAGTTGTTAACCAGGGTACCCCGAGAATCAAACCAAAATTAGGACTATCTATCAGATCAAAGCTAATCACCTCTGTGTGCCCGTTCTAACAGACCATAACAAGTGGACTTGTTTGTTTTGTGATTAATCCAGAGGTCAATTCTGACCCATCCACTGCACATACTGCTTCTGGACAAGGCTTTAGGCACATAGGAAGTCCTAAGATTTCAGCTAACTTATTATCCACAAAATTTCCTGTCGCGCCTGAGTCCAGTAGGACAGGGAGAGAATGCCTCACTTGGGTAGTAACAATTAAAACGACCTGAATTATGAAATGTCTAGGTATGTGCGGTACCCTGAAGGCTGCAGCATTAGAGGTTTGATTAAGATGTTTTCTCGAACAAGTAACCTCTCCCCTTGTCGAGCTTAATCGTTTCCCGATTCAGTTGAGGAGGTGGAGGAAACAGCACCCTTTCGTGGAGTTTTAGGCTTTACTGGACATTCTCTGGCAAAGTGACCTGCCCTGCCACAATATAAACATAATTGAAATTTTCTCCTTCTTTCTTTTTCCTCTGATGTGAGTGGACCTCTGAGTGTCCCTATTTGCATAGGCTCTGGTTCAGGGAGTTTATTATCTATGTCTTTATTCTCGTGTCTAATAAAAGTTAACCGTGATTCCAGTTTGTATTTATCTCCCTTTCTTTCTCCTAGTCTATGTTCTAATTTCACAACTAAATCTACAAAGTCTGAATAGTCTTTTGGCAAATCAACGATATGAGCCAGCGCGTCTTCTAACTCGTCTCTCAAACCTTTATAAAAAAAGGAGACACGCTTTTCTTCTGGCCACTGTGTCTCGGTGAGTAAACGATTAAAACTAGTGAGATAGGTCAATAAATCCTTGTTACCTTGTTTAAGATTTAAAAGCTCATTATCACTTGCCTGCATGAAAGTGTGTTTTGCAAAAAGGCTGGTCATGGTACGTTTAAATTGATTCCAATTATGGAGGATGGGATCATCTCTATCCACGAAAGGAATTGACCAATTGGCTGCTGTGCCACCCAAATAAGACAAGACGAATGCCACTTTCGTATCATCAGTAGGGAACTGTTGTGGCTTACAAATGAAGTGTAATTGACATTGATTGATAAAAACATGGAATTTGTTACTATCTCCATGAAAACGTTCAGGTGCTGTTAAGGGCACAACATTAGGAACATTAACAGTAACCTCATCTGGGGAAGGCAAAGTTGTATGTTTTGATGGCGCCCCTGTCTCTGAGGAGGTTTTAAACAAAGGCATAGAAGCTGTGTTCCACTGATATCCCCTAAATTTATACCTGCTTAAATCCTGTTTTAAAGAGATATTCTCCATCTTTAATCTCTCTATTTCCTCTTGCATATGTTGCAAGATGCCAGACACTGATTCATTATGAGCCAAGTCCTCATTTAGGGCCTGCGCCATATCCGTGACGACAATGCCCTCTATTTCTTCCCCGGTATTCATCATCCACCAGAACTGAAATTTTTTAAAGGCTTGTGCTTCTGTCAAAGCCCAGCTCACCTGAGTTCTTGTTCAGTTCTGATGGAGGTTGAAGACAATCCGACCCCACCCTGAAACTGCTTGTTCCAGCACACTAGTTTTTAAAACAGTGCACTAAGAACAGAAGCTCAAGGGAAGGGGGGAAGTGGATAAAATAAAAAAAAGAGAGACAACACCGTTCTTGCGTTTCCACTGTTGAAGTGCTGCACAAATCTGCAGCCCTTTCTTACTTCTGTAGAAACTGGTGCCTAATGAAACATAAACAAAGAACAGATAAGTGCAACCTATTCCTAAATGGGTTCCTGACTATCCCTTTATTTATTAGAAATTCTCTTCTAAAAGTACCTCTTGGATCCTGGTCTCTAGTTTCCAGGTTTGGAATGTGTTACTGCTCTGGGATGTGTTTTCTATTACTGTAAAACTTTTTTCCCATATTTCCAGAATCTTTTATAAAACAAATACTGTACTTTTACATCAAAATACAGCATGTAATTTGTGCAAGTCCTTGATTTACTGTTTGCCTTGCTGTTAATGGTTTCCACTGTTCGATTTTTAAAAGTTCCATGAGAAAAAACAATGTTTGCTACACAAAGTTCTGCAAAATATTCTTGTAACAAAGAGTTTGAATCACAATGTTCGTGGAAGGTATTTTGTTTCAAATTGTCTATACACGAATCCAGAAATTGTTGTCAAAGTTCTTTCAGGTAATAAAAGGTTTTGCACTTACTTGTTGCTGGCAAGAGATACTGATCAGTCTAACCTTGTCTTCTTTCTCTTTTGCAGGTTACTCATAGGAGAGAGGCTGAAGCAAGGAGGAACCGGAAACCGGAAGAAGGAAGAGCCAGAAGCTGCGCCCATTGAAGTCAATGAAAGTCTGTAAAGAGCAGGAGTGCCAGCGCCGAGGGATCTGTTCTCAGGTAAGCGGGAGGTAGACGAGCACAAGCACTGGGTGAGGCTCAGGGGATGCCTTTTATAGACAGGGCTGGGTGTGGTTTGAAGGGCTGGGTGTGGTCCTCACATGCTGCACATGTTCTTGGAAGGTGTGCAGAGCTGGGTGTGGTTTGAAGAGCTGGGTGTGGTCCTGACATGCTGCACATGTTCTTGAAAGGTGTGCAGAGTTTCAGTTATTATGCAAATGAGTTGGATTAACACATGGCCTAGGGTGGAGTGTTTTAAAGAAGCCTTGGTAAAAGCAAGTCCCAATGTGTAAACAAAACAGCACATTAAACAACATACACAGAAGCCTAGGGGGGGGGAGGTGAGATAACAAGAAAGGCTTTCAATAGTAAGTTTAAAAGGGAGCTATTACAGAACCCACTAGTGCAGTGAGAGGGGACATGCTCTTTGCTGTGTACAAACCCTAACAATAAGTAGTGCCTTGCAAGGTTGTGAGTTATAGTCAATGCCAAATTTGGTGTAATTCCATTGAGTTGTTTTTTTAAAAATTCCATGTGAAAAATATATTTTGGGACTCCCCCCTTTCAAGGCCTCCCCTTAACAGATCACACCAAAACTTTCCAGGAAGGAGCAGAGATGGATGAGTCTTTTTTGGGAAAGTTTAGTAAAGATTTGTGAAAATACATCTAAGTTATTAGCAAACAAAAAAATCTATTCCCACTGAAAACATGGTCCTAACTGCAACTTCCCAGCGGTTACTGCCACCAAATAGTATGTATATACTTTTTTTTAAATTAATATTTTAATACATAGTTATATTTGATAAGTGTTATAATGTTTATTTTACTTTTTTAGATGCTGGTGTCATGCTTTTTTTTAGTTTAACAAGTTTAATATATGTTATATTACAATTATAATTTTCCATGTTTATATATTTAATAGAATAATGTTAATATTTATTGTGCTATTTAGTAGTGGTATTATTTTTCTTGATATTAGTTTAACTGAGTTGAAATATAGTTATTTTTTATATTACTAATGACACTAGCGAGTGCTATATATATTTAACTTGCTTACAATATTTTTTGTTCCTTTACTTTGCTATCAATATTAGGGTATTTTAGATATTATTTACGCCTGTACTTTTGCAGTTGATGTTTGTGCTTTTCTTGTTTAAGTATAGCATGATTATGGCGCTCATTAGGACTTTGGAGGTTTTTCTGAATACCGCCATGCCGGTGGCCGCCACAATATTTCCACGTTGGAGGTAATCCGCCCACCCTAATACAACTCACAACTTTAAAATCTCCAGAATACAGCCACAAATCCCACACTGCGAGGCTGAATGATGGCCAGAGAGAGGCGGTAGCACCAGCCACACTGCCATGCCAAAAACAGACCGCCCACCACAATACGACCCAAAAATCAGCACAGCGGTTGAAGCGTGGCAGCAAGCCAATGGTGTTGCGGACTGCCACGGTCAAAAAGGAACCTCCACAACACCACACCACATTGGCCAGTCAAATACCCCACACCTGATACACATACACACACCACACCACCATAAAACACACACCGCACAACCCACAACCCTTTTGCTACAAGAAACAACTAGGAGATGATTGAAGGCCACCCAGTTGTACTCAGTGCATACACACAACACAGCAACCTGCACACCTCTCACGTAACATATAGCACATTACACATTTACACACAAACACACCTCATCATCACAATGTCCCCACGAAGGCACCCCCGTTTCACAGAAGAAGAGTTACGGACAATGGTGGACAAAATCATCAGGGTAGAGCCACAGCTATTTGGTGCACAGATCCAGCAGACATCCGTAGCCAGGAAGATGTAGATTTGGCAGTGGATCGTTGACAAAGTGAACTCAGTGAGAAGGCATCTGCGCACAAGGTATGACATACAGAAGAGGTCAAATGACCTGAGGAGGAAGGTCAGATCCATGGTGTTCAGGCACCAAATTGCAATCATGAAGACTGGCGGTGGGCCCCCTCCTCCTTCCCTCAAGCTGACATCATGGGAGGAGAAGCTTTTGGCAATCCTGCATCATGAGGGTCTCAGTGGAATACCCGGAAGACTGGAGACTAGTAAGTCACCTACAATCATCTTGTAGTCAGTATACCTGTATTGCATGTGTTCCCATCCTCTGCATGCCCACCCAACCCCACCAACACTAATCCAAATGTCTGCACTCACAAATGCACCTAATGCATGCTCAGCATGTAGCACTACGAATCCCACGATGCATCACTCTTTATCAACCGAACAATGCATGCCCCCCCCTCACCTAGATAGCCCTGCTGACTGCAGCATGCCAAATAGCACTCACTTAGCAGCCTATGTCAAACAGATAAGGGAGATGTAAATAACAATCCCTGTCATCAACAGGTACCACTGATAATGTCACCCATCAGCAGGTGCCATGAATTCCCACTCCTCCACCAGAGGAAGACCCCAGTGATGACAGTGACACAGGATGTCTGGGACTGGATGACCTCCCTGGCCCATCGGGCATCTTTGGGTAGTCTCCCTCCACCAGCCTCACCCAGGCCACCATAGAGCCCCCCACTACTGTAACAGCCACAACAGCAGTCACCCAATGCCCCTAAACCAAAGTCCAGAGGCCACGTAAATCAATGGTGTGCCCACCTGTACAGGGGTCTGAGTCAGCAGCCACCACTCAAGATGATGAAGGTCCTGGTGTGAGGGGAAATGGGCATACTGTGTGAGGGACACAGGCAAAGGGAGCTAGGTCCAGTGGGAGGGCATCTGTGGGGAAAAGGGTGGGACAACCCAGGAACCACTTGCCCAAGAAGCCATTGCAGAAGTCCTTGGAGCATTCCACCATTCCCAGGACAAGATGGGCCAGATAGTCACCATTTTGAGGGAACACTAAAGGCTGCAAAACCAGTACCACCAGGAGGCCATGCAGCAGTGGCAGAAACACAAGGCCACCATGGCCTCCATCAAAGTGTTCATGGCAAAATTAATATCTGTCCTGCATGAGTCCTCCACCCAACACCAGGCCCCTACCAGTAGTCACAGTCCTGAGCAGCCCTCTACATCTGCTGCATCTACTGGGATGGTGGCCCTGCCAGAGGACTCACAAAACACTGGTGACCCTCCCCCGGTAGATGAGAAACCCCCCGCAAACATGGACGCACACCCAGACATCCTGCAGGGACTGAAGCCAAGACCAAGCCTACTGCCAGAAAATGAGCCTCTCTGAAACTGACTCTTTTGTGTGACACTGAGACATCTTGCAGACTGACTACTGCCATATCCCCATTACCCATCACTCCTGGAAACCGGAGCTGTGCTACCGAATGCCTGGACTAACAACCTGATGATTTCGTACAACATCGTCCCACACTTTAGCACCATCCCATCTCATTGGAAACACAATAAATATACTTTAATACAACAACTGTTTTTGTGTGTTGAATAAGTGATAATGAACAAACAATGATCTTGTGTGAAAAGTCAAATCTGTGGAGCCACTGTCCATATAGGTCGTTGTCAGATGCACAGTGTCAATGTCAACAATTCTCTGGGTCCACAGGTAGCAGAGAGGGATGAGAACTCAGCATCCAGCGACAGTTCTCCTGTGTAAAGGTGTCAACAAACAATCTATTATGATAGATCACCATATCAAAGCAATACCACATGCACCTCAGAAGTAAGGGTCAAATAACATACCTATGAACAACAACCCAAAAAGGATGTTTGTGAACAATACTGAACACATCACACGATTCCTGTCTTGCAGACATGACACATAAGTGAAATGCTATCACAATTAACAGTGTGCTATCCTCCACTAATAGCATGACAAAACTCAGAAAAGAAACTTGGGTAAAATGTACCATGTGGTGATGTATGAGGACAGTTCTGAAGAAGATACATTCCATTGTCACTTCAAAATAATTCTCAAAATATTTAACACATAAGGGATTTGGATAGCTAGTGAACTCAGTTCATACAGACTGACAAAAGCAATGGCAGTGGTACTTCAGTCCATTATTACCTACCTATAAGGTACACTGTACTTCTGTACCTAACTCAGACATGACACTGCTCACATCAAAGATAGATTCGAAATAACAACCAAACTGACCAGAATGTCATTAGAAGTATTGCTGAATGAGCTGAGTTCTTGTGACATCACCCTCATCCCCATCTTCGTCACTGTCCATTGCTCCCTCTAATGCTACCGGTATGTCCTCTACACCCTCCACTTCCAGCAATGGCACATGCCTCCTAAGTACAAAATTGTGCAACATGCAGGAGGCCATGACAATCTGGCACACCTTCTGAGGTGAGTAGACCAGGGAACCTCCACACATGTGCAAACACCAGAACCTCGCCTTCAGAAGACGGAATGTCTGCTCAATGACCCTTCTCATCCTCCCATGAGCCTCATTGTACCGATTCTTTGCCCCAGTCCTTGGATTCCTCACCGGTGTCAGAAGCCTGGACAGATTAGGATACCCTGAATCACCTGTTGTAGGAGGCTGGCCTTGCTTATAGTGGGTACCTGAGGGTACTTACACCTTGTGCCAGGTCCTGTTATTAGTAGGTTAGTAGTGTTCTAGCAGCGTAGGCTGATAGAGGTAGCTATAGCAGAGCAGCTGAGGCTGAACTAGGAGACATGCATGGAGACATGCAAAACTCCTACTATACCACTTATATCATATAGGTACAATATCATAAGAAACACAATACTCAGGGTTACTAAAAATAAAGGAACTTTATTTTAGTGACAATGTGCCAAAAATATCTCACTTTAGGAGGTAAGTAAAATACACAAAATATACACACAAACCAAAATCAGTTAAGTAAACAGTTCGAAAAGTAGTGCACTGTAGAATACAATAGGATGCAATAGGCCTAGGGGCAACACAAACCATATACTCTGAAAGTGGAATGCGAACCACAATGGACCCCTAGGCTAATGTAGTGTGTAGAGGGTTGCTGGGAGTGCAAGAAAACACTAAGGGTGTCCAAGATACCCCACCCCTTAGACCCTGAAAAGTAGGAGTAAAGTGATACTACTTCCCCAGAAACACACTAAACTCGTGATAGAGGATTCTGCAAAGACCACAACAGACTGCAAAGCACTGAAGATGGATTCCTAGACCTGAGGACCTGCAAAGGAAGGGGACCGAGTCCAAGTGTCGTGAAAGTGTCCGGGGGGGCAGGAGCCAACTAAACCCTGGATGAAGGTGCAAAATGGCTGCCTCTGGATGGAAGCAGCTGAAGATTCTGCAACAACGAAAGGTGCTAGGAACTTCTCCTTTGTGCAGAGGATGTCCCACGGAGTGCTGGAGGACGCAGCATTGTTTCTTTGAAGAAAGACTGCAAACAAGCCTTGCTAGCTGCAAAGGTTGCAGTTGAAGAAAAAGGGTGCTGTCTGGGCCCAAGAAGGACCAGGATGTCGCCACTTGGGAGAGGAGGCAGTGGGGGCCCTCAGCAACACAGAGTGCCCATGCACAATAAGACAGCACCTGCAGAAGTCCTTTCAAATAGGTTCAAGAAACGTGAGCATGCGGTCATCTCAACACTACAAAAGAGGGTTCCACGAAACCGGTGGTCAACTCAGCAAGTTTAGCAATGCAGGATGGAGTGCAGGGGACCTGGTCTAGGCTGTGCATGAAGTATTCCTTGCAAAAGTGCACAGAAGCCCTAGCAGCTGCAGTTCACACAGTGCACAGGATTACTGTCTGGATAGGGGAGGCAAGGACATACCTCCTTCAAATTTGGACAGTAATACCACTGGACAGTCTTAGTCACTTGGGTCTACCACCTGTGTTCCAGGGGCCACGCTTGTCAGGATGAGAGGGGTCCCAGAGTACCGGTGACGCTGAAGTTTGGTGCCTGCTGGAGCAGGGGGAAGATTCCGTCAAACCACAGGAGATTTCTTTGTGGCTTCCAGAGTAGGATGAACGTAGGCAGCCCCCAAAGCATGCACCACCAGGAAACAGTCGAGAAAGATATTGACCCTATGCTCCTTTCATGCTCTCCCACCCTCCCTCCTTGTCCTCTTCTTTCCATGTGTGTATTAGCATCAGCAGGTGATGGAGTAGAGGTACCAGTGAGTGGGGAGGTTGCTGCCCACATGACCAAGGAGGCAGGAAGTACAGATGCTGAGGGGACCAGTGAGTTGGAGGGTGAGGGGAACACCACAGGGGAGACAGGAATTTCAACAGCTGACTCTGATTGCTCCTCTGATGGAAGCTCCCTGGCGGTAGTGGACCTTTCTGAGACCAGCCCACAAAAGCCTGGTCCGCCACCCCGCTTACCAACACCGCCCTCCCAGTAGCTTACCCGCTCACCCCAGAGGGTGGATATCTCCTTCACAGCAGGCACCTCAGCCCCTGCCCCAGTCAGCCCTCAATGAGATCCATCTCTGTGGGGCAGTCAACCATCATGAATGCCATCCGGGGCCTGGCATCCCAGATGAAACTGACCAATGCCTTCCTGGAAGGCATTCATGGTGCCTTGGCTGGCCTACAGAGATCGTTTCAGGCTCTGGCCTCCTCATTGACAGTAGCTAGTGTCCCTTCTACTTTCGTCCTCCCTCCAGCTACCTGTGCCCAATCCCAGATCCCTCTTCCCTCACCAATTCAAACCACACATTCAAACAGGCATTCACCCAAAACAACAGACAAGCAACGCAAAGACACACACAGGCGTCACAAGACACACCACATGCATTCACACATTCAACACTCAGAAGCAGACACAACAGCCACTGCCTCCCCTGTCTCCTCCACCACCTCCTGCCTTACAGTCACATCCCCACTCACACCTGCCAGCACTGCATCCTAACTCCCAGATCCTGCCATCACTTTTGTTTTGTCCACAGTCACCACAACAACAGACACTCAGGCATGCACCCCATACACCACATCCGCACTGACCACAACCACCATCACAACCACATGCAGCACACCCACCTTCCTTATAAACACCACCCCAACATACATTCACACAACCTGTTTGTCCTCTTCCACCCTGTCTTCCCACCTCCTCCCAAAACACATAAACGCTCACACTCAGACACTCAACATTCCTCCACCTCCCAAATGCACACTATGCATACACCTACATCCATATCCAGCACACCTACATGTCTTACGAGCAGTCCCTCTAAATCCTCTCCTAGACCTGTATCCCAGACCATCCCCCATTTTCCTAAAAAGCTTTTCTTTGCCCGCCTTGATCTGTCCCTGATCCTGTCCCACCCCATGTGGCCCAATGCCAATATGTTCCCATACCCAGTCCCTCTGTCTCCAAGTCCTCCCATGACCCCCTTCTGTATTCCATGCCCCTTCCCCTCCAAAAAGACCCCCCTGGAACTGTGGCTGAGTCCAAACAGCCTCCTCCTCAGTCAAGAACAAAGGCCCTCATTATGTCATTGGCAGTAAAAACTGCCTACCGCTGCGGTGACGGCTGTCAAAATACCGTCACCGTGGCTACCATCTGTCCACCATACTATGATCACTGTCGGACTTCCACCACAAGAAGGGTGGAAATCCAGCAGTGATTATACTGGCGGATAGTGGTAAGCTGGTCCTGCTACCACCAGCACCGCCACGCCAATTGAACACCGCCAGATGTATCATGACCTGTGATACGGCCTGGCGGTATTCTGCTGGCGGGCACTGCGGGTGTCAGCAGGGCCCCTGCCCGTTCCCTGCTGGAAGACCATTTATAAGAAGGTAAGTTGGGCTTCCGACAGGGGAGGATGTTGGGGGTGTTGTGTGTGTGTCTGGTTGTGTGCATGGATGTGTGAGTGTGTGTGAATGTGTCTGTGTGTGTAGCGTTGTTTGCATAGGTGTTTGAATCTGTGTAAATGCGTGTAAGAATGGTAAAATGAGTGCATGTCTGCATGTCAGTGTGAATGTGTGGAAGAATGTGTGCGAGCATGACTGGATGTATGTGTGTATGAATGCGTGTATGCCAGTTTGAGTGAGTGGGTGTATGCGTGGTGCGTGTCTGCGAGTGTGTGTGTATGGGGGGTAAGAGGATCGGAACGGGGAAGTGAGAGAATCGTAAGGGGAGTGAGAGGATCGGAAGGGCGGAGTTTGGAAAGGGGAGGTAGGGGGCATCAGGTGGGTGTGGAGGGGGATGGGGGAACCACCTACCGCCATGGTGGTAGGAAGGCTCAAAATGCTGCTGGTAGTACTGTACCAGCCGCCAGGCTGGAGATTAACATCTCCGGCCTGACGACTGATACACCATGGCGGTCTGAGTGGAGAAGTGGGGGGTTGGCTGCAGCCAACCCGCTATTCTCATATTGTGGCAGTATGTACCGCCAGCCTGTTGGCGGTACTGCCGCCACATTACCACTCACTGCCGGTCTCATAATGAACCCCAAAATCTGTCCACCCACCCTTGCCCAAAACCAAGGGCAAGGACCCACCTACAAAAAAAAAGGCCAAGGAACCCCCTCCCCAAAACATCTTCCAAGGATCCCCCTCCCAAACCAAAGTCAAAGGACCCCTCTCCCACACCTAAACCTCCGCAACCACCCACGCCCACTGACCCCTGAGGTGCCTGCCTGCCCCATTGATGTCCCTAGCCTATGGAGGCCATGAGGCTATCAGGAGTCATGTTGGGGCAATTGCCTGGCACTCTGTGCCTCTGGACAATTTGAACTGGCCTATGGCCCCTTTTGTAAATAGTTTGACCAGTGACCTTTCCAAATACAACTGCCCAACCGACACGTTGGGGTCAATTTGAAACATTTGTCGTGCTTTTCTCTGTACATGGTTGATGTACAAATGTATTTGGGTGCTGTTCACTTAGAATATCTGTGCATTGTGTCTGTATGGCTGCATTGGCTGGATCCATGACTTGGGCAGTGTAAGTATTGTTATGGATATGGATTGGTATGTTTCTGTATGCTTGGTTGCGGTATCTGTGTGGTTATGTTTTATTATGTATGTGTGGAGGTATGAGTGTGTTGTGTGTCCATGATGTGCGTATGTTCCCTTTGCATGGATGTCTGTATGTTCAGAACTGGTTGTATTGAATGTTTTCTATTCAATGTAGGTTGTGTTGACATTTTGTTTTTATTGCTGGCCCTGTCTGTTACAGGATTAGGGTGCCTGCGTTACGTTTTATGGCCTGTTGAGTGGGATGGTTGTGGGTGGGTGTATGTGAAGTTCCGTTGTGATGTTTTTCGCCTGGGTGTGTGTGTCTGATGTGTGTGTTGGGCGTGGTGTGTGTGTTAGTTGTGCATGTGTGTGGTGTGTGTGTGTCTCTGTGAATGTGTGTGTATAGGTAAGGGTATTGTATTGTGTGTGTGAGCGCTGCAGACCATGTATGTGTGTGGCATGTGCATGTGTGACTCTCCCCTTCCCTCCATTGTGTGCTAGGCAGGTGTACTTACCAAAGGCGTCTTCATCGGCATTGCTGGTCCTGTAGGAGGATGGCGTAGAATAGCGCAGAGAAGACTTGTAGTGCAGGTTCCATGGTGTCAGCTGACTCATCTGTATCCCTGGAGGTGAGTGTCTCCTTCTTTCTGTTCATTTATGCCAGCTTTTTGTGGTGTTCATACCACCCCAGAAATCATCGTGGTCTGGTGATTCCTTATAGGGTGGGCTCTAAAGTGCTTTCCAGCAGCGTGAGATGGCTACCGCCGTTGGTGGTGGTCATACCACACTGGCGGAACTGGTCGGCTACTGGTTGTGTTCCGGTGGTATCACCACCAGGGTCATTATTTGGTGGTCTGCCCCGCCAGCCTGGCAATGGTACAATCGCCACCGCTGGCGTGGCGGTACCGTGACCACCAAAGTCATAAAGAAAGTCATAATGAGGGCCTATATTTTTCTTAACAGTACGTTTTGGGTGATCTTTCTGGAAATTGAAATTTATCTGCTCAATATTATGTCATACTGCATCAAAACAGTGCAGTATATGCTTTTGATATGCTAATGCTATGTGCTTGTGTTAGTGAAACACAGAACAGTGAAAAGCTTTGCAAAGCAACAGATGTGATTTAGGGCCTGATCAGTAGTTTAGCGGACTATTTTCACATCCATTGAACTTCCAACGGGGAGGTTGCCACCACACTGGCTATCTCCCTGCCAGGCCCATAAAGAGTTTCCCGCTAGGCTGGTGGGCACCCATAAGCCTTGTGGGAAACAGGCTGCGCCTCATAATCGAGCCGTACGCAATGCCTTAGCCAGCAGGATGCACCAGCACCCTCGCAATGTTCACTGTCTGCAACGCAGACAGTGAACATTGCAATGGTGCTGGACAAGGGGGGCCCTGCACTGCACATGGCCCCCACACCTGTGTTCCACCAGTCTTTTCAAGGAGGTGCTACCGTCATGAAAAGACTGGCGGAGAACGAGGTCATAATCCACAGGGCAGCGCTGCATGCAGCGTTGCCCTGATAGATTAAGATCTTCGCCATTGCCAGACTGCCAGACTGCCAGAATCCAAGATCCTGGCAGAGCTGGCAGTTCCCTGGTGGTCGGACCACCATGGTTGTTATGTATGGTGGTCGTAAGACTGCCACACTCGTAATGAGGCACTTACTCTCCAGTGCATTCAATGTCTTGCTCTAGAAAAGTACCCTTTTCACAGCACCAAAACCACTGTGATCCTATTTGTGTTAAGGAGGCATGTCGGGAGTTAAATCAGTGCAAGCACCGACACAAAACATGGTCAACAAAGGTAGTCTGACTCGATTGATGGAAGCAGATACAATCAGGGTGGGATGTGTTGATTTAACAGATAATCTGATGCATTGCATGCTTGCTGCAGTGCACCTGAAATATCCCAATATGTCTCACCTTACTTCGGCTGTCTACCCACTGGAATTTATATAGTAAGAGGATGAATCAATACAAATCATATGCAAGACAATGAACACTCTCCTCTCTATTATGATACATGGTGGCTTCCTCGCATAAGCTTATGAGTTTTAAGACATTTTAAGAAAGTGATTGTCGTCTGGTGTCTAAGGTTAGGAAGTAACTGTCAGGTACTGCTGGCAGGCTCTCTTTTCAGATGTGTCAATTCACTCTGTGATGGGAAGTCAGTTGGCACAAACAGTGGCAATGGGTTTGAAAACAACAAACTACCAGATCATATGTTGGACTAGTGGAAACAAGTTTATTTTTCAGAGAAACGTTTCTGTTTACTTTATCTCCCGCAGACGCCTATCTGCACAGCCAGTGTTTGGATTCCCTTATCTGACAATTTATAATAATCTTTCTATTTAGCTCGAGCTTCTCACTCGATTATTCTCAAAACGATTGGCAAGGATGAAACGAATTTAAATGAAGTCTGGATCTCCACTCATTACATTGGATATAAAAATGAAAAGTTTATGTTTAAATAGGACATCGTGAAGGTATAGCTGCAAAAAACTATAACTGAGCGTTAATAAAACATTCCAAACAATTCAATAAAATGTCCTAAGGCATATTTAAATAGTACGTTTTATCAGCATATCCTAAAGTATTATATAGAGCTTTATGTCAGCCTAGGGAAGCCGTGCCCTCAAACCATTCCATTTGATTCTGGTTATTATTGCAAAACATTTTTAGCAAAAATATTTCTGACAGAAATATTGAGTTCTAAATATAAATATAATTCCATTGGTTGCAGATTTTTTACAATGGGCAATATTTTTGTAAACGAAATTTAGGGCACAATATTTCTCTCAGACAGTATCTTGGTTAAAGCAGATAATACATTGGTTTTACAGAGTACAGGTGCTGCAGCACCTTTAAAATATTTACAAAAGGGCTAGCCATTTATCTTATTAGATGAATTTAAATATTGTTTCATGATGTCTCCAACATTAGATTCTTTTCTGTGGTCCAATGAATCATTTGCAAGACAAAAAAAACGAAATGAGCCTATCATCTGATATAGAGTTTATTACTGGAAAGCCAGAGTAATCTTCCTTGGAATACATCTCTAAGAGTGATCATTTTGTAAATGAGCTAAATCTCGGCAACCTGTTTAATTTCTACAGGTGTTGGTATGATTTATTTAACCTGCCGTTTAAACATATTTAAAAATTCTGATATAAGTCCTCCTCTTGTTTTCAATATGAGTACGGGCGTGGCCTGCCATCAACACATCTTCTGCTACACAAAAGGAGAGTACTGGGAGTACATCGACCCCACACAATCTCCCAGACCCAAGACACTACAACACAACGTGTGTGGGGGATATTAAGAACAGGTGTCTCTGGCCTGTTCCCAAGGTGAGTGGGTCGCTGGTTAGGCAGACTACTTCGTAGACATGGAAAAAGGCAGTGACGTTTGAGTGTTGAGTGACGAGTGGGGGAGTTCCCTTTACGGACTAGGTGGTCTCACACACATTATAGTGTCATGCTTCATTTGACCACCTAGCCCCACCCAGGATAGGAGGCTGGCCTGGTTTGTAGTGGGTACCTTGGGTACGTACACCTTATACCAGGTCCAGTTATCCCTTATTAGTGAAGTAGTAGTGTTCTAGCAGCTTAGGCTGTTAGAGGTAGCTATAGCAGAGCAGCTTAGGCTGAACTAGGAGACATGCAAAGCTCATGCAATACCACTTATAGTTACACAGTACTTATACACAAGTAAAGACAATACTCAGTGTTACCAAAAATAAAGGTAGTTTATTTGGGTGACACAGTACCAAAAATATCTTAGAGGCAATACTCCTTCTGGAGGTAAGTATTATACACAATATATACACTAGACACCAAAATAAGGTAAGTAATTAGACATAGGATAGTTCAAACAATAGGAAATGCTATAGAATGCAATGGGAGAAAGTATGTCTAGGGGCAACACAAACCATATAGTAAGAAAGTGGAATGCGAATCACGAATTCCCCCCAAGACAAGTGTAGTGTGTGCAGAATCGCTGGGAGAGTAAGAATACAGTAAAGGTACGTAAATTACCCCACCCCAGAGCCCAGAAAAGCAGGAGTAAAGTACTGCAAGTTTCCTTAGGACACACTACACCTTGTGATTGGGATTTTGCAGTAACCAACCAAGTCTGCAAACAACTGCTGGATTCCTGGACCTGAAGACCTGCAAAAAAAGGGGACCAAGTCCAGAAGTCAAAGGAAGTTCCAGGAAGGGCAGGAGCCCCAGCCAACCCAGAAGAGGGTGCAAAAGAAGAGACCCCGGTTGGACAAAGACTGCAGAACCGCACCCTAGGAAGATGCCAGTGAGTTCCTGCATGATGCAAAAGAGGTCCCACGATGTGAAGATGGATGCAGATGTGATTTCGTGTTGGAAGTCACCAATAAGCCTTAGTTACGACAAAAGTGTGTTTTGCATCAAAATGGCACTGGATGGACCCAGGAGGAACCTGGGGGCCTCAACTCTGTGTGAGGAGGAAGAGGGGGCTCTCAGCACTTTAGAGAGTCCTCAGGATGCCAGGCAGCACCCACAGGACTGCCAGGACATGGGGACAAAGGAGAAGCAAAACACGGTTGGTGCAGCACTACAAAGGAAGACCCCACGCCGCCGGAGAAAAACTCAGCGAGTTGAGCATTGCAGGATGGAGTGCTGGGGACCTGGGCCAGACTGTGCACAAAAGAATTTTGCAAATAGTGCACAGAGGCCTCAGGAGGTGAAGAAGATGCAGTACACAGAGGTACTGTTGCACTCAGGGAAGGCAAGGTCTTACCTCTTCCAAATTGCATCAGCAGGACCTCAGGACAGTCTATGTCAAAAGGGGTTCACCTCTGTGTCCTTAGGAGCACGCTTGTCACTATGAGACGAGTCCAAAGGTATTGATCATCATCTTGGAAGGTGCCTGCGTGAGCAAGGGAGTGACCCCTTCACCCCACGGGAGATTTCTTTGGTCTTTCTGGTGCAGAATGAAGACAGGGAGTCCCCAGAGCATGCACACTGTGGAAACTGTTGCAGTTGCTGGCTGGAGCTGAAGTTGCAGAGGAAAAGTATCCCTTGTGGATACTTTGCTGCTGTTACATCACTTCCCGGAGCAGGCTGCAGTTGATCCGAGGTTAGGGGATGAAGTAGTAGTTGCAGACAGATCCTGAAGGAAACTTGCAAGCGGAATCTAAAGAGAACACACAGGTGAGACCCTAAATAGCCCTGAGAGGGGGATTGGCTACCTTATCAGGTAAGGACCTATCAGGAGGGGTCTCTGACGTCACCTGCTGGCACTGACCACTCAGAGCCCTCCAGAGTGCCCCCACACCTTGCAAAGCAAGATGGATGAAGTCTAGGACACACTGGAGGAGCTCTGGGCACCACCCTTGGGGTGGTGATGGACAGCGGAGTGGTCACTCCCCTTTCCTTTGTCCAGTTTCATGCCGGAGCAGGGGACAAGGGGTCCCTGAACTGGTGTAGACTGGCATATGCAAGGAGGGTACCATCTGTGCCCTTCAAAGCATTTCCAGAGGCTGGGGGAAGCTACCCCTCCCCAGCCTGTAACACCTATTTCCAAAGGGAGAGGATGTAACACCCTGCTCTCAGAGGAAATGCTTTGTTCTGCCTTTCTGGGACTGGGCTGCCCAGACCCCAGGAGGGCAGACCCTGTCTGTGAGGTGGCAACAGCTGTACCTGCAGTGCAAGCCTCAGAGAGCTGGTTTGGCAGTACTGGGGGTCCATAGTGGAGCCCCCAGGATGCATGGAACTGGCTCCCCAATACCCGATTTGGAATGTGGGGACAATGTCATGATCTTAGACATGTTACATGGCCATATTCAGAGTTACTATTGTGAAGCTACATATAGGTATTGACCTTTATTTAGTGCTCACGTGTAATAGTGTCCCCGCACTCACAAAGTCCCAAGAAATGGTCCTGAACTATGTGGGGGCACCTTTGCTAGTGCAAGGGTGCCCTCACACTTAGTAACTTTGCACCTAAGCTTCAGTAAGTGAAGGTTCGACATATAGGTGACTTATAAGTTTCTTAAGTGCAGTGAAAATTGGTGTGAAATAATGTGTGCATTATTTCACACAGGCTGCAATGGCAGGCCTGTGCAAGGGTTTGTCTGAGCTCCGTATGGGTGGCAAAAGAAATGCTGCAGCCCATATGGATCTCCTGGAACCCCAATGCCCTGGGCACCTAGGCACCATATACTAGAGACTTATAAGGGGTCCAGTGTGCCAATTGAAATTGGTAAATGAAGTCACTAGTCTACAGTGACAAATTTAAAAGCAGAGAGAGCATAAGCACTGAGGTTCTGGTTAGCAGAGTCTCAGTGACACAGTCAAGCACTATACAGACACATGCATTAGGCCATAAACTATGAGCACTGGGGTCCTGACCAGTAGGGTCGCAGTGAGACAGGCAAAAACATATTGGCATACAGGTAAAAATGGGGGTAACATGCCAAGGAAGATGGTAGTTTTCCTACACAACCCCCACTCCCCAAACGAGGGACAATAAGGCTAACCTTGCCCAGATGAGCCTTCATTGTCTAATTGGAAATATCTCGAGAGTCCATCTGCATTGGAGTGGGTACTCCCAGGTCTATGTTCCACTGTATAGTCCATCCCCTGTAGGGAAATGGACCACCTCAAAAATTTAGGGGCATATTTATACTCCGTTTGTGCCGGAATTGCATCATTTTTTTTACGCAATTTCGACGCAAAACTAACTCCATATTTATACTTTGGTGTTAGACGCGTCTAGCACCAAAGTCCATGGAGTTTGCGTCATTTTTTAACGTGGACACCTACTTTGCGTTAATGAGATGCAAGGTAGGCGTTCACGTTTAAAAAATCGACTCCGAGGCATGTGCGTCGGATTTATACTTCCGGGCAAAATTCACGCCCGGGAGTGGGCGGGTCAAAAAAAATGACGTACGGCCGCTTTTGCGCCGTTTTTTTGCGCCTGCAAAAGGCAGGCGTTAAGGGACCTGTGGGCTCTGAAGGAGCCCAGAGGTGCCCTCCCATGCCTCCAGGGACACCCCCTGTCACCCTTGCCCACCCCAGGAGGACACCCAAGGCTGGAGGGACCCATCCCAGGGACATTAAGGTAAGTTCAGGTAAGTGTTTTTTTTCATTTGTTTTGGTGGCATAGGGGGGCCTGATTTGTGCCCCCCTACATGCCACTATGCCCAATGACCATGCCCAGGGGACAGAAGTCCCCTGGGCATGGCCATTGGGCAAGGGGGCATGACTCCTATATTTGCTAAGACAGGAGTCATTTCAATGGGGGTTGGGAGTCGAAAAAAATGACTTAAATCGGGTTGAGGCGAAAAAATTGCCTCGACCTGACTTGCCCCATTTCTTGACGACCAAGCCCCATATCCCCCTACGCTGTCTGGTGTACGTCGTTTTTTTACACGCACACCAGGCAGCGCTAATTTTTTTGACGCAAAACTGCGTTAGCGCAGTTTTGCGTCAAAAAGTATAAATATGGCCCTTAGGGTTTTCACCTTTCATTTGTTTAAGCCATAATAGAGGTTTATGGTCGGTCTGAACAATGAAGTGAGTCCCAAACAAGTAGGGTCTCAGCTTCCTCAGTGCCCAGACCACAGCAAAGGGCTCCCTCTCGTTGGTAGACCAACACTTTTCTCTAGGGGTCAACCTCCTTCTAATGAAAGCAACAGGTTGATCCTGGGCCTCTGAGCTCAGTTGTGATAGTACAGCCCCTACCCCTAATTCAGAAACATCTGTTTGAACAATGAATTTTTTGGAGTAGTTTGGGCTCTTTAAGACAGGTGCAGAGCACATTGCCTGCTTAAGCTCCTCAAAAGCTTTCTGACAGCTAGCAGTCCACAATACCTTTTTAGGCATTTTCTTACTGGTGAGGTCATTAAGAGGCGCTGCAATGGAGCCATAGTTCTTAATGAACCTCCTGTAATACCCAGTGAGACCTAAGAAGGCTCTGACCTGGGTCTGAGTAGTAGGGGGAGCCCAGTCCATAATGGTCAGAATCTTCCCCTGCAGTGGTCCAATCTGTTCTCCACCTACTAGGTGGCCCAGATAAACCACTTTCCCCTGCCCTTTATGGCACTTTGAAGCCTTGATAGTTTGGCCTGCCTTTTGCAGGGCCTCCAAAACTTTCCAGAGGTGGACCAGGTGATCCTCCCAGGTGGAGCTAAAGACAGAAATATCGTCTAAATATGCTGCACTAAAAGCTTCCAACCCTTGGAGGACTGTATCCACCAGTCTCTGATAAGTGGCAGGTGCATTTTTCAAATCAAAGGGCATAGCTGTGAATTGATAATTCCCTCCTATGGTAGAAAATGCAGTTTTTGTTTGAGCATCTTCTGACATCTTGATCTGCCAATACCCTGCAGTCAAGTCAAAAGTGCTTAGATACTTTGCAGATGCCAGTGTATCTATTAGCTCATCTGCCCTGGGTATAGGGTGAGCATCTGTTTTGGTTACTGTATTGAGACTCCTATAGTCCACACAAAAACGCATTTCTCTCTTTCCTTCTTTGCTATGCGGTTTGGGGACAAGCACCACTGGGCTGGCCCAGGTGCTGTCAGAAGGCTCCATAACTCCAAGGTCTAACATTTTCCGAACTTCAGCTTTTATGCAATCTCTGACATGGTCAGGTTGCTTGTAAATTTTAATTTTGACAGATAAACTGTCTCCAGTGTCTCAACTGTATGTTCACACCAAGTAGTTGTACTAGGTGTGAGTGAGAAGAGTTCAGAAAACTGATCAAGGAGATTTTTACAGTCTTCCTTCTACTCAACAGTAAGGCAGTCTGCCAGAACTACTCCTTCCACTAAGCCATCAGCTTCAGTGTTGGAGAAGAGATTAGGGAGAGGGTCACTCTCTTCTTCCTGTCCCTCATCTGTAGCCATGAGCAGGGTTAAGTCAGCCCTGTCATAGTAAGGCTTTAGGCGATTGACATGAAGCATCCTAAGGGTGGCTTCTGGCAGTGCCCAGGTCCACCAGGTAGGTGACCTCACCTTTCTTTTCTACAACTAGATGGGGTCCACTCCATTTGTCCTGGAGTTCTCTTGTGGCCACAGGCTCCAATACCCACACCTTCTGTCCTGGGTGGTACTCTCTCAGGACAGTCTTCTGGTCTTTTGGAACTCTTGGCTGGCCTGAAGGTTTTTGCTGGCCTTTTTCATGTACTCAGCCATTCTACTTCTCAGGCCAAGTACATAGTCCACAATGTCTTGTTTTGGGGCTTTTGAAGGCTGTTCCCAACCCTCCTTAACAAGAGCAAGGGGACCCCTAACAGGGTGACCAAATAGGAGTTCAAAGGGGCTGTAGCCCACTCCTTTTTGAGGTACGTCCATGTAGGCGAAAACGAGGCATGGTAATAGGACATCCCATCTCCTTCTGAGTTTTTCAGGGAGTCCCATAATCATACCTTTGGGAGTTTTATTAAACCTCTCAACCAATTCATTAGTTTGTGGATGATAAGGGGTGGTGAACTTGTGGGTAACACCACACTCTTTCCACATTGCTTTTAGGTATGCAGACATGAAGTTACTACCTCTGCCTAACACCACTTCCTTAGGGAAGCCCACCCTGGAAAAGATTTCCGGGAGGGCCTTTGCCACTGCAGGAGCTGTAGTGGTCCTTAAGGGGATAGCTTCTGGGTACCTTGTGGCATGGTCCACCACCACAAGGAGAAATCTATTGCCAGAAGCTTTTGGAGGGTTAAGGGGGGAAACAATATCAACCCCACTCCTTTCAAGGGGCACCCCAACCACTGGCAGTGGGATCAAGGGGGCCTTTGGGGTGCCACCAGTCTTGCCACTGGCTTGGCAGGTGACACAGGAGCGACAAAACTCCTTTGTGTCTTCTGACATATGGGGCCAGTGAAAATGTGGAACAAGTCTGTCCCATGTTTTAGTATGGCCTCAATGCCCAGCTAACGGGATGTCATTAGCCAGAGTTAGGAGGAATTCCCTGTACTGAAGGGGGATGATCAGTCTTCTGGTAGCACCAGGTTTAGGGTCCCTAGCTTCAGTATAAAGGAAATTATTCTCCCAATAAACTCTGTGTGTGTCAGTGACATCACGGTTTTGCTGCTTGACAGCTTGCTGTCTGAGGCCCTCCAATGTGGGACAGGTTTGCTGTGCCAAACTCAGCTGTTCCCTGGCAGGCCCCCTGCACCCAATGCTCAGTTGTATCAGCTCCAGCTCCTCTGGTGTAGGTTCTGCACAGGGAGAGAATTAATCTTCCTCAAAAGGGGAATCATCTGTGGCAGGAAGGATAGTGGACAATGGTTTGCCCTTCCTACCCCTAGTTTTTGGGAGCACTTGGTCCATTGTTCCAGGATCTAAGTTTCCCTTTTCTTCTTTGCTTCTTGGCCTGAGCCCTGGTAAGAGCAAAGATATGCCCAGGAATGCCCAGCATTGCTGCACGGGCCTCCAACTCCACTTCGTATCTGCTTGTACTTATCCATATTAAGGGGACAAGCAACTAAAGTGGCTAGGTCAATGCCACCATCAGAGACTAAAACAACCTCAGTGATCTCCCTAACTAGACCAATCCCAACTACAATACCAATGGTGAGCCCCGCTACACCTTTGATTGGCCATTAGTAGTGTTTTTCCCACCATCACTGCTATTACTAGGGGCACTAGTGGTTGCAGTTGGGTTGTGGTGGTGGGAGGTTTGTTGTTTTTCTTTGGACAATGACTGTCAGTTGCCCAGTGGCCTTTGGCTCTACACAAATAACACCAAGGTTTCTTATCTTGAGAGGATTCAGACCCACCCCCCAGAGGATTTTTGTTGGCCTGATGAAGACTCTGATGATTTTTTATCATTGTCCCCTCCCTTGAATGTGACTTACCATCCTTCTTCTTGCCATCCTTGTCACCCCCTGTATGAACTTTTCTGTTCAACCTTGTTCTGACCCATTTGTCTGCCTTCTTTCCCAATTCTTGGGGAGAGGTCAGATCCGAGTCCACAAGATACTGATGCAACAAGCCAGACACACAATTATTCACGATATGCTCTCTCAGAATCAAGTTATACATGCTTTCATAGTCAGCCACCTTACTTCCATTTAACCAACCTTCTAGGGCCTTCACTGAACAGTCTACAAAGTCTGTCCAGTCCTGTGATGACTCATTTCTGGTCTCTCTGAACTTAAGTCTGTACTGTTCAGTGGTTAAGCCCAGACCATCTAACAGTGCTCCTTTAGGAATTTGATAATTATCTTCATCATCCTCTCTGACAATAAGAAGTATGTCTCTCCCCTTGCCAGAGAAGGATAACCAAAGGATAGCAGCCCACTGTACATGAGGGACCCTCTGAACTTTACAGGCCCTCTCAAGTGCAGCAAACCACTTGTAGATGTCATCAACATCCTTGGAAGGAGGGACAACTTTGTGCAGATTTCTAGAGTCAAATGAAGGTTCCCTATCATTTGAATTTCTAAAACTGCTGCTGCCATCATGGGGAACTAACCCCAAACCCTGTCTCTCTTTCTCCACAACCAGGGATTCCCTGTCTACGGCCAACTGTTGCTGTATTAGCCTCAGTCTGTCCTCCTCTAAACTCAGCTTTCTGAGTTCCCTATCTAGGGACTGGTCCTCACGGTTAGAATTGTGTGAGACCTCTGAAACAGAGTTAACATGAAAGTGTGCAGAGGCAGATCTATCTCTAACAGGGGCCACACTAGTGACCTGGCCTCTAGGGGTGAAGGGAGCCCTGCTTGTGTGTGAACCCTTCCAAGTACCAGTTGTACTAGGGGGCTAATTGACAGAGAGATCTGTGGAAGGACCCTCCCCAGGATTGTCATGTTGCTCCTCTGAGCCTTCCTGGTTGGTTCACGTGGTCGTGGACAAATGAGAAATCGCTCAGGATATTCAGGGCCTAGAAGAAGCACGAATGATCATGCTAGGGTTGATGCTAATGTACGAGGGCAGGATGGGTTTAACACTTTTGATAGACGGAACCAATACCAGATGTCTAACTATGTGCAGCCTGATTTCCAAGATTCTGCTTATGCATAGGATTGACTAGGATGGGGTAAGGAATCAGTTGAAGTTCCAGTAGATCAGAGGGGTCCCTATGTTACAGCACATGTTTTGGGTTCTACTGATCAGTTTCTGGTTGATACAGGAGCTACTCGTAGCGACTTGTCTATACAATTGGTTCCAAGGGCTCCCCTGTCTGGCTTAACCATTACATCAATGGGTTTCAATGGAACACCTTTCCCTAGCCCATTGTTACAACCACTTGCATTCCATGTTGATAAATTTACTGCTCCATGTCCGTTTTTGATTTCTCCAAATACACCAGACAATATTGTGGGTCTTGATATGCTCAAGTATTTCAGGGCTACAATACGATGCTCTCCTGAAGGGGTGTGTGTTATTTTGAATGATAATCATCCTGTGATGGAAAGAGTTTGTCTTGTTAAAGAGGATATTGCATTAGCTTCACTCCCTAGTACTTTGTGGGCTACTTCAGATACTGATGTGGGACAAATGATTATTCCACCGGTACAAGGAGGGAGCTGTATTGCCAGAAGCACTCACACGAATTGTGCATGATCTTATTGCAGTTGGAGTTGTTGAGGAAGTTCCGTATAATGTTTGTAACAGTCCGATTCTTCCTATTCTGAAAAAGGATACTGATATTAGGATTTACCGATTCATTATTGATTTACGAGAAGTGAATAAGATTGTGGTACCACAATATCCTGTGGTATCTGACATCACAACACTTCTTACTTTGGTTCCCCCGACAGCAACTACGTTCTCTGTGATAAACTTGAAGAATGCTTTCTTTTCGATTCCTATTCATCCGGACAGCCGATATTTGTTTGGTTTTACTTTGAATAAACAATCATTTAGATTTTGCAGAGTTCCTCAAGGCTATACTGAGAGTCCTAGTATTTATAGTCAAGCATTAAAACGACAACTTGATTCTTTTGTTTTGCCTGAAGTTGTGGCTTTCATACAATATGTCGATGATATTTTGTTGGCAGCTGATACCCCTGAGCAATGTGAAAAGTGCACTTTGTCCTTACTTTCTTTTCTTGCTTCACATCATCATAAAGTGTCACGAAAGAAATTGCAATATTGTAGACCAAAGGTAACCCATTTAGGTCACCTTTTGTCTAAGGAGGGCCGTGCACTTACATCAGATCGTATTCAAGCAATTTTAGACACACCAGTACACTCTACTCAGAAAGATGTTCGTGCATTCCTTGGTCTTATTTCTTTTTGTGGGCAATGGATATTAGGGTTTTCACACATTGTCAAACCTTTGCTAGCACTTTTGACTAAAGATACTCCAATGCCCCTCCCATGGACAGATGAATGTGAGACTGGTTTCCGGCAGCTACGACAAGCCCTTTGCTCAGCTCAAATGTTAGGTACTCCAGATTACACGAAGCCTTTTGCACTTTACGTACATGAGAAAGATGGATGTGCATTGTCAGTTTTAGTACAGACACATGGCGATAAGCAGCGTCCCTGTGCATATTTTTCAGTAGTACTTGATCCTGTCGCTCGAGTGTTGCCTGGGTGTTTTCGTTCAGTTGTGGCAACAGCTGTGTCAATACGTCAGAGTGAAGGGATAGTTTTGTCACATAAGATGTTGGTGTTAGTACCCCAAGCGGTTGATGCTCTTTTAAATCAAACAAAGATGCAACATTTAACTAGCGCTTGCCTGACAGGATATGCATTGACATTGCTGGCTCCTCACATTACACTGAAGAGAAGTGCAACACTAAACCCAGCCACTTTGTTGCCATATCCGGTGACTCAGCCTCAGTCACAAGAAACACATGATTGTATATTCCTTACCGAAGAACAGACAAAGGATAGTATTGATTTGCAAGATACGCGCCTTCCAGATGTAGACGGGGAATTGTGGGTTGATGGGTCTTGTTTGAAGTTGCCAGACGGTACAACCTCAGCTGCATATGCAATCACCACAATACACACGGTAGTGGAGACAGCTCGTATACCACAGAAGTCAGCTCAAGCAGCTGAACTAATAGCTTTGACACGAGCATGTGAACTTAGTACTGACTTATGTGTGAACATTTATACAGACAGCCGCTATACTTTTGGAGTGGCTCATGATTTTGTTTTGCTTTGTAAGGAGAGAGGCTTTCTCACATCCCACAGGATGCAAATAATGCACAGAGAATTAGTGCATAACCTCTTGACTGCATTGACATATCCAAAGAAAATAGCTATTGTGAAATGTAGTGCACACAAGAGAGTGACCAATAAGATAGGGCAAGGTAATGCCCTTGCGGACCGCGTGGCACGTGAGACTGCGATGCAGCAAAGTACTACTTCTATGTATGTAGTGAAGTCACAAGCTGAACATTGGCTTAATGCTAGACAAGACGTATTAGATATACAGAAATCTGCTTCTGTGAAAGAACGTGAGCAATGGTCTGAAGAAGGAGAATTGGATAATGAGGGCTGTTGGCGGAATAAGCAGATGGATAAATGGAAATTGCCTATAGCTTTTGTACAACCTATGGTTCAGATGACACATGGGCTGGCACATGGTGGATCTTCAACAATAACAAAGTTGCTTACGCAAGTTTGGGAGCATCCAGAAATTTCCAGTGCAGCTAAGAGAGTAGTGCAGTCTTGTTTGATTTGTTTACAATACAATCCTGGAAAAGGGACACAAACTCCTGCAGGAGGGTTTGCTACACCAACTGCACCTTTCGCAGTTCTACAATTGAATTATATTCAGCTTGAACGCTGAAACAATTTAAAGTATGTCTTGGTGGTGGTATGTGCCTTCAGTAAATGGATAGAGGCGTACCCTACAAAGGATAATACTGCCATTACCACAGCGAAGGTGCTTTTGAAATAATTTTTCCCTAGGTTTGGTGTTTGCAGACTTTTAAGAAATGATAACGGACCTCATTTTGTTGGGGAAGTTATTAAGTATGTCCAGTACCAGAGGATCACTATTACTTTACACTTCCCTATCAGAAGCAGAAGCACCGTCAATCGTACTTCAATAATACTTGAATTCAGATGTTGCATCATACTCATAATGCTACAAATACTACTAACTGTTGGGTATGTGGAATGATACCTGCACATCAAAAGAAAGGAGGAACACCTTTCATTCCTCTTCCTTTTTCACACAATGGTTCTTGTCAAGCTTGGTATACGCTTTTGTTTGCATCTGGAAAACGTACAGAGGACGGACTTCTTTTTCACCTTCATAAAGTATGCTACCAAGACAAAGATGGGTATCCCCAAGCCAAAGGAACTAAATGGGAATGGGAAGAGTAACAACCGGACAATATTTCAATACCATATGTCTTCATAAATATAAGAGACTCTGACAAGAAAGAACAATTTGTGATTTCTGTTACAAAAACTAAAGCAGAATTATGTTTACGTAGCATTGGGTGAATTCCAGTGGGGACAAGCGATTGTACCTTGATTTTAACTATTGAGGGTGTAAATAATAGTAGTTTTACAGCTTCACATAATACATATTTTGTTTGTGGTAACTATGGATATTACCAACTACCTTTTGGGTGGTCAGGTGTGTGTTATGTATCTTTTCTATTACCCACTGTGTTTTTGGCACCTGCATCCTATCACCGAGATTTTAAACTGTTCAATGACATCATTAAAAATAGATATAAAAGGACAATAAGTACAAATGAGGTAGACCAAACGGACACTAGCCTGCAACAATATGTTGATTTTAATTTAGGGTTGTTCTCCTTTGTGGGTGCTGCGTTAAACAGTAGGAAAGTGAGACGATTGACTAGGGGTGTGGAAGCTGTTACCAATCAGGCACCTCTGGCACTTGTGAATATTACCGAGGAGCTCCAAATTGCGAGGATTGTAGCGCTCCAAAATCGTATGGTACTAGATGTGATATTAGCTGATCGAGGTGGTGCATGTCGCATCATCGGTAGTAGTTGCTGCGTTTTCATTCCATATCACTCACCTTCAGTATATGATGCAATATCTAAATTGCATAAAATTGCTGCGGAAATTCACACAGAGACTGGTACTTGGACTTTTTCTGGATGGGTTTGGGCTCTTGTTTCCGCTTGGAGCTGGAAACTACTGACTATCCTGTGTGTAATGATTGCAATATTTTTCACATGCTGTATCTGTATTCAGTGTGGTCCAATGTTCTGCTCCATGTGTATTACTGCTTGTATGCTTACCAAAAGAAATATTACAGAAATGAAAGCACAACACATGTTAGAAAAGGAAATAGCTGAAATGATGAGCATAAATATACAAGATGAATATTTAGATTATCCCAGAAAGACGAATGTCTTCAGCTAATGCTGGAAGGGTCATCTGTTGTAATTTAGTAGCGATTAGATTGAGCATTAGCAGAAGACATCTTGTATTTAGCAACTATTGTGAACATTTTGCGGAATCCATTTTGTATTCAGGGCAGCCATTATCTCTGCCACATGCTGCCATGTGCTCGCTATGTGCTTTGTCCTACCTTCCTGTTAACTACTCTTGTAAATCTGTCTAGTGACAAGTTATATTTAGCATCTCCCACTTTGCACATGCCCAGTAAGGTCTGCAGCTGTTAGTAATTAGTGACCAACAGTAATGTGTCTACTAGTCCTTGAAAACTGTTAGCCCCTCCTACCTGTCGACTGTGCATTTCCATATGACCTTATATGTATATAAGTCTTGCTTCTATAATTGTGCCACCTTCTTTTAGCCCCTGCGTGGGTATAAAAGGACCATGCTCTCTTAGTTCAGTGTGCTACTTCAAACCTAACCGAAGGGTGCTGTTTGAACTGTGGTACCACCTCATGAGGTTTAATAAACGTTGTCTTTTATTTCAGTTTCTGTGCCAACTTCTTCCTATATGGTCTGAGGAGTGTGCAGAGAAGGGCGAACCCCTTGCACTAGTAGGCCTTGCTGAGGCTTACTTCGACAAATGTGAGAGGAGTCCAAGGGTACCTGTCGTCGTCTTGGAAGGTGCCTGCGTGAGCAGGGGAGTGACTCCGTCACCGCACGGGAGATTTCTTCTGTCCTTCTGGTGCAGGATGAAGACAGGGAGTCCCCAGAGCATGTACACCATAGAAACTGTTGCAGTTGCTGGCTGGAGCTGAAGTTGCAGAGGAAAAGTATTCCTTGTGGATACTTTGTTGCTGTTACAGCGGTTCCTGGAGTAGGCTGCAGTTGATGCGAGGTCAGAGAATGAAGTAGTAGTTGCAGAGGATTCCTGAAGGAAACTTGCCAGCAGACTCTCAAGAGAACCCACAGGAGAGACATGTAATAGCCCTGAGAGGGGAATTGGCTACCTTATCAGGTAAGGACCTATCAGGAGGGGTCTCTGATGCTAGCACTGGCCACTCAGAGCCCTCCAGAGTGCCCCCACACCTTGCAAAGCAAGATGGCTGAATTCTGAGACACACTAGAGGAGCTCTGGGCACCACCCCTTGGATGGTGAGGGACAGGGGAGTGGCCAGTTTCATGCCAGAGCAGGGGACAAAGGGTCCCAGAACCGGTGTAGACTGGCTTATGCAAGGAGGGCACAATCTGTGCCTTTCAAAGCATTTCCAGAGGCTGGGGGAGGCTACCCCTCCCCAGCCTGTAACACCTATTTCCAAAGGGAGAGGGTGTAACACCCTACTCTTAGAGGAAATGCTTTGTTCTGCCTTCCTGGGACTGGGCTGCCCAGACCCCAGGAGGGTAGAACCCTGTCTGTGAGGTGGCAGCAGCTGTAGTTGCAGTGCAAGACTCAGAGAGCTGATTTGGCATTACTGGGGTTCCCTGGTGGATCCCCCAGGATGTATGGAATTGGCTCCCCAATACCAGCTTTGGAATGGGGGACAATTCCATGATCTTATACATGTAACATTTCCATATTCAGAGTTACCATTGTGAAGCTACATATAGGTATTGACCTATATGTAGTGCACTCGTGTAATGGCGTCCCCGCACTCACAAAGTCTCGGGAAATGGCCCTGAATTATGTAGGGGCACCTTTGCTAGTGCAAGGGTGCCCTCCCACGTAGTAACTTTGCACCTAACCTTCAGTAAGTGAAGGTTAGACATATAGGTGACTTATAAGTTACTTAAGTGCAGTGAAAATGGGTGTGAAATTACGTGTGTGTTATTTCACACAGGCTGCAATGGCACGCCTGTGCAAGGGTTTGTCTGAGCTCCCTATGGGTGGCAAAAGAAATGCTGCAGCCGATATGGATCTCCTGGAACCCCAATGCCCTGGGTACCTAGGTACCATATACTAGAGACTTATAAGGGGGGTTCAGTGTGCCAATTGAAATTGATAAATGAAGTCACTAGCCTACAGTGACAAATGTAAAAGCAGAGAGAGCATAAGCACTGAGGTTCTGGTTAGCAGAGCCTCAGTGACACAGTCAAGCACTATACAGACACATACATTAGGCCATAAACTATGAGCACTGGGGTCCTGACCAGCAGGATCCCAGTGAGACAGGCAAAAACATACTGACATACAGGTAAAAATGGGGGTAACATGACAGGGAAGATGGTACTTTCCTACACCAGGTAAGATGATACCACCTGGGCGGACTCAACCTCGTTGTTAAAGGAACTCTGAAGGAGTGCTGAAATGTTATCTTTCTGGTTAAAATGGGGATCCAGCGTGGTATCACCTTATCTGGGTGGGGCTAGGTGGTCAAATGATGAAGCATGACACTATAATGTGTGTAAGACCACCTAGTCCATAAAGGGAACTCCCCCACTTGTCCCTCAACACCCAAACATCACAACCTTTTTCCCTGTCTATGAAGTAGTCCGCCTAACCGGCGACCTACTCACCTCAGGAACAAGCCAGAGAGACCTGTCACATCTTCACCAAAAGGCAAGAGATGGTTTCTGAGCAGATACTGCAAATGTGTCTGCCAGGATCTAGATGAACTGGGTACCTGGTTTGTTCACACAGTTAGGGGAATACCATTTGTCTCAAGCTGTTTGCCTCCATAACCCAGGCTTTCAATCACTACTCCTTTCCATTGCGCGTATACACCATGGACACCCACTACTACGAAAGCTGGTACCAGGTATTTTAATGAGTACGTAGGAAGTAGGAGATGGTCTGTACGTAGCAGTGCAAAACTCTTCTCATTTTAGAAATGCTTTCTTGTCTTTGGTGGCATCCGGATGCAGATGAGCTCTTTGTGTTATATATGGCATTCTTTGAGGTTTAACTTTCAATCATTGCTCTTTAAGGTTTTGCATTGTATCTTTTAAGTAAATCTATTTTATGGGATATTTAGGGGCATATTTATACTCCGTTTGCGCCGAATTAGCGTTGTTTTTTTCGACGCAAATTCGGCGCAAAACTAACGCCATATTTATACTTTGGCGTTAGACGCGTCTAGCGCCAAAGTATGGGCAAATAGCGTCATTTTTTTGCGTGAACGCCTTCCTTGCGTTAATGAGATGCAAGGAAGGCGTTCCCGTCTAAAAAAATGACGGCGACGCAAATGCGTCGTATTTATACTCCCGGGCAAAAATCACGCCCGGGAGTGGTCGGGTCAAAAAACCCCGCATTTGCGCCACTTTTTAACGCCTGGGTCAGGGTAGGCGTTAAGGGGCCTGTGGGCTCAAAATGAGCCCACAGGTGCCCTCCCCTGCCCCCAGGGACCCCCCCTGCCACCCTTGCCCACCCCAGGAGGACACCCAAGGATGGAGGGACCCATCCCAGGGACATTCAGGTAAGTTCAGGTAAGTATAAATTTCTTTTTTTTTTTTTTTTTTGGGTGGCATAGGGGGGCCTTATTTGTGCCCCCCTACATGCCACTATGCCCAATGACCATGCCCAGGGGACATAAGTCCCCTGGGCTTGGCCATTGGGCAAGGGGGCATGACTCCTGTCTTTACTAAGACAGGAGTCATGTAAATGGCGTCTGGGCGTCGTTAAAAATGGCGCAAATCGGGTGGAGGTGATTTTTTGTGTCAACCTGACTTGCACCATTTTTAAGACGCCCTAGCGCCACTTTTCCCAACGCCGGCGCTGCCTGGTGTACGTGGTTTTTTCCACACACACCAGGCAGCGCCGGTCTGCTTGCGCCGGCTAACGCCATTCAATAAATACGGCGCCCGCATGGCGCTTCAGAATGACGTTAGCCGGCGCAAAATTTTTTGACGCTAAACTGCGTTAGCGCAGTTTAGCGTCAAAAAGTATAAATACGGGCCTTAATGTTCTTGTGTTACCATAGGGTGGGCTTCGGCTGCACGGGCAATATTAATGTGCTCTGAACTAAAGTATTTTTCAGTCCATAGATGTACTTAAATATGCGTTAGAGGTAAATTTGTTTTTCAAACCGTCTGCACTATCATGAATATTTACAAAGCTAGAAATAATAAGCAATTCTCAGAGAAAGAACCATTCCCATGAATTATAATATATATAAAAGATTTCCACAATGAGTGATGACACTGTGGCATCATAATAGAACTATGTTGCTACGGTGCTATTGCGAGCCCAATTAAAACATGCTCGATTGCGTATTACAGCGTTCGAAATGGGCTCACTTAGTAGTTATTTAATTTCACGATTTTCTATACAAAAACAAAACCGAACCATGTTATGCAGTAGTTCCTTTAAACACTGAAATACACCGTTGTGTATTGACTTGCAGGAGGAAGTAGTGGAAAGAATCAGCATAAAAATTTAATAATGGAGAGTGATAGTCCTGCATGCCTTTGAATACATATCTGCATGAACAAGAACGACCGGTTTTTCTAGAATATAGAATATATAAGTTATTTTACTGGTTTAAGGACTCTGCGCACTTTACCACTGCTAACCAGTGCTAAAGTGCATATGCCCGGTCCCTTAAATCATGGTAACATTGGTTCATACCAAATTGGCAGACTTGATCTACTGTTAAGTTCCTAGTAAAGTGCACTACATGTGCCCAGGGCCTGTATATTGAATGCTACTTGTGGGCCTGCAGCACTGGTTGTGCCACCCACATAAGTAGCCCCTTAATTATGTCTCAGGCCTGCCATTGCAAGGCCTGTGTGTGCAGTTTCACTGCCACTTCGGCTTGCCATTTAAAAGTACTTGCCAAGCCTTAACCTCCCCTTTTTCTACATATATGTCAACTCCAAGGTAAGGCCTCGGTACCCCAGAGGGCAGGGTGTTGTGTGGGTAAAAGGCAGGACATATATCTGTGTTTTTTATATATCCTGGTAGTGGAAAACTCCTAAATTAATTTCCCACTGCTGTGAGGCCTGCTCCTTTCATAGGCTAACATTAAGGCTACCATCATAAACTGTTTGAGTGGTAGATTATGATTAGAAAGGGGTAAATAGGTCATATTTAGTGTGGCCAGAATGGTAATACAAAATCCTGCTGACTGGCAAAGTTGGATTTCATACTACTATTTCAGAAATGCTACTTTTAGAAAGTGATCATTTCTCTGCACTTAAATCCTTCTGTGTCTTACAATCCACGTCTGGGGTGGGTTGGTTGACAGCTCCCTTATGCATTTCACCCAGAGAACCACAAACACAAGATGCTCATTCACACCTGCACACATCTGCATACTGAATGGGTCTTCCTGGGCCAGAAGGGTGGAGGGCCTGACACTTACATTTCAAAGGACAGTGGCCTGCCCTCACACAATGGACTGCCAAACTCCCCACAAGGACCCTGGCAGACATGATTGTACTGAAAGGGGACATTGTGCACTTCTAAGCCACTCTTTGAAGTCCCCACATCAAAGGTACATTTGGGTATATAAACTGGGTCCCTGACCCTACCAACTCAGACACTTCCTGGGAAAGAAACTCTGAACCAGAACCTGCAACCTGCCAGGAGAAGCTGCCTGGCCGCCAAAAAGACTCACCTGGACTGCTGTGCTGTAAAGGACTGCTGCCTTGCTGTTGCCCTGCTGCCTTGCTGACCTCTGGCTCTTCTGAGAAGTGAATTACTATTGGGAGGTTTCACAGGAGTATAATGGCGATTCCTGTCCCAAATTAGTTGCTGTAATACCTCAGACGGTGCACTGAGCAGGGTAAACACCCCCAAAACCCTGTAGTCAGCAACAGGTTGCTGATTTCTGCAATCTATATGTTCAAGCACACATCTCACCCATATCCATTACTAGTCCATCATATTTCATGGAGCATATCCACTTTTATTGCGTGATGTTCATTTCCTCGTAATAATTCTTTCAATATGGTTCCAATTATAACTTTCATTATCCAAGCCAACACGTGTTTCGTCAGGGAAATCTCCCAAAAGACTTCATCAGGGATGTAATTGCACATAACAAAATATAAAGCTTAATGTATCATGTCATCACTTTAACCCTTGTTACATCCCTGTGTGAATTTGTGGAAATCAGTACATCTCATATACCCATCTTTTCTTCCCTTCTTTGTGAGTGGGGTGATCAACCAACCTATTAAGTTCTTGTATCCAACTCCTCATGCAATCATATTTATTTTATATACCTTATTCCCATTTAGCAATGTCATTCCCCCTGTGCACATGCACACACGTGAGCTTTCTATAAATCAAAATACCTACCTATAGTGTGAACTAAATATCTCTTATTTATAATTCACCTTTTATTCCTCAATTCGATAAATTATAATGTTCCAATCATTTTCCTTATTCTTCATATATTGATAGCCTTGATTGCCATGTAATTGGGTTTTTCTGTAATTACAAATTACAGTTTCCTGCCTTTACAAGCTGTTTATATTGTTAAATATGCCTCATTTGTATTCTATTATATCATAAAGCATCATTTACATTGTTATCCTATACTAATATGTATATTATTACTGGTTTGTCTCACGTATAGTGGGCGTGTACGTTATATTGATAAGGCCCTTCTGCTTTAAGTTCTAGTCCATATCCCTCCTACATCGTTCTTAGTTTGAGCCAGTCATGTAATGTAAAACAATCTGATCGAGATATTCCCATCTCCCGCACCTCCTTGGTGTCGGGAGATACTAATTCGCTTAGCTTTCTCAATCTGCTTACCTGTTTGTTTAATTTCAGTCCACAAATATATCCTCTGATGCGAGTACGCTCATCTAATCTGTCCAAACTGCCGTTCTTCATTTAAATAGCCGAATATACACACACGCCGTACGCTCTGCTGTCTGCATGGTGTGACCTACTTTTATGTTAGTTGTCCTTCTTTCAATTGTAAGCATAAAGAAAGGACTGGTCATTCCTTCTCTATTTTATGTAGCCCATTTTTTTTTAGCCATAACTGTTAAATCAGCTTTCTCAATCCGCTCACTTGTTTATTTAATTTCAGTCCACAAATACATCCACTGATGCGAATAGGCTCATCTAACCTGTCTAAACTGCCGCTCTTCATTTCCATAGCCGTATATACGCACACATCGTACGCTCTGCTGTCTGCATGGTATGTCCTACTTCTATGTTAGTTGTCTATCTTTCAGTTGTAAACATAAAGAAAAGACTGGTCATTCCTGCTCTATCTATTTTATGTATCCCATTTTTTTCAAGCACTAGCTGCTAAATTACTGTAAATCTAATTATTACAATCAAGTATATATATATAGTGTGGGGAATTATTCTTTTTATCTTTATCAAATCCTCTTATTCCTATATCTTACAATATATTTTCACACATATTAGATTTATTTTGTATATAACGTACTCCCTGTTCCATATCCTCCCTGCTGTGGTATTGATACCAAATTCATATTCTATATCCACTCACTCAAATTTCTGAACAATGTATATATTTATATATTTAGTATTACTAATTCAAACTACATATTTTAATTACTAACATGTGTGTGCACATACCCAGTATTACATATCTATCTCATTGTCCATATTACTCCTAAATTTGTTTAATGAGATCCTGACTTTCCGTATTCTCTGAGGTACATAACCTTCAACAGTTCCTCCTTCCAATATTATCTGCCACAGTCCCAAAAAATATTCTAGCTCATGGTCTGTATTCAGACCCTCCTCCACCGCTTGTAATTTCATAATCCACAATGATTCCCTACGTCTCAAATGCAGTTCTCTGTTACCTCCCCTGGGGTCAACAGGAATATGTTCCAAACAAAAGAATTTTACTTTATCATATATATTCTTTGTTACACATGACTGTATATGTTGTACAATCTGATATCTATCATCACTTTGTTTTATTGCTCTCAGATGTTCACCAATTCTTATTCTCAAAGGACGAATTGTACTGCCAACGTATATACGTTCACATTTGCACATGATAATGTATACAACAAACTTTGTTCCTCGTCATGTGTGTTCTTATTTTATAACTGTTACCCTTCCGATCAGCATATTCTTTCATACCATGCCAAGCCCATTTGCACACCCCGCTTTGACCACCCCTGTAAAAACCTTGATTATATTCAGTAAGCCAGTTGTCACTACTCTTAGGCCTCAGATAACTGCGACACAATAAATTTCTTAATGACCTTCCTCTTCGATATGTAATTTCCAGATCTGTTAATATAAAGTCATTCAAAATAATGTCTTGTTTAAGAATATTCCTATGTCATATCATCGTTCTCTTCATCATGTATTCAAAGTCTGTATAGTCTGTAATCAGTCGTATTGTTCCTTTATCTCTGTCTCAAGGTTTGTTGCGGGTAGTAATTTCTCTGTTTTCTTGATTTTCTTGAGTACTGTAATGTAATACTGGGTACGTGCACACACATGTTAGTAAGTAAAATATGTAGTTTAAATTAGCAATACTAAATATATAAATATATACATTGTTCAGAAATTTGAGAGAGTGGATGTAGAATATGAATTTGGTATCAATACCACAACGGGGAGGATATGGAACAGGGAGTACGTTATATACAAAATAAATCTAATATGTGTGAACATATATTGTTAGATATAGGAATAAAAGGATTTGATATAGATTACAAGAATAATTCCCCACACTATATATATACTTGATTGTAATAATTAGATTTATAGTGATTTAACAGCTAGGGCTTGAAAAAAATGGGCTACATAAAATAGATAGAGCAGGAATGACCGGTCTTTTCTTTATGTTTACAATTGAAAGAAGGACAACTAACATAGAAGTAGGACATACCATGCAGACAGCAGAGTGTACAACGTGTGCGTAAATACGGCTATCGAAATGAAGAGCGGCAGTTCGGACAGGTTAGATGAGCATATTTGCATCGGAGGATGCATTTGTGGACTGGAATTAAATAAACAAGTAAGCTGATTGAGAGAGCTGATTTAACAGTTATGGCTCGAAAAAAGTGGGCTACATAAAATAGATAGAGCAGGAATGACCAGTCATTTCTTTATTCTTACAATTGAAAGAAGGACAACTAACATAAAAGTAGGACATACCATGCAGACAGCAGAGCGTACAACGTGTGCGTATATACGGCTATTTAAATGAAGAGCGGCAGTTCGGACAGATTAGATGAGCGTACTCGCATCGAAGGATATATTTGTGGACTGAAATTAAACAAACAGGTAAGGGGATTGAGAAAGCTAAGCGAATTAGTATCTCCCGACACCAAGGAGGTGCGGAAGATGGTAATATCTTGAACAGATTGTTTACATTACATGACTGGCTCAAACTAAGAATGACATAGGAGGGATATGGACTAACGGAACTTAAAGCGGAAGGGCTTTATCAATATAACGTATATCGCCACTATATGTGAGACAAACCAGTAATAATATACATGTTAGTATAGGATAACAATGTAAATGATACTTTATGATATAATAGAATACAGATGAGGCATATTTAACAATATAAACAGCTTGTAAAGGCAGGAAACTGTAATTTGTAATTACAGAAAAACGGAACAGAATAATTAAACGGCAACCGTGGCTATCAATATATGAAGTATAAGAAAAATGGTCAGAACATTATAATTTATCGAATCTAGGAATAACTGGTGAATTATAAATAAGAGATATTTAGTTCACACTATAGATAGGTATTATAATTTATAGAAACCTCACATGTGTGTGCATGTGCACAGGGTGAATTACATTGCTAAATTGGAATAAGGTATATAAAATAAATATGATTGCATAAGGTGTTGGATACAAGAACTTAATAAGATGGTTGATCACCCTACTCACAAAGAAGGGAAGAAAAGATGGGCATATGAGATGTACTGATTTCCACAAATTCACACAGAGGTGTAACAAGGGTTAAAGTGATGACATGATACATTAAGCGTAATATCATCTTATGTGCAATAACAAACCTGATGAAGTCTTTTGGGAGATTTTCCTGACGAAACACATGTTTGCTTGGCTTGGATGCTGAGTATTATAACTGGAACCATATTGAAAGATTTATTATGAAGAAATGAACATCACAGAATAAAAGTGGATATACTCTACGAAATATGATGGACTAGTAATGGATGTGGGTGGGATGTGTGCCTGAACATATACTCTGCTGAGAAGTGCTCTCCAAGTGTTTGGATTGAGCCTGCCCCATGTTTCCTGAAGTCTAATGGTCAAAAAGACTTCATCTCTGCAAAGAACTCCCTGTGCGGTGAAAAATCAATGTGCAGCCTGCCGAAAATGACGTACAGCCTGCTTAGCGGGGAAAGAATCCCCGCATTAACGAACCTTAATGACGAAGCCCAGCTCCCTGAGTAAAGATCGACACAGCACCAGTGTTGCTACTGGAACTTCGACGCACAGCTCACTGGATCGACGCATCGCTGAGCTGGAATGACGCGGCCCGACTTCCTGCAAAAGGAATCGATGCAGCGCCTGCCTTGCAACAGAAACTCCAATGCAACACCCACCGGATCAACGCAGTTCCTGTGACTTCCTCCTGAGCATCCCAGATTTCCATGCATCATCCCTGAGCTTTAAAAATCCCCACATCGCAAAGAGGATTCATGCCTGCATGCAAGAATTCAACGCAAAGCCCTTGACGTGTGGAAAATAATCGACATATGATCTGTGTGCGCTCGGAAATATGACACACAGCTACCTTTTTCAACGCATCTCCTCCCCTGCGGTCTTCGTACATGTAATTTTGATGCAAACCAGGTACTTTGTGTTTGCAAAAGACCAGTGTTGCTTTTCAGAACTTAAAACTCATCATTAAAAAAGTGATATTCCAACTCGCATTTATCAAATCTTGATTGTTTTTACCTTAATCTCCTCAGATAAATATTCTATATTTTTCTAAACCTGTGTGGTATGTTTTTGTTGTGTTTTCACTGTGTTATTGCATGCTTTATTGCACAAATACTTTACACATTTCCTTCTAAGATAAGCCTGACTGCTCAGTGCCAAGTTACCAGAGGGTGGGCACAGGATAATTTGGATTGTGTGTAACTTACTATGACTACAGTGAGGGTCCTTTCTTGGACAGGGGGTAACCTGACTGCCAACCAAAGACCCCATTTCTAACATCTGGCTCCTAAAGGAACTCTATGAATTTAAATAAAGGCCCTCATTACAACATTGGCGGCAAAAGCCGCTTACCGCCGTGCAGAAGACCACCATCATACCGCTGCAGCAGCGGAATTCCGCCACGGTCATTATGACCCACTGCTCGGAATCCGCCAAAATTCAGACACCCACACAAGCCCGCCACACCAAAGGTCAGTGATAAACTGGCGAAAACAAAACCTCCAACTTCACGCCAACAGAAATACTCCCACACTATCACGACCCACGAATCCACGCAGCGGTCTTTCAACTGCGGTATTCCATTGGCGGTACACACCGCCACGCTCAAAATACACACACTCTTACAAAATACAGCCACATTGGACAAATCAAAATACACACACCTGATACACATACACACACCACTCCCACACAACCAATACAATATAAAACACACACCCACATCACCCACAAACCCCTACGACCAAAATACTGTAAAGAAGGCCAGAGAGAGACACTACAAACTACTACCAAGCATACACAAGCACACAATACCATCACCCACATAACTTCCACGCACCTCACACAACACACCACTAAATATCACCCCACTTATCACAACACACACCACCCCACACATCACCCACACCACCACATGGCACGGCTAAGACACCCCAGGGTCATGGTGGAGGAAATCGTCTGGGTAGAGCCACAGCTATTCGGATCACAGGTGCAGCACACCTCCATAGCTGGGAAGATGGAGCTATGGCGAAGAATAGTGGACAGGGTCAATGCAGTGGGACAATACCCAAGAAATAGGGATGACATCAGGAAGAGGTGGAATGACCTACGGGGGAAGGTGCATTCCGTGGTATCAAGATACCACCTTGCGCTTCAGCGGACTGGCGGCGGACCCCCACCTCCTCCCCCACAACTAACAACATGGGAGGAGCAAGTCTTGGCGATTCTGCATCCTGAGGGCCTCGCAGGAGTAGATGGAGGAATGGACTCTGGTAAGTCAACTCTCTATTAGTATCACCCCCCTACCTGCATGCTATCACATACCCCCACCCTCGCCCTCACCCCCATCACTCCAACTCCTCATAAATGTCCAAATATCACAAACCACACATCCCAACACCAAGCCCTGCATGCAACAACAAAGCATGGACACCCATCACCAAAGCATGTCCAACGCACATACCCATACACCCCCCTAAAACACCATCACACAAGGTCACACACAGGAATGCAAGCACTGGGGTACACAGTCACCCACCCATTGCACACCATGGCACACACAGATGCAATAAACATCCTTTTATAAGCCTGCAGGACCCCTACCCAACATCACCGCACAGGAGGGTCCACACATGTCCACACCACCAACAGAAGAGGCCCACAGTGATGACAGCAGCTCTGTCCAACTGGATCTAGATGACCAGCCCGGCCCATCTGGGACCTCGGGACAGTTGGTTCCCCTGACACAGTCACAGGCCACCACAGAGCTTCCCCCCTCTGGAAACACCAGCACAGCACCCACCCATCGGGCCCATACCTCTGTCTCCAGGACACGTCAATCAGCAGTGTGTACACCACTACAGGGAACCCAGGCTAACCCACCACCCCAACAACAACAGGGACCTGGGGGCAGTGGCAGTGGGCACACAGTCCAGGGGACAGAGGCCCAGGAACACAGGGGAACTGGGAGGGCTGCTGTGCGACAGTGAGAGGACAGGCCCAGGGAATTCACTCTCCACAAGGCCCTCTCCAACATCATGGGAGCCTACCACCATTCCCAGGAGACGATGGCAATGGTACTGGCCAAGTTTCAGGAGGCCCTGCGGCTGCGGGAGGAACAGTATTTGGGCTTCAGGGAGGAACTCAGATCCATCAATTCCACCCTGGGCACCATCGTAGGGGTGCTGAAGGAAGTCCTCAACACCAGGAGGGACACTGTGGCACAACAAGGGGCCCCTGACACTAGCCTGGATGATGAACTGCCCACCACTTCTGCCGGCGCTAGTGGACAGGAGGCACCGCCACAGGACTACCACACCAGCACCCCACCCCCTGCAGAGGGAGAACCACCCCGCAAACGGTCCCTGAGATCCAGGACAAAGACAGAGAATGATGCCAAGATCCCTGCCAAGAAATGAGACCGCCCTGAATGTCATCCTTTTGTCCCACCTTGTCACCCTGTCCATCCTCAAACTGCCCCAGCTCCACTTCTTATGCCCCTTTGGGCAATGCACCTGTGAGACTAATAGACTGAACTCTGCCATGGACATTTCTCCACCATCACCCCTCACCATTTTATAGCACCCTCCAATATTGAGCACTTAAATAAACACCCTTAAAGCACAAAACAATCTGGAGTCTGTCTGTGATTTCGAAATAGTGTATTAGCAATAACAGTGACAAAATGCTCTTTCAATTGCAATGTCAACATACCTATGTCACACAGCTCTAGTCCATGAGGAAACAAAGCAGATGTCACACAGTGGGACCCACATCTGTGAAATCGTAAGGGAAAGTGACAACTCAGTGACCATACACTGGGTGAAAGCGGCAGACAGTAGAGAGGTAGTAGTGTTAAAGTACATGTAGTAGGCAGGTTTGTATTCTTACCTGTGTCTCACTGGAAGTATTGCAGGATAACCGAGTTCCAGTTGTCGATGTCCTCTTCTGCTTCCTCGTCTTCAATCTCCACAGGCTCCACAGCTGCCACAACACCTCCACCTGGACCATCCTCCTGCAGAAAAGGCACCTGTCGTCGCAAAGCCAAGTTGTGAAGCATACAGCAGGCTACGATGATCTGGCACACCTTCTTTGGTGAGTAGAATAGGGAACCACCTGTCATATGGAGGCACCTGAACCTGGCCTTCAGGAGGCCGAACGTCCGCTCTATAATCCTCCTAGTTCGCCCATGGGCCTCTGCCCTTGTCCTGGGATTCCTCACTGGGGTCAGTAGCCATGACAGGTTGGGGTAACCAGAGTCACCTGAAAATGGCGAGGGACAACTGTTAGACACACACTAACCTGTAGGGATATACCCAGACAACCATTCCCACTGACTTGCTTCCAGGTGCTCACCTAATAGCCACACACGGTGCCTCTGGAGTTGACCCATCACCTAGGGGATGCTGCTATTCCGCAGAATGTAAGCGTCATGCAATGAGCCTGGGAATTTGGCATTCACATGGGAGATGTACTGGTCTGCCAAACACACCACCTGCACATTCATCGAATGATAACTTTTCCGGTTTCTGTACACCTGTTCACTCCTGCGGGATGGTACCAAAGCCACATGTGTCCCATCAATGGCAACTATGATGTTGGGGATATGTCCCAGGGCATAGAAGTCACCTTTCACTGTAGGCAAATCCTCCACCTGAGAGAAAACGATCTAGCTCTGCATGTGTTTCAGCAGGGCAGACAACACTCTGGACAACACGTTGGAAAACATAGGCTGGGACATCCCTGATGCTATGGCCACTGTTGTTTGAAATGACCCATTTGCAAGGAAATGGAGTACTGACAGCACCTGCACTAGAGGGGGGATTCCTGTGGGATGGCGGATAGCTGACATCAGGTCTGGCTCTAACTGGGCACACAGTTCCAGGATTGTGGCACGATCAAGCCTGTAGGTGATGATCACATGTCTTTCCTCCATTGTCGACAGGTCCACCAGCGGTCTGTAAACCGGAGGATGCCGCCATCTCCTCACATGTCCCAGCGGACGGTGCCTATGAAGGACAACAGCGAGCACAGAGTCAACCAACTCAGAGGTACGTACACACAGCTTACACAGAACACGATTCATAATCAGAAATTTGCATGTATGATTGTCTAGGCAAGGCCTAGGTATGTGTGACACAGTTAAAAATTGAGCCATGTGGGCCCCTGAAATGGCAGCTGCCTGACCTGTAAAGTGGGACAATGGGATGTGAGGTAACTGCGTTGGAGTTGTACACCGTCGCAGTAGGCGGTCGAAGGAGAGGACCTACACTGCAAGTGCTGCTGTGACCTCAGTCTGGAAGAGACAATGGCTTGTGCGTCTGGGGAAAGGGCCCCTGCCTTCACCACGGTGGAGTTGGAGAAACTCGTGGATGGTGTCCTCCCCCAGTACACGCTACTCTACGGTCCTCCAAACAAACAGGTAAGTACACTGGGAGCATGCTGTATGGGCTATGCCTGTGTGGAGGGGGGTGGATGAAAGATGGGGGGGAGAATGAGGTGTGCATGACACGACGGTGAGTGCATGTGCCACATGGCAAGGGTACGGATGGGGGCCAATGGCTGGGACTTTGCAGTTGCCAATAACTTCTCTTTTTCCCCTGTACAATTCATGTAGGTCAGCGCCCACCAGAAGAAGGACATCTGGCGGTCTATCACAGATGGAGCACCCACTGCTGTAAGAGATGGGAGGACATTCGCCGCTGGAGCAAGAAGACGGTGGAGGCCCAGCTGGGGATGGCCTCCCAACGTGGGAGGGGTGCTCGTCGCACCATGACCCCACTGATGTTCAGGATCCTGGCGGTGGCGTACCCGGAGTTGGATGGGCGCTTGAGGGCATCACAGCAGCCACAAAGGGGTGAGTACACTCTCATTCTGCTGATTCAGTGCACAGTAGAGGTGCCTGGGTAGGGGAGGTGGGCTGTGGGTTTCCCTAGGCCAGGGCGAGTGTGCTAGTTATGTCCCCTTCTTCTGGCAGACCCTGTGGCACCCCACCCCACCTGTGTACAGTGCCAACTACACCTAGTCAGGCTCCTGTGACATCTATGTGTTCAGATGTCGGCCATAGCCTTGTTCGCCATGTCCCAGGGATTGAATAGTGGACCCCAAGTGTGTGGCGTATTGCATGTACTCAATATGTCTTTCTTCTGTCTTCCCCCCCTTTTTGTGGTCTCCCTGTTCTTGTGTGCATTAGCATCATCAGGCGGAGGAGCAGTGGCACTGGAGCAGGAGGGAGCTGCATCCCACATGGTCCTGGAGGGCGACACTACGGAGTCTGAATTCACCAGTGGGAGGGAGGGCGAGGGGAGCTCCACGGTGGGGACAGGAGCTGACACCAGTGATACGGACTCATCCTCTGATGGGAGCTCCCTTGTGGTGGCGGCCACATCTGTGCCCCCGCATCTACAGGTACAGCTGCCACCCCCGTACCAGCATCGCCCTCCCAGCAGCCCCTCAGCCTTTGCCCCGTGCCCGCTCACCCAGGAGGGTGGGCATCACCTTCACCTCAGGCACCTCAGGTTTGCCCCAGTCACCCCTGCTGCCCTCAGTGAGGAGGCCATTGACCTCCTCAGGTCCCTCACTGTTGGGCAGTCTACCATTTTGAATGCCATCTGGGGTGTAGAGAGGCAGTTGCAACAAACCAATACATTCCTGGAGGGCATTCATTCTGGTCAGGCAGCCCTTCAGCGAGCATTTCAGACTCTGGCCTCAGCACTGATGGCAGCCATTGTAACTGTCTTTAGCCTCCCCCCTCCAACTTCCTGCACCCAGACCCAATCCCCTGTACCTCAGCCTATCCCAAGCATACCATCAGACCAGCATGCACATACCTCAACACACAAAGGAAGCTCAGGCAAACATAATCACCACACATCCCACAAGCACTCACAAAAGCATCACACACATGCAGACACTCCAACATCCACTGCCTTCACTGTGTCCCCCTCCTCCTCGTCTCCCTCCTCCCTCCCAGTCTCGTCTCCACTCACACCTGCATGCACTACATCTACAGCCACTACTTCCATCACCAGCACACCCACCACCACACCCCGCTCACGTGCAGTCACCACCCCCACTACCATTCACACGTCCCCAGTGTCCTCTCCCAGTGTGTCTGTGACGCCACCTCCCAAGGTACACAAACGCAGGCACATACCCACCCAACAGCCATTCACCTCACAACAGCCTCCAGCGCATGCACCTTCACCCAAAGTCACCAAACGTACACCTCCCACAACCACAACCTCTTCCTCCACTCCCAAACCCCCTCCAGCTACCTGTCCCAGTGTTCCCAAGAAACTTTTCCTGTCCACCCTTGACCTCTTTCCTTCACCTCCCCCACCCCATCAGTCTCCTAGGGCCCGACTCTCCAGGTCCCAACCTAGCACCTCAGCCACAACATCTCCGGGACCAGTGGTGCCAGTTGTCACCGGATTCTGGAGTGCACCAGGCAGCAGGGCAGCCAGTGTGGCAAGGAGCCACAGCACGACAGTCCCCCACCTGTCAAGCATCAAAAGTTGGCCAGTGCCAGGCGGGCGAGGGGGTAGACTCCAGCCACCAAAGCCGCTCCAAGGGGTACAGGTGGGAGTGTGGAGTCAGCTACAACACCTTCCAAGGTGGGGAAGGGGCACAAGAAACCCAGCAAGTCTGGGAAGAGCAGCACAGCGGAGAAGACCACCATCAGCCCCGCTGCCCAGGAGGCCACTGCCATCAGCCCCTCTGCCCAGGAGGCCACCGCCATCAGCCCCGCTGCCCAGGAGGCCACCGCCATCAGCCCCGCTGTGCCAGACAGGACCGCCAGCACCAGCCCTGCTGGGCCAGACAGGACCACCAGCACCAGCCCCGCTGGGCCAGACAGGACCGCCAGCTCCAGCCAAGCTGGGCCAGACAGGACCGCCAGCAGCTGAGTCGCTGCCAATGACCCTGCCGCCTCAAGCACCGCGGAACAGGAACCTGACGCCACAAGCACCGCTGAACAGGACCCCACCGTCACAAGCACCGCTAAACAGGACACCGCCACCACAAGCACCGCTGAACAGGACACCGCTGCCACAAGCACCGCTGGCCCATGAGCGCCAAGGGCACTGACGCTACTGAGTCCGCCACGAGCAGGATGAAGCACTCTGGGCACAAAGCCCCCTCCAGAACCAGTGGAGAGATACATCCACTACCTGTGCCTTGGCAGGATGAAGCACTCTGGGCACCAAGCTCCCTCCAGAACCAGTGGAGATTTACATCCACAACCTCTGTCCTTGGCAGGATGAAGCACTCTGGGCACAAAGCCCCCTCCAGAACCAGTGGAGAAAGGCATCCACTACCTCAGTCCTTGACAGGATGAAGCACTCTGGGCACCAAGCCCCCTCCAGAACCAGTGGAGACTGTTATCCACTTAAGAGACTGTGGCTTTGCACTCCCCAGGATTGAACAGTGGGCAAACCACCCACTGGAGAGACTTGAGAGACTGTGGCTTTGCACTCCCCAGGATTGAACAGTGGGCATGGGGCCCCCTCGTGGATTTGGCATCGTGCACTCAACCGGCTGAGGTGCCCCCCCTTTCCCTTCCCCCTGAGTTGCCTGTTTTATTTCTATCTGATGTCCCTGCAATGTTCTCTCCGTCATGTTCGGGTATTGAGTGTGGGCCTCACCCATGAGGTGTGGAACCAGTGTTCCACGGACTTCAATGGAGCAATACCTGGACTACTATTCTTGCTGTATATATTTGTTTATAGTGTATATATATTTTTGCGTACTGGATTTTAATAGATTACAATGGTTACACTCATTTCCTTTTGTCTTTGCATTCTTCCGGGGGGTTTGGGGGTGTAACTGTAATGTGTCATGCTGTATTGGTGTGTGTGTTGTCGTGGGTGAGGGTGGGGGTGGGGGTGTTGCATGTTGCGTGTGTTTCCCTGTGTTTTGCCTCCCCCCTCCCCTGTGTCGTAGGTGCAGTACTCACCGTGGTCTTCGCCGCCGGCGTTCGTGGTCCTGGTAGAGGAGCAAGAAGATAAGGGCAGGGAAAATGTGAAGCTCTGGTTCCATGGTGTCCTAGTTCCTCGTGGGGTGTGTAGAGGTTTTCCCTTCGAAGTCCTGTTTCCACCGTTTTTTTGTTCACGGTGAATCCGCCCCAGAAAAGGTGGCGGATTGGTAGGTTGTGATACTGTGGGCGGTATATTGTCTCCCACCTGTCTGTTGGCGGTGACCGCTGCGCTGTTTGTTTGTACCGCCGTGGCGGTCGGAGTGTTAAAGTGGCTGTCTTTGTTGGCGGTTCCCGCCACGGTCGTGATAATTTTTTTTTTTCGGCCGGCCTGTTGGCGGTCTTACCGCCGCTTTAACACCGACCGCCAAGGTTGTAATGACCACCAAAGTCTCCACATTTTAGCCTATGGAGCCCATTCATGAAAGTGAGCGAACAACAAATTTGGCTATTTTACCTCACTAGGGCTTATCAAACAATTTTTACATGGTACCTGCTTATAGTTACTTTGCACCCAACCATAGGGGCACTTAGGTCACATCTTAGGGGTGACTTATATGTAAAGATAAGGTAGTTTAAGACTTTGGAGGTACTTTTAATTCTAAAGTCGAATTTGCATATAACTGTAGTTTAAAAGCAGCCTGCAAGTCAGGCCTGTCTTTACAATCTTTAAAATGACACTGGGTACCTCAGCAGTGCACCTATGGGTGCACTACCTATGCTGGAGTCCCTAACCCTACATGTCCTACCATATACTAGGGACTTATAGGTAGGTTAATACTACCAATTATGATTAGCCTAATTTGCATATCACCTTTACACAGAGCACTGGCCCTGGGACTGGTAAGCAGAACTTAGGGCACAGCCAAGAGTCAGTAGCCACCAGTAACTGTCCAGTCCAAAACATTTGGAGTGACCAGGGCAAAAAGGTTGACTTTCCTACACATGCTTGCTCTTCTAAGGACTTTCATCAGATAGCCCCTTGCCCTGAACCTGCTAATCATTCTCCCTTCTTCCTCCTTGTAAACCTGGTGTCTACTACAATTCTGTTTTGCCCTGGGTGAGTGAGTGGGTTTGTTAGTGGTTGTATGGGATTGACATAGTTTTATGTGAGTGTCTGTCAAATGTATGAATTGTTATACCAGTGACTTTATGGGTGAGTGAGTGGGTGTGTGAGTTGCTGTGTAAATGTGTTAATAGATGAATCAGTGATGGATGGCTGAGTGGGTTGTTGTGTTAGTGGTTGTGTGAGTGAGTAGTATTGTGTCAGTAGTTTTGTGCGCCTATGAATAAGAATGTGAGTACTTCTGTGTGTCAATGTCAGATTGTATGAGCGTATCAGTGGGTGTGTTAGCATTATTGCTATCATCAGTGATGTCAGTGTTGTCATTTGAGATGTCATCAGTGATGTCACTGACAATGTCAAGAGTGATGTAATATTTGATGTCATAACCAGTGCATTGCGGGGATGTAAGTTATTGTTAGCTCAGGTAACTATAACTGCTGAATTTCACTAGTTTTGTATGTCTGAAAAATGACCCAACTATAACGTCCCTGTAACTTTTGTTTTTGTCCAGTGAATTTCTCAGTTTTTTTTAGCATAAAGTAATATTATGATAATCAAACCAATATAAATGTTCTATCTAGTGTGTTGTAACAATGGAAAGAGCTTAAGGATTTTTAATCATTTTTATTCTGAATATATATATATAAATATATATATATATATATATATATATATATATATATATATATATATATATATATATAGAGAGAGATGTATGAGATTTGTTTTTTTAATTTGGAAGTTGCATACCTGTCGCCAACCCATGCGATGGGTATGTGACTCCGGCATACTTTGATTAGTACAAAAAAAAACATATTGACATTTTAAGAATATGTTTTCTCACAACTTTAAAAATATGTTGGGAAAGTAAAAAAAATTAGTTTTTTGACGGTTTTAGAGACATTTGAGGAGTTGCGATGTCAATGCATATCTTGCCAGCACATATTTCTGTAATCCCGGTGGGTTTGTGACTCTGGTATTTAAAAAACAAATTAAAATACCATATCACACATTTCTAAAGTTTAATTTAATTAAAGAAGTGTACTAATAGTGATAAAAAATACTACTGGTAAGAAAATTATTTATTTCTAAAGTAATTTTAATATACTTTACTGAGTCAGGACCTGTGTGCGATGGTGCCGCATAGGGGTCGCGCATTCCATGTCACATAGGAAAAATTGCTTCTGTTAGGTGGAACACTTTTCGATCAATAATACAGAAAGGTCCCCACCTCTTTTCCCCATCATTTTGGGTGAGGCAACATATGTGTGCACTTGCACTGGAGGGTTTTAGACTAGATTTGGCCTTCTTTCTCTTTAGATTTTTCACAACAACAAAATGGCATCTCCTTCACAAAATGTGCCAGAGGAAGAACAGAACATCTTGGTGGAAGAAGAAGAAGGACAGCATCCAAAGATGAAAAGAGAGAGCATGGTGTGGGAGTTCTTGGTAATCCAGAGGACCGAAAAAACGTAAATGCTGATAAAGTTACAAGTAACATATGCCAGAAGGAACTTTCAAGGGACAGTGAGAGGAAATACAGCTGTGGTACATCTGGTATGCACAAACACCTTAGCAGCATGCATTCAACTCGATTGGCAATAGCGGAAATGAAGAGGCTGGAGACAGAAAAAGAAACAATATATTCGAACAACCAGCCGGGAACATCATCCAGCACTGCTCATGTTTCCTCTGTGCCACCTATAATTCCAGAGTTTGCAAAAGTTGCAGTTGTGAGAAAGTAGCCTCTTTCTAACATGGTTTCCCCCATCTTTGGCCTGTTTGTCAGTGTGTTTTACTCCCTCACTGGGATCCTGCTAGCCAGGACCTCAATGCTCATAGTTTGTGGCCTACATGTCAGTATGTTTAACTTTGTTAGTATGCTTGGGTGTGTCACTGGAGTCCTGCTTATGCTCTCTCTCATTCCAAATTTGTACTTACATACTGGTAACCCAGTATTCCACTCCAAATTGGCATACTGGACCCCCCTTATAAGCCCCTAGTATATGGTACTTAGGTACCCGGGGCATTGGGGTTCCAGGAGATCCTTATGAGCTTCAGCATTTCTTTTGCCACCCATAAGGAGCTCATAAAAACACTTCTTCATGACTGCCATTGCAGCCTGAGTGAAATGATGCAAGCACTATTTCACAGCCATTTTCACTGCACCAGGTAACTGCATGTCTAACCTTTTAGTTCCTGAAGGCTAGATGCAAAGTTACTGTGTGTGAGGGCACCCCTGCACTAGCAGAGGTGCCCCCACGTTGTCCAGGACCAATTTCCTGGACTTTGTGAGTGTGGGGACGCCATCATAATTGTGCACTACACATAGGTCAATTCATATATGAAGCTTCACAATGGTAACCCCGAATATGGCCATTTGAGGTGTCTATGATTGAGGAATTGTACCCCCAATCTGATTCTGGTATTGGGGGGCCAATTCCATGCACCCTGGGGGCTCCACCATGGACCTCCAGTACTCCCATACCAGTATTCTGAGGTTTTCACTGCAGCCCCAGCTGCTGTGCCCTCACAGACAGGCTTCTGCCCTCCTGGGGCTTGGGCAGCTCAACCCCCAGGAAGGCAGAACAATGCACCCTCTCCCTTTGGAAATAGATGTTGCAGGCATGGGAGGGGTTTCCTCCCAGAGCCTCTGGAAGTGCTTTGAAGTTCACAGATGGTGCCCTCCTTGCGTAATCCAGTCTACACCCGTTCAGGGACCCTCAGCCCCTGCTCTGGCATGAAACTGGACAAAGGAAAGGGGAGTGACCACTCCGCTGTCCATCACCACTCCAGGGGTTGTGCCCAGAGCTCCTCCAGAGTGTCCCTGGGTTCTGCCATCTTGTTTTCAGGATGGTCAGGGAACTCTGGGAGCATCTGAGTGGTCAATGCCAGCAGGTGATGTCAGAGACCCCTCCTGATAGGTGCTTACCTGGTTAGGTGACCAATACCCCTCTCAAGGCTATTTGTGGTCTCTCCTCTAGGTGTTTTGACAGACTCCAGCAGGAATCCTTGCAATCTCTGCTTCACCTTCTACTGTCGTATCAACTGCAGAACTGATCCAGGAACTCTACAACTGCAACAAAGTATCCAAGAAGGCTACTGCAACCCTGTAACTTCAGCTCCTGCCAGCAACTGCAACAGTTACCAGTCTTCATCCTGCACCAGAAGGACCGAAGGAATCTCCCGTGGAGTGACAGAGTCACTTCCCTGCTTCAGCAGGCACCTCTCTGCGGTGACAACCGGTACTCTGGGTCACCTCTCCTGATGACGAGCTTGGATCCTGGAACACAGTTGGTGGACCGAAGTGACCCAGACTGTCCAAAGGTCCAACTGACCAAATTTGGTGGAGGTTGCCTCCCTGAGCCAGACAGTACCCCTGTGCACTGCATGTTTTGAAGGTCCTAGGGCTTCTGTGCATTTCTCCAAGAAATCCTTCATGCACAGCGTAGCCCAGGTCCTCAGCACTCTATCCTGCAATGCTCAGCTCCCTGAGTTATTCTCCGGCGGCGTGGGATTCCTTTGTGTAGTGATGCAATGACCATGATTTGAAACTCCTTTGTCCTCAGGTCCTGGGGCTCCTCTGGGTACTGCCTAGTCTTCTGAGGGCTCTTTGAAGTGCTGAGAGCCCTCTCTGTCTCCTCAGTCTGAGTTGAGACCCCCAGATCCCTCCTGGGTCCAGGTAGCGCCTTCTCCCACCAAACGCGTCTTTTGCGTGAGCCAAGTCTTGTTGGCGGAATCCAATGACGAAATACAGCCTGAATTCTTCTACTCGATGTGGGACATCTCTTGCACCAAGCAGGAACCCGCAGCTGTCTTCTTTGGTGCATTTCTGACTTTTTCTTCTAACCGTAGAATCCACTTTTGCACCTTCATCCGGGTTAGCAGGGGCTCCTGTAACTCCTGAACTCTTCAGCTGCTATTGGACTTGGTCTCCTCTTTCCACAGGTCTTTAAGTCCAGGAATCCATTGTTGGTGTCTTGCAGTCTTTCTTGGTTTTTGCATAATTCTTTATCACAACTTCTAGTGTGTTCTGAGGAAACTTGCTGTACCTAACTCCTGCTTTCCTGAGCTCTGGGGTAGGGTTCTTTATATTACCTTTGGTGTTTTCTTATACTCCCACTGCCCCTCTACACACTACTCTTGCCTAGGTGGGACACCGATCTTCGCATTCCACTATTTTAGTGTATGGTTTGTGTTCCCCCTAGGCCCATTGTAACCTATTGTGGTTTTTACTATTTACACTATTTTATGACTGTTTACTTACCTGATTTTGGTTATTAGCATATATTTTATGTATATTACTTACCTCCTAAGGGAGTATAGCCTCTAAGATATTTTTGGCTTTGTGTCACTAAAATAAAGTACCTTCATTTTTGGTAACACTGAGTATTGTCTTTTTTGTGTGTAAGTACTGTGTGACTACAGCAGTATTGCAAGAGCTTTGCATGTCTCCTAGTTCGGCCTTGGCTGCTCTGCCTACAGCTGCCTCTGGACAGCCTGGCTTCTAGGCACTGCCTACATTTCACTAATAAGGGATAACTGGACCTAGTATACGGTGTAAGTACTTTACCTCTCATAAGGAGGTAAAGTGTAAAATGGGCAATCTAAGAAAAGGATGGTTTAAGTAAAAACCAAAGTAAGTCACCAAACAGAGTGACAAAATTTCTGGATAAAATCAATAGCATTCCCTACCTAATTCTAAATGGCTCCCCGTGTCATGGGCTTTTATCCCTTTTTCATAGTACATTCCCCTAAAATGTCATTGGTTTACGGATATACCCCACTATCTTTACCCTATTAGAAAACAGATTATGTCATTAATCTTTCACCCCATATTATTTTACAGACATTTATTGGTCCATGTGATTGACATCTTCGGAGGTAGCACGTCCGGTATGATTTCATCCTCCTGTAATTCTTTGCACATCTTTTGTTCAGTAGCTCCATTGTCTTCACCGGTTTAAACGACCTTGTACATTACACTGTTGCATTTTGACTAACATTTTCTACAAGCAATATGAATTTTGTGAGAACAGATCTACTATGGTTACATTCAGCTTCTAGTTTGAAGAAAACAAGAGGTCATGTCCTTTTGCAAGTCAGCACACTGCAAGTTAGGAAAAATACAATTTAAAATGAGAGCCAGGCAGCTAAGCTTCGGCTCATGCTAACTTAAGGCCTACAAGGATTCTAGCACAATTTCAGTAACTTAATCATTAATAATAAGTATAAAACTTATTTAATTATAATAATTCATAACATTAGTCATTCTTATAAGTCCACGTATACATTGGCGGCCACTCCCCGTGGTCACATTTCAGGTGCACGTTTAAACAAAAATTCATCACTACAGTTTCTATGCGGCATTATCACACATTAATTCATAAACATTTCATGTTAATATAGATTATATAAGCCACGCTCTCTCAGTACCCACTACAAATCAGGCAAGCCTCCTACAGCAGTATTTTGCACAAAATGCAATGCTACTCTAAGTGTAGGAGAGCAAGCAGTCCCCACACTTATGCAAATAATAAACGCACATAAATGTTGATTTTTTTCCTCATTTAGGTATTTCACCTTTTGTGATTTTTTCCTACTTGCTGTTGCAAGATGTGTTCTTTTTTCATACAAAAAAATTCTGAAATTGTTTAAAACGTACAAAAAAACACAAAACATTTGAGAAACATACAAAAAATGGTTATTGTTTGAACCATCTCTTTTACTTTAAAAAAATGGATGCATGACTGGATGCGTGAGTGGCTTTATGGGTGAGTGAATGGGTGCGGAAGTGGCTATATGGGTGTGTGACTGGTTACTCGAGTGGATGTATGGGTGAGTGACTGCATGTATGAGTGGCTGTATGGGTGAGTGAATGGGTGCAAGAGTGACTGTATGGGTGTGTGACTAGGAGCAACAGTGGGAGCATGGGTGAGTGACTGGGTGCATGAGTGGCCGTATGGGTGACTGAAGGTTCATGAGTGACTGTATGGGTGAGTGTCTGGGTGTGTGAGTGGCTGAGTGGGTGAGTGAACGGGTGCATGAGTGACTGTATCGATGAGTGTCTGGGTGTGTGAATGGCTGTATGGCTGAGTGAATGGGTGCATGAGTGACTGTATGGATGAATGACTGGGAGCAACAGTGGGTGTATGGGTGAGTGACTGGGTATGTGAATTGCTGTATCAGTGAGTGAATGGGTACATGAGTGACTGGGTGCATGAGTGGCTGTATGGGTGAGTGAATGGGTGCCTGAGTGACTCTATGGGTTAGTGACTTGGAACAAGATTGGAGGTATGGTTGAGTCACTGGGTGTGTGACTGGCTATATGGGTGAGTGAATGGATGCATAAGTGGCTGTATCAGTGAGTGTCTGGGTGTGTAAGTGGCTGTAGGGTGAGTGACTGGATGCATGAGTGGCTATATAGGTGACTAAATGGGTGCATGAGTGGGTTTATGGGTGAGTGACTCAGTACATGAGTGTCTCTGTCAGTTAGTTAATGGATGCATGATTGCTCTATGGATGCCTGTTAGGTTGTAGAGGTGAGTGAATGAATGCATGGGTGACTGTATGGGTAGGAAAATGGGTACATGAGTGAATTTATGGGTGAGTCACTGGGTGCATGAGTGACTGTAAGGATGAGTGACTGAGTGCTTGTGTGACTGTATGGGTGAGTGACTGGGTGCATGAGTGACTGTATGAGTGAATGAATAGGTACATGAGTGCCTGTCTAGGTGCATGAGTGGCTGTATGAGTGAGTGACTGGATACATGAGTGGCTGTATTGGTGAGTGAATGAGTGCATGAGTGGTGTATAGGTGAATTACTGGGTGTGTGAGTGGCTGTATGGGTGAGTGAATGGGTGCATCAGTGACTGTATGGGTGAATGTCTGGTTGTGTGAGTGGGTGTGTGGGTGAGTGACTCTGTGCATGCGTGGCTATATAGGTCAGTGAAAAGGTGCATGAGTGACAGTTGGGGAGAGGGACTGAGTGTGTAATTGCTGATATGAGTGAGTGAGTTGGTGTGTTAGTGCTGTATGGATGACTGACTGGGTGCATGAGCACCTGTATGGATGAGTGAATGGGTGCATGACTGACTGCATTGGTGAGTAAGTGGGTATGTGATTGGCTGTATGGGTAAATTATAGGATTTATGAGTGGCTGCATTGGTGAGTAAATGGGTGCATGAGGGGCTGAATGGGTGAGTGAATGGGTGCATGAGTGCTTGTAAGGGTGTGTGACTGGGTGCATAGGTATATTTACAGATTATCTATTAATAAAGCAACATCTGATTACTTACCTGCATTACTGCCAAAAAAATGTCCTTTGGTCTGTATTTAAGTAGAAAGAAGGTAAATAATAGTGAAACTTTGATATAATTATTCCATCTATTAAACTGTAATAACCTGTAATATAAAATATATTATTATTTTTACTATTATTATTAATAACAAAACACAAGTTTGTTTGATATCTGACAATTACACATATTATGTACACATGTTATGTTCCCTTGTACCCTGTTCACAGCTTCCATACTTTCTTTCGCTTCAAAAGAAGCGTGTATAGCTGTTCATCACTGAACAGTGGGGGGAAAGCAGCCAAATCGACTTGAAAAACAACCATTAACCACATACCACATTATTTAAAATTAACATTACTATGCATCACAGTTGTAACTTCACAGTATTTTATTCCAAAGAAGTGTTACTGTAATTTGCACTCATTACAATTTCTAAATACACTTACTTAATCTACAATTACTAGAGTGAAGATAAGTATGGGTTCTAACAACTTGTTGCTTATTATTATACTTGGTACAAAAGGATAAACAGATATAATTCAGTATTACAACTGTTCATTTCCTTTTGTATACATCAGTCCCAATAGGCTGAATATTGTCTTAAAGAATTGATATTTATAACAGAGAAGATTGTATAAGTATCCTTCCATATATATATTATGAAAATATTCATCCGCATTTAATTTTTCCGTAGCCTTTCTTGAGCTCAGCCTTGATAGGCCAAATGATACCTTAACCAGAGATAACCAATGTATAAAGAATGATGTATAACTGTTGGAAAGTGGATTATTGGTAAGGGCAGGTAGGTACCTACACTCAGCAATAGGCCAAAAAACCCCACTAGGTCCAGTCAAGGTCTCAGTAAATTAATCATTGCTCAACCCTTGGTAGCTTGGCCCACGAGCAGTTAGGCTTAACTTAGGAGACAGGTGTGTAAAGCATTTGATATCAACAAAACAGTAAATAAGTAAAGCACAAACACAGTAAAAGTTGAACACCAATTTATGAAAATAGAAACCATTTTATCTTTAAAGTTACACCAAAATGAAAAAAAACAGTGTAGGGAACCAGAGATATGATTCTTTAAAGATCAAGGGCCAGATGTAGGAAGCAGTTTGCACATCGCAAACAGCTAATTTTGCTGGTTGCGACATGCAAAATGCACTTTGCAATGCACAAATCCGTTTTTGCGATTCGTTAACCTGGTTACCAAATCGCAAAATGGGTTTGCGAGTCGCAATTAGGAAGGGGTGCACCCTTCCTAATTGCGAGTCGCAGTGCATTGCAGGATTGCTTTGTGACCGGGAACGCGGTCGCAAACCAATCCCAGTTTGCACCCTTTTGAAATGTGTGCTAACCCATTCGCAAAAGGGAGGGGTCACCATGGGACCCCTTCCCCGTTGTGAATGGCACTGCAAGCATTTTTTCAGAGCAGGAAGTGGTCCCATGGACCACTTCCTGCTCTGAAAAAATGAAACAAAAATGTTTCATTTTTCGTTTTTGTAATGCATCTCATTTTCCTTTAAGGAAGCAGGCCACCATCCCTGTGAATGCAACCACTCGCAAGGGGGTCGCAAATTGCGACCCACCTCATGAATATTCATGAGGTGGGCCTTTGCGACCCCCTTGCGAGTCGCAAATGGTGTCCGGGACACCATCCAACATTCCAAATTGCGACTCGCAAATTGTGAGTTGCTCTGACTCACAATTTGCGGGTCGCAATTCGGAATATTGCTACATCTGGCCCTATATGAATAAAAATGCTTTCTAGCACTTAAAAAACAAAAGCGCCAACCTGGGTTATCTGGTCACACTCGACCGGGGAAAAGTCAAAATTTGAGACTGACTGCAATGGAGCCTTTCTTGGTTACACTGAGCGAGAGGCCTCGGTCAAAGTTTTACCTTCACACCTAACAAATTTCTTAAAGATTTCCTCCAACTGGGACAAAGGCACAAGTTGAGGCCGACCACGAAGGAGCCTTGTTTTGATACAGTATGCAGGAGGTCTAGGTCAAGTTTTTACCTTAGAAACTTTTTGGGAGCTTTTCTTTCATGATTTCGGGAGGTCCTCCTCAGCAAGCACAGTTCTATGCAACATAATTTGATTGTCTTTCTGCAAGCTACCGGTCAAATATTGGAAGTCTGGGGCTCTGCAGCTTTTCAGCAGGACAAACCTGAAATTCAGACTGGGTCACAGTTGCCGTTGTGTGGCTTGACTCTCTTGACGGATGGGTCCACTTACAGAGCTTTTTTCCAAAGTTCCAAAGTTGCTTCAAACTTCCCCAAACTGCTGGATCAAACTTCTGGACTATGTTTTGGGTCCTCAAAGTGTCCACAAATATACTCCAACATTCTAGAAGCTCAGAGTTGCTCATTTGTGGTTGGAACTGCAGTTCCCAGAATGCACCTGGTCTGAATCCTCAAATGGCTACTGGACGCTGGTCAGCTGGGCTTTTCTCGCAGGACTTGATGCTGGTTAGCTCCTTTGTACCTTTAGCTTATAGGGACTCCACTCCTGGATTTGCAGAAGCAAGGCAAAGTCTTTTTCTTGATGAAGCCCAAAGTGTGTAGCTGGTGCAGCCAGGGTCCAGGTGCAGGCCAGTGGGCAAGCAGGGCAGTCCTTCTTCTTCCAGTATCTTCATCCAGCAGGGATCTGAAGTGTGGGGCAGCTCTGACATATTTATCCTTGATCCTGGGGTGGAAAGCAGGGGGTACCTCTGTCCAATCAAGTGCAGGCCACAACCCTCTTGAGTGATCGCTTCCTGGGAAGTGTGGCAAAACTCAATCCAAGGGAGCAACATTCTCCCAAAATCCAAGATGGCAAAAATTCAATCTAAGAGCTTAGATCTGGCTGAGGCCACCGACTAGTGTGGCTAACTTTCCCTTAACACACCCCTATCAAGCCCCTCTCTTAATCTAATCAGGGAGCGCCTAGCTGTTGAGGGCTGCAGGAAATAGGGGAGTTCCATTTTCTGTCCGGATTTGGCTTTCCCTCCTTTGAAGACCAGTTTGGCTACTCTTCCCCCATCCTGTTCTGTCATCTACTGTAGTAGTGTCCACCCACCAGATGTTTCCTTTGTTTCAGCAAAGGCCACTTCACGCCTCATCAAAGCATCCAGGCTTAGACTGCCAGAGGCTGACCAATCAGGTAAGGGCTCCACAGGGCTGAAGTTGGCAACTTTCAGAAAGAGTTCTAAAACTCTTTCCCTGGGTTAGTTACATTACATTTAACAGTGGAAAGTTGTTGGATTTCTTATAAAATTTTATTTGATACCACATTTGCTATATTCAGCTCATTCCTATGGAAAATAAGACTTTATTATTTTAAAATAAAGTCTCTCCATGTTAGCCTATGGGTTCTATTGACTACAATGGGGAAACTGGATTTAGCTGGTTTTCCCTCACCAGGGTGTATAAAAGTCCCTGCTTTAGATACACTGCACCCAACCATGAGGGCATTTAGGGCAGACCTTAGGGGTGACTTATTTGTAAAAATAAGGTGGCTTAGGACTTTGGAAGAATATCAAAATTCCAAAGTCAAATCTGGGGTTAACTCTAACTTAAAAGCAACCAGAAACGCAGGCCTGCCTTTAAAAAGACACTGCACACCACAGCAGTGTACCTATGGTTGTACTATCTATATTGGAGTCCCTACACCTACATGCCTTACCATATAATAGGGACTTATAGGTAGGTTGGTACAGCCAATTATAATTAGGCTAATTTGCATAATCCATTTTATACAGAGCACTGGCCCTGGGACTGGTTAGCAGTATTCAGGCCACAGCAAAGTCAGAAAACACCAGTATCAGCTGCAAACGGGGCAAAATGTGAGGGGGCTTCTGCAATCAGCCCACTTTTCCCACAGTACCTGTCTGTTTACCGAAAATTATTGGAATACATTTCATGAACAAAACACTTTTCTTTATCACAATGTTTTGAGAACATCACCCTTGTTAGGCCAAATGATGTGTTAGGTAGTAATGACCCGCATAGGAAGAACACTGTATCAAATATTATACCACTCATCCATCTTAGAACTTTGGTTGAAGACACGCTAAATAAGAAATAGGACGTTTGTAAGGTAGTTTTTGCTTGAATTTCAGATTGCTATCATTGCATTCTGGCCATCCAGTTTGTGTCTTTAAATATACAGTATAATGTCCAGATGTAATATTAAGGCTTCTATGGAAGATGACGGCCAAAGTACAGTATGGTCTCCCTGATATTGATATTTCCCCTGCTTTAAAGTTTGTAATCGTGGCATCCAATTTTGAACCATCTGCTCTACATCGTTTAAACATTGATATTATGTATTTACCACTTCTCTGTATAAGCAATGTAGACAACACACTCGATTTACAATTTGGACAGGTCATGGTTTGGTCACTCTTATTTATTTGTTTATCAAAAGACGCACTTTTGCAATCTGGCAGACATAAGTAGAGAAGTCACTCAGATTGGATTTCAGTGGTAGATGAGAAATAACAATAATTCCAATATTCACATCTTCTTCTTCTAAAAGTCCAAGGATCACCATAATAAATTCCTGTGCATCTTGTTGGGCGTTTATAGTAAATACTACAGATCCACTATATTTGTCTACTAGTTGTCGGATGCTTGAAGTAGAATGTATCACAGTTCTGTCACAAGATAAGTGTTGAAGGCAAGTGCTGTACACAATGTGTTCCTTGGCTTGTCTTGGATTGCGTTGTAAATAACCCCCGACACCGTCATGGGATTTAACTTGTTAAGTTTATTCCAAGAACGCGACCTAGTGTCAATCCACCCCAAGGAGAGCACAGCAACTGTCTTCCCCTGGAATTTTTCTCCGCTCACATTCTAGTTAGAACTTTTAATGAAACATCCCATTCTTATAATTAAAACATAACACATTCTTTTCCCTTCATCATGTAAATCAAACACAGATATTTTCAACAGCAACATCACAAAAGCAATAAGAAAAACAGAGTCAAATACACAATACAAAACACCTCAATGAACAAAAAGAATAAAACAAAATAGAATAACTATGTACGTGAGAAAAATGAATAAATACAAAGAAAACTACACCAGTAAAAACCCAAACAGAATTCAAGATCTAACATATTCATTTAAATAGGCTGGTGATCTATGTATTCTTGTACTTCTGTTAGACCTGGAAAATCCACTCCCATCACATCTTCAGGCATGTCCAGAGATACATGAGTGTCCTTGTTATGTCCTAATTTACACGCAAACCTGTGGCAGATGACATCACCTCCTTGTCTCCCTCATTCGCAACTGACATCACCCCAGAACATCCTTCATCCTCTTTCCCTTCACATTCACCACCCCTCTAATACAAAGCCACATTTCTGACACTCCACATCTCACCTCCTTCTACCACTATATAATACTTACTAACTTTCAGTACATGAACTGGACCTCTGAATATAGAAATAACTCCTCTAATTCTTCCAGATTTTATTTTGACCCAGTCACTCACTCTTATTAAAGTAACTTTTAATGCTCTCGCTAATCTTTCTCCACCAGACACAACCCATTCTTTAAGCCACGAAGGAACTAATTTGGAACCTGCAGAATGCCCCGTTATCAGCTGAAATGGGCAAATGTTAGAAGTACTGTGAATGGTAGTACAATATGCCCATATCATTTCAGAGATAATTTTTTTAACATTACAGTGATTGCTTAAAGCTAATTGAATTGTTCCCTTTACCAGCCAGTTGGCCCTCTCCACGATACCATTTTGTTATGGGTTGTACAACGAAGTACGAGAATGTCTCACTCCACACCACCTCAAGAAAGAAATCATCTCATTGGAGGATAACTGAGTCCCATTGTCTGTAATCAGTACCAAAGGTATATCCTCTGCCTCAAAAATGTCCTCCAACACCTTTATCGCTGCATTTGTGGTGATATCTCACATGAATTTCACTCTGAGCCACCTTGAATGCACATCAACAACTACCGCAGCAAACCTCAACTCAGGTGGTAATAGGTCCAATAAAATCAAGACAAATAGTATGCCACGGTTTACCTGGATCCTCTATATGACCACAACTCTTCTTACCACCTACTTTTAATCTCTTATCAATCTCCTTACATACACTACATCTCTCCACCCAATCTTTAACTTGTCCATCCAAACCAGGCCACCAAAACACTTCTTTGAAACTTCTACTTGCTAAGCCTTGACCTAAATGGCCCTCATGTGCCAGGTTGAACAATCTGAACCTTAATCCAACAGGTGGAACATACTGATCACCTCTCATCATTACATTCTCACCACAAACCGACAACTCATCCAACACATTTAAGTAAGGTCTCAATGACACAGGTAAAGTACTTTCTCTCCTAGACCCCTTACAAATCAACATAATTACTTCATTAAGACAATTATCAGTATTCATCTCTTCCTCCCACTCCTCTTTTGTAAAAGTACCCAAACCACTTTCAACAACATCCATGACTGAAGCTACTGCTCCTTCTGTGTCACTGATTGCGCATCAACAGTTTCCCAATCAATAGATAGTCTAGACAAACAGTCCGCTTGCACATTCTTCCAACCCTGGACAAATTCTACTATGTAAAGATACTCCTGTAATCTTGCCGCTAACCTAGCCAATCTCGCAAAAACTTTGCTTCCCCTCCTGATGACAAAATCTTGGACAAAGGTTTGTGATCGCTACGTTAAACAAATTGCAACCCCCACAACTATACTCTGAACTATTCAGTACTCCAAACTGCAGCTAAGGCTTCACACTCTATTACCAAATAATTATGCTCAGCTTGCGTCAGAGTGCAAGAGGCAAACACCACAGTTCTCTCTTGGCTTCCATGCATTTGGGACAAAACAGCTCCCAAGCCAGTTGCACTAGCATCAACTGTCAATATTGATTGTAATTAATTTTCAAAAGCAGTGAGAATGTCTGCATCACAAAATGCATTCTTCATATTGACAAAGCAATCTAGTTGTTCATTCTACAATCTACATGTAATTTAATCTAATGGTAGGCACTCCTCAAGTCAAATTTCAAGAAATACCTACCACTTTTTACAGCAGTTAGCAATTCATTGATGTTAGCAAAAGGATAAGTGTCAACTACAATGTTCTTGTTTAACAACTAAAATTCTATCATCATTGAATATGTCATTGACTTCCTTTACAACATATGTACTGGATCTAACATTTTTGTTACTTTTACTGTTCTCCCTACACATTCGCACATAGTGACCCTTGCGACCACACTTCCTACATTCTTTATTTGTTGCAAAACACTTCTTAGAATCAGCCAAATGATACATGCTCACATAAGAAGTACATTCCCTTCCTTCAGTCTTAGAAATAAATGGTTTTCTGGAGACCACATCAACTTCTTGTTCAATCATAGAACTGTCATTGATCATTGCCATCACATCACCTGACTTATCCCTCTTTTCTAATTCCTTTATGCATCACTGTGATTCCTGAATAATTTTCGCTATTTTGATGGCCTCTCTCAACATAGGATCTTTGGCTGCCCATAACCTCTCTTGAATTTTCCTATCTTGACAATGCACAATAAGTTGATAACGTATAAACTCTTCCGTCATCTTCCCAAACCGACATTTGACAGATAATTCTCTTAGTCTTACAACAAATTCATGATTTTTTCGTGGTGATTTTGAGGCAGAGTGTAAAACCTATATCTAGCCATTACCAAATTGGTCTCCTTGGCAAATCTATTCTCCATCCTTTTGATGGCTTCTTTGAACACATCATCCATTGGTTTCCCATTGAGACCTAAACAGTGGGTAAATATTTAAAAACACATTGACCCTCACAACCCAGTGCATTCATTAAAATAGCTTTTTTGCATAATGAAGACAAATTCTGACCATCTAAAGCTAATATATAATTCTCAGACATTTCTACCCAATCTTCCCAAGGAATGACAGGTGACCCAGGCTGATGTGAAAATAAAGGTGGTGGCAAAATATTACCTTGGGATGCCATAAATAAATACTAGAACGGTACAATCACTATCTAATATGAATTAACCCCACACTTGGTAAAACTGGAAACAATCTTACTATTACACATCACAGCCTCAAAAAGGAAAATGCAGCGTGCAAAACCCCAAATATGAGAAAAATAGTATTTTTTTTAAACGTTTTTCCCGTGGGATCACTACAAGATAATGCTCACTGCTCATTGTATAACCATTTACTATTGTGTTGAACCTTTCTCTCTCTCTCTTTTTTTTTTTTTTGGTGTGCAGATCACCGTACTGACTGCACTTTTCACAAAATGCCTCGATACACGTTGTGAAACGCAGCGTCAGTGACTTCACAATGTGTACAGCTGACACGGTCCCTTCTTCTTTTGGTGTGAAGATCACCGTACTGACTGTACTTTTTTCACAAATTGCCTGGAAACATGTTGTGAAACGCAGCCTCAGTGTCGTGAAGACGTGTTCAGCTGACATGGCCCTTTTGTTCATAAAATGGCCTGTTGTAGATTCTTACGCTACGTAGAGACATGTTGTACTAACACGCATCATACGCTGCGTGTCAGTGATGGTTCTCGCTGACAAAATGACCTCTCCTCTAGCGCCAGTGCACACCTTGGTGGATAACAACTGCTCTGCTCCATTGTCAATCTCCCAAAACCTCCGGTGGCTTTCCGAGGTTCGCCATCTAACACCTGCACCAGGCAAAATCTCCCCGCAGGCAGGCGAATCCACCACCTCCAAACAACTCCCCTCAGCTAGAGAACACAACAGCAGACACCTCACAAGGATAACCCAGGTCATGTATTAAAGTCAAGTCGTCACCAAAATGCTGTAAGTAACCCCAACACCATCATGGTATTTAACTTGTTAAGTCAATTCCAAGAACACGACCTAGCACCAATCCACCCCAAAGAGAGCACAGCAACTGTCTTCCCCTGGAATTTCTCTCTGCTCACAACCTAGTTGGAACTTTTAAGGAAACATTCCATTCTTTTATAATTAAAACATAACAGATTGCATGTACAACATGTGGTGAATGGAAGAAAACATTGAGAACAACATTAGCATAGCAGTTAACACCACTAGTGGTACCCAACTGGTAACCAACAATATCTCCATTTTTTCCAGTTTTCTTTTCTTCACATCTTCTCCTTTACCTCTGCTTTCTGTCTTTTCTATAATCTTTTTTTACTCTTTTGCCAGTTTTTACTTAGGACATGATCATCTTTCCTCATAAACAGAATGCTGTACTAAATGAGGAGCATATTTCATCTTAATCTGTTGTACTCTTTCACGCAATTTGCATCTGCACTAAGGTTCTTCTCATCATAATCAAACAGAAACAAACCAGCTAACGTTCGAACTTGTGACAATGCCACATATGACATTCCTTCTTTAAAAGCTGTAGTTCCGATATTAATAAATGCAGCATCAAGACTTAAGCCTTGAGACTTTTGGATTGTTATGGCATACGCAAGACAAACTGGAAACTTTTTTTGACTGATGTTTAAACCTTTCACATGCAGAAAGCGTACAATGCATCATCCACTTTACTTCACAACATCAGTCTGAACAAACCTTATAGCTAAGAATTCAATCTGATCACAGTTAGGAAAGTTAATTAAATCACAACTGTACCCATGGCACCCTTTACCAATCCTTCTTCTGCATTTAAATGACACCTTAAAATTGCTCTGCAGTTTCTACAAACATGTAAACAATTCTCTAGACCAACAGTCCTGGACACAGATTTCTCCAAAGAGTTCAATTTTGTAGTTTCTCACTCTGCAGGACAATTACTCTTTGGTGTTCTATTTTGTCAATAGCAGTAATGTCCAAAATGTCTTCCTTCTCAAGTTTTAGCAATTCATCATTAAATGCAGCATACTATTGAAGTGTAGGCATCAAATAAATTATGTTTTCCCTCTTTACAAAACATATATATTAGCTCTGCTGCTGTCTTCTTAGAGGAAAAGAGTTTCTTAATAAGTCAACTTTCCAACATGGGTTTTCCCACCTCTGTCAGAACTCCTACTCTAATGCCCTTTAGAATGGGCCATACTCCATGTCAGAAGCTGGACACATATTTTTCACAAATTCCTTGTATTGAAAATACTGCTAAATATTGACATTGCCAATACTTCCCAATGACTTTTGAGTTTCTTCATGTGAATGAGGTTTAAAAATGGGCAGTCCTTTCACAGGAGTAAGTTGTACTAGGCCTCCAAAATCAAACGTTTTCCTCCAAACAAAACATTGTATCCAGTTCTTAAGATCTCTTGCTACCTCATGACAAGTTTCACCAGATAACGTCTGGTATTCCAGTTTATCCTCATGTTCAACCAGTAGCATTAGTAGCCTATGTAAAGTTATTCCTTTGGTATTGTGTGCCGCTAATCTAGTAGGTGCTATCACTACACACGATAAGTTTGAATCTGTAGATTTCTCTAAGTAGAGACAACTTTGATTAAAAAGCTTTTTCCAGTACCAGTCTGGCATCTAATATATAATAGCATTGCAATTCCTTTTTCTCATGTTGTAATCCGTGTTCTATTTTGGCTTTCACTTTAATGTAAATCTCTTTCTGATTGTTGGTGAGTTGTCCAACTAACTGTTCCAGATCTACTGATTCTTGTCTAGCATGTTCCATGGCAGTTTGGACTTCATTCATAGCTGTTGCAGCTTCATTTTCAATAATAGGTTTTTCAAGAGGATCCTGACTCGAAGGTGCTGAACCTTTATTGCTTTGAGATCTATCCTTAGCTACCTCAGCAGCAATCATTTTTTCCTGTTGTATCTCATCATTTAACATTGTAAGTAGGTATTGAACATGGGACACTGAATACCATACAGCATTACAAGAATCTTCATAGCAGTTACAATTGTCAGTTATTTCTAATTAAGTGTGACAATATTTGAACAGTTGAAGAAGTGCTAAATAGAAAAAAGTTTCTTTTCTCAGGAGTTTGACAGCTAAGTTTTTGATGATTAATTACATTTTGTTTTTCATGTTTCACTAACCATCCATCACATCCATAAGCTGCATATTTTCTTTCCTCTTTGTTTTCACATATATTACTTCTCTATATGTAGTTTTGAAGAATTTCATAAAGGCTCTTGTCTTCTAGATGTGGGCTTCTTCTTGGATATCATGTATCCAACAGATTTGATTTTACAATATCTGTACTTTCTGGGTCAACTTCTGCCAGGTTCTGAATTTCAGGAAAATACTTCAATACTATGTTTCTTGTAGTAGATAGACCAAGACTTACCTAGACAATTCCTTTTGATTTTGTGAACAAACTTGCTGAACTCGATCTGTCACATGTTTCATGGGAAACCATTTCTCTATGGGAAAAGATTTTCAAGCTGAAAGAATACAATTCCTTGCTAAGTATCTTCTGTGCAGAAATCTCCTACCACATCGCCTTCATTTCAATTTTTTTAGATTTTATGATATATGATGTAACATACCGAGCCATAGCAATGGAGTTGTCTGCAGCACATTGAATGTCTATGTTAGCATTCCACATTTTTAAAATCACAGGATTTCAGTCATTTATATATTCAAAATCTTCACTTCTTTTTAAGTTGTACGTGTTCTTTGGTGATTTCTGTTTTAGTGTATGTCCAAGAGAATACAAGAAGCTGTTCACTCTTCCTTTTAAAATGACGGGTCTTGGTAATTCAATCGACATCTCATATAAAAATGTTATTTATACCTGTATGTACTACCACAGTACTTCCCACATCTATGTGTTTAAAAATGCAAAACCTGTTCTCTGAGACCTTTTTCACCACTCTGTTTTGGTATAGCACATGTGACATACTGTTATAAAAAGACAACAGACTTATCACTTTCTGCTCCAAATTTGGATGCGTCTTTTATCCATAGTAGCATGTGAATGTGAGGAGCACCTCTTGTCTGGTACTTGTTCCACCAAAATAAATCACTTACTTCTCCAAGAGGAGAATTGCTTTTGTTGCAGATAAAAGCAAGCATAGCTTGGAACCTGTGGTTGAAATTTCTACAAATATTAGCAGGATCTAATGGGCACAGTTCTCCAGCTATCTTCAAATTGATATCTTTTAGATTAGAGTTTGCTTCTCTCAAGAGTTAAATAAGATCATTCCACGCATAATCGGCGCATCTCAATGTCAAAACCCGGGTTTGTGGTCCTAGCTTTCTCAGCAGACACTTCAGTTCCCCCTGATGCACTTTGTTAAGAAAATCTTGTGCAGATACTTTTTGAATATGAACTCCTACTTTTAAAATGTGATTCACTGCGTACGAAAGTCCAGACAAGTTACTCTCAAATAGAAGGTGAAATAACACTGGGATACATTGTCTGAATCTTGGATCCTCTGAATATAATTGTGTTGATCAGTATTCAGCTGCTGGTGTTTGTATGGGCACGTCATCATACCGATCTGCTACTCCAGTGGGAAACAAGTGGGGAAAACATCAAGCCTCTAAATTATTTTCCCATACACTCATAGGAGCTCCTTAAGCTTGCGTCATTTGTAAGATGTCCACAGCATCACCATCGACTTCTTTAGAATATAAGGATGGATGCTGTAGTGCCCATAAATCTTTTCTGATAGGGCTGGATCTACTTTTTCTATTTGTCCACTTGGTAGTGAACTCACAATATCTTCAACATTTGGAACATCAGGTTTAACATTAACATTTTGGTAATAAACATTGTACCAGGTATAATGTTGTTTGTTTACATTTATTAACATCATCAATCATTTAGTCAGTACACCATTTACCTCGATAATAAGTGGCTCTTCATTGTCTTTGTCTATTCCTACAGTTTCAATATTTTTTAAAGTCTTACGGCAACTGCACTACTCTTCCTTTACGGCCTTTCAATAACACTGTTGGATGCAATTTACCTGTTTTTGGTTCCAATCGCATAATCGCTTTAAATGGCTGAATAGTTTCTATAGGGATAGATTCATATGTATTTAAATATGTTGGATGCAATTTACCTGTCTTTGGTCCCAAATGAGTAATTGCTTGAAATGGACGTACAGATTGTATGAGGATAGATTTGTATACATTTAAATCTTGCAGTTGTTCAGGAATACCAGCAAGTTCTAACTTATTATACTTTGCTCTAGTTGCTGTTTTCTCATCCTCTAATTTATCATAGCAGAACTTAAATATAACTTGCAAAGTGAACAAGTCAAAATGCCCCTCTGCAAATAAATAAGCAGCACATTCTTGCCATTCTTCTCTGTTTTCCTCTTCAGTTTTGGAAAAGACATCTACATTTCATTTTTGACTTTTATAGTGAGTGTGACTACAACAAATGCAGACATGGTTTGGCTTTTCACAAGAAGTTATGTTAACCTTCATAATCTCTTCTGCAAAATTCTCAGTAGCAATACCTGTGCTCTCTTTTTCAATACATGTACCTACCAATTCCTCATTCTCCCTAGAATCTTCTTCAGGACCAAAGAACCGAAACTGGACATCCTGACAAAATTTTCTACCTCTTGTATGGTACCATGCAAAAGTACTCCATTCATCTCTCCTAAACATAACACTGGAGTCTTCACATAGTAAAGTCTCCTAACTAAACTTCATATTTTTTAATGATGAACTGACATTCTAAAGTGAAGCTTTGGCGAACTTTCTTGGATAAACATGCTAATGAATGCCCTTGTACACTGGTATGCTTTCTTACTTTACAGGGATCTAATCCTTGCAAAATTAAAGTTTTTCTCTTCAGACTTGAAAAGTCTTGTACAAACGTTTGTAATAAATCAATAGATTACTGACACATGCTGCAAATAATACTACAATTCAATTTGTAAACAGAGTCATGTTTACACCTTCCATGAACCTCTTCAGCTATCACCTCTTCCATTTTTCAAGGAACAGTCTCCTCTTTTTCAATTGGACTCTTATCCTTAACCTCATAACATCAACCGGATGAATTAACTGCCTGTATGTGAGAGAACTGGGCTGATTGCAGAAGCCCCCTAACTTTTTGCCTCTATTTATTTGCTTATGCTGGTGCTTTCCTGACTCTGATGGTGCCCTGGGCACTGCTAAACAGTCCCAGGGCCTGTGCTCTGATTTAAATGATTATGCAAATTAACTCATTATATTGACTGTGTCAACCTACCTATAGGTCCCTAATACGTGGTAGGGCATGTGCATTCAGAATAGATAGTGCACCCATAGGTGCACTGCTGTGGTGCCCAGGGTCATTCTAAAAGTAGGTCTGCCTTGCTGGCTGCTTTTAAGTTAAAGTTAACCCCACATTCCACTTTGGAATTTAAAGCACTTCCAAAGTCTCAAGCTACCTCATTTTTACATATAAGTCGCCACTAAGGTGTGTCCTAGGTGCCTCTAGGGTTGGGGTAGTATAACTATAAGCAGGGACTCTATAACAGATGTGTTAGAAACTCTAGTGAGGAAAAACTAGCTGAATGTGTTTTCCCTAATTGTAGTGAATGGGCTCCATAGGCTAACATGGAGAGACTTTATTTTTGGGTTAATAAAGTCTCAAAAGGAGCTAGGTATTTCATGTTTGGTATCAAACTTATTATTACAAAACATCCAACAACTTGCCATTGTTAAATTTAATATAACTAACTCAGGGAAAGAGTTTTAGAACTCTACCTGAAAGTTGCCAGTTTCAGCTTTGTAGTGCCCTTCTCTGATTGTCCAGCCTCTGGCAACCTGGCCAGGCTACCTGGATGAGGTGTAAAGCGCCAAGGGCTGAACACAAAGGAAGTGCCTGGGGGAGGAGAACTGCCTCAGCAATGATAAAACAGGTTGAGGCGAGAGTAGCCAAAATGTACTTCAAAGGAGGGAAGGACATTTGGTCTTGCAAGTGGACCTCCCCCATTTCCTGGTGGCCTTCCTGTGATTGGACAGTTGCCCCCTGCTTTCCACCCCAGGAGCAAGGATAAAATTGGCAGAGCTGCACCCCCACCTCAGATCCCTACCAGGAAAAAAGACAAGAAGAATAAGGACTGTCCTGCTGGACCCCTGACTGGCACCTGGACACTGCAGTATGAAGGACTGCACCAGCTACACACTTGGGCTTCACCACAAAAAGGACTTTACCTGTCTTCAACTGGTTCAGAAGGGACTGCCTGTTTGCTACAGGTAGAAAATAGCAGTACAGAGTCCCCTGCATTAGGCCCTGAAGAAACTGACCAGCTAACCAGTGGCTAGTGGTCATTTTTGGATTTGAACCAGGTGCATTCTGAAGTTGGAGTCCTAATCCTCATGGAGTAACTCAGAGCTTCTGGAACCTTGAGGTGAGTTGTGGACTCCTAAAATATCTTCAAAGACTTTCTGGAAGAAGATCCAGAAGTTTGGAGAAGTTTGGAGAACTTTTGGAAAGAAAGCTCCATAAGTGGACTGACCCGACATTGTGAGTCAAGCCAGCTTACATCGACTGTGACCCAACCTGACTTGCAGGTACATCCCGCTGAAATGCTCCAGAGCACCTGACTTCCAGGATTCCACAGTCTGCTCCTGGAAAGGCAATCCAATGACATCAACTCAAAATCAGCTTACTTTGGAGGGTCATCTGACATCGGGGAGAAAAAGTTCCAAAATGTTTCTAAGTCTGAACATAAAAAGTTGACTGAGGCTTCCCACACAGTGTAGCCGAAGAGGGCCCCAGGGAGGTGGGATTCAATTTCAAGTTTAGTCCATATGAAGATTTACATCATGAAAAATTATCTAAGTCTGAAGGTAGAAATCTTCACCAAAGTCTCCTGCAATGCTTATCTAAAAAGGGCTCAAGGTAGGTCAGATCCTTGACTTCATCCCGGTGGAGAAAATCTTAAAGAAAAAGACTAAGTCAGAAGGTAAAACCTTGACCGAGCCTCCCGTGCCTCCGTCTCACTGTAGTCAAGCAGAGCTCCATCGCGGTCAGCCTCAAACTTTGACTTTGCACCAGTCGAGTGCGACCAGATGTCCAGACAGGCACTTCTGATTTCTAAGCACTAGAAAACATTAAGGCCCTCATTATGACTTGGGCGATCTTGTCAAAAGACCGCCAAATCCGCGGGAGCCAATATACTGGTGGCATGCTTGGCCCCCTACTTTGACTTTTCTGCTTTGCGAGCGAACGGAAACAGCGTTTCCGCCCACTGGGCCAGCGGAAAAGTCACTTCAACATTGAAGCCGGCTCGTAATCGAGCCGGCGGCAATGTTGATTTGCAACGGGTGCAGCAGCACCCGTCGCGCATTTCACTGCCCGTAATTTGGGAAGTGAAATTCGCAATGGGGCTGTGCCTGGGGGCCCCTGCACTGCCCATGCCAACTGCATGGGCAATGCAGGGGCCCTCAGGGGCACCCCAAGTCCCCCTTACCGCCAGCCAGTGAATGCGCCATGGTCATAATATGCCAGCGGGACACCGCCAGCTGTGTATTACAGTGTTCCGCCATCCGCCGGGGTCAAAATGACCCCCTAAATCTATAAAAATTCTTATCTCTGGTTCCCTTAATTGTATTTTTATCATTTTAAAGATAAAAGTATAATATATTTTTATAAATTGGTGTTGGATTTTTATTTGTTTTGTGCTTTATTTATTTACTGTTTTGTGATTTTAAAATGCTTTGCACACCTGTATCCTAAGTTAAACCTAGCTGCTTGTTGACAGGCTAGCAAGGGTTGAGTTGGGATTCATTTATTGAGACCTGACTGGGCCTAGTGTTTTTTTTTGGCCTGTTGCTAAGTATAGGTAGTTACCTGCCCTTACCAATAATCCTCTTTCCAACAATGTACTAATGTGCTCTCTTGGAAATAGCCGTCTACACAAAAGAAAGACTCTGTACTTGACGTTCTCTACTAAATATTTTGCAAAATTTTGTTTTATTAACAATTTTTTGTCTTCGGCGGTATCTCTTCATACCCAGCACCAATTTATCCAATGTTCTCGTTCTATCAGCAATCAAAATAGAAAGCTTCCTCTTCAAGGCAAACACCTTATCAACTACAGCCTCAACACATTGTTTTTGTTTCACTACTTCTCTTCTCCTTCTGTATCTCTTCATATTTTAATGAGATTCTGAATTACCCTGTCACGAAACATTCTCACTCTAATTTCTTTGAACTGTTCCTGCCTTGTGGTTAAGCTTTTGGCTTCTTTCTTTGACTTCTTGGTTGTAGTTTGACACTTTTTTTCTGTGACTGATTTAAAAGTGTTCTTTTTGTAGTCTTCATTTTGCAAACATTTCTGTTTCCCACAAACAGTTTTTTTAAAATGTTTTTGTTTTCGTAGCAGCAGCTCCTTTTTATTTAGTAAAATTGCCTACATGTTGTACTTGTTTTTCCTGACTTGCAGTGGGTAATATAATGTAATCACTCTCTTTTTGTCTTGTGTTTTCGGTATGTCTTGCAATACAGGAATAGATCTCTAAAATAAAAAATAAAAATACCAAAAGGCATTCCTTCTCATCATATACTACTACTTGGGTGTATTAATGGATGGATGACTGGGAAAAGCAATCTTTGAGTAGGTATATGAGAGTATGAGTGGGTGTGTAAATCGCTGCATGACTTAGAGTGACTGCATAACTATGTCTCTGGCTGTCTGAATGTGCCTATTTCTGAGTGAGTCTTTCAGTTGGTATATGAGTATCACTATGTCTGTGACTGGTGCATCAGTGTGTCACTGAGATTTTGTGTGGGTACATGAGGGACTGTCTAGGTCTCTCAGTGGGTGTACAAGTGTATGTCTGGGCATGTAAATGGGTCTGTGAGTGTCTGAGACGATCTGTGAGTTTGTGTGAGTGTCTGTGAGTCTCAGTATCAGAATGGGTCTGTGAACTGTATGAGTATATGAGTGTCTCAGTGGTCCTCTGAGTGGCTGTACAAGTGTGTGCCTAGGTCTGAGACTGGGTGTGTAATTGTCTGAGTGGGTTTGCAACTGGGTACCTAAGAGTATGAGTGGGTCAGTGAGTTGTTTTGTGAGTGTCTGAGTGGGTCTGTGAGTGGATGTGTGAGTGTTTGAGTGGGGATATCCATGTCACTGGGTCTGTGAGTGGATGCTTGAGGGTCTGAGTGGGTCTTTGTGTGGGTGTTTGAGGGTTTGAGTAGGTCTGTGAGTATGTGCATAAGGGTCTCAGTGGGCCTCTGAGTGGGTGTATAAGTGTGAGTGAGTGTTAGTGAGTACATGAGTATGTGACTGGTTCTACGAGTGGGTCTAAGAGTGGGTGTTTGACTATCTAAGTGGGTCTGTCAATGGGTGTATCAGTGTCACCGGATCTGCAACTGGGTGCTTGAGGGTCTGAGTGGGTTTGTAACTGGATGCTTAAGAGTCTACGTGGGCCTGTGAGTTGGTGCAAAAGTGTCAGTGGGTTTGTCAGTGGGTGCTTGACTGGGTCTGCAAGTGGCCATCTGATTGTCTCAGTATGTCTGTGAGTGTGTACATGACTGTCTCAGTAGGTCTGTCAGTGGGATAGTGAGTCTCTATGTGGTTGTGTGAGTATCTGAGTGGGTCTGTGAGTGGGTGTATGAGTGTCACTGGGTCTGCAACTGGGTGCTTGAGGGTCTGATTCGGTCTGTGAGTGGGTGCATAAGTGTCTGAATGGGTCTGTGAGTGGGGTATAAGTGTCAGTGAGTTCATGAGTGTGTGACTGGGTCTGTGAGTGTGTATGTGAGTGTCTGAATGGGTCTGTTAGTGGGTACCTAAGTATGTGACTACATCTGTGAGTGGGTATCTGAGTGAGTGGGCCTGTGAGTGTATGTGTGAGTGTCTGACTGGGTCTGTGAGTGGATGTGTAAGTATCTGAGTGGGTCTGTGAGTGGGTGTATGAGTGCCACTGGGTCTGCAACTGGGTGCTTGTGGGTCTAAGTGGTCCGTGAGTGGGTGCATAAGAGTCTGAGTGGGTCTGTGAGTGGGTGTATAAGTGTCAGGGGGTTTGTAAGTGGGTGCATGAGTGTGTGACTGAGTCCTTGAGTGGGAATCTAAGTATATGAGTAGGTCTGTGAGTGAGTGTGTGTGAGTGGATCATTGAGTGGCTGAATGAGTGTCTGAGTGGATCTGATAGTGTATGTAATAGTGAGTATGTGTATATATATATTTTTCTCTTTAGCAACAGGATTCACGATCCCTTCACGACGTTACATGGGGGGCCACGTTGAGCACTAAGACAGAGTCACAATTTCACAATCTTGAAAAAGGGGGTTTTAACATCCATCCCCTAGGACTATTGGCAGTTGATAAAATGGCAGGTGCAACTTTCTGAGCAACTTGCAGTCACCCAGTCACAGTACTGCTTCTTGCTCGCAGAATAGCCATGCTCCGAGCAGGAGTCACAACCGTTCCATGATTACATATATGCACACACCAAATCACAAAAAGGTTGCTCTCTGCACCAGGGCCTACCCTTCTGACAAATTTGGTGAAATTCCGTCTAGTAGTTTCTGCACTATCGCTGCACTATGGACGAAACTGATTGGGGAAAAAGCGTTGTGAGACCCCCCATTTTTTCTTGGGCCCACTTGACTGATCACCCCGAAACTTTCCAGACAACAGCTGATGTGACTGGCAAATTTTTAGGAAAGATTTTATGAAGATTCATCAACCGGCACGGAAGATATAGGCAAGTGAAAAAATGCTTTTTCTATAGAAACTGGTTCCTAACTATAACTACCTAGGTAACATATATATATATATATATATATATATATATATATACATATATATATCTTCACACCAGTTTGACAATTATGTCAAGGACGCGGCACTCACAGGATTACATCAATCTTCTTCTAATGCTTGCATTAAAAGAAGATTGATGCAATCCTGTGAGTGCCGCGTCCTTGACATAATTGTCAAACTAGTGTGAAGATTATTGATGGGAATAGGTCCTTCCCTGGCGTAGGCACCGACACAAAGTGAGCGCGCCTTTTCTGGACCTTTTGGATGTAATATATATATATATATATATATATATATATATATATATATATATATATATATTGGAAAATGGGTTATTGGTTATTGGTAAGGGCAGGTAAGTACCTACACTTAGCAATAGACCACTAACCTCCATTTAGGTCCAGTTAGGTCTCAATAAATTAAACCCAGCTCAATGAAGCCGGCTCCGAATGGAGGCGGCGGAGTTGAAGGGGTGCGACGGGTGCAGTGGCACCCGTCGCGATTTTCAGTGTCTGCTAGGCAGAAACTGAAAATCATAATGGGGCCCTGTTAGGGGGACCCTGCACTGCCCATGCCTGTGGCATGGGCAGTGCAGGGGCCCCCAGGGGCCCCACGACACCCGTTCCCGCCATCCTGTTCCTGGCGGTTTTTACCGCCAGGACCAGGATGGCGGGAAGGGGGTCGGAATCCCCATGGCGGTGCTGCGAGCAGCGCCGCCATGGAGGATTCTTTGGGGCAGGAGTAAACCGGCGGGAAAACGCTGGTTGCCCTTTTCTGACCGCGGCTTTACCGCCGCGGTCAGATTTGCCCATGAAGCACCGCCAGCCTGTTGGCAGTGCTTCCTCCGTCCCGGACCGCCAGGGTCGGAATGAGGCCCTTTGTTTGCTTTTTAAAGACTTAAGACACTTCATATCACTTTTCAGTGATATCTCTACAATTTCTTATTGCATCTTTTATCGTTTTGACCTGCAAATATCCAGATAAATATTACATATTTTTCTAAACACTGTGTGATGTATTTTTATGGTGCTATATTGTGTTATTGTATGATTTATTTCACAAATACTTTACACATTGCCTTCTAAGTTAAGCCTGACTGCTCAGTGCCAAGCTGCCAGAGGGTGGGCACAGGATAATTTGGATTGTGTGTGACATACCCTGACTAGAGTGAGGGTCCTTGCTTGGACAGGGGGTAACCTGACTGCCAACCAAAGACCCCATTTCTAACAGGGTTAATGGTGGAGCTTTTGTGTATTTAAAAAAATACAACAAAAAAAATATATTTGTTTAGTATTAGTTAGTATATGTTTAGGTTAGTATATGTTGTCCTACATGTGTCTCGTCATATAAGGGTGGCGGGGGACAAATGTTCAGAGTGTGTTGTTAAATGTGGAAAGTAAGCTTAGCATAGGGTAGTTAGGGCCAGTTGTGGGTAATGTATAGTTAGGATAGATTAGGTTAGTATAGGTGTGTTACATAGTTTGAAGTTCTGTTTTGTACATAGTTATTAAAGATTTAGGTACTCCCTTACTGCATGTGTCATATGCTTGGGGCTTAGGGTCTTTGCATGTGTGTACAGTGCTAATTGTCTGTTGGCCTGTGTATTCCGTACTGCATCCACATCCCTCTCTCGACATGTTAATTCCCACTTCAAACTGAGCTGTCACATTGGCAGCTACAAAAAATCTAAATCTCAATGCATCTGCCATCCATTATACCCACCACTCAAAGTGACTATGGTTCCCATGTATTGGACAGGTAGGTGTAGTTTTAAAGCTGTCATTGTTTGGGTCCTGTGTCGGAATGTCGGGCTTTGTGGAATGTCTGCCTGCAGCCTGAAGTTCGTGTCAACACTGCTAAACTGAGTAGTGTCAATTTCATATGAGGTCAAGTACACAAATTTCATGCCTATGTGTTTTACTTGTACTCCTAGCTGACGTTATTGGCCAAACACTCTTACACAGCTATTCCTGCTGTATGTTGTGGGTGAGGCATGTATGTTTTAAAGCAAATGTCACATACACAATGACTTGCTTGTAGGGGATGTGGCCAGCATTGACTATCATCTTGTAGATACCTTGGCCCTGAATTATACTATTATTAGACTGCATGTGCCTCATTTTATGACGCAAAAGCAGCACAAACTTACAATATACAATGATATTTTATAAGTTTGCGCTGCTTTTGCCTAAAAAATGATGCAAATACAGCACAGAAAAAGTAAAAATCAGGGCTCTGGTATTGACATTCTGTGACCATAGACATGTTACATGCATCAAAAATCTCCAGCAAAGTAGATGTGTCACATTACACAAAGACAAAGTGAGTGTGTAGGTGCTGTTTATTTTAATGTGCTGTAGTGTAATATTTACATAGTCCAGGTCTGTGACCCCATTAGTGAAAAGCATTCCATTGTGATACATGACAAGTGCAAGGTTGAGAGACATGTAATTTGCCATGCTGTGATGAAGTGTCGTTGAGTGCAGAGGAAGATGAATTGCCAATTGAGTAGTGAGAGACCATAGTGGTAAGGTTAACAGTGTGTCAGTGAAGAGTGCATGTCACCAACTGTAGCAACACTGGCATGTTGTCAAGCACAGGACAAATGGAAATCCTGCCCATGTGGCATGGGCTGGTGCTACCGTGTAGTCCTACGGGTGAAGATGATCTGTTCCACATCTTCATCCTCTGATGTGTGTGTCGTCTCCTCTGCCCTTGATGGTGCTGCTGGTGGGTTTGAGGGGGCAACACACACTTCAGTGGTTGGAGACGTGAACACCAAATTCCCGGCAGCTGCCATCTGTGGAACCACATGTGGCATCACTGCAGCAAGGAGGAGCTGCTGATTATTGAGTATGGCAGTAACATCCCTGTGGTAGGCAGCCATGTCTGCCCTGAGGGAAGCCAGTTCCCAGTGCATGGAGTCCAACTTGTTGTCATGCATGCAGCTACAAGATTGGGAGGGCAGGTGTTGTGGCAACTCCTACAAAGTAGTGGTGAGATCCCTCACACACTGTTGGACTCCTTGTAATAGCGATTGTGTGACTTGTAATGCTGCTGACAGTTCTGCAGATGTCATCCTGCACATGCTCAGCCCCTCAAGGCTGGCTGCCATAGTTTGCATCCCCACCCACACCTCCTTGGCCAGCTCCCGCTGTACTCCCACTACTGTTCTCAAAGGAGGTCCCTGTGTCATCAGAGTCCTCAGCTTGTGTTTGAGCTGGCAGGTCGTACTATTGGGGTGGTGGGTGGGTCCTCTGGGATGGCTGCCACATGTATGCTCCTCCTTGCACCTGGAGGTGGTGTCTGGAGGGTTCACAGAAAATTTTGGAGGGTTTCCTGGCTGATGGTTGTCAGCTGGTCATCTATGTCATCAGGGTAGTCCAGGACAGACAGATCCACAGGAGAGCCATCGTCCTCTGCAATGAGATATTGTACAATTAGGGCCTCATTATGACCCTGGCGGGCAGCGGAGGCCGCCCGCCAGGATCCCGCCCTCCATTATACCGCTCCGCGGTCAGAAGACCGCGGAGGGTATTATGAGTTTTTCCCTGGGCTGGCGGGCGGTCTCCAAAAGGCAGACACTGAAATACTTTGCGGGGCCCTCTTACGGGGGCCCCTGCCGTGCCCATGCCATTGGCATGGGCACGGCAGGGGCCCCCAGGGGCCCCGCGACCCCCCCTACCGCCATCCTGTTCATGGCGGCTTTCCCGCCATGAACAGGATGGCGGTAGGGGGGGTCAGAATCCCCTCGGCGGCGCAGCGAGCTGCGCCGCCTTGGAGGATTCTAAGGTCAGTGGAAAACCGGCGGGAGACCGCCGGTTTTCCCGTTCTGACCGCGGCCAAAGCGCCGCGGTCAGAATGACCAAGGGAGCACCGCCGGCCTGTCGGCGGTGCTCCCGCCCCCGTTGGCCCTGGCGGTAGAGAACCGCCAGGGTCAGAATGAGGGCCTTAGTGTGTCTGTGGTGTGCCAGATGTGGTGTGACATCACTGACTTCCTTCTGGTGGTACATTATTATCTTGGTTCCCATGCATTGTTCCTGTTATTAATGTGTGCAGTCTCTTAGCCCTGTGCGCCACCTGCATGTCACATGTAGTGTGGGCAATTTGGGCAATTGTATGCGTCACATCTTCTAGGTTTGGGTTCTGTCCAAATTGTGGCTTGCCACCTTTTTGTCCTCATCAACCCTCCCTCTGCTTCCATTAGCACGGTGAGGCCTTGCAATGATTGTTGGTGTGCTGATGCCACATGCACCACACATAACAATATGGCCTTGTCCCAGTCTATCATTTTTCACATACACCTATGCAGTGCTGAGACCTAGCACCATACCATGTATTGCATTTCCATGAAACGATACAGGTGTCACCTTTGGTAGTCTCTCATGTTGATGTTTGCATATGTGTGCTACATTGCATTGCACTGATGGGCCTATTATGACTGTGCAGGTGTGTTTGTCTACCTACACACATATGTCCTCCCCCTCAATGCAGTTGTCTTGGCACTATGACACCTGAGATGTTGCATGGTGGCATTGCAGCTATTGTGACACAGGCACAGGGGTAAACCCAGGAATGGGCAGCATAGGTATGAGATTACTGCTGTGTACATCATTATGTATGTGACAGTGCCTGATGGTTATTGGGTCTATAGACATGAGCAGTTGACAGGAGTTGCACTTGGATAGGGATTGATGGGGATTCATCATGTAGTCATACTGAACCCTCATTTTGATTGTGTTCGTGCCCTGGGCACCTAACTGCCATTTCCTAATTGACCAGCACACACAGCACAGGTAGTGGAGGCAACTGTTGTCAATGGTAAATGCTGCTTGAGCCAATGGCCTGAGACTGGGCATTGTCCTCTAGTTTACATTCTGACAATACCAGCTGTCCTGTAACACCAGACCAGTTTTACGTTCTACCCTACCCTCCTGGTCTGCTTCAGCATTTCCAGCAGCCTTGACATGGCGGTGTACCCCCATGCAAATGTTGTTGATGTTGTGTTGTGCTCTGCCCCTGGATGCCCCTGCACAGCCCACGCACCTGGCATTGGCAGTGCAGGGAGTCCTGTGTTGTGCCCCTTTGCCCTTTCCACTGCCTGATTTTCAGGGCTGACATGCATTGTGTAGTAGGTATGTGCCTCCCCCTTCTTGCACTTGACATTTAGACACTTTGGTCCCCCATGCAATTTACCCTGCATATGTGTTGTTTCCTGGTAGTCTGCACAGTCCTGCGATACCAGTGACGATTTCCACCGAGATGACAGCTGCAACCATCTCCTCCATCTCGTCCAGGTCCTCTTGCTGTGCTGGACTCCCACTTCTGATCTGCAGTGCTGCCTTCCTGTTCCTTGCCATTTTCTCTTTTGTCCTGTGCTTCCTGTCATGCCAGCGTTTCTTGCACTCAGTGACAGTTCTCCTGACCTCTGCCACACTGTTAATCATGTCCACAATCTGATGCCAAATTGCCTCTCTCCTCCCAGTTGGCAATTTAGAGGTGATGAAGAGTTGATGCTGGTGCTCGGTCACCTCTCTCACCAGAATTTCATGCTCCTCTGCGCTGAAGTGACACTTCCTCTTCTTCTTGTCTCTACCCTGAGTCTTGTCTGTGTCCTCCTGTCTGGTTCTTGGTTGTCTGGGGTCTCTCTGGGATCTCTCCTGGCTTCTGGGATCCATTTTGGGGCTCCTTAGAATTGTTTGCTCCATTTGCATCTCTTTTTGATGCTACTGCGGTAAAAAATGGTGCATACCCATTTTGCGATGTTTTTCCATGTCGCAAACCGGATTAGAGTCATTTTTCCTGCGTTAACATCATTTTGCCTTACAACAAGGCGCAATGGTTAGCTTCAGAAAAAATGACTCTAACCTATTCTTAACGCAACCAAGCGTCGAAGTATAAATTTGACGCCTGGGTGGGGTTAATAAATGACGCTAGCCAGCACTAAAATTTGTGATGCAAAACTGCGTTAGGACAGTTTTGTGTCAAAAAGTATAAACAAGGCCCTAACTGTCTGCAGTTTCTGTGATGAAAGTTGAGTTGTTGAACTTGGAAAGTGAGCATTTTCTAAGCATGGTTTATGGTCTTTTGGTTTGGACATGATTGCTGTGACAATGGGTGGGAAGTGTATGCGTTTCTTGATATATATTTCTGAGGTTAACTATACATTTGTGAGGGTGTGAAAATGTTGATTATGCTGTCTGTATTTGATTTCAGTCAGGTTTTATTTGCTTTCTTGTATTGTGATAAACGCCTTTGTATGTCTCTGCTCTTAGCTGCACCACTCATGGACACAGTGGAAGACCAGAGGATAATATATATGCAACCCTGGCTAGTTTGGGTAGTATGGATTTTGAAATTACATAATTACCTCTGCCCCTTGATTACAGTATTCTGTAGGAGCCAAACAAATTGTGGACATATAAAAAAGTTGCAATACGTACATATTTATCATGATGCATTTAAATATATATATATTTTTTTATTTTATCAAACCACTGACTCCTTTCAATCTTCTCTGATGTCGCCCTGCATTAGTTAATTTTGCTTTACATTTGAAGAATTATTATTCTAATCACATATTCACAAGAAGGTTAAATATAAATTAGTCATAAAGTAAATGAAACATAGATTTGTAATTATACTTCATGGCTTTCTCTAAATGTGCGGGATTTAGATACAAGTGTTTGATTAATTAAGAATCACTAATTTTATCTTTTAAACAAAATCCTACTTTTAACCTCAAACAGTCATGTGCTACTTGCTATGTAATGCCACAGATCTGAGAATCGTTTAAGACAACAAAGTCTAGCCTATCTGGGGAACAGCTTTTCTTTCTGTCTTTGATGTGACTGGTTTATTTAATCAATTATTAATCAAAGTTTTGACATTCTTTTTAAATGTTTAGGCAACACTAAAAATTCTGCCTCTCATTCGCCTTCCTCCGCTAAATGTTTTACACTTTCAATTAGTGAAAAAAAATTTGGGAGCTCGAGTTAGTTTTTATGTATACATTTGAAATAAAAGAGGAACGCGGAGTTTCCCAACTTAGAGAATAGCAGCAAAAAATGCTCGAACAGTTCTTTCTACACGTCAAGCAGTTTCAGGCAGTAAGGGCTTTCGAACTAGTTATTGGTTTAACTGGTATGCTTGAGTTGACTAGAAACTTAGACATGCCGGTAGTGCGTGGTGAGTAGGCCTACATTTTGTGAATTGAGAAACTTGAGCGTGTTGCTGTGGCAGAAAAAATAGCGAAAAAATAATGACTCGAAGCATTTCAACTGAAGCTAATTAGCAGCAATGAACTGTGGGCAGAACAATATGTTTTAATATGAGACAATTTTTACAGTATCTTTCGCCCGCAAAAAAAATCTGCACAGCTGACCCTGGTGGCACTCTGAGCTTCATATTGCAATAATTCTGTAAATTACTCTGCTTTCCTATACAGTAACTTGAAGTTAATTAGTAATTTAACATTCCTCTACACTATTAAATGTCTTCCTTGCATTTTATTATGTTGTTTCATGGCCCTACCTTAACACTAATGGGGATTTGGTATATTTTCTCAAAACATTAACAATAAAATAAAAGCGAGAGGGACAATTAATTACTTATCTGTTAGCTCTGATTTGCCTGTTATTAACAATTAAGTGGCGAAGCACAATTTCGAAGCAGTGTATAGTGGTCATATAGAGATGAATAGTCTTACTGGATTCAGCACATAAAAAGGAAGATATGAGAAAAGGGATCGCAATTGAGAAAGTCGTGCACACCTTGTCACAGGCACTAAAGAAATAGGAAATATAGCTTTTATTCATGGTAGTGAGGGGGAAATTTTGAAGCTTGCTAAATGTTAAAGAATTGTTTATGTTGGCGTCTTTAATTGCATCCCATGTAGTACTAGGCAGCTTCTCGTTAGTTCCCAGCAGAATTGAGGTGATAAATAATAATAATAATAATAATAATAATCATCATCATCATAATAATCATGATAATAATATTAGAGCTTATGCTTTTATACATAAATTATTTGTATAAATCAATCAGTGGAACTCAATCAACCGAACAGTGAAGGATGGGAAGCTTGCATTGCCAGTATTCATCAACACAATTTATCAGTAGCTAGTGTTCAACTCTTCAATACACATTTTACTATTGAATCCTAATCAAATTGCTTAACGTTATAGTTGGAGGCAGCTCGGTCTGGTTGGCTAAAGCATGGTCCCAGCCTGGCAGAGCGCACTACTCAGGGCCAGGGTGGTCAGACACACCTGCTAAATAACCTGTGCTCACCCTTGGGTAGCTTGGCACAGAGCAGTCAGGCTTATCTCCCCACTATGTTGAGGATCAATGTAGGACAGTCCTCCTTTTTACCCTGGTCTCCCCCAGACTTGTTGGACTGATACTGGTGGTTACTGACTCTTGGCTGTGTCATGGGTACTGCTTAGCAGTCTCAGGACCAGTGCTCTGAGCAAAGTGGATATGCAAATTGGGCTAATTATAATTGGCAGTATCAACCTTCCTATAAGTCCATAGTATATGGTAGAGCATGTAGGTTTAGGGACCCAGCATAGGTACTGCTAAGATGCCCAGTGTCATTTTAAAGGTAGGCCTGCCTTGCTAGCTGCTTTTAAACTAACGTTATATGAAAATTCGACTTTGGAATTAAAAGTGCTTCCAAAGTCTTAAACTACCTTATTGTTACATATAAGTCACCCCTAAGGTATGCCCTATGTGCCCCTAGGTTTGGGTGCCCTGTAACCATAAGCAGGGACCTTATAAAATTGTAAGAGGTAAGGTAAGATAGCAAAATGCGTTTTTCCCTCACTGTAGTAAATGGCTTCCATAGGCTACAATGGGGAGACTTTATTTTAATTAATAAAGTCCCCTTAAGTGTCAGATACACTGAGTTTGGTATCAAATTGATTGTTATTATAAATCCCACAATTTACAATTGTTGGATTTGATATAACTAGTTCAGGGTGCCTTGATGAGGTGTGAAGTTGCCTCGGCTGAACACAAAGGATGTGCCTGGGGGAGGAGATCTGCCTCAGCAGATGAGGAAACAGGATGGGGTAAGAGCAGCCAAACTGGCCTTCAAAGGCAGGAAAGGACATTTGGAGAAGCTCAGGACCGCGCTCACTTCCTGCAACCCCAGACAATTAGGTGCCCTCTTGATTAGATTAGGAGATGGCAGGGGAGAGGTTTGTTTAGGATTTTAGCCACACCAGTGGGTGGGCTCAGCCAGATCTAACATCCAAAAATCACTTTCAGCCATGTTGGATTTTGGAACAATGTTGCTCCCTGGGATTGATTTTTGCCACACTTCCCAAGAAGTGGTCATCAAAGGGGGAAGGAGCCTGCCTGTGATTGGACAACCAGGACCCCCTGCTTTTCACCCAGGGCCAAGGATAAATGTGCAGAGCTGCACCCACACCTCAGATCCCTACAAGGAAGAACATCAGTAGAATAAGGACTGCCATGCTGGACCCCCGACCTCGACATTGACACCGAACTCCGAAGGACTGCACCAGATGCACACTTGGGCTTTAGCTCAAAAAGGACTTTGCCTTGATTCAACTAGTTCCAGAAGGGAGTCCCTATTGGTACAGGTGAAAAATTGATAAACAGAGTCCCTTGTCTCAGATCCTGAAGAAACTGACCAGATGACCACTGTCCAGAGACCATTTTGGAGTTTGAGCCAGGTACATTCTGGGAGTTGGAGTCCGCACCCTCAAGGAGCAACTCAGAGTTTCTAGAAACGTGGGGTGAGCTGTGGACTCCTAAAGGACCTTCAAAGATCTTCTGGAAAAAGATGCAGAAGTTTGGAGAAGATTGGGGAACTTTTTGTAAAAAGCTCCATAAAGGGACTGACCCGCCGTGGTGAGCCTAGCTGGCTCGCCTCAACCGTGACCCAGCCTGAATTGCAGGTTTGTCCCGCTATAAAGCTCCGGAGCCCCAGACTTTCAGGACTTCACCGGGGGCTCTGAGAAAGGTGATCTGACAACCTTGCATCAAAGTCAGCTTGCTGAGGAGGGTCGACCCCCCTTGGGAAGGAAAAAGCTCCAAAAAAGTGACTAAGTCCGAACGTAGAAAGTTGACCGAGACTTGACTAAGTCCAAATGTAGAAAGTTGACCGGGACTTCCCGCACAGCATTTCAGAGGAGTGCTCTAGGGACGTCAAAGGAAGATTCAGGTTTGACCCGGACAAGGATTTTCATCTAAAAATTCAACTAAGTCCGAATGAAGAAATCTTCACAGAGGACTTCTGTGGCGCGCATCCAAAGAGTGCTCCAGGGAGGTCAGATCAGACTGGTGACTTCGTCCCGCTGAAGAAAATCTTCAAGAAAATGACTAAGTCCGAAGGTAAACTTTTGGCTGAGGCCTCCCACTTGCTGTAGCCGAGCAGGGCTCCATCGTGTTCGGCCTTAATCTTTGACTTTGCCCCGGTCGATGTGTGACCAGATGACGCTTTTCATTTCTATGTGGTAGAAAACATTTATGCTTTAAAAATTCATACCTCCAGTTTCCCCTAACCAATTTTATTTGTTTTGATGTCACATTATTAAAGATAAAACTATTTCCTATTTTTATAAATTGGTTTTGGATGTTTAGACTGTTTCCTGTGTTTTACTTAATTATGGTTTTGTGATACTTGAATGCTTTACACACTTTGGTGCTCATTTTGACTTTCGCGGTACAAACTGCCTGTGAGAGTGAGTGTGTGAATGCATCTGTGTGTGTTGTGTTGTTTGTGTGGTTGTATACGTGTGAGTGAATGCCTGTAAGAATGGTGAAGTGAGTGCGTGTCTGCATATCAGTGCGATTGTGTGTAGGAATGTGTGCAAGCATGTTTCGAAGTATGCATGTATGCCAGTGTGAGTGATTGGGTGTGTGCGTGTATGGGGGTGGGGGGTGAGTGAGAGGATCGGAGGAGGTGGGGGTGTGTTTGGATCGGAGGGGGTGGGGGTGTGTGTTTGGTTCAGGGGTGGGGATATTTGAATGTCAGGGGTGGGGGGGCTCTGGATGGGGGGTGCATCTGGTGTGTGTTGGAGGGTGGAGCCGCGTACCAGTGACAAAAAAGGAATTTCCTGTCACCGGTTGGGCCTACCACCATGGTTTTTGTGGTATTGCTAACACCACGAAAACCATGGTGGTAGGCAGGCTCATAATGTCGCCGCCGGTAATGTGCCGGCCGCTGGCCTGGAGATTGACATGTATGGAGAACCATTCTCATAATGTGGTGGCATGTACTGCCAGCCTGTTGGCGGTACTACCGCCACATTAACACTCACCGCCGGGGTCATAATGACCCCTTTTGTCTAATAAGTTAAGCCTTGTTGCTCATTGTCAAACTACGAAGGGTTGAGCTGGCTTTAATTTATTGAGACCTAACTGAATCTAGTGGGGGTTAGTGGCCTAGTGCTAAGTGCAGGTACTTACCTGCCCTTACTAATAATCCACTTTCCAACAATCAATTACTGTATATACATTGGAGAGAACGCTTATTTCTCCCATCATCCGCATAAGATGCCAACCCGCTTTCAGCACTAAGCCCACCCCCACGTTACCTCACAATCAGTGGAGCATGTGTAATTCAGGGTGTGCCCCGGGTCTGGCAGTAGTAATAAAAATGTCTATCACAGTACCCACATTCTCCCATCCAGACCAATGGCCTCAGCAACGTTAACAAAATGCTATCTCTCCCTTAGGACCTCTCTGGCAGAACTTGAGTACCCAGCGAGGCGCTGCTCCAGCACTCACTCAATCTTACTCAAACTCACTCCCTCACATCTGCCACGTGCCTAGACTTGGGGCCTGGGTATCTGTTGGCACAAGTCTGCTCGCACACACTCATCTTTGCTCCTGCTTCCAGCACCCTTATGCAGTGCCCTGATAACTAGCAAGTGGATGTCCAACTGCTTTCAAACACCATGGAACCCAATTCATGCTCCACCACCCACCCAGAACTTTAGTCATCCTCACACCAACACAAACCACAGAGAATGCTACTTTCCCCTGAGCTCCTTGTCACTCCTGACCAGGTCACAACACTCGAAAGTGTCAGGGTTAAGGTGAGGGACAGAAAAAACAATGAGCAGCAGACAAACAAGATGTAGACATTCAGGCTCCAAATAGGAGGCTCATTCAGAGATCTGAAAAACAGAGGGGAAGGGTCACTGGGACTGGCAGGCAGACTCAGAGGCCCCCAGCCCTGCTAGTCGGTCCAATGTAGCAAAATTGTAGCCAAGTCCAGCATTTCCAAGAATGGAAAGGTACTGTTAGGGCGTATTGTCTCGATCAACCCTAGAAAGCATAAAGGTGGTTCTCCAAGTTGCAGATGTTGAGGACCCCTATTTATACTAGGTAAATGCTTTGAAGTTGAGGTGGTTCAAAGGGTATTCCTTTGAGCCACAGATGACTTCCCTCAATTTCCTCCATGTCTGCCCTGGGGTCCTGGAATGCAGACCTGTATCTTTATGGGTGCCTGGCACTGGCTCTGGGAGGCCAAATGTCACAATCACTCCCCCCAACTATATAACTAGGCCACTTATGGCAGGGATCTGTCATTCCTGATACCCAAGTTTTATAGCGGTTCTCTGGGGAGTGTGCAGATGTGCTCTTCCCCCTGGACCAATAGAATGAAAATTAATTTACCTGACTCCAGACCAAGTACCAACCTAGAAATGGCGACTTCCCTGAATTGGCACTTCTCGGGCAGTGACAACAAAACTACTGTGATCGATAGAGCGGGTTTGTGATCCTGAGTTCAATACCAAACACTATGAGGCTGCTTCCCTGCAATCTAATATTGCAACTGGACTTAATGAGCCTCTTTCTCTAATATCGCCTTATGGGTAGACAAACTCTCATGGGTAGTGTGAACACACGTGGGTGTTCGGCACTTCCGATGCACGCATGCCCCAGGCGCAAGCACCCACCTGCTAATGCAGGTGACATTTTGGTTCAGCCACCAACATGGTGCTTGTGCATCATGGATCAACCTGAGTCCACAGGTTCTGTTCCTATTGGGGAATATGTACAAGTAAATATGTGCACTATGGTCACTACAGCCTTGTCTGTCCCCCCATAGGGATCACTCCACCCGGCAGTGACCATGTATGCCCACGGTAGGAGAGCCCCCCATCCATACCTGGCTCTGCCAGGGTACTCTAACCCCACTCCCTGGTATCGTATAGATAGTATGCACACTTTCAGTCTGGATTGTAAGAGGGAAAGGACTCCGAGCCCTAGGTTCTTGAATCATATGGCGCCCTGATGCATTTTTGGCATCTGCTAGGCCACTGCCCCAGCCCTCCCCGCATACAGAATCCCCAAATGTACTGAAGCATGGGGAAATGGCCTACTGGGATATACCCAGGGCTACAAGGGCCTGGTGCACTACACACAGATCAGCATAGTCTCCACATTCAGGGAGTACCTGTGCTTGCCCCTTGCCCCCTGCCTATACAGGGGGTCAGGGCCCATGGCCCATAGCCACTGAGTAGGGAACCAGCTCCCCACCTGGATTCCCGGCCTCATTTCCTCATGTGGGGGGTCCTCTTTTCTAGGTGACCTTCTCTACCCTGGAAAATCCTTTGGGATGCAATCGTCTGGCTCTACCTCATTCTCTGACCCCTCTATTGGGGCCCTCTGGTGATTGGCCTACTCAGCATAAGCCCCTCTTCAATGGGTCCCGACCCTGAGCACAGGTGCCTGCAGACCCCACAGGCCTACTCAATCCGACCTTGGACATGGCTAAAGGGGCAATATGGGCAACATAGGTGCCCATATGTTTCCTGGCAACCAGGGTCATCCACCCACCCCAGGTAGCTAATATACCCTTCCTAAAGGGCTAACTGGGCTAATTGGGGTGCAGTGCACACCAGGTCCTCCCCCCACCGTTCCCTACTACCGGTAGGGTGAGGAACTCATTTACCCTAAGAAGAGAGACATGCCAGCACTTTTCACCTAAACTCTATTGAAGAACCACAAACAATGTATGAAAGGATGCTAAACTGCCTTCACACAGTCACACCTTATAGTCAAAGCATTTCAGACATCCAGTGCTTAATTTGGTTGTTGGTAGGGGTCTCTGCCACTCATTTTTAATGATCAGCACCTATTTTTCTGCATCCGATATTTACCCTGAGGTAGAGAGAGCAAAGCAAACCAAACGGAAAGATGGAGGAAGAGAAAGACGTAAAAACCGTTGTTAAGGGAGTATGCAGGAACCTTCAAGAGTTAGATGAAGAGGCAGGGAATGTCTCATAGTCGAATAAAGAGGCATGAGGTGGAATAAAGACTATGCTGCCTTGACATTGGGCATAATATAATTTATTTGCTCTGGCTGTGGGCGCCTGAGCAGATCTTTGGACCCCACACTCATTATTTTACAAATTAAGAACTGTTGAGATCGGTTTGACGAGCAGGACATTGCTCACATTTCTGACTGTCTTGCAAGAACCAAAGCGAAGTTCTTATCAAATTCCTAGAAAATGTTGTAGAATTATTTTGCTATTAGCGTTTCATATCTTTTGTCTGGATTATGTTTGTGTTCAAACATGAAATATGAATATAGTTTGAATTTTAATTTGATATTTTGAGGAAACTAATTTGGTCCTGAAATTATAGGATTTGCATTATATGACTGAACAAATATTTAATGTCTGAAGAACATACCAGACAAAAAAAACATACAATTGATGGACCAACAGCACTACTTTTATCATAGATATTGCCCATGTGAACAAAGCATGCCCCACTTTGAATAGATATGATATGCATTGATCAATCATAGTAAACTGATCAGTTGAGACTTATCTGGTCAGAATTCAATCATTATGATGAATTTCCAAAATGATGTGAGCCAGCCTGAGGAAACCATGCTGACAAAACTTAATTGCAAAGAATTTACACAATTGGCAAAATACGTTTTCCACAAACATAGAATGTTTTCATGAAAAGATATACCAAGTCCGAGGCTAAATCGCAGGACCACAAGAAATATTCTCATATTTCTTAGTACAATAGGAATTGTAAAGAAAAAAATGTTTATTTAATAAATAGAAAGAGTTGCTAATAGTAATTGTTTTATGGCAACAGTGCTATTGTAGGACAAAAGAGAAAGACGACATAGGAAGGAAGAGAGTGAAACAAAGATAAAAAAGGGAAAAGGGAGTGGAACTTGAGGATGGGGTGGTGCAGTTCGGGTTCACTGGGAGGGTATTAAAACGGTGTGAAAGTGGAGGTGAAGCGGTCCAAAGTGGCATAAATGGCAGCGAAGATGTAGAAACGACTCAGGGCTAAGGGGGAGACCTCCCTAAAATGAAAAAAGTTAATATTATTGCGTTTAAAGGGGAGAACTACCCTAAACTAGAAAAACACAAACCCACCTTAGAATTTATTCTTCGAGAATGGCTTTAACCAGGTTGATTTTTCAAACTGGTGAACACCATTGTTGAAACAATAGACAAAAATGTCTCGATGAATACGTTCATCAGACCCAGATACGTCAGACTTGTTTTGCAGAAATGAAACTTATATCCATCTTGTATGGTATTAGTCATGATTGTAAGAGCCCTACATCATGAACCCTACTGATAATATCCTCTTAAATACAGTTTCTAAAAATAATTATTAAATAAGTTTAAGCTGTAATTCTCATGGACGTAATAGGGTGTAGTTGAAGGTTTGTGTCCTCTAACAAACTCTGTAATGATGCAATCTACCAAGCTTATTAGCTTCACCAACTTCCAATAATTACTATCTATGCCATTTTCATTAATTTGGAGAGCTTCTTCTTGTCTAACAAGAAATCATATCCAGTCCAATGGCTTTTGGGCATGTATTAGGGAACATTTCGGTTTATATTTGATCACAAAGACATGGATGTGTTGAGAATCTCATTTATGTTGAAGGAAGAGACAACTTACCGGCAATTTTCCACTACAATTTTTATCTTTTGCCACTCATGGATATCAATCTGAAACGGGCATTTTTACTTTGCTCTTGCCAGTTGAATGTGGGAATACCAAAGAAGCAGAGCGAAATGCAACATTGTCTTTCTTTCCGTGAGAGACGCTCATCAAACATAGCATGCAGTTTACATGTCTTAATAGGTCCATTGCAAAGCATAAATAACGTTTGCCTTCAGGTTGTTTGTTAAGTCTTCTGGATAACGGATTCAGTGTTATTTGACTGTTTAACAATATAGGCCCTCATTACGACATTGGCGGGTGGCTTCCCGCCAGGCGGCCGCCAATGCACATTTTTGAAAACCTGGAAGAAATAGTCCCTGTGTTTTTCAGCAGGATTATTTCCTCTACTACACGTGGTTTAGTGTTCAGGTCGCTTAATTCTTGTGCAAACCCATCCTATTTGCTTTATTCCATTGCTGGACGGTCCCAGGCCATGTATAAGCAAATAATTGAGTTGATGTTACAATGTGTTAATAGTTTTTTACCAAGCCCAATTGGGTGACATTGTGGAAACTCAAACCTAGTCTGATTTCCCATCCATTCTGAATAGGACCTACTGTTTCCGGCTACGCAAGCTACAGAAAAAGTTGCCATCTTTGTGCCTGATGTACTACGGTTTAGAGACTTGCAAAATATTTACAAAAAGGTTTGAGGCTGTAACATTGGCCAAGTCTCATGTTTAACGTGTCAGTTAACTTGGACTCAATAAAACGCCAAAGAATACTGAACATTCACCAATTATAAGTATATAAAACAGCCACTGTCTCAGAATGGAGAGTGATCCATGCAAGACACACCTCCCAGGACTCCCACAGGTGTCAAGTTTTCAGAAATGTCTGGGATTGGTAGGTTTCCCTAGATGGCTGCAGGGCCCAGGACTAAAAACACTCCGGTGCCCCTTGAAAAAACAGGTAGCTTTGGAATAGATAATTTTGATGTGTCCATGTTGTCTTTTGGGCCCTTCCCTGTCACGTGCGCTTGGCACACCCACACAAGTGCGGTACAATTTTTATCTGAAGATTTGGGGAAATGCTGGGTGGAAGGAAGTTTGTGGCTCCCCTCTGATTCCAGAACCTTACATCACCGAAATGTAAGCAAAATGTTTTTTTGTCACATTTTGAGGTTTGCAAAGGATTTTGGGTGACAGAACCTGGTGAGAGTCCCACAGGTCAACCCATCCTGGATTCCTGTAGGAGTCTAGTTTTAAAAAATGTACAGGTTTGCTCAGTTTCCCTACGTTCTGGCTGAGCTAGAGCCCGAAATCCACAGCTGGGCACTTTGCAAAAAAGTGTCAGTTTCCAGTGTAAAATTGTGAGGTGTCAATGTTGCAGGCCTTTCCTGTCGCGATCACTAGGCCCACTCACACAAGTGAGGTATCATTTTAATCGGGAGACTAGAGGGAATGCTTTATGGAAGGAAGTTTGTAGCTCCCTCAGATTCTAGAACTTTACATCACCAAAATGTGAGGAAAATATATTTGTAGCCAAATATTGAGGTTTGCAAAGGATTCTGGGTGGCAGAACCTGGTAAGAGCCCCACAAATCACCCAAATCCTGCATTTCCCTTGGTGTCTAGTTTTAAAAAATGTACAGTTTTGCTAGGTTTCCCTAAGTTCCAGCTGAGCTAAAGTCTAAAATTCCCACCTAGACACTTTAAAAAAAAATGTGTCAGTTTTCAGTAAAAAAAAAAAAGATGTGTCTACCTTGCATTTTGGGGCATCACCTGTCACGGGGATTAGGCCTACCCACACAAGTGAGGCACCACTTTAATTCGGAGACTTGATCGGTGGAAGGAAGTTTTTGGCTCCACTCAGATTCCGGGACTTTACATCACCGACATGTGAGCAAAATGTGCTTTTAAGCCAGGTTTTGAGGTTTGCAAAGGATTCTGGGTGACAGAACCCGGTGAGAGCCCCGCAAGTCACCCCATCCTGGATTTTCCCCAGGAGTCTAGTTTTAAAAATATACAAGTTTGCTAGGTTTCCCTAAGTGTCAGCGGAGCTAGAGCCCAAAATCCACAGCTAGGCACTTGAAAAAAAAGCATCAGTTTTCAGTGTAAAAATGTGATGTGTCCATGTTGCATTTAGGGCGTTTCCTGTTGCGGCCACTAGGCCTACCCTTGCAAGTAAGGTACCATTTTTATTGGGAGACTTAGGGGAACACAGAATAGAAGTGCTATTTCCAATTGTCTTTCTCTGTATTTGTGCCTTCCAAATGTAAAACAGTGTGTACAAAAGAAGTCATTTTGAAAAATTTGCTGTAATTCACATTCTAGTATGGGTACCCCCAAATTCAGAGATGTGCAAATAACCTCTGCTTCTAAACTCCATATTTTATTCCCATTTTGGAAATACATAGATTTCCTTGATACCTCTTTATGTTTTACCAAATGAATTGCTGTATACATGGTACACAATGAAAACCCATTGCAAGGTGCAGCTCATTTAAAGGCTCTGGGTTCCTTGGGTTCTTGGTTTACGTGCAAGGCCTATATATCCCCACAACCATAAGGGTCTAGCAGATGTAACAGTACATTGCGTTCATAAATCTGCCATAGCTCGAAGAAGTTACAGATGAAAACGCAGACAGAAATGGCTGTTTTTTCAACTCAATTTCAATATTTTTTATTTCAACTGTTATATTCTATTGGAAACCTTGAAGGATCTACGCAATTGACATCTTGCTAAATTAAGAATTTTGTCTAATTTTGCATATTTTTCTAGGACCCACCATTGTTTTTACACCCATATCTATCACTAACCAGAAGAAAGTTGAAAGCACAAAAAATAGGAAAAATGTGGTATGTCACACAGAAATACCAAACTGTTTTGAAAAATGTGTTTTTCTGATTCTAGCCTACCCTGAAATCTGGGAACATGGTGGTCGTAGCACTGCAAACTCTTTGTTGATGCCACTTGCAGGGAAAAAACCCAGATATTTTCATCTGTAGAACTTTTCCCATTTTGACCCCAAAAAGCAAATTTTTTAGCTGTATTTTGGCTAATTTAATGTTCCCCATCAAGGGAACCCAGAAACTCCGCATACTTTTAGAATCCCCAGGACGCAAATTTGTCATGGATAGCTTATGTGAACAAAAAGTTATGGGGGCCTAAGGATGAACTACCCCAAATAGCTAAAAAAGTCTATGCACAGGAGGTGGAAAATGTCTGACAGCAAAGGGGTTAAATACACTGCACCCAACACGTGGCACATGTACTAAAAGGGAAGGTTTGGGCCTGGCAAGTGGGTGCACTTGGCAGGTCGTCATGGCAGTTTAAAACTGCACACACAAACACTGCAATGGCAGGCCTGAGACATGTTTACAGGGCTACTCATGCGGGTGGCACAGTCCCTGCTGCAGGCACACTAGAAGCATTTGATTTACAGGACCTCGGCACACATGATGCCCTTTACTAGGGACGTAATAGTAAATCAAATATGCCAATCATGGATAACCAATCAGAATCACAATTTACAAATGGAGCACCCGCACTTTAGCATTGATCAGAAGTGGTAAAGTACCCAGAGTACCAAAATCAGCAAGAACGAAATCCAGCACATAGTAAAAAATAAAGAAGGTAGAGGCAAAAAGACAGGGGAAACCACACCAATATTGGTGCATTAAGATTTAGACCTGAAAGAAAAGAATGCTTGTTGTTGCTTTCATTAGGATTCAAAGGACGATCTGTATTTAAACATTTACCTGACATTCAAATGGAGGTTGGCGAAGAGCTTGAAGAAGCTCTCAAGAAATTAGTCACCAGATTTGATGCCCCACTAAGTTTGGTCGTAGCAAGACACAAGTTTTTTAGGAGAGAACTGAAAAACGGAGAAGACGTGAACACTTACATAACTGCCTTAAGGAAAATTTCTGCAGAATGTCGTTTTGAAGCTTTCCCTGATCAGTTAATACGTGATCAGTTCATTTGTCACTGTTCGGATAGATCCATCAAACAAAAGCTGTTGTTCCTGGGTGACCCATCTTTAATGGACTCTATGAGAGTTGCCAAGAGTATTAAAACAGCGATTAAATCTGCTAAAGAGTTGGATCATCCACCTGTGGAACAAATTAATGTGATTCAAAGGACAGACAACAGACGTAGAATAAAGCTTGCTTCGTCCAGCAAAGGAGCTGGTGCTGTTCAAAAAAGTTTTTTCAAACAAACATTTGTTTGCGGTGTGATTATCCACCACATCTGAAAGGAGGGAAGAGTTGTCCTGCAAAGAATGTGCAGTGTAGACCTTGTGGCAGAACTGGACATTTTGCTAAAGTCTGTCAAAGTGTCAAAAGTAGTAACTCCAATGTCAACGTTGTCGCTGTTGAGGGTGATGACAGAATGGATGAATTGATGAGTGAAATCCAAGAAATGATTCTGGCTGTGGGTGAACATGGCATAAGAAGTGGTAATCCTGATCATATTATTGACCCGTACGTTTTTGTTCAAGTAGGTGATAAGCACCTAAGATTGTCAGCAGATTCAGGTGCCAGGATCACTATGATTACACCGGAGTTATTTGAACAAAAGTGGGGTACACGGAAACTGCTCCCTCCAGATAGATCACCGGTATCATATGAAGGGAGGAGGATTTACTTAGTGGGTTTCTTTGAGGATTTTCTAGTTTTTAAAGGTCGACAGATTTTTGGGAAGGTTTACGTGGCTGTCAAAGTATTGAACATTTTAGGTTGGTTTCACCAAGGGTTGTTCGGTATGGTATTGCGTCCAGGCACACGAGACCAGGTTACTGTTATAAGGGATTCTTCTGATGTTGAAGATTTGCTTAATGAATTCCCCAAAGTTTTTTTCTGGAGAACTGGGCAAGATAAGAGGATTTAACCATAAAATTAAAATAAAAGACAGTGCAATTCTGGTCAAGCATGAATTGAGAGGGGTACCATTCAGTGTCAGAGATGAATTGGAAAGAGAATTAGAGAGTTTAAGAATGAAAGGAATCATTGAACCAGTTGAAGCTTCCTTATGGTTGTCAACTTTGGTAGTGGCTAAGAAAAAAAATGGTGAACTGAGAGTGTGCATTGACTTGAGGGCACTTAACAGAGAAATCTAGGTAGACTCCCATCCGCTGCCAAAGATCAGTGAGATGCTTTTGTGCATAACCGAAGCTAAACTGTTTACTAAACTTGATTTGGCAGCTGCTTACCACCAGGTAAAGTTGACACCTGATTCTCGACATTTCACTGCCTTTGTTTCTCTGTGGGGATCTTTCCAGTACTGGCGAATGCCATTTGGTCTGGCATCGGCAGCGTCAGTTTTTCAAAGAATTATGTTGACTCTACTTAAAGGCATTAACAAAGTATGTGTCTTTCAGGATGATGTGTTCATTCATGCTTGTGATCGTCAGGAACATGATGTGATTTTGAGACAGGTTTTGCAAGTGTTTGATAATGCGGGTGTGGTATTGAAAAGAGAACATTTTTAGTTTTTGCAAACGTCTTTAGAATACTTGGGGCATGTCATGACAGCTGAAGGTGTATGTCCCAAACCTGGCCTTGTGGAAGCTATCGTAGAAGCACCAGCACCTCTGGACAAAGTGCGGGTCAAATCATTTTTAGGTCTGTGTGAGTTCTATTCCAGGTTTATTAAAATTTTTGCTTCGTTAGCAAGACCCATTTCAGATTTACTGAAAACAGAAGCAGACTTTGTGTGGGATGCTGAGTGTGTGGAAGCTTTCAACGCTATTAAACAAAAGATGGGAAGTGTAAGTGTTCCTACGATCTTATGATCATAATTTAAAGTGTTGCTTGACCGTTGATGCAAGCAAATTCGCTGTTGGTGCTGTTTTGACGCAAGTCAATGGAAACCAGGAATATACTATTGGCTTTGCATCAAGGGTTCTTAGACCGAATGAAGTACACTATTCTGTAATAGAAAAATAATTGTTAGCTTGTTGGTGGGCTATTGAAAAATTCAAATGTCATCTGTGGAAAATACATTTGGTACTCCAAACAGATCATAAACCGTTGGTTACTATTTTTAATGGTAATAACGTCAAGAGTAGCATATCAAGGATTGCAAGGTTTGCGGCCAGGTTGTTGCAATTAGCTTTTTCTGTTGTACACATTTCTGGTGGAAAAAATGGAGGGCAGATTACCTCTCTAGGAATCCTGTTTCTGGAGAGATTGATGAAAAAGATGACATTCATGATGAAAGTTGTTTTATTGCTGCTGTTGAGTTAGAACGTGTTGGGTCCATTTCCAAAGCGGATTGGAAAAGAGCATCTACGAATGATCAGTTACTCGCTAGAATCTTGACATACGTTGAAGAAGGTTGGCCTCATGAGAAAAGTTTTGAGTTGTCTGCTGAGCCTTATTTCAAGGTATCAGACGAACTATCTATTGAAGATGGTATTCTTTTGAGGAATTACAAAATTGTGCCTCCTGAGGTCATTAGATCTGTTATTTTGGAAAAAGCGCACGAAGGTCACTTGGGCTCCACACTCACCAAGAAAAGGGTGAGAGAATACTATTGGTGGCCCCAAATGGACAAAGATATTGAAATGTTAGTCAAATGTTGTCATATTTGTTCTACCAGTGATAAAACACTGAAAGCTTCTACGCCTCCCCTACAACCTATTGAGTGTCCATCGGGTCCATGGGCCTTTCCATCTACTGCCACCTAAATTACGATATGCTTATGTGGTGGTTGGTTACTTTTCCAAGTGGCCTCATGTGAGATTTGTTGGTGATGCTAACTCTAAGTCAGTGGAGTCTTTCCTTAAAGATTTTTTTTGGAGGAGGGTTTTCCAAAGGAGCTTGTCTCTGATAATGGAGTGCAGTTTGTGTCAACTGAAGTTGAGAGTTTTCTGAATGAATGTACTATCAGACACTTGAAGAGTTCTCTTTACCAACCACAAACTAATGGTTTGGTTGAGCATTTTAACCATGTGGTTGGTGAATGTGTGCAATGGGCATTGGCTAATGGGTGTGTAGTTGATGCAGTTGTAAAAAGTATGCTTTGGTTCTATAGAACAACGCCCCATTCGAGCACGGGGGTTTCTCCTTTTGAAGCTCTTAGAGGGAGGAAACCTGCCACTCTGTTTAGACCAAGGTGGTTATCCAAATTTGTGAAACATGCTACATGTAGGGAAGACATTGGCCTCAAGGTTCATTCTAACATAGAGAAAGCTCAGGCTAAACAAAAAACATATTATGATAGGAATAGATGTGTAAAAGAAATTCAATTCATGGTTGGTGATTGGGTACAAATTAAAATGCCTAGCTTTGTCAAGAAGGGTGACTCTAAGTTTTCTGAACCATTAAGGGTTGATAAAGTGTGTGGTAATGCGGTTCATGTGAATGGACGTGTTTGGTGGAACGTAAGAAAAGTGGCAAAAGTCTCAGCAGATGATAGTGTTGTGCAACCTGGCGACACGCTAATTGAAGTTGGGCGGAATCTTGAAACGAAGAAATCCTCCAGTGTACATGATCCCGGTGAGGTGGAAGACACGAGGTCAAACTCTTTGCCTGTTAGGAAAAGTCATAGAACTCGTAACTTACCTTTGAGGAATCGTTAAACGAGTATTTTCTTTGGTCTTGGTTTTGTTTCAGTAAGGATATGACGTTATTCCATTCAAACCATGTGTATTTAGTTACCAGTGTACTTGTGGTAAGGCAAAATGTTTGATGGTTTCTGTTAAAAAAAATGGGAAAACCAAATGTAATATCTCATACTCCATTGCGCATCCAGAACACGTACAATGGAGTGGAAAGCCTCGCTCGCTGCTGTTCCTATGAGGTTCGGCTCTCTGGCGCACGGGCAGGCGCGAGGCAGGAGCCGAACGTCGGTTGGAGATAGCTGATCGTGTTGGGGGAGCAAGAGACTGCACTGCGCTGCGCAGATGGGGTGATTTTTCTTGTGAATTTCTTATTTTAATAAACCTCATAAATCGGAGCTGGTCGAGTCGAGGTGCGTTACATCAGCAGTGCACTAGAAAAAGTAAAATACCCAAAAGTACAGGAGACCACTTTCAATTGAAAATCACAAAAAAACTAATTTTTCTTGGCATATCGCACAATAAAAGCAATACCACAGGCTCACCCTATAAGCCCGTAAGTCAAGCCAACGAAAATTACAAAATGTGTTTAGAGGTGCAAGAGAGAGTACCAGAAGGACAAAACAAATGAGGGAATGAAAATGTCACCTTTAGTCTCCCAGTGGTTTTACATAATTCATGTAACTTTGACCATTTTGCATTATGTGTGGTAGGCAAATTGCCAAAAACTATGCCATTTCTCCACTTTACCATTTTACCCTGAATGCCACAATTTGTACTAGCTTGTGGTAAGAATTTACTGCAAGCATACAGAAACAACAGAACACGGTCACTTATCACTATCAATGCTCTGGATTAAATGTATCCTTGCAGTAAAAATAGATATGAGTATGTATTTTACATTAAAATCTAATGCAAAATGCTGGCTTGCATCAGCTGGACTGCCTGGATGTTCTGATGAGAGCTCATTTGAATCTTAGAGCCAAGCTACGGCACCAGGAGGTCAGATACATTCACTTAAATTCTGTCAGAATACTCTATTGTGATATTCAAAACTTTCACATAAGCTGAATGATGACTAACATCCCTTTGCCTTTCCCAAAACATTTCCAGCATCCAATGATTATTTACTAGAGACTGAAGTGCTTTGAAGGGGGGAAAGGGGATGGAGAGATAAGTAGAGATTTCCTTGTCCTTATCTTCTAGGTTCTTCTCATTTACTGGTTCTTTAACCTTCACTTCTTGTGTTGCGATATTGTTGTGAAGTTGTAGAAGTGCAAATAAAAAAAATGTATCAGCTTAAACTGCACAACTCTCTCCAGTATCGGTATGTAATTTAAGGGTTTAAATATCTTGTATTAACTAGGCACCAACATACACTATAAGACAATGACCTTAGCTTCTCTTTTAATACCAATATGTTGAATTATTTTTCAGACTATGGCCCTCATCATGACATTGGTGGTAAAAGCCGCTTACTGCCACGCTGACAGCTGCCAACAGACATCCGTGGTGGTGTACATCTGTTCGGCATATTATGACACACACACACCAAACCGACAGAATAGAGCCACATACATAAATCCTCCAGCCCGAAGGTCAGTGGTAAACTGTCGGTACCAACACCCATACCATTACGCCAACAGAACAATGCCCACTACATCATGACCCATGAATCACCACAGCGGACATTCAACAACGGTAAACCATTGGTGGTACACACTGGTGCGCTCAGGATGTACACCCAAATACTAAACTACACAACATTAGCCAATTTAAAAAAACACACCTGACACCCATACACACACCACACCCACCCACCCACACCACTATAAAATACACACCCACAACCCTTTACGAATACAAATCATTGCCACCAGACAGACATCAAGACCACTGTGACAAATGCACACACACCCATACATCCCTCACTCACTCCACTACGCACACCCAATCACTCCACCCAACACCCACATACTTACACACACCACACAACAACCATGGCCCCACTAAGGCACCCCCGTTTCAGAGATGAGGAGTTGTAGGTCATGGTGGAGGAAATAGTCAGGGTAGAGCCACAGCTCTTTGGAGCACACGTCCAGCAGATATCCATTGCAAGGAAGATGCAGCTATGGCCCAGAATCGTGGACAGGGTGAATGCCGTGAGACAGCATCCAAGAACACGGGACAACATCAAGAAGAGGTACAACGACCTACTGGGGGAAGGTATGTTCCATAGCAGCACGGCACCAGCTCACCATACAGAGGACTGGTGGTGGACCCCCGCCTCCTCCCCCATAGCTCACAGCATGGGAGGAGCAAGTCTTAGCATTACTGAATCCTGAGGGACTCGCTGGAGTAGCCGGAGGGCTGGACACTGGTAAGTCAACATTAAACACTTATCACCCCCATACCTGCCTGCCATCTCACACCCCACCCTCACTCCCATCACTCCACTACATCCCACACACTGTACCTACACATATGACTAACCACAATGCCAAGCCCTGCATGCCATACCAATGCATGGACAACCCTCCTAGCCCTGCATGAACACCCATCACCAAAGCATGCACAGCATGGAGAACTAACAAGCACACAATACACCACCATACACATACAAAGGTGGCAGGGCAACAGCAATGATAGAGGGGAACATAGGGATGTACAACATGTCACAGGCATGAAGCCTGACACATCACCTACATCCCCACAGGTGTCCCAGCTATTCTCAGTGGAGAGGAGGTGCCACGACTTTCCAGGTACCCAACAGAAGATGCCCCCAGTGATGACAGTAACTCTGGACTTCAGGATCTGGATCAACAACCTGGCCCATCAGGGACCACTGGTCAGTCGGTCACCCCAGCCCACTCACAGTCCACCACAGAACCTCCCCTATTAGTTACCAACACCACACTAACCCCAAGCATCCCCACGCCTCTGTCCCCAGGACACGTCAATCGGCAGTGTGCCCATCTGTACAGGGACCCCAGTCCACACCTCATACCCAAGACAATCATGGACCTGGTGTCAGTGGCAGTGGGCACACCGTTCGGGGGACAGGGGCACAGGGCAACAGGGACACTGGGAGGACCGCCGTGTGCCAGGGGAGGACAGGCCCAGGGAACCGACACTCCAGGAGGCACTAACCAATGTCCTAGGGGTCTACCAACAACCCCAGGACAGGATCGGCCAGATCCTGAACAACATGCAAGAGAACAAGGAGCTGCAGGAAGAACACCATCAGTTGATCAGGGAGGACTTGCAGGCCCTCAACACCACCATGATCTCCTTCGCTGAGGTGCTGGCAGACATGGCCAACATCATGAGGGAATGGACTGTACAACAGCGGGCCACTACCACTAGCCAGTCTATTGACCAGCCCACAACATCAGCTACAGCTAGTGGACAGGAGGCCCTGCCACAGGACCCACAGGCTACCAGCACACCTCCCCCTGCAGAGGATGAACCACCCCACAAACGTTCTCTGTGAACCAGACAGAAGCCAGAGACATGTGCCAAGACCACCGCCAAGAAATGTGACTATCCTGATTGTACCCCTTGTGTCCCACCCTGTCACTTTGTCCACTTTGAACTGCCATTGCTCCTCTTCCTATGGCCTCTTTGACACTGGACCTGTGCTACAAACAGACTGCGACAATACCCTGGACTTTCCTCCACCATCACCCCATTCCATTGCACTTTACCCTCATTTTTATAGCACTACCGTAAACACCCTTGAACACAATTTGAGTAACAGTGTTTTATGTGTCTTAAATGTGCATTTGTGGGAACTGTTGCATCGAGTGCAAATGACCTGAACACTGTGATAGCTAACAAATAATGACCTGGAACTGTATGTAGTGATCACATCAGGACAATGTTGTCATATCACCAACATCTGGAAAATGGGAAACTATAGGTGTCAGTAAGTTCAGATGCAAAGGAAGTGAATGCCATCATGCAGCAGGCACAAAGATAAATCAATAGTAAGAGGAATGGTCAGCTCCAGTGTCTCACCTGTTTGTCATTGGAAGTATTGTCGTATAACTGATGTTGTGTTGTCCTCATTCTCATCCTCTGCCTCCTCATCCTCACTGTCCTCAGGGTCCACTGCTGCCACAGGGTCATCACCAGTCCCCTCCTCCTGAAGAAATAGCACATGTTATCTGAGGGCCTGTTTGTGCAACATGCAGCATGCCACTACTATCTGACAGACCTTTCCGGATGCGTAGCACAGGGATCCACCTGTCAGATGGAGGCACCTGAACCTTGCTTTCAGGAGGCCGAAGGTCTGCTTGATTATTCTTCTGGTTCGCCCATGTGCCTCATTATAGCGGTCCTCAGCCCCTGTCCTGGCACTCCTCACAGGGGTCAGCAGCCACAAGTTTGGCAGCCAGAGTCACCTGCAAGTATTGAGGGACAACACGTAGCCTTACACAATCCTACGGGGAGAACACCTGAAGGCGTACGCTGACATACAGTGAGTGGGGGATATGGCTCACGTATTAGCCACACCCTGTGCCTCTGTAGTTGGGCCATCACATTTGGGATGCTGCTATTCCTCAGGACAAAGGCATCATGCACCGACCCAGGATACTTGGCAGTGACATGGAAGATGTACTGGTCTGCCAGGCACACCATTTGCACATTCAGTGAGTGGAAACTCTTACGATTCCTGAACACCTGTTTGTTCTGGCGGGGGGGACTAACGCAATATGTGTACCGTCAATCGCCCTAATTATATTAGGGATATGGCCCAGTGCATAGAATCCTGCCTTCACAGTGTCCAAATCTTCCACCTGGGGGAAAGCAATACAGCTGCACATGTGTTTCACGAGGGCAGACAAGACCCTTGCCAGAACAATAGAAAACATTGGCTGTGACATTCTAGCTCCCAAGCCAACTGCCACTTGGAAAGAACCAGTTGCCAGGAAATTGAGCACTGATAGCACTTACACAAGAGGGGGAATCCCAGTTGGATGACGGATAGCTGATATCAGGTCAGGCTCCAATTGGGCACACAGCTCTGTGATTGTGGCCCTGTCCAGTTTATAAGTCAGTTTAATGTGCCTGTCCTCCAGTGTACCCAAGTCCACAAGGGGTCTGTACACGGGGGTTCATCTTCTCATCCCATTCATCTGCAGTGGCAGGTACCTAAGACACACAAGAGTGAGTAGGCTATCACAATTTGAACAATGGAAGCATAACCTCAGTGTACATGTTGCATTTATGTGATGGGACAGTGGGAATGACAAGGTATGTGGAAATTTAAGCAGTGAAGCAGTAAATGTTAATCTGATGGTTGTCCATCACCATGACATGACGACCGCCTTTCCTGTATGTAGGGACAGGTGGAAGTGAGGTAACTTCGCTGACATTGGGCGTCATGGCAGAAGGCAATCTTACACCGCTGTGCAAATCCTCATTGGATTATATGGGGCTCTATGGAGTATAGTGACCAATGGGTATCTGCGCCAGGGGTGACGGTGTACACCGCCGCGGACGTGACCGCCATTTTCTATCTGATTCCTCACTTGTTTCCTCACCTTCAACAGGAGAACACCTACACTGCGTGTGCTGCTATGACCCTTGTCTGGAACCTACCATAGCCCGTGTGACTGGGGAAAGGGCCCCTGCCTTCACTTCAGAGGAGTTGGAGCGATTGGTGGATGGGTCCTACCCCAGTACAGACTGCTGTATGGGCCTCCAAACCAAAAGGTGAGTACACCTTGGGCACGATGCATGTGTGAAGGATGCATGGAGATGTGTGTGCAAGCATTGTGTCATCGGGTGAGTGATGTCATGTGGTGGTGTACATGGTGTGCACCTTCCAATGTGTGTGTGTTAGACCTGACAGCCTTAGGGTAGTCACCCCTAACTTTTTGCCTGCCTCCCTCCACTTTTTGGACACTGTTTTTGCTGGTTTATAGACTCTGCGCATTTTACCCCTGCTAACCAGGGCTAAAGTGCATATGCTCTCTCCCCTAAAACATGGTAACCTGGAATCATACCTGATTGGACTATTAATTTACTTATAAGTCCCTAGTAAGGTGCACTTTATGTGCATAGGGCTGGTAAATTAAATGCTACTAGTGGGCCAGCAGCACTGGTTGTGCCCCCCCACTTAAGTAGCCCCTTTTCCTTGTCTCAGGCCTGCCATTGCAAGGCCTGTGTGTGCAGTTTCACTGCCACATCGACTTGCCATTTAAAAGTTCTTGCCAAGCCTAGAACTCCCCTTTTTCTACATATAAGTCACCCTTAAGGTGTGCCCTAGGTAACCCCTAAGGCAGGGTGCTGTGTAGGTAAAAGGCAGGACATGTACCTGTGTAGTTATATGTCCTGGTAGTGTAAAACTCCTAAATTCGTTTTCACACTACTGTGAGGCCTGCTCCCTTCATAGGCTAACATTGGGGCTGCCCTCAGACACTGGTGAAGTGGCAGCTGCTGATCTGAAAGGAGCAGGAAGGTCATATTTAGTATGGCCAGAATGGTAATCCAAAATCCTACTGACTGGTGAAGTCGGATTTAATATTACTATTCTAGAAATGCCACTTTTAGAAAGTGAGCATTTCTTTGCACTTAAATCCTTCTGTGCCTTATAATCCACGTCTGGCTGGGCTTGGTTGACAGCCCCTTGTGCATTCACTCAGACACACCCCAAACACAGGGTACCCAGCCTCACTTGCATACATCTGCATTTTGAATGGGTCTTCCTGGGCTGGGAGGGTGGAGGGCCTGCCCTCACACAAAGGACTGTCACACCCCCTACTGGGACCCTGGCAGACAGGATTGAACTGAAAGGGGACCTGGTGCACTTCTTAGCCACTCTTTGAAGTCTCCCCCACTTCAAAGGCACATTTGGGTATAAAACAGGGCCTCTGCCCTACCTCATCAGACACTTGCTGGAGAAGAAACATGAACCAGAACCTACATCCTGCCAAGAAGAACTGCCTGGCTGCTCAAAGGACTCACCTGCCTGCTTTCTACAAAGGACTGCTGCCTTGCTGTTGCCCTGCTGCCTTGCTGAACTCTTGTCTTGCTGTGAAAGTGCTCTCCAAGGGCTTGGATAGAGCTTGCCTCCTGTTCCTTGAAGTCTCAGGACCAAAAAGACTTCCCTCTTTTACTTGGACGCTCCGTGCGCCGAAAATTTCGACGCACAGCTTGTTTCGCGGCGAGAAAAACGCCGCACTCCGACGCTGATCGACGCAACGCTCTTGGGACAATCGAAGATCCGACGCACGGCCTCGCAAGGACAACGCCGCCCGACCTCTAGAGGAGAAATCGACGCGACGCCTGCCGTGAGATCGTAATTTCAACGCGCAGCCCCGCAGATCAAAGTCTAGAGGAGAAATCGACGCGACGCCCGCCGTGAGATCGTAATTTCGACGCGCAGCCCCGCAGACCGACACGCAGCCGGAGAACAAGCAGGAAAATCCACGCACAGACCCGGGACATCTGGTAATCCCCGCGATCCACAGAAAGAGACTGTCCGCGTGCCGGAAAACGACGCCGACTTCCCCACGTGGAAAATAACGCAAGTCCGTGTGTGCTGGGGAGAAATCGACGCGCACACCCTTTTTCCACGCACCTCTTCTCTTGTGGCCCTCTGAGGAGATTTTTCCACTCCCAACCAGGTACTTGTGCTTGAAAGAGACTTTGTTTATATTCTAAAAGACTTAAGACACTTTATATCACTTTTCCGTGATATTTCTACAATTTTCCATTGCAACCTTATTCTTTTTGACCTACAATTATCCTGATAAATATTATATATTTTTCTAAACACTGTGTGGTGTATTTTTGTGGTGCTATATGGTGGTATTGTATGATTTATTGCACAAATACTTTACACATTGCCTTCTAAGTTAAGCCTGACTGCTCGTGCCAAGCTACCAGAGGGTGGGCACAGGATAATCTTGGATTGTGTGTGACTTACCCTGACTAGAGTGAGGGCTTTTGCTTGGACAGGGGGTAACCTGACTGCCAACCAAAAACCCCATTTCTAACAGTGTGCCAATGGTGAATGAAATGGGATTGGTGGGCCATATGTGTGACAGGCTGGATTGTATGTGTAATGGGGTCTGCCTGTCTGTATCGCCTCGCAGGTCAGCGTCCATCAAAAGAAGGGATTATGGCATCCCATCGCCAAGGACGTGCGGACCCTGGAGGTCTATGGAAGGCAGAGCACCCACTGTCTGAAACGGTGGAGGACCTGAGATGCTGGGCATGGAAGTCTGCAGAAGCCCAGCTAGAGATGGCCTCCCAATGAGGAAGGGGTGCCTGTCAGAACCTGACCCCCCTGATGGCCCGCATACTGGTGGTGGCCTACCCAGAGCTGGATGGGCGCTTGAGGGCATCACAGCAGCCACAAGGGGGTGAATACAGTGGCTGTTATAACAATATTTTGTAGGTGGCATGAGATCCAGGTGGTGGGTGTCAGTTAGTGGGTGCGCCTAAATGCCGAGCCAGACATTGCAGTGTGATCCAGCTCCAGGGTAATGTTTGAAAGTGAAAACATTGTAACCTATAGAGCTTGCATTCCATGTCAGACAGGGATTGGAGGTCCCAGGTGGTGTGCAGTTGGCGGTGTTTGGCCCTAATCTTGCTGTAGCATCTACCCAAATCAATGGCAGTGCAATGCATTGTGCTCAATCCTGATCCCTGTGTGTGACGATGCTGTGTATTCCAACTGTGGTGTTGGTGCAGTAATTGACCCAGTGTTTGCTTTCTCTCTCCCCCCCTTTATCTTCTGTCATCCTGTCCATGTGTGCATTAGCATCATCTGGCAGTGAAGCAGGGGCACCGGCAACAGAGGGAGCTGCATTCCACAGGACCCAGGAGGCAGAGTCCACCGACGGCAAGGGAACCAGCGGGACAGTGTCGCGCCGCTGCACGCGGCACGAGCCGAACATTCAGCTCGGGCCGCAACACGCGTTTCCAAGACGCGGGCGCCCCCAGTCTGCTGTGTGCTTTCTGAGGCCCCAAATTGGGTATGGGGCCTCGCTCTTTTTCTGTGCACCGCGTTTTCAGGCATTTCTGACCCCCACTCACCTGTTCTTTTCTTCTTTTCTGGGACATCTGGTTGTACCTTCCTTTATGTTTTTTCTCCCTTCCCATGTTACCTTTCTCTTCCCAGCATTCCTTGTTCCCTATTCTCTATGGTTTCTAGTCCATTCTGTTCTATGTACTTTTCCCTATCTAAGATGGTGTCCTTTTACTTCCTGTTGGTCGTTTCCTGTTTGTTGGTATTTAAGGGCTGTGATTCTTTCTCTCCTTGCGCTGCAACACTTTCTGTTTGGAGGGTGTCTTCGCTCCTGCTTCCTCGTATTCTTGTGCTGGTTCTCGATAGTTCGGAATACTTTTGTCTGTATCTGCTCTTGTTGATATCTCTTCCTTTTTGTTCCTGTTTTAGGAACATATCCTTATGGAGGTTTTTTCCCCTTTTCTGGTTTTTTTTCCCTCTGGCGCTACTTCCGAGGGACACGGCCTGCTCTTGGCATACCCATTGCCTGCAGCACCGTCCGTGGCTACCAGAAAGAGTCGCCCCTACTTGGGCCAAGGCCGAACATTCAAGAACAGGATCCACGCCACTCGCTCTGCGGCCTCCAGGGTAAAGCAGCACGTAATTCGTGACAGATTGCAGGGCCCAATACTCCTGACGTCGTCTAACATCATGGATGATACAGTGGCGGCTGCTGCAGATCCTGATCCATCTCTTCTGGCAACCATTCAGCAACAGGCTCAGGAACTGCAACAATTACACAACGAGAATGCTGCTTTACGTCAAGCTTTGGCCTTTCGCAGTGCGGATGTTCCGGCCATCTTCACCTCTACTCCTCGTTTCTCGGGTGAACCAACTAAGCTGCGAGAGTTCCTCGATGCATTAACTGTATTTCGCCTTCCGACCTACCCAATTCTCCCATGACAAGACAAAGGTGGGATATCTTATCAGTGCCTTATCCGGTCCTGCCTTGGCCTAGTCAACCCCGATGGTATCCTCCAATGACCCAGTATTATCAGACTATCATGCTTTTGTGAGTCGGTTTAAACAGATGTTCAGTCATCCAGGATTGGAGGCCTCTGTGGAAGAAGCCTTATGTGACATCCAACAAGGCTTACAAGATGTCCTCCAATATATTACCCGCTTTCGACAGCTAGCGGCTGAGACCACTTGGGTGGAACGAACTCTGGTGACCTTACTTCGTAGAGGACTTAAAGAAGAAATCAAAGACGAGTTAGTACACTCCACCCGAGTTGAAGATCTTCGTGGTCTGATGGATCAGGCTCTTTCCATCGAATACCGTCTCCAAGAGCGACGTATAGAGAAGAGAAAGAGTAGAGGATCATCTCAGCCAAGCACTTCACGTGCCTTTATGCATCGTCCCGAGGACCCTCATCCTCCCGCCAGAGACACTGAAGGCGAACCTATGCAGGTGGATACCACTCGAGGACCACTTTCCGTTAGCGAGCGGGAAGACAGACATAGGAAGGGATTATGCCTGTATTGTGGTGCTGCCGGCCACATGCTCTGGACCTGCCCTGTTCGTCCTCAAAGGCCATCGGGAAATGCCACTTCCCATCCTCTGTAAGAAGGGAGGGGACAGGATCATCAGCTATACCTTCCATCAATTCCTTTAAAGACAATGCCACTACTTTGTTTATGTTACCTGTGACGTTACATTTACCGGACGGCCGTCAAGAGAGAACACTGGCTTTACTTGATTGTGGTGCCAGTGGCATATATATGGACAAGACTTGGGCCACGACTCAACAAATACCAACACGACCCAAAAGAAACCCCAGAACAAGTTCACACAGTGGATGGGTCTTTAATATCCTCTGGTCCAGTTGATACCACCACCATGACACTGAGTTTACAATTTGGAAACCATCAAGAACACATCTCTTTTGATCTAATATCATCCCCCAGCCATACTATCATTTTGGGAATTCCGTGGTTCATAAGACATAACCCTTATGTAAATTGGGAAACCTGGACTATTTCCCTGTCCTCCCAGTTTTGTCATGAGAACTGCTTTGCTTCAGACACTTATTGGTCACCCAAGAGGTTGATGCCTACTGAAAGTATTACTGGAAGTTCCATCAATACAGTTCAAGGGGTTCCTGATCACTATCTAGAATTTCAAGATGTGTTCCAAAAACCAACCAGACCTGTGTTACCCCCACATCGAGATTACGATTGTGCTATTCCCTTGGAACCCGGAGCTATCGTTCCCTTTGGGAGGATGTATTCACTCACTGAACCTGAAAGAGAAGTACTAAAAGAATATCTGCAAGAAAACTTACGTAGCGGTCTTATTGTACCATCGTCCTCTCCGGCTGGGGCTCCTCTCTTTTTTGTACCCAAGAAAATGAAGGATCTTCGTCCCTGGCTGGATTTTCGCGGGCTAAATAAAATAACTATAGAGGACCGTTATCCTTTGCCTCCCATTAATGATATTCTATGGGCAGTCAGAGGGGCTCAACGATTTACCAAACTGGATCTTCGTGGAGCCTACCACCTTTTGCGTATTAAAGAAGGAGACGAGTGGAAGACTGCTTTCCGGACCCCATTTGGTCATTATGAGTACAGAGTTATGCCTTTTGGTCTTACTAATGCCCCCTCCATTTTCCAAAGATTTATGGATTCAGTATTCTCTGATCTCTTGAACCATACGGTCGCCATCTATTTAGACGATATCCTTATTTATTCTAAATGTCCTGAACTTCACTCCTCTCACGTTAAACAGGTCCTCCAAAGACTCCGGGAACATCAACTGTCCTGTAAACCCGAAAAATGTGAGTTTGACAAGACTGAAGTCAAATATTTGGGATATCACCTTAGTCCCACAGGCATAGCTATGGACCAAGAAAAGGTACAAGCCATTCTAGATTGGCCTTCTCCTTCCTCTATTAAGGAAACACAATGTTCTTTAGGATTGGCTAATTTTTATCGGCAGTTTATCTTGGACTTTGCAGAACAAACCAGCCACATAACACAAACATTAAAAAAGGAAAATCTAAAGAAAGGCTTCGTCTGGACCAAGGCGGCTGAACAAGCTTTTCAGAGTCTAAAAAAGGCCTTCACTCAGGCACCGATATTGAGGCACCCAGATACCAACAAACAATTTATTGTTCTTACAGATGCTTCCGAAAGAGCCATCGGAGCTGCCTTACTCCAACAGCAAGAAGATGACGGTCTTGAACATCCTGTGTTCTATCTGTCCCATGTACTTTCAGCGTCAGAACAACACTACTCAGTACTTGAAAGGGAGTTGTTAGCCCTGAAAACAGCCTGCCTTGAGTGGAGACAGTTTCTTATGGGTTCCAAAGAGCCCTTCGAGGTACGAACAGACCATCGCAATCTACAATGTTTGCGTAACGTTTTATGCCAGAACAGTCGTCAGGCTCGTTGGGCCTTCTTCTTCAGTCAGTATGACTTTTATGTCACTTATATTCCTGGATCCCAAAACATTCTGGCTGATGCCCTATCTCGCCATTATCCAAATTGTACTTCTACCCCATCACAGTATCTTCTTGAGCCCAGTAAAATCATCGGAGTAGCTCAGTCTTTCCTGGATGAGGTACAACTGGAATACTCCAATCTGACTGATCAAGAAATAAAGAAACTGAACATATGTAAGATGCAAGGATATTATTATTATTATAAGAACTTGTTGTTTCTCCCTACTAATTGAGTCAGAGAAAAAGCACTACAAATGTGCCATGATTAACCGGTTGCTGGTCATAGAGGCATTAAGGCCACACAAGAACTACTCTCGCGCTCTTTCTGGTGGCCTACCTGGAAATCAGATGTCGAAAGATACGTTCAGGCTTGTCCCATTTGTGCTCAAGTAAAGATTCCACATACCAGACCTGCAGGATTGCTACATCCATTACCTGTTCCACCGGCTCCCTGGCACACCATTTCTACAGATTTTGGCCCTCATTCTGACCCTGGCGGTCTTTGACCGCCAGGGCGGAGGACCGCGGGAGCACCGCCGACAAGCCGGCGGTGCTTCAATGGGGATTCCGACCGCGGCGGTAAAGCCGCGGTCGGACCGGCACCACTGGCGGGGTCCCGCCAGTGTACCGCGGCCCCATTGAATCCTCCGCGGCGGCGCAGCTTGCTGCACCGCCGCGGGGATTCTGACCCCCCCTACCGCCATCCAGATCCCGGCGGTCGGACCGCCGAGATCCGGATGGCGGTAGGGGGGGTCGCGGGGCCCCTGGGGGCCCCTGCAGTGCCCATGCCACTGGCATGGGCATTGCAGGGGCCCCCGTAAGAGGGCCCCTAAATGTATTTCACTGTCTGCTGCGCAGACAGTGAAATACGCGACGGGTGCAACTGCACCCGTCGCACAGCTTCCACTCCGCCGGCTCGATTCCGAGCCGGCTTCATCGTGGAAGCCTCTTTCCCGCTGGGCTGGCTGGCGGTCTGAAGGAGACCGCCCGCCAGCCCAGCGGGAAAGTCAGAATTACCGCCGCGGTCTTTCGACCGCGGAACGGTAACCTGACGGCGGGACTTTGGCGGGCGGCCTCCGCCGCCCGCCAAGGTCAGAATGAGGGCCTTTATGTGTTCATTACCTCCATCAGCAGGAAACCGGGTTATCATGGTCACCATAGATTCTTTTACTAAGATGGCTCACTTCACTGCTCTGAAAAAACTACCTAATTCCCAATAAGTAAGTCAGATATTTATCCAACATATTTTCCATCTCCATGGACTTCCACACAGCATTGTATCTTACAGGGGACCTCAGTACATCTCCCGGTTTTGGAAACATTTGTGTAAGACACTGAATATCAACATAGCACTCTCTCGGGTTTCCATCCTCAAACCAATGGACAGACTGAGGGGGTCATTCTGTCCCCCGCCGGCGGCGGAATGCCGCCGGCCTGGCGGGAACCGCCAGAAGACCGTACCGCGGTCAAAAGACCGCAGCGGTCATTCTGAGTTTCCCGCTGGGCTGGCAAGCGACCGCCAGAAGGCCGCCCGCCCGCCCAGCGGGAAATCCCCTTCCACGAGGATGCAGTCTCCGAATGGAGCCGGCGGAGTGGAAGGGGTGCGACGGGTGCAGTTGCACCCGTCGCGATTTTCAGTGTCTGCCACGCAGACACTGAAAATCTATGTGGGGCCCTGTTAGGGGGCCCCTGCACTGCCCATGCCAGTGGCATGGGCACTGCAGGGGCCCCCAGGGGCCCCACGACACCTGTTCCCGCCAGCCAGGTTCTGGCGGTGAAAACCACCAGAACCAGGCTGGCGGGAAGGGGGTCGGAATCCCCATGGCGGCGCTGCTTGCAGCGCCGCCTTGGAGGATTCCCTGGGGCAGCGGGAAGCCGGCGGGAAACCGCCGGCTTCCCTTTTCTGACAATGCCCCCGGAAGCACCGCCAGCCTGTTGGCGGTGCTTCCGCGGTCGTTGGAGTGGAAGGGGTGCGACGGGTGCAGTTGCACCCGTCGCGATTTTCAGTGTCTGCCACGCAGACACTGAAAATCTATGTAGGGCCCTGTTAGGGGGCCCCTGCACTGCCCATGTGGCATGGGCACTGCAGGGGCTCCCAGGGGCCCCACGACACCTGTTCCCGCCAGCCAGGTTCTGACGGTGAAAACCGCCAGAACCAGGCTGGCGGGAAGGGGGTCGGAATCCCCATGGCGGCGCTGCTTGCAGCCGTGGAGGATTCCCTGGGGCAGCGGGAAGCAGGCGGGAAACCGCCGGCTTCCCTTTTCTGACCGCGGCTTTACCGCCGCGGTCAGAATGCCCCCGGAAGCACCGCCAGCCTGTTGGCGGTGCTTCCGTGGTCGTTGGCCCTGGCGGTCATCAGAATGACCCCCTGAGTGTCTCAATCAAGGATTGGAGCAGTACCTTCGCTGCTTTTGTAATTCTACTCAGAGCAACTGGAACACTTATCTCCCTATTGCTGAATTCTCCTACAATAACTCTGTCCATAGTGCCTCCAAGGTCACTCCTTTTTTCTGTTCTTATGGCTATTATCCTACCTCTTTTCCTACTACTCCTCAGTCTACCTCTTCTCTTCCTGCTGTTATTTCATTCTCCAGACGACTTTTACAGATTCATAGATTGATTCGCTCTAACTTGTTGAACACCAAGAGATACATGAAGAGAATAGCAGACAAGAAACAGAGGGATGCTCCAGAATATCACCTTCAGGATAAAGTCTGGCTTTCATCTAAATTTCTACCTTTACGCCTTTCTCGGAATAAGTTCACACCTCGTTACTATGGTCCTTTCCGAATCCTTCAGCTGATCAATCCCGTTACTGTCCGTCTTCACTTGCCTCGTCCCTGGAGGATTCACCCGGTCTTTCATGTTTCTCAGCTAAAACCCTATGTACCTGATCCTTACTCACGTCAGTTTCCCTGTCCTCCTCCCGTGTTAGTGGATGATGTACCTGAATATGAGGTACAGGAGATTTGTGATTCTCGTATCTTTCACAAATGTCTTCAGTACTTGATTCACTGGAAGGGTTACCCTGTCAGTGAATGCTCTTGGTAAGATGCATCTTCTGTTCACGCACCTCTTCTGATTCGTCATTTTCACCGCTTGTTTCCTCACAAACCTGGGCCTTCAGGAGGGGACCTACTGTTGCGCCCCTCCACGCGGCACGAGCCGAACATTTGGCTCGGGCCGCAACACGCGTTTCCAAGACGCGGCGCGCCCCCAGTCTGCTGTGTGCTTTCCGAGGCCCCAAATTGGGCATGGGGCCTCGCTCTTTTTCTGTGCACCACGTTTTCAGGCATTTCTGACCCCCACTCACCTGTTCTTTTCTTCTCTTTTTTCTTTTCTTCTTTTCTTCTTTTCTGGGACATCTGGTTGTACCTTCCTTTATGTTTTTTCCCCCTTCCCATGTTACCTTTCTCTTCCCAGCATTCCTTGTTCCCTATTCTCTATGGTTCCTAGTCCATTCTGTTCAATGTGTTTTTCCCTATCTAAGATGGTGTCCTTTTACTTCCCTTTGGTCGTTTCCTGTTTGTTGGTATTTAAGGGCTGTGATTCTTTCTCTCCTTGCGCTGCAACACTTTCTGTTTGAATGGTGTCTTCGCTCCTGCTTCCTCTTATTCTTGTGCTGGTTCTAGATAGTTCGGAATACTTTTTCCTGTATTTGCTCTTGTTGATATCTCTTCCTTTTTGTTCCTGTTTTAGGAACATATCCTTGTGGAGGTTTTTTCCCCTTTTCTGGTTTTTTTTCCCTCTGGCGCTACTTCTGAGGGACACGGCCTGCTCTTGGCGTACCCATTGCCTGCAGCACCGTGGTTACCAGAAAGAGTCGCCCCTACTTGGGCCAAGGCCGAACATTCAAGAACAGGATCCACGCCACTCGCTCTGCGGCCTCCAGGGTAAAGCAGCACGTAAGTCATGACAGACAGAGGGCAAGAGGAGCACCACGGCAGAGACAGGAGGTGACAACGCAGACTCAGATACCTCCTCCGATGGAAGCTACCTGGTGGTGGCAGACACCTCTGTGACCACCCCAGCTGCAGATACAGCTGCCACCCCCGTACCAGCACCGCCATCCCAGTAACAGAAATACGATAACAACATTATGACCCACGAATCCCCACGGCGGACATTCAACCGCAATAAACCATTGGCAGTACATACCGTTGTGCAGAAAATACACACACACATACAAAACAACACCACATTGGACAATTCAAACTACACACATCTGACACACACACACCACACCCACACACCCACAACACTATAAAACACACACCCACACTACCCACAACCCTTTATGAGAAATTTTTTTTACAACTGAGAGAGAGACATGCCAGGAGCACCCACTGAATCCGAGTCACAGAACACCATCACCCATACACCATCCATGCACCTCACAGCACACACCCCAACACATCACCCCACACACACACACCACACACACTACACCCATGGCACCACAAAGACACCCTAGGTTCTCAGAGGAGGAGCTAAGGGTCATGGTGGAGGAAATCATCCGGGTAGAGCCACAGCTATTCGGATCACAGGTGCAGCAGACGTCCATTGCTAGGAAGATGGAGCTATGGCGGAGAGTCGTGGACAAGGTCAACGCCGTGGGACAGCACCCCAGAACAAGGGATGACATCAGGAAGAGGTGGAATGACCTACGGGTGAAGGTGCGTTCCGTGGTTGCAAGATACCAGATAGCTGTACAGAGGACTGGCAGTGGACCCCCACCTCCTCCCCCACAACTAACTACATGGGAGGAGCAAGTCTTGGTGTTCATGCATCCTGAGGGCCTGGCAGGAGTAGCAGGAGGACTGACTCTGGTAAGTCAAATCTTTACTACTTCCACCCCCCTACCTGCATGCCAAAACAAACTCCCACCCCTACCCTCATCCCCATCACTCCACCACCTCACATGTACCCCAGCATCACAACCCACCCATCCCAATACCAATCCCTGCATGCAACACCAATGCATGGAACCTCATCACAGACCTGCATGGACAACCATCACCAAAGCATGCACAATAGTGACTATCACTTAGCCAACCAACTTACAACTCACACAAGCCAAAGCTGCCTGGTAATTACAACCACAGAGGGAAACATACCCATGCACAAGATGTCACACACAGAAACAATAACACTGCATTTATATCCCCACAGGACCCCGACACAACATCACTGGAGAGGAGGTGCCAGCAACATCCAGCCCCCCCCAGAAGAGGCCCACAGTGATGACAGCAGCTCTGCACGCCTGGATCAGGATGACCAACCTGGTCCATCAGGGACCTCTGGTCAGTCGTTTATCCAGCCACAGTTTCAAACCACCACAGACCCTCCCCCTCAGGAAACACCACCACAGCACCCACCCAGCGGGCATATACCTCTGTCCCCAGGACACATCAATCAGCAGTGTGTCCACCCCTACAGGGACCCCAGGCAACCCCACAAACACAGGATGATCAGGGACCTAGGGTCAGTGGCAGTGGGCACACGATTCAGGTGACAGAGGCACAGAACAACAGGGAAGCTGAGAGGACTGCTGTGCGACTGCTGTGCTGTGCGACAGGGGGAGGACAGGCCAAGGGAACTGACTCTCCACAAGGCACTCACCAACATCCTGGGAGCATACCACCATTCCCAGGAGACCATGGGCCAGATACAGGGAAAGTTGCAGGAGACCCAGCGGCTGCAGGAGGGACAGTACCTGGGGATCAGTGAAGACCTGAGGGACATCCACACCATCCTGGTCACCATTGCAGGGGTGCTGGCAGACATGGCCAAAACCATGAGGGAGGCAGTGGCACCCCAAAGGGCCCCTGACACTAGCCACAACGATGAACAGCCCTCCACCTCCACCGTTGCTAGTGGACTGGAGGCCTCGCCACAGAAACAAGAGGCCACCAGCACCCCTCCCCCTGAAAAAGGAGAACCACCACGCAAAAGGCCCTTGTGATCCAGGCAGAAGCCAGAGAACATTGCCAAGACCCCCGCCAGGAAATAAGACTCCCCTGAATGTCACCCTTGGTTGTGCAACATGCAACGATGATCTGGCACACCTTTGTGGGTGAGTAGCACAGGGATCCACCTGTCAGATGGAAGCACCAGAATATGGCCTTCAGGAGGCCAAAGGTGTGATCAATGATCCTCCTTGTTCTCCCATGTGCCTCATTGTAACGTTCCTCTGCCCTTGTCCTGGCATTCGTCACTGGGGTCAGTAGCCATGAGAGGTTGGGGTAACCAGAGTCGCCTGTAAATATCGAGGGATACCTGTTAGCCAGACACTCACCCTTAGGGCCAACCCAACACCCATATACCAACAGACACTGGGTGGGGACCATGGGCTCACCTATTAGCCACACCCTGTGCCTCTGGGGTTGAGACATCACATATGGGAAGCTGCTGTCTTCCTCAAGATAAAGGCATCATGCACAGACCCAGGATACTTAGCATTGACATAGGAGATGTACTGGTCCACCAGGCACACTATCTGCACATTCAGAGAGTGAAAGCTCTTTTGATTTCTGAACACCTGTTCATTTCTCCGGGGTGAGACAAAGGCAATAAGTGGACCATCACACGCACCAATGATGTTGGGGATATGTCCCATTGCATAGAAGTCAGCCTTCACTGGGGCCAAATCCTCCACCTGGGGGAATACGATGTAGCTGCGCATGTGTTTCATCAGGGCAGACAACACTCTGGTCAGCACGTTTGAGAACATTGGCTGGGACATCCCTGATGCTATAGCCACTGTCGCTTGGAAGGAACCACTTGCCGTGAAATGGAGCACTGACAGGACCTGCACTAGAGGGGGGATACATGTGAGGTGGCGGATAGCTGAAATCAGGTCTGGCTCCAATTGGGCACACAGCACTTGGATTGTGGCCCTATCAAGTCTGTAAGCTAGGATAATGTGCCTGTCCTCATTGTCGCCAGGTCCATCTCCTATTCATCCTCAGCGCTTGAACTGTAGGGTGAAAAACAGTGAGCAGATGGTCATATTCAAACTTATTCTCAGATAAATATGCCTTGCTTTTTTTTACAGAAACTTAATGTGAACGTGTAGGTCCGTTGATGTGCCTATGCCTGCAGTGATACAGTTAGGTGTTATAGCCTGAGCCCACCAAAAATGGCGACTGCCTGACCTGTGAAGAGGGACAAGTGGAAATGAGGTAATCCCGCTGACGTTGTGCGCCGTTGCCGGAGGCGGTCGATGACCGCCATTCAACACATCATTGGTTATCAATGAGGCCTATGGGTTCCAGGAGCCAATGGTGATGTACGCCGGCGGTGACGGTACCCACCGCCGCGAACGTGACCGCCATTTTCTATCTGTTCACTCACTTGCTACCTAAAATTCAACAGAAGACCTACACTGCAAGTGCTGCTGTGACCTGTGTCTGGAAGCGACCATGGCTCGAGTGTCTGAGGAAAGGGCCCCTGCCTTCACTTCCGAGGAGTTGGAGAGACTAGTGGATGGGGTCCTACCCCAGTACCCTTTACTTTATGGTCCTCCAGACAAACAGGTGAGTACACTGTGAGCACGATGCGTGGGGCATGAATGTATGGAGTGCTGTGTGTGTGTGTAAGCCTCGTGTAGGGGGGGCTCAGGTGTCCTGGACAGAGTGCTGCATGTTCGATGGGCAATGTCTCTGTGTAAGGGGATGGGAGGGATATGGTGGGCTATGAGTATAACAGTCCGAACGGTATGAATAATACCTTTTCTTATGTATCTCTTTCTGCAGGTCAGCGCCCATCAGAAAAAGGGTATTTGGCATGCCATCGCCAAGGAGGTGCGGACCCTGGGGATCTTTGACAGGCGGAGCACCCACTGTTGCAAATGGGAGGACCTGCGCTGCTGAGCAAGGAAGATGATGGAGGCCCAGCTCGGGCTGGCCTCCAAACGAGTAAGGGGTGCCCGTCGTACCCTGACCCCCCTGATGTTCCACATCCTGGTGGTGGCCTATCCGGAGTTGGATGGGCGCTTGAAGGCATCACAGCAGCCACAAGGGGGTGAGTACAGATTGAGAATCATGAATTTGCGTGCGTTAAGGTGTTACCTGGGTGGGGGATGTGGGTCTGTGGGTGCCCCTAGGCCAGGGCGAACATGGCAGGGTAGGTTCCATGATGGGCAAGCTCAGATGCACTCCAACCCGAATAATGCTAATGGGCATCTACTACTGGGCAGGGACCTGTGGGTTTCAGGTGTGCAGCTAATGGCATTAGGCATTGTACCCCATGGCCTGGTGAGTAGCATTGTAACTGGTAGTGCATGGCCTAGTGCATAGGGCTGGTCCCTGTGAGTTGTATACGCCAACGGTAGTGTTGTTGCTGTCATTGACCAAGTGTATCCTCTGTCTCTCCCCCCCTTTTTGTTCTGTCACCCTGTCCTTGTGTGCATTAGCGTCATCTGGCGGAGGAGCAGAGGCACAGGCTACGGAGGGAGCTGCATCCCACATGGGCCTGGAGGCCGAATCCAGTGGGACGGAGGGTGAGAGGGTGAGAGGAGCACCATGACAGAGACAGGAGGGGACAGTTCTGACAATGACACCTCCTCCGATGGAAGCTTCCTGGCGTTGGTGGACAACTCTGTGCCCACCCCAACTACAGGTACAGCTGCCACCCCCGTACCAGCACCACCCTCCCATCAGCCCCTCAGAGAGTTTCTTGTGCCCGCTCACCCAGGAGGGTGGGCATCTCCTTAGCCCCAGGCACCTCAGGCCCTGACCCAGTCAGCCCTGCTGCCCTCAGTGAGGAGGCTATTGACCTCATGAGATCCCTCTCTGTTGGGCAGTCAACCATACTGAATGCCATCCAGGGTCTGGCAGGGCATTTGCAACAAAGAAATGCATACCTGGAGGGCATTCACTCTGGCGTGGCCGCGCAACAGAGATCATTCCAGGCTCTGCCCAACTCACTGATGACAGCCATTGTCCCTGTCTCTAGCCTCCCCCCTCCAACTTCCTCTACCCAGTCCCATTCCCCTCAACCCCAGCCTATCCAAAGCACACCTTCAGAACAGCATGCACCCAAATCAACACACAGAAGTGACTCAGGCAAACACAAGCACCACACTTCATCCCACAGGCACTCACACAAGCACCATCCAGATGCAGACACACCAATATCCCCTACCTCCACTGTGTCCCCCTCCTCCTCCTTGTCCACCTCCCTCCCAGTTGCGTCTCCACTCACACCTGCATGCACTACATCCTCATCCACTTCCTCCATCACCAGCACACCTATCACAACACGCCCCTCACTGGCAGTCACCACCCCCACATCCATGCACATGTCCCCTGTGTCCTCTCCCACTGTGTCTGTTCCCCCCTTCTCCCAACGTACACAAACGCAAGCACTCAGACACCCAACAGCCATCCACCTCACAACAACATCCAGCCCATGCACCTGCACCCAAACACAGCAGACAGACACCTCCTACAACCACTCCATCTTCCTCCACTCCCAAACCTTCACCCTCTTCCAGCCCCAGTGTCCCTAAAGGCTTTTCCTCTCCACCCTTGACCTATTCCCTGCCCCTTCCCCTGTCCTTCACTTTGGGCCAGGGTGGGCAGAACCCAGCCCAGCACCTCAGCCACCCAGTCCACGGCCACTGTAGTTTCTGCAGCTACTGTAGGTGTGAGAGGCTCCAAGGAGGCACCCGTCAGCACAGCCAGTGTGCCTGCACCACCTGCCAAGGGCAAAAAGGGGCCGCCAGCTAGCAAGGGCAGGAAGGGGACACCAGCCAGCAAGGGGAAGGAGGCACCACCATCCAGCAAAGGGAAGAAGGCACCACCAGCCAGAAAGGGGAAGGAGGGAACACTAGCCAGCATGGGGAAGGAGGCACCACCAGCCAGTAGGGGGAAGGAGGGAACAACAGCCAGCAAGGATAGAAAGGGAACACCAGCTGGCAGAAGCAAGGAGGCACCACCATCTGCCAAGGGCAGGAAGGGGACAACAGCTGCCATTTCCAATGTAAAAGGAACTGACGCCGCAGGCAGGATAGATCTGGTGCCTGTGGCTGGAGCAGCATCTGGGCTAACAACACCAGCCATGGCACTCCAGTCATCCGAGGCTGCAGGGGAAGGGCAGGAGCCTCCCCCCACCACTAATAGCACCGCCACCTGCACTGCCGGCAGCACCACTGCCAGCAGCAGCAGCCCCAGTGGGCAGCCGTCCGAGGCTGCAGGGGAAGGGCTGGAGCCTCACCCCACCACTGACAGCACTGCCACCAGCCCCGCAACTGCCGTCCACTGAGCAGCCGTCACCGCCGGCAAGCAGTATTTAGTTGTGAGTACATGGGCTGTAGTACATCCTGGCCACTGCAACACCTGTAGGTGTGACACCCAGGTGAGAGACTGTGGCCTTGCACCATCCAGGATCAGCATCACAGGGCACACAGAACCAGTGGAAGAAGGCATCCACTGACCCCCTCCTTGCCAGGATGAAGCACACTGGGCACAAGGCCCCCTCCAGAACTTCAAGAAGAATGCCTCCACTCACCCCCTCCTTGCCAGGATGAAGCCCACTGGGCACAATGCCCCCTCCAGAAAAGACTGTGGCTTTGCACTCCCCAGGACCAAGCAGTGGGCAAACCACCCACTAGAGAGACTGTGACTTTGCACTCCCCAGGACCAAGCAGTGGGCAAACCACCCACTTGAGAGACTGTGGCCTTGCACTCCCCAGGACATCGCAGAGGGCATGTAGCCCCCTCCAGGAGCAGTGGCGTTGTACCATCTTCCGGCTGAGGTGCCCCCCAATCCCCATCCCCCTATGTGTTATGGCCCTGTGGGCCACGTACATTTTGGAGTGGGCATTGTCCCTTCATTTGTATATATTGTACATACTGTTTAGTGCTTTAAGGACGTATTTATCAAAATTTGTAATATTACACTTACTTTAATCAATTCCTTTTGCCTTTGCGTTATTCCTGAGGGTTACGGGGTGTATATTTGATGTTGTTGCATCTGTTTGTGTGTATGGTGTTGGGGGTGTTGCGTGTTACGTGTGTGTGTGTCACTCTCTTTTTCCTTCCCCCTCCCTTGTGTGCTAGTTGCGGTTCACACCGTGGTCTTCTTCGCCACCGTTTGCGTTCCTGGTGTAGGAGGAGATAGACCAGCATTGGAAATATCTGCAGTTCGGGCTCTATGGTGTTGTGGTTCTTCCTTGTGTGTCGAGAGGTGAGTCGTTTCCCTTCTGTGTACTGTTTCCTCCGTGCTTTTGATGGCGTTGGTACCGCCCAGGAAAAGGTGGCGGATTGGTGTGTCATAATACATTGGGCAGTACATTGCCTTCCGACTTGCTGTTGGCGGTTCCCCTTGCGGTGTTTGTTGCTACCGCCGTGGCAGTCAGAGTGTTAAAGTGGCTATATTTGTTGGCGGTTTCCACCGTGGTCATAATTCCATTTTTCTTACCAACAGCCTGTTGCCGGTATTACCGCCGCTTTATCACCGACCACCAGGGTTGTAATGAGGGCTTTATTAACCACAAAACAGTAAATAAGTAAAACACAAAACACAATAAAAATCCAACACCAATTTATAAAACTAGATTATATTTTTATCATTGAAATGACACTAAATAGACAAAATCTCAAGAAAGGGAACAAAAGATATGAATTTTTAAAGATTAAGACCTTCATTATGACATTGGCGGTAAATCCTGCTTACCGCCACAGTGACGGCCGTCAACATACTGCCGCAGTGACAGAATACAGTCACAGACACAAATCTGCCAGCCCAAGGTCAGTGGTAAACTGTCAGTACCAACACCTATACCGTTACGCCAACAAAACAACGCCCATCACATTATGACCCACAAATTACCATGGCGGACATTCAACGGCGGTAAACCATTGGCGGTACACACCGCCGCACTCAGAATGGACACCCAAATACTAAACTACACAACATTGGACCAATTCCCCCCCAAAAAATGACACCCATACACACACCACACACACCCACCCACACCACTATAAAACACCCACCCACATTACCTACAACCCATTCCAAATGCAAATCATTGCCACCAGACAGACATCAAGACGACTGCGACAACTACACGCACTCACCTGTACATCCCTAATGCACTCCACTACGCACACCCAACCACAGTACCCAACACCCACACACTTACACACACCACACAACACCCATGGCCCCACTAAGGCACCTGGGTTTCACAGATGAGGAGTTGCTGGTCATAGAGGAGGAAATAGTCAGGGTAGAGCCACAGCTCTTTGGAGCACAGGTCGAGCAGATATCCATTGCAAGGAAGATGGATCTGTGGCGGAGAATTGTAGACAGGGTGAATGCTGTGAGACATCATCCAAGAACAAGGGACGAAATCAGGAAGAGGTGGAACGACCTGCGGGGAAGGTACGTCCCGTGGCAGCAAGGCACCAGCTCCCCATACTGGCGGTGGACCTCTACGTCCTGCCCCACAGCTCACTGCATGGGAGGAGCAAGTCTTGTCAATACTGCATCTAGAGGGACTCACTGGAGTAGCCGGAGGACTGGACACTGGTAAGTCAACATTTACCACTCATCACTCCCATACCTGCATGCCATCTCACCCCCCACACTCACTCCCATCACTCCTTTCCATCCCACACACTGCACCAATGCAGATGACTAACCCCAATGCCAAGCCCTGCATGCCATACCAATTCATGGACAGCCCTCTCAGCCCTACATGGACACCCATCATCAAAGCATGCACAGCATAGGGGAACTTACAATCCCACAATACATTGCCATACACATTCAAAGGTGGCAGGGCAACAGCAACGATAGAGGGGAAGTTAGGGATGTACAATATGTCACAGGCATGAAGCATAATACATCACTTACATCCCCACAGGTGCCCCAGCCAATCTCAGCGGAGAGGAGGAAACACGACTATTGAGTCCCCCAACAGAAGATGACCCCATTGGTGACAGTAACTCTGGACTTCTGGATCTGGATGAACTACCTGGCCCATCAGGGACCATGAACAGTCGGTCACTCCAGCCCACTCACAGTCCATCACAGAGCCTTCCCCATCAGTATCCAATACCACAGCACCCAGCCATCCTCCCCACACCTCTGTCCGCAGGACATGTCAATCAGCAGTGTGCCCATCTGTACAGGGACCCCAGTCCACACCTCGCACCCAAGACAATCAGGGAACGGGGGTCAGGGGCAGTGGACACACCGTTCAGGGGACAGGGGCACAGGGCAACAGGGACACTAAAAGGACCACTGTGTGCCGGGGGAGGAAAGGCCCAGGGAACCGACTCTCCAGGAGGCACTCAGTAAAATCCTGTGGGCTTACCAACAATCCGGGGACACGATGGGCCAGATCCTAACCAACATGTAGGAGAACAAGCAGCTGCAGGAGGAACACCATCAGGAGATCAGGGAGGACTTGCAGGCCCTCAACACCACCATGATCTCCATAGAAGGGGTGCTGGCAGACAGGGCCAACATTATGAGGAAATGGACAGCACAGCAACAGGCCCTTACCACTAGCCAATCTATTGACCAGCCCACCACTTTCACTGCAGCTAGTGGACAGGAGGCCCTGCCACAGGACCCACAGGCCACCAGCACCCCTCACCCTGCAGAAGGTAAACCAACCTGTAAATGTTCCCTGCGACCCAGACAGAAGCCAGAGACACTTACCAAGACCAAGACCACCGCCAGGAAGTCAGACTTTCCTGATTCCCCCCTGTGTCCCACCCAGTCACCTTGTCCATTTGAACTGCCTTTGCTTCCCTTCCTATGGCCCCTTGAACACTGGACCTGTGCTTCTAACAGACTGGAACAATATCCTGGACTTTCCTCTACCATCACCCTAGTCCATTGCACTTTTCAGTCAATTATTTGCACTACAATAAACAGCCTTGAACACAATCTGAGTGACACTGTTTTATCTGTTGAAAATGTGCATTTTTTGGAACAGTCACAATGAGTGCAAATGAACTGAACACTGTGATAGCATACAATTAATGACCTGTAACTGTCTGTAGTGGTCACATCAGGAAAGTGTTGTCATATCACCAACATCTGGAAAATGAGAAGCCATAGGTGACAGTAAGTTGAGATGCAAAGGAAGTGAATACCATCATGCCACAGTCACACAGATGAAATCAATAGTCACAGCAATGATCAGTTCCACTGTCTCACCTGTGTGTCATTGGAAGTGTTGACTTATAACTGATGTTCTGTTGTCCATATCCTCATCCTCTGCCTCCTCCTCCTTACTGTTCTCAGGGTCCACTGCTGCCATATGGGCCTCTCCAATCTCCCCTCCTGCAGAAAAAGACACATGTCTTCTGAGGGCCAGGTTGTACAACATACAGCATGCCACTACTATCTGGCAGACCTTTCTGGGTGAGTAGCACAGGGATCCACCTGTCAGATGGAGGCACCTGAACCTGGCCTTCAGGAGACCGAAGGTCCTTTTGATTATTCTTCTGGTTCGCCCATGTGCCCCATTATAACCGTCCTCAGCCCCTGTCCTGGCATTCCTCACAGGGGTCAGGAGCCAAGATAGGTTTGGGTAGACAGAGTCACCTCCAAGTATTGTGGGACAACATTTAGCCTCACACAATGCCATGGGATAACACCTGAAGGCATACACTGACATACAGTGGGGGGAACTCTGGCTCACCTATTAGCCACACCCTGTGCCTCTGTAGTTGGGCCATCACATTTGGGATGCTGGTAGTCCTCAGGAACAAGGTGTGATGCACCGACCCAGGATACCTGGCAGTGATGTGGGAGATGCACACCATTTGCACATTCAGTAAGTAGAAACGGTTACGATTCCTGAACACTTGTTCATTCTAGCGGGGGGACAAACGCAATATGTGTACTGTCAATCGCCACAATAATATTGGAGATACGCCCCTTGCATAGAATCCAGCCTTAACAGTGGCCAAATCTTCCACCTGGGGGAAAGCAATGTAGCTGTACATGTGTTTCACCAGGGCAGACAAGACCCTTGCCAGCATGATAGTAAACAATGGCTGTGACATTCCTGCTACTAAGCCCACTGTCACTTGAAAAGAACCAGTTGCCAGGAAATGGAACACTGATAGCACTTTCACAAGGGGTGGGATCCCAGTGGGATGACAGATAGCTGATATCAGGTCACGTTCCAATTGGGCACACAGCTCTGTGATTGTGGCCCTGTCCAGTCTATAAGTCAGTATAAAGTGCCTGTCCTCCAGTGTAGTCAAGTCCACAAGAGGTCTGTACGCGGTGGTTTGTCTTCTCCTCCCATTCATCCGCACCGGTAGGTATCTGAGGGACATTAGAGTGAGTAGGCTGTCACAATTTGAACAATTGAACCCCCACCTCAGTGTACATAGTGCATTTATGTTATGGGACAGTGGGAATGGCAAGGTATGTGCAAATCTAGGCAGTGACACAGTTAAGGTTAATCTGATCAATGTCCACCACCATGAAATGGCGATTGCCTGTCCTGTATGTAGGGACAGGTGGAAGTGAGGTAACTCTGCATACGGTGGGCGTCATGGCGGAAATCAGTCTTGCACCGCCGTGCAAATCATCATTGGATAATATGGGGCTCTATGAAGTACAGTGGCTAATGGGGATCAGCGCCGGCGGTGACGGTGTGCACCGCCGCGGACGTGACCGCCATTTTCTATCTCAATCCTCACTTGTTTCTTGACCTTCAACAGGAGAACACACACTGTGTGTGCTGCTGTGACCTGTGTCTGGAACCTACCATGGCCCATGTGACTGGGGAAAGGGCTCCTGCCTTCACTGCGAAGGAGTTGGAGCGATTGGTGGATGGGGTCGTACCCCAGTACGGACTGCTGTATGGGCCTCCAGACCAACAGGTGAGTACAACTTAGGCACGATACATGTGGTAAGGATGCATGGAGATGTGTGTGCAAGCATCGTGTCATCGGTGGGGGAATGTCTTGTGGTGATGTACATGGTGGGCACCAGGCGATGTGAGTGCCAATGGTGATGGAAACGGGAGTGGTGGGCCATATGTGTGACAGGATGAATTGTATGGTTAATGGTGTCCTCCTGTCTGTGTTTCCCCTGCAGGTCAGTGCCCATCAAAAGAAGGGATTATGGCGTGCCATCGCCAAGAACGTGCGGACCCTGGTGGTCTACAGCAGGCTGAGCACCCACTGCAGGAAATGGCGGGAGGACATGAGATGCTGGGCACGGAAGACCGCGGAGGCCAGACTGGGGATGGCTTCCCAGGAGGCAGGGGTGCCCGTCTGAACCTGACCCCCGATGGCCTGCATACTGGCGGTGGCCTACCCAGAGCTGAATGGGGACTTGAGGGCATCACAAGGGGTGAGTACAGTGGCCATTACAACAATAATTGTTAGGTGGCAAGAGATCCGGGTGGTGGGTGTCAGTAAGTGTGTGCCCCTTAATGCCAGGCCAGACATTGCAGCGTGATCCAGCTCAAGGGTACTGGTTGAAAGGGAAATCCAGGTAACCTAGCTAGGTTGCATTCCATTTCAGACAGGGCTTAGTGGGTCCCAGGAGGGGTGCAGTTGTTGGTGGTTAGCCCTCATCTTGCTGTGGCATCTAGGCAAATGATTGCCAGAGCAATGCATAGTGCACAATTCTGATCTCTGTGTGTGACGATACTGTGTATGTCTTCTGTGGTGTTGGTGCAGTAATTGACCTAGTGCTCCCTTTCTCTTGTTGTGTACCCATTTTAGTTATAGTTCCATTCACATTATTTTAGTATACTAGGCCTGCTGCAGTGCACTTTAACCTCGATATATTTTATTCAGCTACGTTTATTATTTGAACAATAGCCACATTTGCGGTCTTGTTTTATTTCTCTCTATCTAGCTGTTCTTTGCCTAGGCCAGCACTTCGTTATATCACAACCATGCAGGATGGGATAAAGATTCCCCCATCATGTAATCCCTATTAACCTCTTAGCTGCTGGGCCTTTCCCCTCCAGTGCTGAGCCTCTTTTTGGCTAGTTGGGGTAGTTTGCGCTTAGGCCTTCATAACGTTTTGTCCACATAAGCAATCCAAGCCAAATTTGCGTCCTTTTATTCCAACATCCCATGGATTCTAAAGGTACCCAGAGTTTGTGGTTTCCCCTGGAGGAGACCAAGAAATTAGCCAAAATAGAGCAAACATTTATTTTTTATTTTTTTAATTAGAAAAAAGAGCTGCCAAAGAAGGCTTGTGGTTTTTCCCCTGAAAATGGCATCGACAAAGGGCTTATGGTGCTAAAATCAGCTTTCAGGAAAAGGCAGACTTGAATCATAAAACCACATTTTTCAACACAATTTTGGCATTTTTCTGAGACATCTCACATTTTTACTATTTTTTGTGCTTTCAGCCTCCTTCCAGTTAGTGACAGAAATGGGTGTGAAACCAATGCAGGATCCCGGAAAGCTAAATATTTTTGAAAAATAAACAAAATTCTGAATTGAGCAAGGGTTCATTTGTGTAGATCCTACAAGGTTTTTCTACAGAAAATAACAGCTGAAATAAAAAAATATTGAAATTGAGCTGAAAACAACAGCCATTTTTCTTAATGTTTTACTCTGTAACTTTTTCCTGCGATGTCCGATTTTTCAAAGCAATATACCGTTACATCTGCTGGACTCTTCTTGTTGCGGGGATATATAGGGCTTGTAGGTTCATCAAGAACCCTAGATACCTAGAGCCAATAAAGGAGCTGCACCTTGCAATAGGTTTTCATTCTATACCGGGTATACATCAATTAATTTGCTGGAATATAAACAGTGAAAAATAGGTATTGAGAAAACCTTTGTATTTCTAAAATGGGCACATGATAAGGTGTTGGGAAGCAGTGGCAATTTGCACATCTCTGAATTCCGGGGTGCCCATACTAGCATGTGAATTAACGGGCATTTCTCAAATAGATGTCTTTTTTTACACACTGTTTTACATTTGGAAGGAAAAAATTTAGAGAAAGACAAGGGACAATAACACTTGTTTTGCTATTCTGTGTTCCCTTAAGTCTCCCAGTAAAAAAGGTACCTCACTTGTGTGGGTAGGCCTAGTGCCCGCAACAGGAAATGCCCCAAAACACAATGTGGACACATCACATTTTCCAAAAGAAATCAGAGCTGTTTTTTACCAAGTGCCTAGCTGTGGATTTTGGCCTCTAGCTCAGCCACCACCTAGGGAAACCTACCAAACCTGTGCATTTTTTAAAACTAGACACCTTGGGGACTCCAAGCTGGCTGACTTGTGGGGCTCTCACCAGGTTCTGTTACCCAGAATCCTTTGCAAACCTCAAAATGTGTCAAAAAAACACTTTTTTCTCGCATTTCAGAGACAGAAAGTTCTGGAATCTGAGAGGAGCCACACATTTCCTCCTACCCAGCATTCCCCCAAGTCTCCCGATAAAAATGGTACCTCACTTGTGTGGGTAGGCCTAGTGCCCGCAACAGGAATGGATCACACAAGGGTCAATGGTAGTCCTTGCATGAGGGCTACTGTTAACCCTGGAGTGATCCATTCCTGACGCAGGCACTAGGCTCAGGCACACAAGCGGGGTTGTGTTTTTATCAGGACAAGTGGAGAAACACTGGGTGGTAGGAATTTTGAGGATCCTTACACATTCAGTAGTTTCTGTGATAAAAAGAAAGGAAAAATAGTGGTTTTAATCAACGTTTCACTTTTGCAGGGTATTCTGGGTAAGAAAACGCTGTGCAATCCAAATACGCCACACTTACATGGGCTGCCTTGGGTGTCTAGTTTTCAGAAATGTCTGCGTTTGGTAGGTTTCGCTATATGGCTGCAGAGCCCAGGACCAAATACTTAGGTGACTGTCTTAAAAAACAAGGCTGTTTTGTGGTAGTTAATTTTAATGTCTCCAAAATCCGTTTTGGGTACTTCCCTGTTGTGGTCACTTGCCCACTCACTAAAGTGAGGCAGTTTTTTGCTGGAGACTTAGTGGAACGCTGAGTGGTAGAAAATTTGTGGCTGCCTGCAGATCCCTGGACTTCTGCTCATTGAAATGCAAGGCAAATGTGTTTTTTATGCACATTTTGTGATTTCAAGGGGATTCTGGGTGAAGGAAAACTGGTGAGAGCCACTCAAGTCCTGACCCCTTGGACTCCCCTGGTACTAGTTTGTTAAAGTTAACCAACCACTCACACTGGTTGGTTTTAGCACCTCCAGAAATTATGGTTTCAAAGCATGAATACTTATCAAAGTATCTGAATATTGAAACCAAGCCTTCTGAAGGTGGGCCATAAAAACACATCCAGGCACCAACCTGTTTATGGTCCATTCCCACGCCATTCACGCACAACAAACAACCCTTTCACACTGCCGGCCACGGGCCCAATCTAACCAATCACTGCACTCACATTAACTTACCGCTGCCAGACAAGGGCCCATCTCATTTACACGCCACAGGACGGAATAGGTTTGACTACATTTTACCACCTGTCAAATAACTGCCTCCTTCTTCCTTAACATTACCAAATGCATGCGTAACAAACCTTTGCTAATGACTCCTGTGACAGCCACCTGAGGCTCAGGAGGACATGTTTTTCATGCCCCTTTAACGCACTCACTGTGCTAAATCCATCTCCTTCCAGTTTGTGGATGCAAGTTGGGGGTGTCGGAGTATGCCGTACAAAGCGATTCCTCAAACTGAGGGAGCATATCTACCTTTGAAACTAAGGGAGACATGCTGGGGATTTCTCATGATGTTCCCTAAAGAGAAGGTCATAGGCTATGAAAAAGGGTAGTGTTTGGCACACAGGGGAGTCCATGAGAACATAGCATATGTGCCAGCCAACATTATGTACAGTGATGTGACTGTAATGCACTTATACAGCAAACTGAACATCTACTAAGTTCTGATGGAGGATGAACATGAAACACAGGTCAAACACTGACCTATACAAGTCATTCTCCTTCAGTACTGGGATGGCACCTATGGGTTTGAGTCCATAGGTGTAGATGATGTACATCTGTACTACCTTTACTCTCTGCCTTCTACCTGTGTTCTCATCAGAGTCCTGTCTAATCCTGTATAATTGCCAAGTGAACCTATATTAGTTTGTGGATGCAAGTTGGGGGTGTCCAAGTATGCCGTACAAAGTGATTCCTCGAACTGAGTGAGCATATCTACTGTTGAAAGTAAGGTAGACATGCTGGTGAAGAAAGGGTACTCCGTGACAATGTGGCATATGTTCTGTCCACTAGTATATGCAGTAGGGAGAATATAATGCACATTAATTGAACAGAACACCTACCACGTTCTGACAGTGGATTTAGCTCTCAAGCAGTCCATAAGGAAGTCCATGATGAAGCAGATGAAGTAAAATTCTGTGGCTCCTTGCCTAACGAAGCAGTGGCCCATGGACGTTCGGTATCCATGCACTGCCACTGAAAGGATTACCCAACGGCAGCTCAACCTCAGTCGATTTCCCAGAACTTTTCTTTAGTATGATACAACGTAAAGCAAGTAGGGATATAGAGGCCTGGTTGTGATGGTCACTGGGGACAGTAATACCGACTCTCCTGCTGCTTTCCATGCTTCGAGCACACTTTACAGCGACGACATGGACAATCAGTTTTGGGTGTTTTAGGAATGCGATCAGCAAAGTGTCGCTCCTGCATCCTTGCCACATCCTCCAAACATATGAGGTGGAGGCTGCTGCTGTTTCTGTAACAGCAGTGAGATTTCAATTACAGACAACTGGAAGTCAAGGAAAGTCATGAGTCTTCCTGTGGCTGTCTGACGGTAAATAACATACGCATTATATGTTTCCATCTGAATCAGGTGGGCAAACAGTTTCTTGTACCAAGTGCGAGTTTTATGACACACATTGTATGGTTGAAGAACCTAGTCATTCTTGTCCACTCCGCCCATGTACTTGTTGTAATGAAGTATACAGATGGGCTGGTGGACTTCGGCCATCTGATCCCAAACCGTGATGGGAGAAGTGCTCTCATCATGAATTGTAGTGAGCACGTGTACATCACGCCTATCCAAGAACTTGATTGCGAGCAGTTCGTTAGAACGCAATGCAGTACTCTGGGATTTCTGGAGCTTCTTGCAAACAAGCTCCTGCGGGAATCCTTTGTGGTTACAATGAACTGTACTGCAGTGCCACCTTTGTAGAGCTCACTGAACAGCTCTACTCCTGTATAGAAATTGTCCGCATAAAGGTTATAACCTTTGTGAAGAAGCGGCTGGGCAAGTTCCCATACAATCTTTCCTGTGACCCCTAGCGTGGGAGGGCAACCTACAGGGTTTAGGGTAGAATCCTTCCCTGTATACACTCTCAAGCTGTACACATAGCCAGAAGAGCTCTCACACAGCATGTACAGCTTTATGCCATAGCGAGCTCTTTTGCTCGCAATGTACTGTCTGAAAAGCAACCGTCCTTTGTACAGGATCAAGGACTGATCAACTGCTATATTCTTTCCAGGAGTATAGATCTCTGGAAACCTGGCAGACAAATGTTCCACGACAGGCTGAATTTTGAACAACCTGTCATGGTCTGGATGGTCCCGGGGCAATGCAGCAGAATTGTCAATAAAATGCAGCATGCGCTGCAGTAGCAAAAAACCATCTCTGCTCATGTGTGGTGCGAAGATGTGGGTTACCCAAACCGTGTCATCCAGTAGGACTGCAAGGTGGGTTTCTGCACTAACCCCATTTTGAGGCCCAAAAATATATATATATCACTTTTATATAAGTGTGGTTTCCCTGGGGGGCCAATTGTGGATCCTGGAAAACAACACATGAAAAAAAAAAACATATATATATATATATATATATATATATATATATATATATATATATATATATATATATATATATATATTTATATATATATATATATATATATATATATATACACACACACACATATCTATAAAGATTTGTCATATATATATAATATATATATATATATATATATATATAATATATATATATATATATAGTGAGAGAGAGAGAAAGAGAGAGAGAGACTAACTCTCTACATCACATTTTTTTTCATACATGTAAGCTTTCCCTTGGCAAAGCACTTAGGTAAAAAAAAAAAAGGCCCCATAGAGGGCTGACCCCCAACATTTTCTATATATATTTTTTAATCTTCCCTGGGGAGGCCCGATCGCCCCCCCAGGGCAAACTAGATTCTTTTTAGATCCCCCAGGGGTCGGTCCGTGTTCGGAGGGCCGAAACCACCATTTTTATTTAAAAAAATATATTTTTTATCTGGGGGGCCCGATCGCCCCCCAAAGCAACCCAAACTTTTTTTTTTTTTAAGTAGTGCCCTCACAGGGGGTGGCCCATTTACAAGGGGGCCGACCCCCCAAAGAAGATCCCTGGTGCCTAGGGGCATTTCCTGCCCATGGATAGCAGCCGCGTTGCGATCCATGGCCATGAACGGTGCCAGGGATACATCAATGGAAAGGGGAGAGTCTCCCCTTTCCAACGATGCCTCTCTGTCATCTTGGGAGGCCTTTTTTTCCCCACCGGAGTAGGAAGAGGACGCTTACCTGCTCTTCTGCTTCTCATGTGGGAAAAAATTTGACATCAGCGCGCCTCGTGGCATGCTGACGTCACAAAGGGGAGGGAAGGAGGCTGGGGGGGAGACGCAGAAGTTGTTCTGCGTCTCCGAGACCCAAAAAAAATCCTCCGGTGCATTGCGCCGGAGGATTTTTTAACCCTCTCCCTGGTGTCGCCAATTGGTCATGACCCGCACCAGGTTGGTAGTCCGTGCGTCGGCCAGTGGCCGACTCCCGCATTCAACGGGTTAAAAAACAACCCCAACCACAACCCCAGTATCCAATAAAACATGATGCAAAAGCACCTGTTAGGGAAATCCTCAGACAATTGGAATATCAGGGCGTAATCGAACCCTGTGTCTCACCCATGAATAATCCATTATTCCCAGTAGCCAAACCGGATCGTTCGTACATAATAGTCTTAGACTACAGACATTTAAACAGTCATACACACACACATGCTATACAAAACTCATATAGCACAGCACTCATGGACAACATAGTGCACAAAAAAATCAAAACAACACTGGACATTTGCACTGGTTTCTTCTGCCAAAATATATATCTGAGAGTAGAGATTTAACCAGTTTCTTTGCACTATGCTCCCAGAAAAAATGTTGTAGTTTATCCCAGGGGTTCAAGAACAGTCCAGGGCTGATTGCGGCTCGTGTGACTTCAATATTGCACGACATTGACCCTGAAGCATTGTCCTCTGCAGATGACATCTATCTCACAGATGATGAATTGCTGCAACATTGAAGACGGGTAGCCCGCATTGTTGTGGGATTTGCCGAGTTCGGCTGCAAATTCAATGTAAAAAAAAACAAAAATAGCCTTCCTTAGCTTCCTGTTTCTGGGATATGAGCTATCAAGTGAAGGAAAGAGCCTAGCGCTGCAATTCTTGGAAAAATGCACACAGTTACAACCTCCAAATACAATTTAAAAAATAACATTTGCTATTGGGTTTCCTAAATTTTGGCAGAACTTACATTACTGATTATGCATCACAAATAAAACCTTTATACGACTTAATACATCCTGACTTTTCAAGTACATTTTGGACAGTGGAACACACATGCATTCTCAGAGCTTTACAAACAGATTTGCTTACAGCACAACACCTACAGACAAGGGACAACAAAACACATTAGGTCATCAGAGTAATTTTGGTGCTATTGGTTTCACCCATGCAACTTTCAACGAGGGTGAGACAGTCCCGATTGCATACAAATCACATTTGAACTCAGCAGCAGAACAACGCTTTGTTCCCACTGAGAAACTTCTCACTGCTGTTCAGATGGCCGTCATTAAAGAAAGACCTCTAGCCCAAGGCAAACGTATTATTGTTGTTTCTTCAATCCCAGCCCGTGAGACTGTTACTAAAGCCAGCATTCCTAATGCTAAAGCATTATATCCATGTTGGATTCAATGGGCAACGTCTTTAACAGCCACTGATGTAGACCACATTTTTGACCCAAAATTGCAAACTCAAGAATTTTTGCAATATGAACTGGAATACCCAGTCCCAGCAAAGAAGCTTTCTATTGATCAATATCAAAGAGTCGTGTACACTTTTGGCTTAGCACAACCTGCAATTGTCGCAAAACATCAATATTCAGCTGCTGTGCAGTCGTAAGAGGCTATATGGAGGACAATAAATTTTGTCCCCAGCATACGTTCATGTAAACCCTAGGGGATTGCACAGCACAACTAGCAGACCTAAAGGCTCTGGTGATGGCTCTGGAACATGGGATCCTGCGCAGTTAACACTGATTGTTTGTGATTCGTATTACTGTGTCCAGTCCTTCAATGAGTACCTGCTTTACCTGCGCCAGAAGAGGTTCAGAGATTCTAAAGGCAACACCATTAAACACAGACTTCTGTGGGGGAAAGTAGTGGATCTGAAGGGAACGTTACCAAACGTCCATGTTGTACATACACTTGGGCCAGTGTGTTATAATACATGTTGCTGGAAACACATTGGCTGATGAAGCTACAAAATCAGCAGTAGCAATGGCTACTGTTGCTGCAGTAACCCATTCAGGAACGAAACTGGAAGATGACATATGGGCTGCCATGAAAGCCACGGCTGAAGGAACGCCTTATCAAAAGGCATTTCCTGCTAAATATTGCAACCGAATGAGATGCTTCCTAGACGCCAAAGTAAAGATACCAGGCGTGGGGGTTCTAGTAATTCCCAACAAAGACGTAAGATCAGAGTTGTAGGAAAGTACCATCTTGCCTGGAATGTTACCCCCATTTTTACTTGTGTGTCAGTTTGTTTTTGCCTGTCTCACTGGGATCCTGCTAGCCAGGACCCAAGTGCTCATAGTTTGTGGCCTAAATGTGTTCCCTGTGTGGTGCCTAACTGTATCGCTGAGGCTCTGCTAACCAGAACCTCAGTGTTTATGTTCTCTCTGCTTTTAAAATTGTCACTGCAGGCTAGTGACCATTTTTACCAATTCTGATTGGCACACTGGAACACCCTTATAATTCCCTAGTAGATGGTAGCTAGGTACCCAGGGTATTGGGGTTCCAGGAGATCCCCATGGGCTGCAGCATTTCTTTTGCCACCCATAAGGAGCTCAGACAATTCTTACACAGGACTGCCACTGCAGCCTGAGTGAAATAACCTCCATGTTATTTACACTGCACTTAAGTAACTTATAAGTCACCTATATGTCTAACCGTCACTTAGTGAAGGTTAGGTGCAAAGTTACTAAGTGTGAGGGCACCCTGGCACTAGCCAGGGTGCCCCCACATAGTTCAGGGCAAATTTCCCGGACTTTGTGAGTGCAGGGACACCATTACACGCGTGCACTACATATAGGTCAATACCTATATGTAGCTTCACAATGGTAACATGGCCATGGAACATGTCTAAGATCATGGAAATGTCCCCCCATGCCAAATATGGTATTGGGGTGCCAATCCCATGCACTCCCGGGGCTCCAGCACTGCCAAACTAGCTCTCTGGGGTTTTCACTGCAGCTACCGCTGCTGCCAACCCACAGACAGGCTTCTGCCCTCCTGGGGTCTGGGCAGCCCAGTCCCAGGAAGGCAGAACAAATGATTTCCTCTGAGAGTGAGTGTTACACCCTCTTCCTTTGGAAATAGGTGTTAAGGGCCTGAGAGGAGCAGCCTCTCCTGGCCTCTGGGAATGCTTTGAAGGGCACAGATGGTGCCCTCCTTGCATAAACCAGTCTAAACTGGTTCAGGGATCCCCCAGCCCCTGCTCTGGCATGAAACTGGACAAAGGAAAGGGGAGTGACCACTCCCTTGTCCATCACCATCCCAGGGGTGGTGCCCAGAGCTCCTGCAGTGTGTCCCAGACCTCTGCCATCTTGAATGCAGAGGTGTGAGGGCACAATGGAGGCCTCTGAGTGGCCAGTGCCAGCAGGTGATGTCAGAGACCCCTACTGATAGGTGCTTGCCTGGTTAGGTGGCCAATCCTCCTGTGAGGGCTACTTAGGGTCTCTCCTGTGGGTTTCCCATCAGATAACAAATGCAAGAGCTCACCAGAGTTCCTCTGCATCTCCCTCTTCGACTTCTGCCAAGGATCGACCGCTGACTGCTCCAGGACACCTGCAAAACTGCAACAAAGTAGCAAGAAGACTACCAGCAACATTGTAACACCTAATCCTGCCGGCTTTCTCAGCTGTTTCCTGGTGGTGCATGTTCTGAGGGCTGTCTGCCTTCACCCTGCACTGGAAGCCAAGAAGAAATCTCCTGTGGGTCGACGGAATCTACCCCCTGCTAATGCAGGCACCAAACTTCTGCACCACCGGTCATTTGGGTCCCCTCTCATGTTGACGACTGTGGTCCCTGGAACACAGGAGCTGGATCCAAGTCAACCCCACAGTCCTGTGGTCCATCCGTCCAAATTTGGTGGAGTTAAGTCCTTGCCTCCCCACGCCAGACAGTGATTCTGTGTACTGCGTGAACTGCAGCTGCTAGGGCTTCTTTGCACTTTTGCAAGGAATCCTTCATGCACAGCATAGCCCAGGTCCCCAGCACCCCATTCTGCATTGCTCAACTCGCTGAGTTGACCACTGACTTTGTGGGACCCTCCTTTGCAGTGTTGAGACGACCGCTGTGCTCAGATTTCTTGAACGCCTGTCCAAGTGCTTCTGCAGGTGCTGTCTTCTTCTGCGTGGGCTCTCTGTGCTGTTGAGCACCCCCTCTGTCTCCTCCTCCAAGGGGCGACCTACTGGTCCTTCCTGGGCCCAGGCAGCACCCACAACCACGACTCTGGCAGATAGCAAGGCTTGTTAGTGGTATTTCTGCGTGGAAACAACTCTGCATCCTCCAACATGCAGTGGGGCATCTTCTATGCAAAGGAGAAGTTCCTGGCATCTTCCGTTGTTGCAGAATCTTCAGCTTCTTCCTCCTGCAGGCAGCCCTTTTGCTTCTTCATCCGGGGTTTAGTGGGCTCCTGCCCCCCGGACACTTGCATGACTCTTGGACTTGGTCCCCTTCCTTTACAGGTCCTCAGGTCCAGGAATCCATCCTCAGTGCTTTGCAATCAGTTGTTGCCTTTGCAGAATCTCCGATCACGACTTTAGTGTGTTTTTGGGGTAGTAGGGTAACTTTACTCCTACTTTCCAGGGTCTTGGGGTGGGGTATCTTGGACACCCTTAGTGTTTTCATACATTCCCAGTGACCCTCTACACACTACACTAGGCCTGGGGTCCATTCGTGGTTCGCTTTCCACTTTTAGAGTATATGGTTTGTGTTGCCCCTAGGCCTATTGCATCCTATTGTATTCTACAGTCTTTGCATTCCTTTTCTAACTGTTTACTTACCTGATTTTGGTTTGTGTGTATATTTTGTGCATTTTACTTACCTCCTAAGGGAGTATATCCTCTGAGATATTTCTGACACATTGCCACTAAAATAAAGTACCTTTATTTTTAGTAACTCTGAGTATTGTGATTCTTATGATATAGTGCTATATGATATAAGTGGTATAGTAGGAGCTTTGCATGTCTCCTAGTTCAGCCTAAGCTGCTCTGCTATACCTACCTCTATCAGCCTAAGCTGCTAGAACACTACTAATCTACTAATAAGGGATAACTGGACCTGGCACAAGGTGTAAGTACAATCATGTACCCATTATAAGCCAGGCCAGCCTCCTACATTGGTGGCAGCAGTGGGATAAGTACTTGTAACTGCTTTACCACTTTGTCATTTGGTGCTTTTCATAAGAAAAACATATACCAAATACTTCAGAATCTACACAGTTAACCTAAACAGTTTAACTTTGTTTCTTTAAACTTTCTAAAAAGTTCCAGAAACATTTTCAAAAGTTTTGAAAAGTTTAAAAAAGTTGGTCTCTTTTCTCTAAAGTTTCTAAAAAAAAATTCTCTTTGTCTTAAATCCTTTCTAACAGTCATGTCTGCTGGTGAACATACTCCCACAGTTGTCCAGGCAACATATGGTAGTTTAAACCTTAAAAGTTTGAGGGGTCTCTGTATTGAACAAGGTTTAAGCATTGTTTTTTTATAGCAACCCTGTGAGAGAACAAGATTCCAGAAACCTGCATAAGGTAGACCCCCCTTACAAGGAGGGGGATGGCATTAACAAGTGGTTTGCTGCACTTGAGAGGGCTTGTATGGTACAGTTGGTCCCTCAAAGGCAGTGGGCTGCTATCTTGTGCCTATCTTTCACTGGTAAGGGTAGGGATAGGCTCCTTACTGTCAGAGAAAGTGATGCTAATAATTACAAAGTTTTGAAAGATGCACTCTTGGATGGATTGGGCTTAACCACTGAACAATACAGCATTAAGTTCAGAGACACCAGAAAAGAGTCCTCTCGAGACTGGACAGACTTTGTAGACTATTCAGTGAAGGCCTTGGAGGGTTGGTTACATGGCAGTAAGGTGACTGACTATGAAAGCCTGTATAATCTAATCCTGAGAGAGCATATTTTGAACAATTATGGCGGTCATTACAACATTGGCAGTAAAAGCTGTGTACCGCCGTGCAGAAGACCGCCAACACACCGCCGCGGCCGCGGAAAACCGCCACAGCTATTATGACCCACAGCTCGGAATCCGCCAAAATTCAGACACCCACACAAGTCCGCCACACCAAAGGTCAGTGATAAACTGGCGAAAACAAAACATCCACCGTCACGCCAACAGAAATACACCCACACTATCACGACACACAAATCCACGCGGCAGTCTTTCAACCGCGGTATTCCATTGGCGGTACACACCGCCGCGCTCAAAATACACACACATATACAAAACACAGCAACATTGGACAATTCGAGATACACACACCTGATACACATACACACACCACTCCCACACACCCAATACTATATAAAACACACACCCACATCACCCACAAACCCTTACGACAACAAATCACGAACGAAGGCCAGAGAGAGACACCACCATCAACAATACAAGCATCCACAGGCACACAACACCATCACCCACATAACTTCCACGCGCTGCACACTACACACCAGTACATATCAGCACACTTATCACCCCACACACCACCCCACACATCACTTACACCACCCCATGGCACGGCAACAACACCCCAGGTTCTTGGAGGAGGAGCTCAGGGTCATGGTGGAGGAAATCGTCCGGGTAGAACCACAGCTATTCGGATCACAGGTGCAGCACCCATCAATTGCAAGGAAGATGGAGCTATGACGAAGAATAGTGGACAGGGTCAACGCAGTGGGACAGCACCCAAGAAATCGGGAGGACATCAGGAAGAGGTGGAACAACCTATGGGGGAAGGTGCGTTCCGTGGTCTCAAGACACCACCTGGCGGTTCAGCGGACTGGCGGCAGACCCCCACCTCCTCCCCCACAACTAACAACATGGGAGGAGCAGGTCTTGGCGATTCTGCTTTCTGAGGGCCTTGCAGGAGGAGGTGGAGGAATGGACTCTGGTAACTCAAATCTTAACTATTACCTACCCCACCCTACCTGCATGCCAGCACATACCCCCACCCTCACCCTCACCCTATCACTCACAAATGTCCCAACATAACAAACCACACATCCTAACCCCAAGCCCTGCATGCAACAACAAAGCATGGACACCCATCACTAAAGCATGCCCGCTGTACATACATATTCGTCCCCCTAAACCATCATCACACAAGGTCCCACACAGGAATGCAAGCACTGGGGTACATGGTCACCCACCCATTGCACACCATGCCACACACAGATGTAATAACCATCCTTTTATACCCCTACAGTACCCCTACCCAACGTCACCGGACAGGAGGGTCCACACATGTCCACACCACCAACCGAAGAGGCCCACAGTGATGACAGCACCTCTGTCCAACTGGATCTTGATGACCAGCCCGGCCCATCGGGGACCTCGGGACAGTCGGTTCCCCACACCCAGTCACAGGCCACCATAGAGCTTCCCCCCTCTGGAAACACCAGCACAACACCCACCCAGAGGGCCCATACCTCCGTCCCCAGGACACGTCAATCAGCAGTGTGTCCACCACTACAGGGAACCCAGGCTAACCCACCACCCCAACAACAACAGGGACCTGGGGGCAGTGGTAGTGGGCACACGGTCCAGGGGACGGAGGCCCAGGAGCACAGGGGAAATGGGAGGGCTGCTGTGCGACAGGGGGCAGACAGGACCAGGGAACCCACTCTCCACGAGGCCCTCTCCTCCATCATGGGAGCCTACCACCACTACCAGGAGACGATGGCAACAATACTGGCCAAGTTTCAGGAGACCCAGCGCCTGCAGGAGGAACAGTATATGGGCTTCAGGGAGGAACTCAGAACCATCAATTCCACCCTGGGCACCATCGTTGGGGTGCTAAAGGAATTACTCAACACCAGGAGGGACACTGTGGCACTACAAGGGGCCCCTGACACTAGCCTGGAAGATGAACTGCCCACCACCTCCGCCGGCGCTAGTGGACAGGAGGCACTGCCACAGGACCATCACACCAGCACCCCACCCCCTGCATAGGTAGAACCACCTCGCAAACGGTCCCTGAGATCCAGGAACAAGACAGAGAACGATGCCAAGACCCCCGCCAAGAAATGAGACCACCCTGATTGTCATCCTACTGTCCCACTTTGTCACCCTGTCCATCCTTAAACTGCCCCAGCTCCACTTCCTTTGCCCATTTGGGCAATGCACCTGTGAGACTAATAGACTGGACTCTGCCATGGACATTCCTCCGCCATCACCCCTCACCATTTTCAACCCCCTCCAATATTGAGCACTTAAATAAACACCCTTAAAGCACAAAACAATCTGGAGTCAGTCTGTGATTTCAGAATACTGTATTAGCAATAACTGTGGCAAAAAGCTCTTTCATTTGTAATGTCAACATACCTATGTCACACAGCTCTAGTCCATGAGGAATCAAAGCAGATGTCACACTGTGGGACCCAGATCTGTGAAATCGTAAGGGAAAGTGACAACTCAGTGACCATACACTGGGTGAAAACGACAAAAAGTAGAGAGGCAGTAGTGTTTAAGTACATGTAGTAGGCAGGTCGGTATTCTTACCTGTGTTTCACTGGAAATATTGCTGGATCACTGAGTCACTGTTGTCCATGTCTTCTTCCTCTTCTTCCTCATCTTCACTGTCCACAGGCTCCACAGCTGCCACAACACCGCCATCTGGACCATCCTCCTGCAGAAAAGGCACCTGTCGTCGCAAAGCCAAGTTGTGAAGCATACAGCAGGCCACGATGATCTGGCACACCTTCTTTGGTGAGTAGAATAGGGATCCACCTGTCATATGGAGGCACCTGAACCTGGCCTTTAGGAGGCCCAAGGTCCGCTTGATCACCCTCCTAGTTCGCCCATGGGCCTCATTGTAGCGTTCCTCTGCCCTTGTCCTGGGATTCCTCACTGGGGTCAGTAGCCATGACAGGTTGGGGTAACCAGAGTCACCTGCAAATGGCGAGGGACAACTGTTAGACACACACTAACCTGGAGGGATATCCCCAGACCCAGACAACCATTCCCACTGACTAGATTCCAGTTGCTCACCAAATAGCCACACACGGTGCCTCTGGAGTTGACCCATCACATAAGGGATGCTGCTACTCCGCAGGATGTAGGCGTCATGCACTGAGCCAGGGAACATGGCATTCACATGGGAGATGTACTGGTCTGCCAAACATACCATCTGTACATTCATTGAATGATAACTCTTCCAGTTTCTGTACACCTGTTCACTCCTGTGGGGGGGTACCAATGCCACATGGGTCCCATCAATGGCAACTATGATGTTGGGGATATGTCCCAGGGCATAGAAATCACCTTTCACTGTAGGCAAATCCTCCACCTCAGGGAAAACGATGTAGCTCCACATGTGTTTCAGCAGGGCAGACAAAGCTCTGGACAACACGTTGGAAAAAATAGGCTGGGACATCCCTGATGCTATGGCCACTGTTGTTTGAAATGACCCACTTGCAAGGAAATGGACACTGACAGCACCTGCACTTGAGGGGAGATTCCTGTGGGATGGCGGATAGCTGACAGGTCTGGCTCCAACTGGCTACACAGTTCCTGGATTGTGGCACGGTCAAGCCTGTATGTGATTATAACATGTCTTTCCTCCATTGTTGACAGGTCCACCAACGGTCGGTACACCGGAGGATGCCGCCATCTCCTCACATATCCCAGCGGACTGTGCCTATGAAGGACAACAGCGAGCACAGAGTCAAACAACTCAGAGGTACGTACCCACAGCTTTCACAGAACACCATGCATGTGTGTTGAGTCTAGGCCTAGGTATGTGTGACGTAGTTGAAAATGAAGGCATGTGGGCCCCTGAAATGGCGGCTGCCTGACCTGTAAAGTGGGACAATGGGATGTGAGGAAACTGCGCTGGTGTTGTACACCGTCGCGGTAGGCGGTCGAAGACCACGACGCAATGCTGCATTTGTTAACATTGGACCCTATGGGTCCCAGGAGCCAATGACGATGTACGCCGGCTGGTGACGGTACACACCACCGCGGACGTGACCGCCATTTTCTATATGTTCAATCACTCGATACCTGATCTTTGACAGGAGAGGACCTACACTGCAAGTGCTGTTGTGACCTCGGTCTGGAAGAGACAATGGCTCGAGTGTCTGGGGAAAGGGCCCCTGCCTTCACATCGGAGGAGTTGGAGAAACTCGTGGATGGGGTCCTCCTCCAGTACACGCTACTCTATGGTCCTCCAGACAAACATGTAAGTACACTGGGAGCATGCTGTATAGGCTATGCCTGTGTGGAGAGGGGTGGATGTACGAAGGAAGGGGGGAGAGTGCAGCGTGCATGAAACGACGGTGAGTGCATGTGCCACATGGCAAGGGTAGGGATGGGGGCCAATCACTTTGACGGTGCAGTTGGTAATAACTTTCTCTTCCCCCTGTACAAATCATGTAGGTCAGCGCCCACCAGAAAAAATATAATTTGGCGTGCCATCGCCAAGGACGTCCGGACCCTGGGGGTCTACCACAGACGGAGCACCCACTGCTGGAAAAGATGGGAGGACATTCGCCGCTGGAACAAGAAGACGGCGGAGGCTCAGCTGGGGATGTCCTCCCCTTGTGGGAGGGGTGCTCATCGCACCATGACCCCCCTGATGTTCAGGATCCTGGCGGTGGCGTACCCGGAGTTGGATGGGAGCTTGAGGGCATCACATCAGCCACAAGGGGGTGAGTACACTCGCATTCTGCTGATTTTGCGCGCAGTGGAGGTGTCTGGGTGGGGGAGGTAGGCTGTGGGTTTCCCTAGGCCAGGGCGAGTTGCGTAGGCAAGGTCCCTCCGTAAGGTATGCCATGTGGCACCCCACCGCACCTCTGTAGAGTGCCAAGTACACCTAGTCATGCCCCTGTGTCATCCATGTGTGCAGATGTCGTCCATAGCCTAGTAGGGCATTTCCCTTGAATTGAACAGTGGAGCCCAAGAGCGCGGCATAGTGCAGGGGGCTTGTGTGTCTGTCATGTCCGCTAACGGTAGCGGTAATGCATGCACTCAACATGTCTTTCTTCTGTCGTCCCCCCCCTTTTTGTGGTATCCCTGTTCTTGTGTGCCTTAGCATCATCAGGCAGAGGAGCAGTGGCACTGGAGCACGAGGGGGCTGCATCCCACATGACCATGGAGGGCCACACTACGGAATCGGACTCCACCAGTGGGACGGAGGGAAAGGGGAGCTACACGGCGGGGACAGGAGCTGAGACCAGTGACACGGACTCAGCCTCTGATTGGAGCTCCCTTGTGGTTGCGGTAACATCTGTGCCCCCCCATCTACAGGTACAGCCTTCACCCCCCCTTCCAGCACTGCCCTCCCAGCAGCCCCTCAGCATTTGCCCCGTGCCCGCTCACCCTGGAGGGTGGGCATCACCTTCGCCCCAGGCACCTCAGGCCCTGCCCCAGTCACCCCTGCTGCCCTCAGTAAGGAGGCCATTGACCTCCTCAGGTCCCTCACTGTTGGGCAGTCTACCATTTTGAATGCCATCTAGGGTGTAGAACAGCAGTTGCAACAAACAAATGCATTCCTGGAGGGCATTCATTCTGGTCAGGCGGCCCTTCAGCGAGCTTTTCAGTCTCTGGCCTCAGCACTGATGGCAGCCATTGACCCTTGTCTAGCCTACCCCCTCCACCTTCCTCCACCCAAACCCAATCCCCTGTACCCCAGCCTATCACAAGCACACCTCTAGACCAGCATGCACACATGTCAACACACAAGGGAAGCTCAGGCAAACATAAGCACCACACATCCCACAGGCACTCATGCAAGCATCACACACATGCAGACACACCAACATCCACTGCCTCCACTGTGTCCCCCTCCTCCTCGTCTCCCTCCTCCCTCACAGTCTCATCTACACTCACACCTGCATGCAGTACCTCTACAGCCACTACTACCATCACCAGCACACCCACCACCACACCCCGCTCACGTGCAGTCACCACCCCCACTACCATTCACATGTCCCCTGTGTCCTCTCCCAGTGTGTCTGTGATGCCCCTCCCAAGATACACAAACGCAGGCACACACCCACCCAACAGCCATCCACCTCACGACAGCCTCCAGCGCATGCACCTTCACCCAAAGTCAGCAAACGAACACCTCCTACAACCACAACCTCTTCCTCCACTCCCAAACCCCCTCCAGCTACCCGTCCCAGTGTCTCCCAAAAACTTTTCCTGTCCAACCTTGACCTCTTTCCCACACCCCCCCCACCCCGTCCGTCTCATAGGTCCCGAACTAGCACCTCAGCCACAACATCTCCGGGACCAGTGGTGCCTGTAGTCACCGGAATCTGGAGTGCACCGGCCGCCAGGGCAGCCAGTGTGGCACGGAGCCACAGCACAGACAGTCCCCCACCTGTGAAGCATCAGAAGTTGGCCAGTGCCCGGTGGGACAAGGGGAAGACTCCAGCCACCAAAGCCGCTCTCAGGGGTACAGGTGGGAGTGTGGAGTCAGCTGCGACTCCTTCCAAGGTGGGGAAGGGGCACAAGAAAGTCAGCAAGTCTGGGAAGAGCAGCACGGCGGTAAAGATCGCCATCATCCCCACTGCCCAGGAGGCCACCGCCACCAACCCAGCTGCCCAGGAGGCCACCGCCAGCACCAGCCCAGCTGCCCAGGATGTCACTGCCAGCACCAGCCCAGCTGCCCAGGAGGCCACCGCCAGCACCAGCCCAGCCCAGCTGCCCAGGAGGCCACCGCCAGCACCAGCCCAGCTGCCCAGGAGGCCACCGCCAGCACCAGCCCAGCTGCCCAGGAGGTCACTACCTGCACCATCCCAGCTGCCCAGGAGGCCACCGCCAGCACCAGCCCAGCTGCCCAGGAGGCCACCGCCAGCACCAGCCCAGCTGCTCAGCAGGCCACTTCCAGCACCAGCCCAGCTACCCAGGAGGCCACCGCCAGCACAAGCCCCGCTGGGCCATGAAGAACCGCCAGCACAAGCCCCGCTGGGCCATGAAGGACCGCCAGCAAAAGCCCCGCTGGGCCATGAAGGACCGCCAGCACAAGCCCCGATGGGCCATGAAGGACCGCCAGCAAAAGCCCAGCTGGGCCATGAAGGACCGCCAGCAGCTGAGTCACTGCAAAGGAGACCGCCGCCTCAAGCACCGCTGAATAGGGCACCGCGGTCTCAAGCACCGCTGAACAGGGCACCGCCGTCTCAAGCACCGCTGAATAGGGCACTGCCGTCTCAAGCACTGCTGAACAGGGCACCGCCATCTCAAGCAACTCTGGCCCATGAGCGCCAAGGGCACTGACGCTACTGAGTCTGTCACGGGCCCAATGAAGCACTCTGGGCACCATACCCCCTCCAGAACCAGTAGAGAGATCCATCCACTACCTCTGTCCTTAGCAGGATGAAGCACTCTGGGCACCAAGCCCCCTCCAGAACCAGTGGAGAGATCCATCCATTACCTCTGTCATTAGCAGGATGAAGCACTCTGGGCACCAAGCCCCCTCCAGAACCAGTGGAGAGATCCATCCACTACCTCTGTCCTTAGCAGGATGAAGCACTCTGGGCACCAAGCCCACTCCAGAACCAGTGGAGATTAACATCCACTACCTCATTCCTTGGTAGGATGAAGCACTCTGGGCACCAAGCCCCCTCCAGAACCAGTGGAGCGATCCATCCACTACCTCTGTCCTTAGAAGGATGAAGCACTCTGGGCACCAAGCCCCCTCCAGAACCAATGGAGATTGACATCCACTACCTCAGTCCTTGGCAGGATGAAGCACTCTGGGCCCCAAGCCCCCTCCAGAACCAGTGGAGAGATCCATCCACTACCCCTGTCCTTAGCAGGAATAAGCACTCTGGGCACCAAGCCCCCTCCAGAACCAGTGGAGAGATCCATCCACTACCTCTGTCCTTAGCAGGATGAAGCGCTCTGGGCACCATGCACCCTCCAGAACCAGTGGAGACTGTTATCCACTTTAGAGACTGTGGCTTTGCACTCCCCAGGATGGAACAGTGGGCAACCCACCCACTGTAGAGACTTGAGAGACTGTGGCTTTGCACTCCCCAGGATTGAACAGTGGGCAAACCACCCACTGTAGAGACTTGAGAAACTGTGGCTTTGCACTCTCCAGGATGGAACAGTGGGCAACCCACCCACTGCAGAGACTTGAGAGACTGTGGCTTTGCACTCCCCAGGATGGAACAGTGGGCATGTGGCCCTCTCGTGGATTTGGCGTTGTGTACTCAACCGGCTGAGGTGCCCCCACTTTCCCTCCCCTTGAGGTGCCTGTTTTGTTGCTCTCTGATGCCCCTGCAGTGTTCTCTCCGTCATGGTCGGGGATCTTGTGTGGGCCTCGCCCATACCGTGTGGGCCCAGTGTTCCACGGACTTAATTGGAGCACTACCTGGACTAGTATGCTTGGTATATATTTTGTAAATGGTGTATATATATATTTTTGCCTACTTGATTTTAATATATTACAATGGTTACACTCATTTTCTATTGTATTTGCATTCTTCCGGGGGGGTTGGGGGTGTAACTGTGATGTATCATGCTGTATTAGTGTGTGTGTGGTAGTGGGTGAGGGTGGGGTTGGGGGTGTTGCGTGTGTGTGTCCCTGTTTTTTCCCTCCCCCTCCCCTGTGTCGTAGGTGCAGTACTCACCGTGGTCTTCGCCGCCGGTGTTCGTGCTCCTGGTAGACAATCGCAGGGTGAATTTGGAGTTCCGGGTCCATGGTGTCCTCGTTCCTCGTGGGGTGTGTAGAGGTGAGTGTTTTCCCTTTGAAATCCTGTTTCTGCCGTGTTTTTATCCACAGTGAATCCGCCCCGGAAAATGTGGCAGATTGGCCTGTTGTGATACTGTGGGCGGTACTTTGTCCTCCGCCTGTCTGTTGGCGGTGACCGCCACGCTGTTTGTACCGCCATGGCAGTCGGAGTGTTAAAGTGGCTGTTTTTGTTGGTGGCTTCCGCCACGGTCGTAATTGCAAAATCTTTACCGCCGGCCTGTTGGCGGTCTTACCGCTGCTTTTACACCGTCAGCCAGGGTTGTAATGACCACCTATGTGTCTGATTTGTTGCACCAGTACTTGGTAGACTCAGATCTGAACTCTCACCAAGAATCGGGAAAGAAGGCAGACAAATGGGTCAGAACAAGAGTGAACAGAAAAGTTCATACAGGGGGTGTCAAGGATGGCAATTAAAAGGATGGTAAGTCTTCTGACAAGGGCGGGGAAAAAGATTTAAAAAAAACATTCTGAGTCTTCATCAGGCCCACAAAAATCCTCTGGGGGTGGTGGGTCCAAATCATCTTCCCACAATCAAAAGAAGCCATGGTGTTACTTATGTAAAAGTAAAGGCCATTGGGCAAGTTATTCCACTTGTCCAAAGAAAAACACCAAGGCTCCCACTACCATAACCTCAACTGCATCCTCTAGTGCCCCTAGTAATAGCAGTGGTGGTGGAAAGTCCACTACAAATAGCCAATCTAAGGATGTAGCTGGGCTCACCATTGGTAGTGTAGTTGGGGTTGGTCTTGTTAGGGAGACCACAGAGGCTGTTTTAGTCTCTGATGGTGGTATTGACTTTGCCACCTTGGCTGCTTGTCCCCTTAATATGGGTAAGTACAAGCAACGTCCCCTAATAAATGGTGTTAAGGTTGAGGTCTACAGGGATACGGGTGCCAGTGTCACTGTGGTGATTGAGAAACTGGTCCACCCTGATCAACACCTACTTGGTCAGCAGTACCAAGTGAGTGATGCTCACAATAACACACTTAGCCACCCCATGGCTGTTCTGAATCTCAACTGGCGGGTGGGAGGGGTTACTGGTCCAAAGAAAGTTGTGGTAGCCACTGAATTACCTGTAGATTGCTTACTAGGCAATGATTTGGGACATCAGCTTGGGCTGAAGTGGAGTTGGAGGCTCATGCAGCAATGCTGGGCATTCCTGGGCATATTTTTGCTTGACAAGGGCTCAGGCCAAGAAGCAAAAAGGACGGGGAAACTTGGATCCTGGAACAATGGACCAAGTGCTCCCAAAAGCTAGGAGTAGTAAGGGTAAATCCTTGCCCACTATCCCTCCCTCTCCAGAAGATTCCCCTTTTGAGGAAGAGAAATCCTCTCCCTGTGCAGAACCTACACCAAATGAGCTGGCAGCAGACACTGCTGAGCTTTTGGGTGCAGGGGGGCCTGCTAGGGAAGAGCTGAGTGTGGCACATCAGACCTGTCCCACACTAGAGGGTTTGAGACAGCAAGCTGTCAAACAGCAGAATGGGGATGACAGTGATAGCCATAAGGTGTATTGGGAAGACAACCTCCTGTATAGTGAGTCAAGGAACCCTAAACTGGGAGCTGCCAGGAGATTGGTCATCCCTTTGCAGTATAGGGAGTTTCTTCTAACCTTGGCACATGACATTCCTTTGGCTGGGCATTTGGGCCAGAGTAAAACTTGGGACAGGCTTGTTCCATTGTTTAACTGGCCTCATATGTCAGAGGATAGTAAATAGTTTTGTCGCTCTTGTGTGACCTGCCAAGCCAGTGGCAAGACTGGTGGCACACCAAAGGCCTCCATTAATTCCACTTCCTGTGGTTGAGGTGCCCTTTGAAAGGGTAGGGGTTGACATAGTTGGCCCCCTTGACCCTCCAACAGCTTTAGGCAATAGGTTTATCCTTGTGGTGGTGGACCATTCCACTAGGTATCCTGAAGCAATCCCCTTAAGGACCACTACAGCTCCTGCAGTGACAAAGGCCCTCCTGGGAATCTTTTCCAGAGTGGGCTTTCCTAAGGAAGTGGTGTCAGACAGAGGTAGTAACTTCATGTCTGCATACCGCAAAGCCATGTGGAAGGAGTGTGGTGTAACTTACAAGTTCACAACTCCTTACCATCCACAGACAAATGGTCTGATTGAGAGGTTTAATAAAACTCTCAAAGGTATGATGATGGGATGTCCTGTTGCCATGCCCCCTTTTTGCTTACAGAGAGGTACCCCAAAAAGGAGTGGGCTTTAGCCCCTTTGAACTCTTCTTTGGGCACCCTGTGAGAGGTACCGTTGCACTTGTGAAGGAGGGTTGGGAACAACCTTTAAAAGCTCCTAAGCAGGACATTTTGGACTATGTACTTGACCTAAGATCAAGAATGGTGAGTACATGAAAAAGGCCAGTAAAAACCTTCAGGCCAGCCAGGAGCTCCAAAAGCAATGGCATGACCAGAAGGCTGTCCTGACCCAATACCACCCAGGACAGAAGGTGTGGGTATTGGAGCCTGTGGCCCCAAGAGCACTCCAGGACAAATGGAGTGGACCCCATCTAATTGTTGAGAAAAAGGGTGAGGTTACCTACTTGGTAGACCTGGGCACTGCCACGAGTCCCCTTAGGGTGCTCCATGTCAACCGCCGAAAACCCTACTATGACAGGGCTCACTTAACCCTGCTCATGGCAACTGATGAGGGACAGGAAGAAGAGAGTGACCCTCTCCCTGATCTCTTCTCCACCACTGAAGCTGATGGCTTAGTGGAGGAAGTGGTGCTAGCAGATTGCCTTACTGCTGAGCAGAAGGACAACTGTATAAATCTCCTAGGCCAATTTTCTGTCCTCTTCTCACTGATACCAGGTACATCTTCTTGGTGTGAGCATACAATCAATACTGGAGACAGTTTTCCTGTCAAAAGTAAGATTTATAGGTAGCCTGACCATTTTAGAGATTGCATTAAACAAGAGGTACAGAAGATGCTGGACTTAGGAGTGATTGAGACTTCAGAAAGCCCATGGGCTAGCCCAGTGGCGCTTGTCACAAAACCTCACAGTAAGGATTGTAAAAGAGAAATTAGGTTTTGTGTTGACTATAGAGGTGTCAATCAAGTAACCAAGACAGATGCTCACCTTATACCCAGGGCAGATGAGCTAATAGATACACTGGCATCTGCCAAGTATCTACGCACTTTTGATTTAACTGCAGGGTATTGGCAGATTAATTTATCAGAAGATGCTAAACCTAAAACTGCATTTTCCACCATTGAAGGGCACTATCAGTTCACTGTGATGCCCTTTGGTTTGAAGAATGCACCTGACACTTTTCAAAGGTTGGTGAACACAGTCCTGCAAGGTTTGGAAGCTTTTAGTGCAGCATATGTAGATGATACAGCTGTCTTTAGCTCGACCTGGGATGAGCACCTGGTCCACCTGTGGAAAGTTTTGGAGGCCCTGCAAGAGGCAGGCCTCACTATCAAGGCTTCAAAGTGCCAGATAGGGCAGGGAAAAGTGGTTTATCTGGGCCACCAAGTAGGTGGGAAAAAGATTGCAAGACTGCAGTGGGAGATCCAGACCATTATGGAATGGGCTCCCCCTACAACTCAAACCCAGGTGAGAGCCTTTCTAGGTCTCACAGGGTACTATAGGAGGTTCATCAAGAATTATGACTCCATAACAGCTTCTCTTAATGACCTCACTAGTAAGAAGATGCCAAAAAAGGTATTGTGGACAGCTAGCTGTCAAAAAGCTTTTGATGAGCTCAAACAGGCCATGTGCTCTGCACCCGTCCTAAAAAGCCCTTGCTATTCCAAAAAGTTCATAGTCCAGACTGATGCTTCTGAATTGGTGGTTGGGGCAGTGCTATCACAGCTTAACACTGAGGGCTAGGATCAACCTGTTGCTTTTATCAGCAGGAGGTTGACCCCTAGAGAAAAGTGTTGGTCTGCCGTAGAGAGGGAGACCTTTGCTGTGGTCTGGGCACTGAAAAAGCTGAGACCATACCTGTTTGGTACTCACTTTATTGTTCAGACAGACCACAAACCTCTATTATGGCTTAAACAAATGAAAGGTGAAAACCCTACATTTTTGTGGTGGTCCATCTCCCTACATGGAATGGACTATACAGTGGAACATAGACCTGGGAGTACCCACTCCAAAGCAGATGGACTCTCCAGATATTTCCACTTAGACAATGAAGACTCAGCTGGGCAAGGTTAGCCTTATTGTCCCTCGTTTGGGGGGGGGGGTTGTGTAAGAAAGTACCATCTTGCCTGGCATGTTACCCCCATTTTTACTTGTTTTTCAGTTTGTTTTGCCTGTCTCACTGGGCTCCTGCTAGCCAGGACCCCAGTGCTCATAGTTTGTGGCCTAAATGTGTTCCCTGTGTTGTGCCTAACTGTATCACTGAGGCTCTGCTAACCAGAATCTCTGTGGTTATGCTCTCTCTGCTTTTAAAATTGTCACTGCAGGCTAGTGACCATTTTTACCAATTCTGATTGGCACACTGGAACACCCTTATATTTCCCTAGTATATGGTACCTAGGTACCCAAGGTATTGGGGTTGCAGGAGATCCCTATGGGCTGCAGCATTTCTGTTGCCACCCATAGGGAGCTCAGACAATTCTTACACAGGACTGCCACTGCTGCCTGAGTGATATAACGTCCCCGTTATTTCACAGCCATTTTACACTGCAATTAAGTAACTTATAAGTCACCTATATGTCTAACCCTCACTTAGTGAAGGTTAGGTGCAAAGTTACTTAGTGTGTGGGCACCCTGGCACTAGCAAAAGTGCCCCCACATAGTTCAGGGCAAATTCCCCGCACTTTGTGAGTGCAGAGACATCATTACACACATGCACTACATATAGGTCAATACCTATATCTAGCTTCACAATGGTAACTCCGAACATGGCCATGTAACATGTCTAAGATCATGGAATTGTGGACCCATGCCAAATCTGGTATTGGGGTGCCAATCCCATGCACCCCCGGGGCTCCAGCATGGACCCCGGGTACTGCCAAACTAGATCTCTTATGTTTTCACTGCAGCTATCGCTGCTGCCAACCCAAAGACAGGCTTCTGCCCTCCTGGGGTCTGGGCAGCCCAGTCCCAGGAAGGCAGAACAAAGGATTTCCTCTGACAGTGGGTGTTACACCCTCTTCCTTTGAAAATAGGTGTTAAGGGCCTGAGAGGAGTAGCCTCTCCTGGCCTCTGGGAATGCTTTGAAGGGCACAGATGGTGCCTTCCTTGCATAAACCAGTCTACACCGGTTCAAGGATCCCCCAGCCCCTGCTCTGGCTCGAAACTGGACAAAGGAAATGGGAGTGAGCACTCCCATGTCCATCACCACCCCAGGGGTGGTGCCCAGAGCTCCTCTAGAGTGTCCCAGACCCCTGCAGTCTTGAAAGCAGATGTGTGAGGGCACAATGAAGGCCTCTTAGTGGCCAGTGCCAGCAGGTGACGTCAGAGACCCCTCCAGATAGGTGCTTACCTGGTTAGGTGGGCAATCCTCCTCTGAGGGCAATTTAGGATCTCTCCTGTGGGTTTCTCGTCAGATAACGAATGCAAGAGCTCACCAGAGTTCCTCTGCATCTCCCTCTTCGACTTCTGCCAAGGATCGACCGCTGACTGCCCCAGGATGCCTGCAAAACCGCAAACAAATAGCAAGAAAACTACCAGCAACATTGTAGCACCTAATACTGCCAGCTTTCTCGACTGTTCCTGGTGGTGCATGTTCTGTTGGCTATCTGCCTTCACCCTGCACTGGAAGCCAAGAAGAAATCTCCTGTGGGTCGACGGAATCTTCCCCCTGCTAACGCAGGCACCAAACTCCAGCATCACCAGTCCTCTGAGTCCCATCTCTTCTTGACGAGCGTGGTCCCTGGAACACAGGAGCTATATCCAAGTCACCCTGACAGTCCAGTGGTCCATCCGTCCAAATTTGGTGGAGTTAAGTCCTTGCCTCCCCATGCCAGACACTAATCCTGTGTACTGTGTGAACTCCAGCTGCTAGGGCTTCTGTGCACTTTTGCAAGGAATCATTAATGCACAGCATAGCCCAGGTCCTCAGCACTCTGTCCTACATTGCTCAACTCGCTGAGTTGACCCCTGACTTTGTGGGACCCTCCTTTGTAGTGTTGAGATGACCGCTGTGCTCAGATTTCTTGAATGCCTGTTCAAGTGCTTCTGTAGGTGCTGTCTGCTTCTGCATGGGCTCTCTGTACTGCTGAGTACCCCCTCTGTCTCCTCCTCTAAGGGGTGACCTCCTGGTCCTTCCTGGGCCCAGGCAGCACCCATTTTCTTCAACTATGACTTTTGCAGACAGCAAGGCTTGTTTGTGGTCTTTCTGTGTGGAAACAAATCTGCATCCTCCAACACACCGTGGGACATCTTCTGTGGAAAGGAGAAGTTCCTGGCATCTTCCGTTGTTGCAGAATCTTCAGCTTCTTCTACCCGGAGGCAGCCCTTTTGCACCTTCATCCCAGGTTTAGTGGGCTCCTGCCCCCCCTGGACACTTGCGTGACTCTTGGACTTGGTCCCTTTCCTTTACAGGTCCTCAGGTCCAGGAATCCATCTTCAATGCTTTGCAGTCAGTTGTTGCCTTTGCAGAATCTCCTATTACGACTTTAGTGTGTTTTTGGGGTAGTAGGGTAATTTTACTCCTACTTTCCAGGGTCTTGGGGTGGGGTATCTTGGACACCCTTAGTGTTTTCTTACACTCCCAGTGACCCTCTACACACTACACTAGGCCTGGGGGTCCATTCGTGGTTAACATTCCACTTTTAGAGTATATGGTTTGTGTTGCCCCTAGGCCTATTGCATCCTATTGTATTCTACAGTGTTTGCACTACTTTTCTAACTTGTTACTTACCTGATTTAGGTTTGTGTGTATATTTTGTGTATTTTACTTACATCCTAAGGGAGTATATCCTCTGAGATATTTCTGACACATTGTCACTAAAATAAAGTACCTTTATTTTTAGTACCTCTGAGTATTCTGATTCTTATGATATAGTGCTATATGATATAGGTGGTATAATAGGAGCTTTGCATGTCTCCTAGTTCAGCCTAAGCTGCTCTGCTATAGCTACCTCTATCAGCCTAAGCTGCAAGAACACTACTAATCTACTAATAAGGGATAACTGGACCTGGCACAAGGTGTAAGTATCATCAGGTACCCACCATAAGCCAGGCCAGCCTCCTACAAGAGTTGATTAAAGCAGCGCATGAGAGGGCAGCATCTGCCCATGCTGGTGTGATGGCTAAATTATCATAGTTGCAAGCACTTTACCGGTAGCCAGGTCTATATAAACAGTATCAAGCAGTATGTCCTTTGTTGTGACATCTGCCAATAAATTAAGGGTTCCACCACCAAACGCCCACCACAGACACCCTTCCTAATTTCCAACAAACCATTGCAATGTGTGTACTTGGACCATTGTGGTCCCCTAACACCGGATAGTGCATACAAATACATTCTAGTCGCTGTCGACTCTTGCTCCAGATTTCTATGGGTGTGGCCACAACGCCCAGCTGACGCTCGGACTGGTATTTAAGATTTGTAAGTCTTTATCGGTACATATGCAGTTGCAGCTTTCCACTCGGACCACGGCCCTGCTTTCGTTCAAGGGAATTCAGGGACGCCATTGCTTCGTTAGGGGTCCAACTCCATTACTTGTCTCCATTTCATCCGAGGCAAATAGTGTCGTGGAGTGACAAAACCATGATTTAAAGGAGTCCTTAACGGCGAGAGTCTTAGGAACGGGTCGTAGTTGGCTGAACCACCTGTATGGAGTCCAGAGAGCACTTAACAATCTGCCTAGAAGGTTCTTGGGGGGGGTCGTACTTCATATGAGTGCCTGTTCGGAACGCAAATGTATGTTCCAGATCTTGATTGCCCTGGCATGGAGGCGCCAGTATCACCTTTTGACATAAATGAACGTGTCACTGTCTTGCAGGAATTACAACAGTTCCGTGATGACAAGGTTTCTGCCAGTGCTACCTCCACAGGAATTAAGGATGTACCAATAACACCCACCGGCTGGATTCCTAAGGTTGGGGATCTAGTACGTGGAAAGGTTGCTGTGAGAAAGGAGTTCAGTCCTTCTTATCGTTCTCTGTTCCCAGTCTTGGGAAAACACGGTACCAGAACTGTCATTCTACCACCGTTGGCTGGTGCTAAAGAAAACCGCTTTGTATCTATCGACATTGTCAAGTTACACCATGTGGCCGATCCTGCACAGCAGACCAAGAGGAACTGACAGTAGTTCCCGAATCCCTCTCACTACTGGTCAAGAAGTACCTCTTGAACTTTTAAGCAGCAACGCTGACATCTCTCCGAGCTTGGGGAGTGTGGAAAATGATCTTGCATTAGTTCCACTAACATCTATTTCAACTAACAATAAAGAAATAACTGATCGATTTGACACAACCTCAACACAGACGGATGGCGTCATTCATTCTGAACCACCACAGGAGACCACTGCTGGTTCTCCTCCTACAAATATGGCTCCAGCCATTGCACGAACTGCTTCTGGATACTTTGCCAACGTCAACGACACCTTCTCAGACTCACTCGCCTCTTCTACATCTGAACTGTCAAAAACACATAAGCTGATAAACTGTCTTAAAACAAATTAGCTTATTTTCCCATGGAACTAACTGTGTCTTTCTTTGACTGTTCTAGCTTTCCTCCTTTGGATTGGTTTTATCATAACATTTTTCTTATTAATACATGGTCATTTTCTTCCTGAAAGATGAACAGTTGAACGTGTGTATGAGGTCCTAAAATCCCATTTCGCTTCTCACAAAGTCTGCAGAGACTTGTCTTTTGTAAACATTTCCTCTATACCAATTCCTGATGAGATTGTTTGGGATAAAGTAACATTCAATATATTAGGCCCCTCAGAGGTCATTCAAATACCATATGTGTTTAAACTTTCAATGAACAATGTAATAATACCCGGATTTGTCTCTGATTACTGGGATGTGCAAACATTTGATTCTATGATGACTGAATTGCAATATTATACTGTATTTGAAAGTGAAGAAGTTTATCAATCTAAAGAGAATTATGGTGATATGGTTGCTATAACTATTATGGGCACCATTTAATTCACAGAGCAAGTACCCCAAAGGCAGTTTTTAATTACACACAATGGGAACATTGTCCGACTCCACCACTCCAAACTTTGTTTCCCGGTTGGCTATAGAAGGCTATGAATATTGGTTAAAGTCGATAGACTTAAAAAGTGGGTAGGGAACAAGAAATTGACAAATAAGGAGGAAGGAAGCTTTGTTTAGAGCATGCCTGATACCTGTTCAAATTATATTTTAAATGATACTGTACAACAAACAAGTTGTTTAGGCTTAGCAAAGATTAAGGAATTAAATGCGCCCCGTATTACTGCCCCTGCAAAATTTCCCAAATGGCAAAAAAATATATATGTAATGGAAGATCAGCTCGATGAATGGGTCCAGATTGGCACTTTCCATGTTTCACTGTCATGTCCTGGTGGGTGGTTATTGTGGCCAATAGATACCAATAGGTGTCATAAACGTTTCATAAATTCCACGGGGGTTTTAGAAATAATAGGCAGGACCCTCGCTATGTGTTATCCTAACATGCGGGTAGAGTAACAACATACATTGTAGGGGAACTATGCCAGCAATGGTTGAAGAGTTCCCCCCTAGATGGTGTGAGAGAAAACATCAGTCTCCTGTCTAATAGCGCTGACCAGGAAAATTTACGGAAGGCATTAGCTGTTGTAGATAATGGGATTAATACCCTGTCTGACCAGATATACACCTTAAATAACATTGTCTCTTCTGCTATAGACATCATACAAACAGATATGTCTTCCTTACACCATGGACAGAGTCAACTAAGGTCCATTATGCAGTTGTGTTGGACACTTGAAACACTGAAGGCAGATCGCGATCTCTGGCAACACGTTAGCACAAGGGACATATTTAAACATCAAAAAGTTAGAAAAGTTGCCTTTTACTGTGGCTCAAATACCATCTGCAGAGTGGTTAATTCAAGGGGTCATTAATCTGCCTATTTCAACACTCCAATTCACATCCTGCTTAAAACACATTCCAGTAGGCAGATATGAAAGGCTGGGAGATAGTTACATCCATGAGGAGTGGGAGCTGCCCTTCTCTTACAAATGTCTCAGTGGCATGAAAGAGGTCTTTCTTAGCGCTAGTGAATGCAAGACTTCTGTCAGCCATTCAATGGTTTGTAAACAGCTGTCCTTGCAGGGGGCGTGTAACGCTTCAGCAGCAAACTTGGGTTTTTATCTGAAGGGAGTTCGAGTCCCCTTAATTAGACCTATGTTCCAAGTGCTTTCAAATGGCAGCTATGTTCTCCTCAATAGTGAAAACTGTTGTGGGATGTTAGCCGGATTAGTTTATGTTGTTTCGGTCTCTAAGATTGTTATATGCTTGGGGAACATACTTTTTCCTCCCACAAGACAGAGGGAAGTAGCTGAGATTTGGCCCCATATTGCTACTTCTAATGTGAATTTTGACAAGTTGAGCAGACTCAAGGCTTTATTGTTTCAAAAACATGTGGCACTCACATCTGCACTCAAGACCTACGCACTTCAGGTGGCAAGGTCATCAGCAGAGATACAGTCCCTTTTAAGTACCAACTTTCAGAGGCACTTCGGTGAGCTCGTGGGACGAATATTTAATGCGTCCACTACTACTGGAATTGTAAATTTCTTTAAGGCTGTTGGTTCTGGTTTCGGTCACACCTTCTCCTCTATATTCGGTTTAATACCATCAGCCATTCACTCAATATTTTCCAGTATTTTCGAGGGATTTCCGATAGCTTTAGCTATAATAGATGGCATTTTCCTATTGCTACTTTGTCTGTGCAATGGCTGTCCTACTACAACAAGGAGGAATGAAAGTGCTTCCACCAGCGCAGCTGTGTTGTGAAAGCATGATGCAATACTTTGAAGCATCACTCCTGGAGCAATTGGAGTATGACTGGTCTCTGTCATTAAGACCGTTTTTTTATTGTGTGTAGCCCTTGATTCGATGCCTCTGGTGCTCGTTCGAACATGCACTGAAAGTCTATCTTTCTAAGCAGCCCTTGCTTTTATTGGATGCTGATCTGTTGATGTTCTTGCTGAAGGCTCATTACCAGACATGCGCATTGAGGGTGCGTTTGCTACGGGAAGCTGCTTATGAGTTGCCCTTCATGGAAGATGCAGCTATGAACTCATTATTAGGCACACCACGGAATGCTGCTGCCTTTGCTGAAGCTCAGGCTATGGAACATGAATGCCCCTTAGTTCTTCTTGACAAAGAGTTTTCTACTTTACCACTTGCCGAAGTGGAAGATTTCCTGTCTTCAATTGTCCTGGATTCTATTGGCAACTTCCAAAATGACTCTGACTCTTGAAATTCAGCCTTTTTACCCCTCAAGTTAATATTTTTAAATTGTCCTTTTGTATATGCTCAAGTGTCTTTTTTAACTTGTCATTATTGACATTTTCATATATATATCTTAGGTTGAGTTTTAGTAGCTTTTATACATAATTAGACTTTGAACCACCTTTAAACCGGAAAGGGGAGGGTCTTATGTAGCCATTTTAGTTATAGCTCCATTAACGTTATTTTAGCATACTAGGCCTGCCGCTGCACACTTTAACCTAGATATATTTTATTCAGCTACATTTATTATTTTAACAATCACCAAATGTGTGGTCTTGTTTTATTTCTCTCTATCTAGCTGTTCTTTGCCTAGGCCAGCACTGCGTTCTTAAACAAGACATTTATTTCACTCTGTGCTTCTCTCAAGGCTGCAGTAAGATAGGTTGCCGGTAAACGTGGTAATGTTTGTGTCTGGTATTCATAGAAACATACATATCGTTGTGTAGGGACATTTTCTCAGAACATCAGCTGTTTTATTATAAAAACACTACCTTGTCCCATACACGTTAGAGGGAGATTCCAGCCAGATGACCACGACTGTATGCTGATTGCTGAACGCTTCGTTACAGCTGCTAATGCAGATTTCAGGCCTTTGGTCAGGTATGGGGTATGATGTCTTCCCAGGGGAACCTGAAGGGCAGAACTACAGCTTAACATGCTGTGCTTTAATATAGCCTTAGGTAGGAATTAGTCTATTAATCCTGTCAAGCTTTATCGTCCTGGTTATTTCATTACATGCCTTATAGTCTAAGATGCAGTTGCTTCATTAAAACCCTATTGAAACATATACTGCCTCTGCATGTCCTTGTATATGTAAGACAAATGTAGCTGAGAAAAACGGATGAGATCTGAGTGACCGTGATTTCCCTGAGAAGTCAATTGTCTCATGCGCTCGGCTGTCGAATCATCCCTGCTCTTGGGTAGAGATGAGGCACTGCAAGTTAGCCAGAGCAAAACCTGAATGAGGCCGACAGGTGTCACCTGTAGTGGGTCAGACTCAGTCCCCCACACCGCAGATGATTCTGCTGCTCAAATCCAGTAGTCTCATTAGAAAATGAGAGCCTACGCAAAACTCTCTCCCCCCCTTTTTTCTTCTGTCATCCTGTCCACGTGTGCCTTAGCATCATCTGGCGAAGGAGTAGGGGCACCAGTGACAGAGGGAGCTGCATCCCACAGGACCCAGAAGGCAGAGTCCACCGACGCCGAGGGAACCAGTGGGACGAGGGCGAGGGGAGCACCACGGTGTAGACAGGAGGTGACAACACAGACTCTGATATCTCCTCAGATGGAAGCTCACTGATGGTGGCAGTCACCTCTGTGTCCACCCCAGCTGCAGGTACAGCTGCCATTCCCACACCAGCACCACCATCCCAGTAGCAACTGAGCGAGTTTCCTCTGTCCACTTACCAAGGAGGGTGGGCATCTCCTTTGACCCAGGCACCTCAGGCCCTGCCCCAGTCAGCCCTGCTGCCCTGAGTGAGGAGGCTATTCACATCCTTAGACCCATCTCTGTGGGGCAGTCAACCATTGTGAATGCAATCCAGGTGCTGGCATCCCAGATGCAGCAACGTAATGCATTCCTGGAGGGCATTCACAGTGGATTGGTGGCCCAACAGAGATTGATTCAGGCTCTGGCCTCCTCTGTCATGGCAGCCATTGTTCCTGTTCCGACCGTCCCCCCTTTAACTACCACTTCCCAGTCCCAGTCTCCTGAACCCCAACTCTCCCATGCACACATACAGACGAGCATGCACATAAGACATCACACAAGAGTGGCACAGTCAAACACAGGCACCACACTTCAGCCCACAAGCATTCACGCAAACACGAGACAGTCCACTGCCTCCACTGTCTCCCCCTCCTCCTCCTTCTCTACCTCCCTCACAGTCATGTTCACACTCACACCTGCATGCACTTCATCAACATCCACCCCCAGCATCACCACACCAAGCAGCACACACACCTCACTGTCAGACACCTCCACAACATCCATTCATCCTGTGTCCTTTACCACTCTGTCTGTCCCCCCTCCTAAAGGACACAAACGCAAGCACTCAGACACACAACAGCCATTCATCTCACACACACACTTCCCATGCACCTGCACCCACTTCCAGCAGACATACACCTCCAACAACCCCTCCCTCAACCTCCACTCCCATTTCTCCTCTCTCTTCCCACCCCAGCATCCCTGAGAAGCTTTTCCTTGCCCAATTTGACCTCTTCTCTCCCCCTACCCCGTCCTGCCCGTAAGAGCAGGGTACCAATTACCTAGCCCAGCATTTCAGCCAAACAGTCCATGGGGACAGTGGAGGCACCTCCTAGTCGTGGAGGCAAGACAGTGAAGGATCCCACTGAACCAGCCAGGAAGGGTAAGCATCCCATCCTCCTGCCATGAAGGGGAAGAAGCCCTCAACTTCTGCCATGAAGAGGGAGCAGCCCTCAACTCCTGCCAAGGAGGGGAAGACGCCCTCAGCTCCTGCCATGAAGGGGAAGGAGCCCTCAACTCGTTCCATGAAGGGAAGAAGCCCTCACCTCCTGCCATGAAGGGGAAGAAGCCCTCAACTCCTGCCATGAAGGGGAAGAATCCCTCAACTCCTGCCATGAAGGGAAAGGAGCCCTCAACTCCTGCCTTGAAGGGGAAGAAGACCTCAACTCATGCCATGAAGGGGAAGGAGTCCTCACCTCCAGCAGAGACTAGCAGGGTACCACTACCACCACCAGTGGTCACGGAGCCCTCACCTCCAGCTGAAATAGTGCAGCCCTCCCCTCCAGCAGAGGCTGCCCAGGAGGCACTTTCCCCAGTGGAGGCAGTGCAGCCCTCTCCTCCTGCAGAGGCTGCACCTTCACCTGCTGAGACACTGCAGCCCTCACCTCCAGCAGAGGCTGGCAGGGTAACACCACGACCACCACCTGTGGTCACGGAGTCCTCCCCTACAGCTGAGACAGTACAGCCCCCACCTCCAGCAGAGAGCATGTAGGCCACCCTCCAGAGACTGCTGTAGAAGGAGCCCCCTCCAGAACCAGTGGGCAAGTCACCCAACTGAGACACTGTGACCTTGCACTCCCCAGCATGGGTAAATGGGCATGGAGCACCCTCCAGAACCAGTGGGCAAGTTCCCCACTTGAGAGACTGTGACCTTGCACTCCCCAACAAAGATAATGGGCATGGAGCCCCCTCCAGAACCAGTGGGGAAGTCACCCACCAGAGAGACTGTGACTTTGCACTCCCCAGCATAGGTAAAGGGGCATGGAGCCCCCTCCAGAACCGGTGGGCAAATCACCCACCTTAGAGATGTGACCTTGCTCTCCCCAGCAAAGATAATGGGCATGAAGCCCCCTCTAGAACCAGTGGGCAAGTTCCCCTCCTGAGAGACTGTGACCTTGCACTCCCCAGCAAAGATACTGGCCATGGAGCCCCCTCCAGAACCAGTGGGCAAGTTCCCCACCAGAGAGACTGTGACCTTGTACTCCCCAGCAAAGATAATGGGCATGGAGCCCCCTTCAGAAGCAGTGGCCAAGTTTCCCACCTCAAGACTGTGGCCTTGCTATCCCCAGCATAGGTAAATAGGCATGGAGCCCCCTCCAGAACCAGTGGGAAAGTCACCCACCTGTGAGTCTGTGACCTTGCACTCCCCAGCAAAGATAATGGGCATGAAGCCCCCTCCAGAACCAGTGGGCAAGTTACCCACCTGAGAGACTGTGACCTTGCACTCCCCAGCAATGAAAATGGGCATGGAGCCCCCACCAGAACCAGTGTGCAAGTTCCCCACCAGAGAGAATGAGACCTTGTATTCCCCAGCAAAGAAAATGGGCATGAAACCCCCTCCAGAACCAGTGGGCAAGTTACCCACCTGAGAGACTGTGACCTTGCACTCCCCAGCAAAGATACTGGGCATGGATCCCCCTCCAGAACCAGTGTGCAAGTTCCCCACCAGAGAGAATGAGACCTTGTGTTCCCCAGCAAAGATAATGGGCATGGAGCCCCCTCCAGAAGCAGTGGGCAAGTTTCCCACCTCAAGACTGTGGCCTTGCTATCCCCAGCATAGGTAAATAGGCATGGAGCCCCCTCCAGAACCAGTGGGAAAGTCACCCACCTGTGAGTCTGTGACCTTGCACTCCCCAGCAAAGGTAATGGGCATGAAGCCCCCTCCAGAACCAGTGGGCAAGTTACCCACCTGAGAGACTGTGACCTTGCACTCCCCAGCAATGATAATGGGCATGGAGCCCCCACCAGAACCAGCGGGCAAGTCACCCACTAGAGAGACTGTGATCTTGCACTCCCCAGCAAAGAAAATGGGCATGGAGCCCCCTCAGAACCAGTGGGTACGTTCCACACCTTAGAGACTGTGACCTTGCACTACCGAGCATAGGTAAATGGGCATGGAGCCTCCTCGAGAACCAGTGTGTAAGTCACCCACCTGAGAGAATGTGACCTTGCATTCCCCAGCATAGGCAAATGGGCATGGAGCACCCTCCAGAACCAGTGGGCAAGTTCCCCACCTGAGAGACTGTGACTTTGCACTCCCCAGCAATGATAATGGGCATGGAACCCCCTCCAAAACCAGTGAGCAAAGTCCCCACCTCACAGACTGTGACCTTGCACTCCCCAGCATAGGTAAAGTGGCATGGAGCCCCCTCCAGAACCAGTGGGAAAGTCACCCACCTTAGAGATGTGACCTTGCTCTTCCCAGAAAAGATAATGGGCATGGAGCCCCTCTAGAACCAGTGGGCAAGTTCCTCTCCTGAGAGACTGTGACCTTGCACTCCCCAGCAAAGATACTGGGCATGGATCCCCCTCCAGAACCAGTGTGCAAGTTCCCCACCAGAGAGAATGAGACCTTGTAATCCCCAGCAAAGATAATGGGCATGGAGCCCCCTCCAGAAGCAGTGGGCAAGTTTCCCACCTCAGAGACGGTGACCTTGCTATCCCCAGCATAGGTAAATGGGCATGGAGCCCCCTCCAGAACCAGTGGGCAAGTCACCCGCCTGAGAGACTGTGACCTTTCACTGCCTAGCAAAGATAATGGACATGAAGCCCGCTCCAGAACCAGTGGGCAAGTTCCTCACCTCAGAGGCTGTGACCTTGCACTCTCCAGGAGCCCCCTCCAGAACCAGTGGGCAAGTCAGCCACCTCAGAGACTGTGACCTTGCACTCCCCAGCAAAGATAATGGGCATGGAGCTCCCTCCAGAACCAGTGGGCAAATTCCCCACCTGAGAGACTGTGACCTTGTACTACCCAGCAAATATAAGAGGCATGGAGCCACCTCCAGAACCAGTGGGCAAGTTCCCCACCTGAGAGACTGTGACCTTTCACCCCCCAGCAAAGATAATGGGCATGGAGCCCCCTCCAGAACCAGTGGGCAAGTTCCCTACTTCGGCCGATGTGCCCCCACCCCCAAATCCCCCTGACATGCCTGCCCACTTGCAAAATTATGCCCCTGCAGAGTTCTGTGCAGCTGATGTGAGGAAAAAAGTTGGGCCTTGGACTGTGCCCTGTGGCCATGTGGGCCCTTGGTACTTTGGACTGGGCATTGGCCCTTTGTGGACATTTGTACATATCTCTTTGTTATCCAATTGGGTGATTTGGTGGCTGTTCCCATTTAATACATTCCCATTACTGCCTTATTGTTGTTCTTGCATTATTATGCCATGTGTCATGTGCCATTGTTTTTCATCAGCAGCTGGTTGTGTGTATGGTGTGTGTGTGTCTGGTGTTTGTTGTGCATGTGTGTGTCATTCTCCTTTTCCTCCATCCCTCCCTTGTGTGCAAGGCGGATGTACTCACCGTCGTCTCCTTCATCGGCATTGGTGTTCCTGGTGAAGCATGGTATAGAAGAGCATCAGAAAGACTTCCAGTTCCAATTACATGGCTCCATTGTCCTTCTCTGTGTCTCTGGTGGTGAGTCTTTCGTTTTCTGTGCAGTGTTTCCGCCAGGCTTTTGATGGTGTTGGTTCTGCCCCGGAATTCGTGGCATTGTGTTGTGTCGTGATATGGTAGGCAGTACTTTGTCTTCCGCCTGGTTGTTGCTGGCTACCGCTGGGGTGCGTGGTGCTAACGCCCTGGCAGATGGTGTGGTACAATGGCTGTCTATGGGAGGGATCAGTAAAAAAGAAGTACAAAGTTCCAAAACAAAAGGGATACTAACATAACACATAGAGCTGTCCCTGTGAGTCTGATCTAGTTGGAACAAGAGCCCTAACTCACCAATTGGTGACATGCTTCATCATTGGCCTGCCTTGATACGTACACCTTCGAACAACACCATATCTTATCATCTTCACAACCTTTCTTTTCTAATATTCAATTGTGGCGTTGATACAAGGATGACATATTGGTGGTTTGGAAGGGTGACACTGACTAGGCTAAGGCGTTCATCAACTGGATTAACACTCTGGATGCCAGTTACGTTTCAGTGCCAATTTTTCCACTGAAGAGGTCTCCTTCCTTGATTTACATATCATATTGACTGATGGATTTTTACATTCATCCATCTTTCACAAACCCACAGATAGGAACTGTCTATTGCTATTTGACAGTCACCATCCGAAATCCTTAAGGATGAACTTACCTTTCAGTCAGTTTTTGAGACTGAGACGTAACTGTACCGAAATTTCTGACTTTCATAGTCAAGCAGAACTTCTCAGTCAAAAGTTTAGGAATCGCAATTATCCACAATGGATCATCGGACAAGCCAAAAAAAAAGCTTGTAATATACCCAGAAATGTTCTTTTGAGTGAAACTACACGCAAACCCCAAACCAGAGTGACCTGTGTTACCACTTTCACACCTTTACGCAACCGTGTGAAGAAGATCATTAAGAAACATTGGTCTATACTGAATTGCTCAGGGGAGACTTTATCATGCCCTTTATTTGCTTTTAAACGCACACAAAACATTAGAGACCTTGTGGTACACACCAGACCTTCACCTTTTAGAAATTATGACACCACCCTCCCTGTATCCTGTTTAGTAGTTACAGGACATCATCCCTGAGGTGGTTGCAATGTCTGTCCCTTGTCTATGAACACTCAGGAACTAGATCTAGGAGAAACTACGAAATGGCAGTTACTGACACATATGAACTGTCGTACTAAGAACTGCATTTACATGATCACTTGTCCATGTGGTCTCTGCTACATTGGGATGAGCACTAGGATGATTAAGACACGGATCAATGAATATCGCAGTACTATAAGAAGTTAGAGATCCCCCACAAAATTGACTAAATACTATATTGAATTCCACCATACACCTGATGACCTTAGATGGGTAGTGTTGGAACGTGTGACAAATAACAAAGATTGCACCAGAAGACTACTTGAAAAGGAACAACGCTGGGTATATAGACTGGGGACACATCGAACAGGATTGAACAGTGATATTCCCTGGCTGGAATTCATCCACCGCTAAGTTCCCTACTAAGAAGTAAATACCCAGCTCTTACAGTGTCCTTAGTGCCTATATATGCGTCAAGAGCACTTTCCATCATAGATTTTTATGATACCTTGGGGCATGTACTTTATGTCTAATTTAATTTAGAAGTTCTCTATCTGAGATTCACTTATCATTATTCCTTACCAAATAATAGTATAAATTTATTTATTTATGGGTAAAACTCAATCTGTACCCTCCTTTGACTGTAGTACACCTTTCTTTGTAGTATCCACCAAGTTGGGATGCTGGTGGTCCCCTTAAGATGGCCGCCACTGCCGGTGGACTATTTGGTCTCTTTTCTTTTTCTTTTTCACTTTCATTCCCTGCATTCAGCACTAAGATGGCCACCAAACTGAAACTGGAGGAGTAGTCCTCTTTTTACTTCAATGTCCTAATCACCGCCTGCTCCCTTATTTACCAGCTTTGCATCCCCGTACCACTTTTCCGGGAGCACGGAGCAGGGGTAGGTGTTCACCAGTGAGTGGACACACATAGCTGGTAAGTTATCCCAACATTGTCTCTTCCCCCCTTTTTTTTAGCTGTTTGGGGTGGCGGAATACATGTTTCATCCGATGCCGATCAGTGAGACGGTTCTCGGGTTTGAACGTCTTACACTCTGTTTGCTAGGCGGGAGCTGTCTTGTAAATACACTTTACCTACCGGACATTGACGTAACCAATATTACATCGATCCCTTGGGGTGAGCTGTCTATTTATTTCATACATTGTGGTTAGAGTGGTTGGCTACATTGGTACCTATGCACAGGGCTACATATTCAAACTCCCTGTGTGGGACCCATACGACAGTTTATAAATATGAATTTATCGGAGATAAAGCCCTCATGACGATTCCACACCTTTGGTGGGAGCTATCAGTACCGATCATTGAGTTGGCATCACAGGGCTTCTTCTTTCATTTTTTATACTGACACCACTTGACAGGTTGATGAGACTACTGCACCTATCTTTACACTTTGCGATGTATTTATACTTATCAGTGATCAGTTTATCTATTTTGTTCATGATATTCTTTTTTGAGATGGTCTGTCTTTAATCGTTTACACCTACATATACCCAGATATCTAGACCAGCTTGGACCACTGATGCTTTTCGCTAACCTGATAGGGCCCATCCTTTAATATAGGGAGGGTAAGGATATTTCCTCTAAATTAAGAGGATTATATGTGTTGTCTGTGTTTGTTTCACCATGTTGTGCACTTCACGTAGGGGATGAGTCACCAGTGTGGTCCGAACCTCCCTACCCCTTTACAGTGCACGTTACTTTGCTTGTGACATTGCATTATATGCTTTTGTTTTTTCTTATTTTTAGGTTCCTGTGAGTAACCCAGCTATAGGCTTACTGAAATATGAGGATTAGTTAGGTTTGGTCCTGACGAATCGGACTGATCTTTATTAACTTTAAATGCAAGAAACATGTTGACCTTTTTTGAGGCAGTATAGGGATCACTGTACTTGCACTCCACACACTTTGTGACTATAGGGACTGTTTTATTTCAATATTTCTTTAATTAGGGTTAATTAGGCATTACAACTAATCTTCTTTTCCCTACATTATTGTTTTTAACCATGACAGAGGTTTAATCTCTATTAAACATTGACTCTATATCTCTGGTCATTTGTAACTTCACACATTTTTGTACCAATCCCACATTCTAGCATTCATCAACCGGCATTTCTATATCAAAAGATCTCCGGCAAAGAGGTAGACTGGTACAGCCAATTATAATTAGCCTAATTTGCATATCTCTTTTAAGGGAAGCGCAGGCCAGTATAGGATAAAATTGGAGGCAACATTTTTTGGGGGCTTCTGAAATCACCCCATTTTTCCCACACGCTCCAATGAAGGAAAGATGCATTCATCTTCACAAAGGATTTCAGATCGTTTTTCAATATGGAATCATGGAGTAAATACATTTGCGTTGCTTTCACCAAATCCAGGAGTTAGGATCATCAGTCCTTTCCAGAAGTGGAGCTTTCGGTGAAATGAGCATCATGACCAGAATGAAAGGTCACCTGCTTGTTTATCCACAGTTTGGCACAAAATGCCCATCCACCTGGAGCACTTTCTACTGGTTAATACCCATTGTGGGGTAGAGGGGCCACCCCCACCTACCAAGGCTGATTTCAAACCCATGCCCCGGGGCCCGTTTTCTGCTCTGTTTTTTAACAAGTCTCATAAATGTGGATTCAGTGCCTTGAGCCTGCACAGTACTGAGGCACGTATCCAGAAGCTAACATCGAGTGATGCATTCAGGTGAAATAACTTAGGTGAAGTGTGCTGCTTAAGGTTCTTTTCCAAGGCATTCTGAGCATTCTGAAAGAGAGGAAACATATGACAACTAGAACAAGCATGTAGAACACCTGGTGGCTGCCATCTTGAGGCTACTTGTATGTGAACTTCAACTCCATCTGAACCTAGCTGAGCAGATAACCTGTGGTATTTTTCTACTATGTGCCTTATAGACTCTGACAAATTCTCATTCTGTCACTCCACGTAAGAAATTGGGTTGTTGGTTGGCTGGGGTGTGAACCCTGATCAAGCAGCAATCACTAACATTATCAGGATAAAACATAAGGAACCTGAAATTAACCTGTGCTCAACCACTGGTAGCTTGGCATAAAGCAGTCAGGATTAACCTAGAGGCAATCTGTAAAGTATTTGTGCAACACTTCAAACAGTAAAAGAGTGAAAACACACCACTAAAGGAACCCACAACAGAGTTAGAAAAATATAGTACATTTTCATAGGCAAAGCATGATAAAAATCCAATTAGTAGAACCCGAGATATTGAATTGTAAAGTTTTAAGTAAAGATAGCACCAAAAAACACAAAAGCCCTATTAGGGCTATCTGGTCATGCCAGACTGAGACAAAGTCACAAGTTTTGGCTGACCGCAATGAAGCACAGGCTGGCTACAGTGACCCAGCTAAGCATGTTGAACAAAGTACCTTAAATACTGGATATGGAATGTTGCATGGACCTGCGTTGAAGATGTGTCCCTCAGCTGAGACGATGAGTCCATTCTGAGATGCTGTGAGGCTTCAAAGGGAGGTTCTGTTGCATCATCATCGAGGATCCCATCGGCCGGGCTTGCGACCTTCGGCGATGCTGCAGTAATGTGAGCCTTTAGCAACACAAGTCTTTTGTGATGGGTCCAATCCACATAGTAGCAATGATGCATCAAATTGTGCTCTGGGATACACTGATCCATAGAGAAGAAGTGCTGCACAACAAGTTAGTGTTAAAATTTAAATATGCCAATTGGGGATAAGTTAATTAGCACTGGTAAAGTGTGGAGAGTCCTAAAACTAGTTTGAAAAAATGGAGAAGGTAGACAAAAAGTTGAGAGGAAGACCACCCAAGGCTGACAGATCTAACACTCCATGTGCATGGTTTACATGAAATTCAGGTGTCCTCTGGCATAGTAAAGAGAAGGTACTAGGGAACCATTTGTCTTCTAGTTAGTCCCTTTAGGCATCACAAGGGCCTGGGCTGTCTTGTCTTAGGCTCCTAGTTTCCGGGTCTCCAGCTGGAATTATATATGCAAGACACAAGGGACATTCTGAACCTCATCAAGGACATGGAATTCAATCTAGGAATGGAATTACTGGTGGGGCTAGATATCGAATCCCTTTATACTAATATTCCTTGGATGGAGACTCTGAGGGTAATTGAGGACATCTTATACCAACAAGATTGGGACCTCCAAAAACTCAGAACCTTCATGCTGGATTTGACACAAATAACTCTGACTAAGAACTTTTTTTAATTTAAGGGCACCATCTACCTTCAAACTCATGGCACATCTATAGGCAGGCCATTTGTACCATGACTGGCATGTATGTATGTTTCAGAGTTGGAGAAGGAGTTCATGTTTGGGCCAGACAAGCCATGGACAGAACATGTTATACTTTGGCCCCATTTCATAGATTATGTCCTCCCAATATGGAAAGCTGATCAGAGCTTTATAAACCAATTCCTGGAGTGACTTAAGAGAGGGAATCCCTTCCTTCTTTTCACCTCTAATATTTCAAACATGTTACTGCTGTTCTCAAACTTGAAAATAACGGCAAGGGAGGGAAGACTGTCCATAAGAGTGTATCATAAACCAACTGATTGAAATAATCTTCTGTCCTTAAACAGTTTCCACCCAAAGTCCCCAAGGGAAAATCTCCCATATGGGCAGTTATTGCAACTCCGGAGCAGCTGCTCAGAAATGGGGGACTTCAAGGAGGAGACTCTAAAACTTGGGAGGAAACTAGAAGAGAGGGATTGCCTGCACCAACTGGTAAACCGGGCACAGAAAAGAGCCAGGAATTGTGACAAAGATGTTCTATTGGAATACAGGGAAAGACCCAAAGTAGATAAATATGTGTAACAAAATTTAGCACAGCATCTAATCATGTCAAGTGGTTAATTACAAGGAATTTCCATAACCTTAACTCTAATGATTTAGACTGAAAGGCACCAGTGTTCTCTTTAAAAAGAGTGTAAGCATTAGAGATACGATTGTTCATACAAGGCCTATAGATATGGCTTTCAGTCAGGAACCAAGGATGTAAGATCTGCCCCCAATGAAGGGCCACAAGGCATGCGATTCATGAAGTGTTTGTTCTTTAATGAGGAGCTCAAAAACAGTGGACATTAGACTTAGTTAACCTTGGGTGCAAACAAAACATACTTATTGTAACTCAGAGAATGTTATTTACCTGATTCGATGTCCATGTAATCTCTTATATATAAGGATGGCAACACATGAAGTAAACAACAGAATTATGGAACACATAAGCAACATCAAATGTGAAAAAGTCACAACAAAATTAACATCACACTTTTTGGAGAAGAGACATACGGTTGAGGACATTGTATATACAGTATTGGATAAGCCTAAAATCCCACACAATGTGAAAGATATAAAAAAATATTTGAACATGAACAAAAGTGGACATATCCTATCTATAGCCATGAGAGAAGATTGAATGAGGACATCCCTTGGCATCAGCTGAAGTGTTTCTGAGTAAATAGCCTGAGTAAGTAGATGTAGGAAGTGGCAGGAGTGAATCTGTGACCCCCGCCTTTGACGATTGTCAGAAGGGGAAGCCCCTCGCCCCTCTGTACTCGATCGCCCCTTTGGAACACAATTTAGGACTATCCCTCGGCTGAGTAGTGAATGTACCTGAAGATAAAAAGGAGATAACAAATTACAACTACCTTAATTACACATATATATACTTCTCTGGGGATAAATGTCCTGGGGTAGGTTGGTAGTTTTCCTTAAAGTATCTAAGTGCATTGAACCAGATCCAATATGGTGGTGCTCGGTTTTGTCGGATAGGATATCTTTGCACCCGAGAATTCAACCACTTCTATTGCATACAATCAGGGTATTTATGCTTTTAGGTTGGCGAACAGAATACATGGAGTATAAATATGTAAATAAGTTAAGAGCATCTAAGTTTTGTGTTTGCATATTTACATTTTCTTGAAGACTGGTGCCCCTCAGATTGCCTATGTATGACAATACCAATTCCAAGATGGCAGCACTGGTTTCTGGTACTTAGGAAGGCCCCATGGTACTGCCCACTTAAACCCACATGATTTACACACTGATGCCTCTGATTGGGGGTGGACGGAGTAAAAGAAGTACCATCAGTTGCCCCGGCACTTTAATGGAGCAGCAAGTAGCACGGAGATGTAGAGCCTGTCCCTTGAAAAAGTGAGTACAGGCACAACTGTGTGGGTACTGGGGAAGTAAGGGTTGTGTCTCTGGCCTGATAGCGAGTGAGGTAGAAAAGTAAAACACAGAGACAGGAGTTGTACTCGCTTGTGCCTCAATGTCTTGACGTGAGCAGTGCTTGGAGGGGTTTTGAGTAGTACATGGAGTAGAAAAAAGGCAGGATCAACCAGGTCAGTAGGGATCCTGTACCACAGCAGATTCAGTGAGGGCATACTCCTACGTTAGAGCACTGGGCTCAAACACCCAATGAGGTTTGGCATCTATGAGATGGGGGAGGAATCTAGGCAGGGGGCAAAATCAGTAGCTGAATATTTGAATAGAGACAAGTATACTAACTGAATGGCCTGCTGTACTATATCCCCCTTCTCTATATAACAGTGTGTGATTACAGGGAAGATCTCCCACTGGCACTCCAATTTCAGAAAAATCAAAAGTGAAACTGGGTAAGTAAACTTTGGTATATTTTAAAGAATATACTGAAGAATCTCAGAATGCTTTTGGGTGATGTGTGCTTGTGATGATGGGTTGATCACTAGATGGATGATAGGGCATTGTACACAGGAGTTTCTGTATCAATAATCGTTTGTATAGTGCACTGCTAATGATATAAGATTTGAATTAACCATTGCATAGTTATTGCAACATGGATGAATGCTTGAAAAAACGCTTGATTCTTTTTCTTAATTTTTTGCTTTTCTATGCTTATTTTAGGATGGTCCATGTGTGTTTACTGATCAGGGACTATTAAGGTCACCACATCCTGATTCCCTAGACAACAAATACAGGTATGGGGTGTTGAAAATAAGGGATCCCATGTCCTAAGAAAGGCCAACTGACCCAGGTGGGTGATGCTGAACGGCCGAAACATGTAAACATGTGGGCAGATGGCAGGGATGAAGGGGTACTAACATCCCCATTTCATCACCGTGATATATCTTTTAATTCTGTCCAGGGAGTCCATGAGCAAAATTTGAGTAGGTCTCCCATGAGAAAGTTTTACCCATTTCTTTTGTGTGTTCTATAGAGTAGATCCCAAAATGTATGTTCTGTACTGTCTTTCCCCGTTACCCTGTGCTTCATCCCTGATGTTGGCTAGCACAGGGATGTTGAAGCAAGCCAAATGATGAAGCATGTCACTACTAGTATGTGAGGGCAATTTCTAAGAACCTCGCATAGTTCCAATGATTGGTACTCTGAAATGTATATGAATATCACATTTTTCTCCTTTTTCTATGTTGTGTGTCCCTAGAGATAGGGGAGGATGGAAAAGGAGAAGTACCTCTCTCCCCTTCTGTTGTGTGCTTATTGAAACATAACTCTCCAGAAACCCCACATCCTGTCCCCTATAAAAAAATCCTACAATCCCCACCTCCCCTAAAATGTAGGTGCCCAGATTAGCATCTGCTCCAAGAGTTTGGAGGCCCCCCTGCAGAGGAACTAGCTGCAGATGTTGGGACACAATCCGCACTTTCAGATGTTTAAACACAGAAAATGTAACAGGGCACAATTTTCCAGCCCCACCATCAGTCTTTTGATTTTCCGGATTAAAATTTATTTTCCCTGAGCAAGATCATTTTTACTATAAAATGTTAGTATTGGACTTTTGCTTCTGTTGTTTGTAGATATTTATTGTTGTTGGGAATGTTATAATATTTACCATATGTGAACGCATATTTCTCTCTATCACGTATTTAAACGATTTACTTCAAGTTCCATGTATTGTGATTTCCTATATGTTGCATTGTGGTACTTGCAGTTCATTCCCTATCCCAGCTCTTGGTAAAGGTACTGGGAGTGGTGTTATGAGGGGCTGAGGTGGTGTGAATACCTTCAGGTGATCAATGCCACACAAAATACATGCCATATGTGCATACACCTAGGTTACCTACCTTTGAGGAATTGCTGGCATGTGGATGTGCGTCATACCCTTAAGTGCAATTTTTTAAAACTTTAATCAGTAATTAATGAATTTTGGCAATATGTACCTGAGGTGCATGGTTGAATCATATAATTGTGAAGGGTTAGATAAGTAGGTAAAGATGGACCAAGAGTAGCCTCGTAATAGTTATGTTTTTAATCAAACCATATCTAGTTACAGTTATTATTGATATTGTTATTATTTTAATTATTATGGATGCACTAGTCATTAGTTAAAAATATAAACTTTTTAGTCATAAAAGCCTATTTACACACATCATGTTGTAGTATTCAAAAACCTACAAGCATAAAATACCAACTCCACTTTGCCTATCCCTTCTATGGGAAGATCCTCACACATGTAAGTTTACTATTTGTTGATAGTTTATTAATAAACCTGAGAGGAAGCAGAGGGAGTGGTTGAGGTAAGGGGCATACTTCTACTCCTAAATGGGTAAAGTTTAGGGAGAATTAAGGAGAGTTTTATAGATGGGTAGGCAGGGGTCTAGGGATAGAAATGCACACAACCTACAAAGAGTAAGCATACTGCTATTCACAAACTACACTTCTAAAGATAGTACAGAAAAAATGGAACCAAAACAGTAGTAAATTACTCCAGCTCGTAGCTGGAGTAAGTCTAGCATCACACACTGGGCCTAATTCACAAAAGTAAACGTACAATTTTGTGTAAGTCTACAATTCTTTACTTTTCACAAAAGTGTTTTACTAGTAGTATGGGACTGTCTGATCTTTTTATGTGTGGAAATTCAGCAGACATAAAGATACTGCTAGTAAAATATCTTTATGATTAGCAAACAATTGTAAGCTTACACAAAAAGTGTTAGTTTACTTTTGTAAATCAAACACATGGCTACTGGTACTGCAACACCCTCTCACAGAAATAATAAAGGTAGCAAATAAGAGTAAAGCCCCTTGGAAAATAATGTGACATTAAATGAAATTATTAAAAATAGTTCAGCATATGAACACATAAAATTTAATGTTAAAAAATATCCACAAATAAAAAAAAGGTGCTTACTCATAAAATATTTTAAGAAGCGTTTTTATATGTATTAATTAATGTAACATCAATTTTCAGTAAAGCTTTACTTTTAATTATTCTATACATGTCTCTTAGTAATTATTAATCCATAATAAACAAATATATGTTTTACTTTAGGTGGGAAGTTATGTTTTAATTTAAACTTCAGAATTTATTGATCTAATTTAATATATTTAAATTAATTAACTATGTAATTTAAAATTGCATTCATAGTGCTTTAACCTTTTAAATTTGGTTCTACATTTAAAGTAAATAAGTACATAATATTCATTTATCCTAATATTTAACACAACAATGTTTGGTAAGTGGGCTAACAAGCTGTTGGAACTGTGGAGGCCCCACAGAGAGCTAGTTTCTGATAGTAGCCCTTTAACACATAGAGTTACTGTGTGCATTTTGCTGATAGTAACTCCCACCAATATCGAAAGAGAACTTTTGGTGTAATGTCATGCACTCCACCCAGCATATTTTTGTATTTCAGGAAGAAATCCACAAAATCCAAAGGGTTTCACTATACATATCAGAGACATTTATTTTCCTGCAGGCCCATCATGCGCCTCATAGGAAAAAAGTGCTTTGGAAGCCCTGCCTTAATTTGGGCAGAACCTCTAATGCTAATCCTGCAATATTAGTAGCCATATGGTGGATGTGCCTCAGCAGTGGGTTTCTACTATTTTCTTTTCTTCTCATTACAGTAGTTTATGGTTTTAGGAAATATAGTTTTTAGCTTAGTACTAAAATGTTATGTTTTTTAGTGTTTGTGAAGTGGGAGTTATGATTTTGAGCCCAAACAATAACAAAGATAGTTTCGCTGCTGTGCATTGCGTGGGCATCCATTTTCTGGAGCCTCTTTCTTCAATTGTGTCCGGGCCTTTTCTCATTCATTGTTATCCAATTATTGGACATAAAGGTTTTTCATGATTAAGTACTGATTATAATTTGGTACTGTCTCCCTTGCACGTCAGTGCATTCAGGAAGATCGAACTATTTGGACCGGAACAGAGTGACAAACATCTAAATTCAACTACATTGAGTCTTTAATTGGAAGTCATGTTGATTATCCTTTGATGGACTCTGGGTTTAAAAACTGTTTATCAGTCATGTTTTTTAAATTCACCCTTCTGTATCACCTTCAACAGTGTGCGATCTACTCCTGAACACTAACCAGGTTTTGTAAAAAAAATTCTTGAATCTGCTTCATCTAAGCATGTTATGAAAAGCACGATTTGCCCGATTGCAATGTACCTATTATTTTGGTTGTTGGGATGTGAATCAAAATGTACTGGTATTTTAGCATATATTATGTATGCATTGAGTAGTATACTAGATTATTCAATTAGCCCTTAAATATAAAGGCTCTGTGAGAATTTTGATAAGGCACCACAAAGGATCCTGTCACACAGCGTGGACAAATTCCTTAGTGACAATGCGATGAACAAGTTCTGGAAAGAGCAGGCAATAACCAGAGGTGGATGGGAGTAAGGTCAGTCACATGTAACAAGCCTTGACAAGACTCCCTTTAACACCTACAAAGTAGGTAGGTAAGAGTCTACAAATATACTCAAAATAATATCTATATGTACATGTATGAATGTCTAAAACAGAAATAGTGTAGTACTGGAGATAAGTATGATTTGCTATGGTAAAATTTATATGGTGAACAATTTAACTACCATTAAACATTTCAGTGGAAACAGTACTTCATTTAAACAAGTTAGACGCTGAGCACAACTAGTGTGAGTTGCAGTTGTATGTTAAAAATAGGTTGTGACTTAATTCAAATTCTTTTTGCTAAAATAAGTCAGAAATAATATAGTGTGTTCTTGCAATTCATTATTCAGCCATGTATTTCTGTGCACAAGCTGACATTAAAGAGTTGCCATGTAGTGCAATTGACAATTTTTTTTATAGATCAGAGGTTTATAAGGGACAGATATGTCATTCCAAAGGTTTGGGGAACATTCTGAGGCATTACACATTGTTGAAGATGGTATAATGCCTGAGTGACTCATAAATGGTCGTCACATTATGACTGTAAGCATTGTCCTAATGGCGTATGCCAATCTGCTTACTTTAGGAATATGTGTAATGCATTTCTGCAAGCTACAGAGGGTTGTACACAGGAACTTGTTGTGCATGCATTATCGGAGGCTAATGAGAAGCAGATGAGTTAAAGGCCCATGCTGGCCTGCCATTCATTATCTGATTGCTGCCGTTCACCCCTCACCCTGCCTTACGTTCGCCATGTGTGTGCCTCTGACCCATTCCTCCTGACCTCGATGGTCTATTCTATGTCTCATCCCTCTATCAGCCTCTATGTTTAGCTTACTTTCCCTCCCTCACTCCTCGGCCCTCTGTTATTTGTCTGTGTGTCTTGGCCTCTCTCGCTTGCTGGCTGTGGTCAATTTGCAAATCCTGTCCATGGAGGCCTCCTATCTATGGTCAACTTGCTTCCCCTCCCCCTCTGTGGCCTGTTGTACTCCCTCTACATCCTACTGCCTGCTCTGCCAGGTCAGCTTCCTGACCCTTATCCCTGTCCTCTGTTTCCATGTGCATAACCCTGCCTCATGTCTACCACAGTGCTGTGAGGCCACTGTCTCTATTGCCTCCCCTGTCTTGTCATCTGGTCAATTTGCTGCCTCTGCCTCCCTCCCCTGCCCTTTATTTTCTCTGTTCATGTGCCTTTCCTCACTCTCCAGCTCTCTGTAGTCTATTGTGCTGCCACTGCCCCTGCCACCTGGCTTGCCCATCAGCTTGCTGTCTCTGGCACACGCTCCATTGTACATGTGCATGTTGATGTGCATGCCTTTGCCACCTCCCTCTTTTCATCACTAGTCCATTGTGCTTCCACTCCACCTGTCCCTGCTGCCTGGCATCACTTGTCTGTTTGCTGTCCCTGACCCCATTTCCTCATTGTCTGAGTGCCTACCCCTACTCCTTCCCTCCTATCCTTCGCAGTCTTTTGTGCCTATACTGTCCCTGCCTCCTGATTGTCCTTGTTTTAACTATCTAGAGCACTAACCATAATTTCTATGAGATTAGGAATCCAGTATTTCTGCTAATTTCTAAAGAACATGCTTTAGGTGTTACAGTTTTGAATCCATAAGGTGGCTTCGGGTGTGCCACACCATTGTCAAAAATTCAAATGTTAGCAGTCTAGTTGTTTATTAGAGTAGTGTGGGAAGCTGCAATAGCACCCTGGGGGTTTTACTGACAGACTGCTACTGGTGTTGAAATAGTTATGATTCAGTCTTCATGTGAGAATGTTTTACTGGCGGAAATGAGAATTACATTTGAAAGTCATAGAAATGTGCCCAAATTTGAGCTTGCTAGATCAGTAACCATAATTCCTGTGAAAAAATAAGCCCTTCATTTTTTTCAGTTATGTAATATTGAACTAGGAAGTTATTTGACAGACTGCTGCTGGTGTTGAAAGTATATGTTTCAATGTAGGTTTCCAGAAGCATAGCAAAATACAAACGCTGTGGGATAGCGTAACTGGATGGACGGAATGCGGAACCAATCAAACATTCACCCCCAGTCACAGATCTGGGTTTAATCCATCCATTATTTTGCTCACCATGCCACCCCAGTTTGAACCCAGCCATATGCAAATCAGTCTTGACCCTGTTCCACATGGGAACAGTCCAGCCCGAACTGCCAGGCCAGGTTCTCCCTGGACCGGAAACAAGCATCCTGTGACCGGTTTCGGGGTTTCACCCCTCCTCAGCCAGGCTAGCTTGAATCCAGTGGCACAGTGAGCCCGGGACCCACGTCTGGGCATACCCGGCGCACTTAGGGCGGCAAAAGCAAAGCAAAATACAAACGCTGTGGGATAGCGTGCCAGAATATTTGACTTCCAAGCATGACACACATTTGAGTACTCATAGCAAATGAGCGATCAATTTACCTTGCTGGAGCACTAAGCATAATTTGGATGACAAAATGAACTTTCTCATTTTGTTACTTTCTAAAGGAAATGCTTTAAGTTTGCAGCTTTCATTTAATCAAGATGGCTTCAGGTATGCTACTCTTTTTTCATAAATATAAATGTTAGCTTTCTAGTTGTTTACTAGATCACTATAGAAAGCTGCAATAGCGCACTGAAAAGTTATCTGGCAGACTGCTGATAATGATAAAACTATATGTTTCTGTTTGCTTGTGTGAATTTTTTACTGCAATACCTGAGAAATACATTTGAGAATTTGTAGAAAATGTGTCCTCATTTTGGCTTGATGGAGCACTATGCATAATTTCTATGACAAAAAACTCCCCTTGTATTAAATTCTAAAGGAAAAGCTATCAGTTGTACAGTTTTGATTCCATCAAGAAGCCTCCAAGTGTGCCACGCCTTTGTCATAATACAAATGTTAGCACTCTAGCTGTTGCACTGTGGGAACTACAATGGCACGCTCGGGAGTACACTGACACACTGAACTGGTGTTGAAAGTACATGTTTCACGCTGCATGTCAGAAAGAATGACATGAATGAGAAAACATTTTGAGAACGTGTAGACAATGTAGCTTGATTTTAGCTTTCTATAGCACTAATCTCAAAATTTAAATGACAAAATGGACCCATCATTTTGATCATTCCTAAAGGGAAATGCTATAGGATTTACGGTTTTGTAAACCATCAAGATGATTTCAAGTGTGCAAAACTTGTGTCATAAATATAGAATGTTAACACTTCAGTTGTTTGTTAGAATACTGCAGAAGGCTGCAACGGGGGAATCAACTGACAGGCTGCTGCTTCTGATGGAAGTATGTTTTACTCAGAAAATCTGAATTTACTCTCACAAAGCTGCTGGAACACCCACAATTCATAAAACGAGTTTGAAAATACTGACACATGATTTATATTGTAGGCAAAATCTCTTATCACTTTTTATAGGTGCTCCTTTTAGTGACTCTCAAAATCTGAAATGCACTACAATACATCTGAGTGCAGACCATGACCCCGAGCCCTGTAATGGCTGCCACAACATGTTCTTCCTTTTGTGACCACCCAATCTCCCTTCCCTACCCCATTTATGCCCCTTTGGTGCCAGGGAGAACTTACCCTGCTCCATACATTTATTTTTTTAATTCACCATTTCTCTGAGTTCCATTATGACTGTCACAACATACTGTTCAGATTGTTGCCAGCCAATCAGAACTGACTAATCCTCTTTAACCCCTTCGCTGCCAGGCCTTTTCCCCCTCCTGTGCCGGGCCTTTTTTTGCCTATTTGGGGCAGTTCGCGCTTAGGCCCTCATAACTTTTTGTCCACATAAGCTAACCAAGCCAAATTTGCGTCCTTTTTTTCCAACATCATAGGGATTCTAGAGGTACCCTGACTTTGTGGGTTCCCTTGAAGGAGGCCAAGAAATTGGCCAAAATACAGTGAAAATTTCGTTTTTTTCAAAAAAATTGGAAAAAGTGGCTGCAGAAGAAGGCTTGTGGTTTTTCCCCTGAAAATGGCATCAACAAAGGGTTTGCGGTGCTAAACTCAGCAGCTTCCCAGCTTTCAGGAACAGGCAGACTGGAATCAGAAAACCCAATTTTTCAACACAATTTTGGCATTTTACTGGGGCATACCCCATATGTGCAATTTTTTGTGCTTTCAGCCTCCTTCCAGTCAGTGACAGGAATGGTCATGAAACCAATGCTGGATCCCAGAAACCTAAACATTTCTGAAAAGTAGACAAAATTCTGAATTCAGCAAGGGGTCATTTGTGTAGATCCTACAAGGGTTTCCTACAGAAAATAACAGCTGAAAAAGAAAAATATTGAAATTGAGGTGAAAAAACCATCAATTTTTCTCTACGTTTTACTCTGTAACTTTTCCCTGCAATGTCAGATTATCGAAAGCAATATACCGTTACGTCTGCTGGACTCCTCTGGTTGCGGGGATATATAGGGTTTGTAGGTTTATCAAGAACCCGAGGAACCCAGAGCCAATAAATGACCTGCACCCTGCAGTGCGTTTTCATTCTATACCGGGTATACAGCAATTCATTTGCTGAAATATAAGGAGTAAAAAATTGCTCTCAAGAAAACCTTTGCATTTCCAAAAAGGGCACAAGATAAGGTGTTGAGGAGCAGTGGTTATTTGCACATCTCTGAATTCCGGGGTGACCATAGTAGCACGTGAATTACAGGGAATTTCTCAAATAGATGTCTTTTTTACACACACTCCTATATTTGGAAGGAAAAAATGTAGAGAAAGACAAGGGGCAATAGTACTTGTTTTGCTAATCTATGTTCCCCCAAGTCTCCCGATAAAAATGGTACCTCACTTGTGTGGGTAGGCCTAGCACCCGCGACAGGATATGCCCCAAAACACAACGTGGACACATCACAGAAAACAGAGCTGTTTTTAGCAAAGTGACTACCTGTAGATTTTGGCCTCTAGCTCAGCCGCCACCTAGGGGAACCTACCAAACCTGTGCATTTCTGAAAACTAGAGACCTAGGGGAATCCAAGGAGGGGTGACTTGTGTGGCTCGGACCAGGTTCTGTTACCCAGAATCCTTTGCAAACCTCAAAATTTGGCTAAAAAAACACATGTTCCTCACATTTCTGTGGCAGAAAGTTCTGGAATCTGAGAGGAGCCACAAATTTCCTTCCACCCAGCGTTCCCCTACGTCTCCCGATAAAAATGATACCTCACTTGTGTGGGTAGGCCTAGCACCCGCGACAGGATATGCCCCAAAACACAACGTGGACACATCACAGAAAACAGAGCTGTTTTTAGCAAAGTGACTATCTGGAGATTTTGGCCTCTAGCTCAGCCGCCACCTAGGGACACCTACCAAACCTCTGCATTTCTGAAAACTAGAGACCTAGGGGAATCCAAGGAGGGGTGACTTGTGTGGCTCGGACCAGGTTCTGTTACCCAGAATCCTTTGCAAACCTCAAAATTTGGCTAAAAAAACACATGTTCCTCACATTTCTGTGGCAGAAAGTTCTGGAATCTGAGAGGAGCCACAAATTTCCTTCCACCCAGCGTTCCCCCACGTCTCCCGATAAAAATGATACCTCACTTGTGTGGGTAGGCCTAGCGCCCGCGACAGGATATGCCCCAAAACACAACGTGGACATATCACAGAAAACAGAGCTGTTTTTAGCAAAGTGACTACCTGTAGATTTTGGCCTCTAGCTCAGCCGCCACCTAGGGAAACCTACCAAACCTGTGCATTTCTGAAAACTAGAGACCTAGGGGAATCCAAGGAGGGGTGACTTGCGGGGCTCGGACCAGGTTCTGTTACCCAGAATCCTTTGCAAACCTCAAAATTTGGCTAAAAAAACACATGTTCCTCACATTTCTGTGGCAGAAAGTTCTGGAATCTGAGAGGAGCCCCAAATTTCCTTCCACCCAGCGTTCCCCCACGTCTCCCGATAAAAATGATACCTCACTTGTGTGGGTAGGCCTAGCGCCCGCGACAGGATATGCCCCAAAACACAACGTGGACACATCACAGAAAACAGAGCTGTTTTTAGCAAAGTGACTACCTGGAGATTTTGGCCTCTAGCTCACCTGCCACCTAGGGAAACCTACCAAACCTGTACATTTCTGAAAACTAGAGACCTAGGGGAATCCAAGGAGGGGTGACTTGTGTGGCTCGGACCAGGTTCTGTTACCCAGAATCCTTTGCAAACCTCAAAATTTGGCTAAAAAAACACATGTCCCTCACATTTCTGTGGCAGAAAGTTCTGGAATCTGAGAGGAGCTACAAATTTCCTTCCACCCAGCGTTCCCCCAAGTCTCCCGATAAAAATGATACCTCACTTGCGTGGGTAGGCCTAGCGCCGGCGACAGGAAACACCCCAAAGCGCAACGAGGACACATCCTAAATTTTGGAAAAAAACAGAGGTGTTTTTTGCGAAGTGCCTACCTGTAGATTTTGGCCTCTAGCTCAGCCGGCACCTAGGGAAACCTACCAAACCTGTGCATTTCTGAAAACTAGAGACCTAGGGGAATCCAAGGAGGGGTGACTTGTGGGGCTCGGACCAGGTTCTGTTACCCAGAATCCTTTGCAAACCTCAAAATTTGGCTAAAAAAACACATGTCCCTCACATTTCTGTGGCAGAAAGTTCTGGAATCTGAGAGGAGCTACAAATTTCCTTCCACCCAGCGTTCCCCCAAGTCTCCCGATAAAAATGATACCTCACTTGCGTGGGTAGGCCTAGCGCCGGCGACAGGAAACACCCCAAAGCGCAACGTGGACACATCCTAAATTTTGGAAAAAAACAGAGGTGTTTTTTGCGAAGTGCCTACCTGTAGATTTTGGCCTCTAGCTCAGCCGGCACCTAGGGAAACCTACCAAACCTGTGCATTTCTGAAAACTAGAGACCTAGGGGAATCCAAGGAGGGGTGACTTGCGGGGCTCGGACCAGGTTCTGTTACCCAGAATCCTTTGCAAACCTCAAAATTTGGCTAAAAATACACATGTTACTCACATTTCTGTGGCAGAAAGTTATGGAATCTGAGAGGAGCCACAAATTTCCTTCTACCCAGCGTTCCCCCAAGTCTCCCGATAAAAATGATACCTCACTTGTGTGGGTAGGACTAGCGCCCACGAAAGGAAAGGGCCCAAAACACAACGTGGACACATCACATTTTTTTATAAAAAGCAGTGCCTACCTGTGGATTTTGGCCTGTAGCTCAGCCGACACCTGAGGAAACCTAGCAAACCAGTGCATTTTTGAAAACTAGAAACCCAGGGGAATCCAAGATGGGGTGACTTGCGGGGCTCTGACCAGGTTATGTTACCCAGAATCCTTTGCAAACATCAAAATTTGGCCCAAAAAACACTTTTTCCTCTCATTTCGGTGACAGAAAGTTCTGGAATCTGAGAGGAGCCACAAATTTCCTTCCACCCAGCGTTCCCCTAAGTCTCTCGATAAAAATGGTACATCACTTCTGTGGATAGGCCTAGCGCCCACAAAAGGAAATGGCCCAAAACACAACGTGGACACAACATATTTTTTCACAGAAAACAGAGGTGTTTTTTGCAAGGTGCCTACCTGTGGTGTTTGGCCTGTAGCTCAGCCGGCCCCAGGGGGGGGGGGCAGAAATGCCCTAAAATTAATTTGCCCCCCCCAACCCCCACCCTCCCCCGCCGGGAGCGACCCTTGCCTACGGGGTCGCTCCCCCTGCGTGACATTGGCACCAAAAAACAAATCCCCGGTGCCTAGTGGTTTCTGCCCCCTTGGGGGCAGGTTGACCGAAACTCAGCCAATCTGCCCCCAAGGGGGGCAGAAATGGCCTAAATACAATTTGTCCCCCAGGGGAGCGACTTTTGCCTGATGGGTCCCTCCCCATCTCTAAAAAAAAAAAACAAAGAAAAAAAAAAAGAAAAAAAAGAAAAATTCCCCTTGCGCCTAGAGGTTTCTGCCCCCCCCCCGGGGGCAGATCGGCCTAATAATAGGCCGATCTTCCCCCCGGGGGGGCTGAAATGGCCTAATAATAGGCCGATCTGCCCCCCGGGGGGGCAGAAATGGCCTAAAATAAATTTGCCCCCCCAACACCCCCCCCCCCCGGAGCGACCCTTGCCTACGGGGTCGCTCCCCCTGCGTGACATTGGCGCCAAAAAACAAATCCCCGGTGCCTAGTGGTTTCTGCCCCCTTGGGGGCAGGTTGACCTAAACTCAGCCAATCTGCCCCCAAGGGGGGCAGAAATGGCTTAAATACAATTTGACCCCCAGGGGAGCGACTTTTGCCTGATGGGTCGCTCCCCATCTCTAAAAAAAAAAAACAAAGAAAAAAAAAAAAAAAAAAAAAAAAAAATTCCCCTGGCGCCTAGAGGTTTCTGCCCCCCGGGGGGGCAGAAATGGCCTAAAATAAATTTGCCCCTCCAACACCCACCCCCCCCGGGAGCGACCCTTGCCTACGGCGTCGCTCCCCCTGCGTGACATTGGCGCCAAAAAACAAATCCCCGGTGCCTAGTGGTTTCTGCCCCCTTGGGGGCAGATTGACCTAAAATTGGCCAATCTGCCCCCAGGGGGGCAGAAATGGTCTAAATACAATTTGCCCCCCCAGGGGAGCGACCCTTGCCTGATGGGTCGCTCCCCATCTCTAAAAAAAGAAACAACAACAAAAAAAAAAACACAAAAAATAAATTGCCCTGGTGCCTAGAGTGTTCTGCCCCCCCCCCGGGGGCAGTTCGGCCTAATAATAGGCCGATCTGTCCCCCGGGGGGGGCAGAAATGGCCTAAAATAAATTTGCCCCCCCAACCCCCCCCCCGGGAGCGACCCTTGCCTACGGGGTCGCTCCCCCTGCGTGACATTGGCGCCAAAAAACAAATCCCCGGTGCCTAGTGGTTTCTGCCCCCTTGGGGGCAGATTGACCTAAAATTGGCCAATCTGCCCCCAGGGGGGCAGAAATGGTCTAAATACAATTTGCCCCCCCAGGGGAGCGACCCTTGCCTGATGGGTCGCTCCCCATCTCTAAAAAAAAAACAACAACAAAAAAAAAACACAAAAAAAAAATTGCCCTGGCGCCTAGAGTGTTCTGCCCCCCCCCCCCGGGGGCAGTTCGGCCTAATAATAGGCCGATCTGTCCCCCGGGGGGGCAGAAATGGCCTAAAATAAATGTGCCCCCCCAACCCCCACCCCCCCCCCCGGGAGCGACCCTTGCCTACGGGGTCGCTCCCCCTGCGTGACATTGGCGCCAAAAAACAAATCCCCGGTGCCTAGTGGTTTCTGCCCCCTTGGGGGCAGATTGACCTAAAATTGGCCAATCTGCCCCCAGGGGGGCAGAAATGGTCTAAATACAATTTCCCCCCCCCAGGGAAGCGACCCTTGCCTGATGGGTCGCTCCCCATCTCTAAAAAAAAAAAAAGAACAAAAAAAAAAAACACAAAAAAAAAATTTGCCCTGGTGCCTAGAGGTTTCTTCCCCCCCTGGGGGCAGAAAAGGCATTCCCAAAAAATTGCCCCCCCTGGGAGCGACCCTTGCCAAAGGGGTCGCTTTGTTGCGTGACATTCGCGCGCAAAAACAAACTCCCTGGTGTCTAATGGTTTCTGCCCCCCTTGGGGGCAGATTGGCCTTATCAAAATAGGCCAATCTGCCCCCAAGGGGGGCAGAAATGGCCTAAATATATATTGCCCCGTAGGGGAGCGACCCTTGCCTAAGGGATCGCTCCCCACCTAAAAAAAAAGAATTCATCACAAAAAAAAAATAAAAAAAAAATAAAATGGTCCCTGGTGCCTAGAGGTTTCTGCCCCCCCTGGGGGCAGATCGGCCTAATAATAGGCCAATCTGCCCCCAGGGGGGGCAGAAAAGGCCTTCCTAAAAAAATGCCCCCCTGGGAGCGACCCTTGCCCAAGGGGTCGCTCCCTTTTGCCAATTTCAAGAAAAAAAAAAAAATCCCTGGTGTCTAGTGGGGTTTCAAAAGCCGGATTGCAAGCAATCCGGCTTTTGAAACCTGTGAGAGACTTCAAAGGGAAGGAAATACATTTCCTTCCCTTTGAAGCCTCTCGGGGCCTCCCCCATGGGATTGAAAAAGAAATGCAAAAGCATTTCTTTTTCAATCGCGCTGGAAGCTCTGCTTCCAGCGCGATGGGGGAGACCCTGTGACTAATCAGCGCGCGCTCGCGCGCTGACGTCACAGGGGGGGTTGGGGGGGTCGGGGTGGGAGGGGAAGGGCTTCCCCTTCCATCCCTGACTTGGGGGGGTGGGGGGGAACCCCACAGAGGGAGCGAGAGCGCTCCCTCTGGGCTCTGTGCACAGGACGTAATGGTTACGTCCTGGGCACAGCAGCACTGTGCCTCAGGACGTAACCATTACGTCCTGGGCACAGAAGGGGTTAAAGTGGTCAATCAGAGCTTATCAGGACACCAACATCCTACATAAACCGAGATATGCCTATTTTTAAACCCTTTGTAATCACTCTTCACACCTTTTTAAACACACATTTCTTAAAAATGGCTGAAGGATTTACACCAAATAATAAAAATTATACTTTCTGAATACCCCTTCTAATGTTGGGCTCAATTTGGTTGCTTCCAGTCAGCCCGTTTTTTCTTTCACTTTCCAAAATTTCCTATGGGCAATAACAAAAGAAATCAATGCATTTTGTTTCACCCCTTATTCTTGGACCTCCATTTGACAGATCATTCTGAAGCTTTCCAGGAAGGAGCTGAACTGGATGAATTAATTTTTTGGAAAGTATGATGAAGATTCATTAAACAACCTAAAAGGAATTAGGGATGAGTGAAAAATTCTGCTCTACTGGCAGAGTTTGTTGAGTTCTGCACACTCCACATTCTGCTTGGAACACAGAGTTCTGGCAAGACTCAGCCAACCAAGCTTTTTCTTATGCACAGCTCACCAATGTTAAGTTGCCAAGAAGGACTTTGAGTTCCTAGCACAATTTTCAGGTAGTAGAACACCTCCTAGAGAGATCCTTGCGAGGCAGCCACCCCAGATCACAACCATGCACATTGAGAAAGGTGCAGTTTGGGTAGTAAATCTACTCAAGCAGCAGAAAGAAGAAGCACTCTCTGTCATGCTGCTTGGTGCTCTTTATGCTGGTTTTACAATGAGGAACAAGCTCCCATTGCTAAAAATTAGCATGAACAGTGCATGTGTCTGAATTCCACCCGCTCACTTGCGGAGATTCTGCCCGCTCGCTTGCAGAGATTTATGTAACTCTGAGAAATTCCTCAGAGTGAGACTCCACAAGTTCCACCCAAGCCTAATTAAAATAACAAAAAATGTTCTTCCACTGAAAACTCCAATCTAACCATAACTACACAGATGTGTAGACGAGTTTCTTCATGTTAGAAAATAATGCCTAAATAAAATGTGTTTTAATTAGCATGATAAGGTTGCAGTTAGCTAGCAATAAAGAGCTAATCATAGTTGTAGAATAATAGTGCACATTTATTTTAGGAGACTGAGCCTGTCTTGGGGCGTGGCCAAGATGACGGGTGGGACGAATGTGCAATGAGGACCTCTGCGAGGTTCGCTCACTCCACAGCATCCTGAAGACTTGATCATTGAGGGGCTCACTCTGGTGGTCTCCATGGAAGCAGGGACCAGGCTGTGGTGGTGTCCACAAGAAGTCTCTGAGGGAGCAGTTGTGTCCTCAACTAGGCCTGCTGGAGCCTCACGGGATCCCATGATGCAATCTGGCCGGAGGTGGGGTGAGTCCTTGATCAGAACAACACCAGAAGACAGGGGTGTTTTTTTCTTTCTCATGAGTGCATGTGGACGATCTGCTTTAGGCCCCAATGCTGTGCTGCATACCAAAGAGATGGACAGAGACTTCAGGGGGCCTTCGACTGAACTTGGCCCATGTGGTCAGCGCTAGGGTGTCGGGTCCCTGCTCAATTGGGTCTAACAGCATCAGCCTGCACTGCTTTCCTGGTTGTAGAGGATGAGTGCACCCCACCCACCTCAGTGTGGCGTGCCTGTTATGGTCGACACCTTGGCAATTCCCCTTTCATCACAAATGGTAGACCAGGCTGTGGGGTCTATATTGCTGATCAAATGGCAACAGGAGATCTTGAATGAAGAAAACTTCTAGGACCTGCAAATGCTGCTATGAACCCTGAACAGACCTCCTCAAACTGCTACCTCTGCTAATTGAACCCTCCCATCAGGAGGTTGTGTATGTACTGTGTATGGGATGCTTGCGGGTTCTTCTCCTAAGGTAATACTGGGGTAGTCCTTCTTGTTTGGACACCTTACTGGCCTGCATTAGATGGCGCATCAGTGCCTACCTCCTCCATCATGGTCAAGCAGTGCTGTTTGAGAGGGGGAGCCCTTAGGGTGGAGGGGCCAAACCAGCTCTCTGAGACTTGCACTGCAGCTACAGCTGCTGACACCTCACATTAAGGGTTCTACCCTCCTGGGGTCTGACCAGCTCGGTCCCAGGAAGGCAGAACAAAGCATTTCCTTTGGGAGGAGGGTGTTACAGGCTTGGGAGGGGTAGCCTCCCAGAGCCTCTGGAAATGCTTTAAAGGGCACAGATGGTACCCTCCTTGCATAACCCAGTCTACATCGGTTCAGGGACCCCCAGTCCCTGCTCTGGTGTGAAACTGGACAAAGGAAAGGGGAGTGACCGTTGTGTGTCCGCTGTGGTGATTTGTGGTTCATAATTTGGAGGGCGTTGTGTTTGCAGACATAGCGGGTCATTTTGACCTCAGCGGTCTTATTTCCAGACCACCGAGGGACCACCGTGCGGAAGACCACCAGTGGTGGCGGTTTGCCGCTCGGCCTATTATGACCGTTGGCAGCTCTCCGTCCTTTTACGGACGGAGAACCGCCAACAGCCATACTGGCGGGCGGCGGGAAGTGGAGGTTACTCCACCTCCACCGCCACACCAACAGAACACCGCCCAGCGAATCACGTCCTGTGATTCGGCGTGACGATGTTCTGTGGCGGTGTGGTGTCAGCGGAGCAGCCCCCATGGCTCCCGTCCCCTCCCGGAGGATCGTCGGACCAGGTAAGTCGATCGTCCGTGAGGGGAGGGGTGTGGGGGTATGTTGTGTGTTGTGTGCGTGCATGGGGGTGTGTGTGTGTATGTAGAGGGGGTGTGTGAGTGCGTGTATGCTTGCAGGGGTGTTGTGTGTATGGGAATGAGTGCGTGGATGTCTGAATGTGGGTCTGCGTGTCTGACTGTGTGTGTGGATGTTGGCATGTATGTCGGTGTGTGTGCGTGTATGTGTGTTGGTGGTGCCTGCGTGCGTGTCGTGTATGAGTGATGTTATGTTGGGTCGGGTGGGGAGGGGGGTCCTGCCACCTTTGGCGGGTGGCAGGGGGGTGGGGGGCTAGGGGAGGGAGTCGGGTGGGGGGTGGGGGAGACCCCTATCAGTGCCAGGGAGGGAATTCCCTGGCACTGATATTGCTTACCGCCATGGATCTCATGGCGGTTTCAAACCGCAGAAATCCGTGGCGGTCAGCCGGGTCCAAATACCGCCGGCGGTATAGTGACGGCCGCCGGGCTGGAGACCCTGGTCTCCAGCCCGGCGGGCGGAACAGAGAACCGGCGGATGACCATGGCGGTAACCGCCATGGTCATGATACACATGGTAAAGACCGCCAGCCTGTTGGCGGTCTTACCGCCGCTTCTCCGCCGCCCACCAGGGTTGTAATGACCCCCATAGTGTTCCGACAGTTTTTTGCCTCCATTGGGTCTGGCAGAATTGTTGTTGTGGCTGCTTTCTATCGGTTTTGTGTTTGGGTGTCATAATCTGCGCGGGCGGTCTGTTGGCGGCCACCACCACGGCGGTCTTAGAAAAAGACCACCAAAGTCATAATGAGGGCCTTCATTTGGTACCAAACGTGCTGTATTTAACTCATCTCTATTGAAAATAAAACTTTATTAATGTCTCCAATGGGGCCCTTTGACTACAACAGAGAAAAACAAATGTGGCTGTTTTTCTCTCAACAGGGCTTATAAAACATCTGTTATAACGTCCCTGCTCATATGTACACTGTACCCAACCGTGGGGGCACTTAGGGCAGACCTTAGGGGTGTAACAATAAAGTAGTTTAGGACTCTGGAAGTACTTATAATTCCAAAGTCATATTATGGGTTTACTTTAACTTAAAAGCAGCTAGCAATGCATGCATGCCTTTAAAATGACACTGCACACCACAGCAGTGCATCTATGGGTGCCCAATCTATACTGGAGTCTAAACCTACATGCCCTACAATATACTAGGGACTTACAGTTAGGTTGTGACAGCCAAATATAATTAGGTCTCATTTGGATATCCCATTTTACATAGAACACTGGCCTTGGTCAGGTTAGCATTGCCCGGGGCACAGTCAGAGTCAGTAACCATTAGTATCAGTCCAAAAGTTGGGGGGGTGAGCAGGGCAAAACAAGGGTAACTTTCCCACACTAGCGAAGAGGGCTGTTGGTCTATTAAGGGTCCTCTCTCATGTATGAGGAGAAGACGTCAAGTCACAGCAGACAGCTGCAATGAAGAATCAGCATATTATGGTTCTGAGATAACTGCCCTAATGTAAGAATGTGTAAGTTTCTTGTGAAGTGGCAAAGACTGTGGTGTTCAACTTTATACTGACAACAATACTTGGCACAGCACTGAGCAAAGCACAGAACAAGAATATCAGACTAAAAGGAATGAAAACAGTTTCTAGGCTGAAAGTGTATGAGATCAAAAAAATAAAACATCACCGCAGAATGTCAGTCCGCTCAGAAAATAAAATGAATAAAAATAAATTGTTACTAAGCTAAACGGCACAAACTGCTGGCCTATAGCTTAAATAGCATGCCCATTAAATAGCATGCTAAAATAACCTCACAACAAACTTATGCCCACCAGGTTCCATAGGACACCAAAGTGCACAAGTTCATTAAATTAATTAAAACATAATCTTTGTCCTACGAAGTGCTACAGACAGATGCAAGAAAACATATAGCAGGAAATGTGAGCGTCTAAGAAAAAAGTGATGCTTCAGCGGTGCAGGACCTCTTGTAAATGATCCTCTATGTTTACTGTCTCACTTTGACTCACTCAGCATTACTCTGTCTCACTAATATACACAGTCTGACTCATTCTACTCTGACCCACTGTGTTTCACTAAGTCCACCCATTCTCACTCATTCTGAATTACTCAGTCTCACTGTGTCTCACACAAAGTAACACTCATTTACACTGCCTTTCTCCCTCACTCACTCACATTCATTCTCACACATACTCATCCTTACTGTCACTCATTCTCACTCACTCTGACTTAGTCCTTCACTGACTCTCTCTCACATTAACTCACACATATAGTCACATAGACATGCTCACAGTGATGGCATGGTACAGGCACCTTCCTGCAAACAATGTCACTAGCTGCCTTAGTTTGTTGCTTGACCCTAAGCAGGTTTTATTTTTATTATACCAAGAATGAATTATTATTTACTCTTGACACAATAAAAATGGACCACAAAACAAGGAGGGTGTAGATTAACTGTGGATCCCATAAAGGAAAGCCTTTACTGGGTCCAGGGACATCCATCCATCAAACCAATCAATCCACCCAATCATCCATCCTTTCACTTATCCACCCCCTTTTGCTCATCCATCCACCCTTTTGCTTAATTTATCCATGCTTTCACTCCATCCATCCATGATCCTCCCTTTGGCTCAGCCGTCTATCCACCCTTTCACTCATCCATCCATTCTTACACTCATCTATCCAACCTTTGTCCCATGCATTCATCCATCCTTCCTTTCACTCATACACCCTCTCTCCCTTTCACTCTCCCGTTCTTACATCCATCCTTTCACTCAATCATCCATGCATCTGTCCATCCACCATTCCATCCATCCATCCATCCACCCATCCTTTCTTTCACTCACTCATCCTTCCAAGTTCATTATGAACTTTACTGCTGAGCTGCAGGCAGAAGAGGCCCATCAAGAACGCCCCCATAGCTGCTAATTGTTGTCTGCAGCTGGTTCCTTCCCTCTCTTGGGCCTCTAAGGTCAAGCTAAAGAACACTCTTTTTTGCTTAGCACCATAATGTTTTGAAGTGAAACCAAGTCCAGTACTAAACATGTGTCACTGCCAGGAGAGCAGCCCCGATCCCTACTGCAACCTGCCCCTCTATGATGATCAACAAATTGTTGCAACCCTCTCCCTCCTTGTTCTCATTGGTCTGTCCCACCCCCAGCCATTGAAGTGAATGGAGCTTTGCCACCTCCTCCCAGGGCCACTATTTCTGCTCCACAAAAGCAACCAGATCCATGGCTTTCTAACTCAGCACTTCCTCTTCTGTGATGTCACTGCTGTAGCTTATGCCTGCAGGTCGAAGAAAACCTCGCCGGGCTGGCATTTGCACAGTAGGACATCTGCAAAGTTCACTAGAGTTCACCCAGGAGATTCAGCACACTGTCTCGGAGCAGTAATTTCTTTTCAGCTGTTCTCTGTTTATTTCCCTATTCTTGCCTCTCCCCTAAGGGTCTCAGGGTAGCCCCCATTTTGCACATGAACACCAGTCACCCCTGATGGCCTGGAGCTTAGTGTAACAGTTGTTGGCAAGTCCATGTGAGATGAAGAGATCAAACAAGCTTGGAGAGCAATGGTGATTTTTTTATATGAAGGAGACTCGAGGTTATATATATTTCCTCCTCTACCTTGTGGTTTTCTGAAATGTCTCCACATTTTGCCATTGCACCCTGGTATACTTTTCTGGACCTGGACTTCTAAATTGTGTTAATGCATTTATTTACTGTATTTTTCACATTTTCATTACTGCTGTGCTAGAGATATTTTTGTTATTTTAGGGGCCTGTGAATGGTCTTGAATTCATGCCATACATTGCCATATTTTTGCCTGCATATTCCTGTCGTGGCCTTAGTGGCTCCAGGAGTCAAGGCCCATTTAGCCATATAATTTCTGTTACCCTCTTCCCCATGTGCCTGTCCATCATTTTGAATGTGAGTATGTAAATGTTTGACCTTGGGTTATTAATATGCTTTTCTGCAACTTTAAAAAAAATATTTTTCTATGGTAATTATTGCCTAGGGCGATTTATGTTTGGGGCATTTTTCAACTTGTTTTTTTTTTTACTGTTTCCATGTTGCTGTCCTCTTATATATTTTATTTTACATCATTATTGCTGTTTACTGGTGGTGTATACAGGCCCATAGATGGGTTCAGGCATATTTTGGGTATATATTTGTGCAATCCTTTCCATGTAATGCAGCAAGTTTTTTGTAAAGAGGGAGGAGCTAGAGCCAGGGTATGGGATGCATATTATCTTTGTTTTCTATGCCTCCTTCGTTGCATGGCATGTGGTCAACAACCATTTTTTGGAACCAGTTTGAGTGACGAGTGGTCATTTTGTGTTTGTTTTCCATGTTCCTGTCTTTACTTGGCATGTGGTCTTTGTTCTCCATGCCTCGTGTTTGAGGAACAAATGTCTGTGTCTAATAATTAACCATTTTATACCACTTTTAGAAATGTTTTTCTAGGAGCATTTTTGTTTACCTTTAGATTGTTTCCCTACACATTTCCTGCTATATGTTTTCTTGTGTCTGTCTGTAGCACTTCGTAGGACAAAGATTATGTTTTAATTAATTTAATGAACTTGTGCACTTTGGTGTCCTATGGAACCTGGTGGGCATAAGTTTGTTGTGAGGTTATTTTAGCGGCTCTTTATGGGCATGCTATTTAAGCTATAGGCCAGCAGTTTGTGCCGTTTAGCTTAGTAACAATTTATTTTTATTCATTTTATTTTCTGAGCGGACTGACATTCTGCGGTGATGTTTTATTTTTTTGATCTCATACACTTTCAGCCTAGAAACTGTTTTCATTCCTTTTAGTCTGATATTCTTGTTCTGTGCTTTGCTCAGTGCTGTGCCAAGTATTGTTGTCAGTATAAAGTTGAACACCACAGTCTTTGCCACTTCACAAGAAACTTACACATTCTTACATTAGGGCAGTTATCTCAGAACCATAATATGCTGATTCTTCATTGCAGCTGTCTGCTGAGACTTGACGTCTTCTCCTCATACATGAGAGAGGACCCTTAATAGACCAACAGCCCTCTTCGCTAGTGTGGGAAAGTTACCCTTGTTTTGCCCTGCTCACCCCCCCAACTTTTGGACTGATACTAATGGTTACTGACTCTGACTGTGCCCCGGGCAATGCTAACCTGACCAAGGCCAGTGTTCTATGTAAAATGGGATATCCAAATGAGACCTAATTATATTTGGCTGTCACAACCTAACTGTAAGTCCCTAGTATATTGTAGGGCATGTAGGTTTAGACTCCAGTATAGATTGGGCACCCATAGATGCACTGCTGTGGTGTGCAGTGTCATTTTAAAGGCATGCATGCATTGCTAGCTGCTTTTAAGTTAAAGTAAACCCATAATATGACTTTGGAATTATAAATACTTCCAGAGTCCTAAACTACTTTATTGTTACACCCCTAAGGTCTGCCCTAAGTGCCCCCACGGTTGGGTACAGTGTACATATGAGCAGGGACGTTATAACAGATGTTTTATAAGCCCTGTTGAGAGAAAAACAGCCACATTTGTTTTTCTCTGTTGTAGTCAAAGGGCCCCATTGGAGACATTAATAAAGTTTTATTTTCAATAGAGATGAGTTAAATACAGCACGTTTGGTACCAAATGAAGGCCCTCATTATGACTTTGGTGGTCTTTTTCTAAGACCGCCGTGGTGGTGGCCGCCAACAGGCCGCCCGCGCAGATTATGACACCCAAACACAAAACCGATAGAAAGCAGCCACAACAACAATTCTGCCAGACCCAATGGAGGCAAAAAACTGTCGGAACACTATGGGGGTCATTACAACCCTGGTGGGCGGCGGAGAAGCGGCGGTAAGACCGCCAACAGGCTGGCGGTCTTTACCATGTGTATCATGACCATGGCGGTTACCGCCATGGTCATCCGCCGGTTCTCTGTTCCGCCCGCCGGGCTGGAGACCAGGGTCTCCAGCCCGGCGGCCGTCACTATACCGCCGGCGGTATTTGGACCCGGCTGACCGCCACGGATTTCTGCGGTTTGAAACCGCCATGAGATCCATGGCGGTAAGCAATATCAGTGCCAGGGAATTCCCTCCCTGGCACTGATAGGGGTCTCCCCCACCCCCCCACCCGACTCCCTCCCCTAGCCCCCCACCCCCCTGCCACCCGCCAAAGGTGGCAGGACCCCCCTCCCCACCCGACCCAACATAACATCACTCATACACGACACGCACGCAGGCACCACCAACACACATACACGCACACACACCGACATACATGCCAACATCCACACACACAGTCAGACACGCAGACCCACATTCAGACATCCACGCACTCATTCCCATACACACAACACCCCTGCAAGCATACACGCACTCACACACCCCCTCTACATACACACACACACCCCCATGCACGCACACAACACACAACATACCCCCACACCCCTCCCCTCACGGACGATCGACTTACCTGGTCCGACGATCCTCCGGGAGGGGACGGGAGCCATGGGGGCTGCTCCGCTGACACCACACCGCCACAGAACATCGTCACGCCGAATCACAGGACGTGATTCGCTGGGCGGTGTTCTGTTGGTGTGGCGGTGGAGGTGGAGTAACCTCCACTTCCCGCCGCCCGCCAGTATGGCTGTTGGCGGTTCTCCGTCCGTAAAAGGACGGAGAGCTGCCAACGCTCATAATAGGCCGAGCGGCAAACCGCCACCACTGGTGGTCTTCCGCACGGTGGTCCCTCAGTGGTCTGGAAATAAGACCGCTGAGGTCAAAATGACCCGCTATGTCTGCAAACACAACGCCCTCCAAATTATGAACCACAAATCACCACAGCGGACACACAACGGTCACTCCCCTTTCCTTTGTCCAGTTTCACACCAGAGCAGGGACTGGGGGTCCCTGAACCGATGTAGACTGGGTTATGCAAGGAGGGTACCATCTGTGCCCTTTAAAGCATTTCCAGAGGCTCTGGGAGGCTACCCCTCCCAAGCCTGTAACACCCTCCTCCCAAAGGAAATGCTTTGTTCTGCCTTCCTGGGACCGAGCTGGTCAGACCCCAGGAGGGTAGAACCCTTAATGTGAGGTGTCAGCGGCTGTAGCTGCAGTGCAAGTCTCAGAGAGCTGGTTTGGCCCCTCCACCCTAAGGGCTCCCCCTCTCAAACAGCACTGCTTGACCATGATGGAGGAGGTAGGCACTGATGCGCCATCTAATGCAGGCCAGTAAGGTGTCCAAACAAGAAGGACTACCCCAGTATTACCTTAGGAGAAGAACCCGCAAGCATCCCATACACAGTACATACACAACCTCCTGATGGGAGGGTTCAATTAGCAGAGGTAGCAGTTTGAGGAGGTCTGTTCAGGGTTCATAGCAGCATTTGCAGGTCCTAGAAGTTTTCTTCATTCAAGATCTCCTGTTGCCATTTGATCAGCAATATAGACCCCACAGCCTGGTCTACCATTTGTGATGAAAGGGGAATTGCCAAGGTGCCGACCATAACAGGCACGCCACACTGAGGTGGGTGGGGTGCACTCATCCTCTACAACCAGGAAAGCAGTGCAGGCTGATGCTGTTAGACCCAATTGAGCAGGGACCCGACACCCTAGCGCTGACCACATGGGCCAAGTTCAGTCGAAGGCCCCCTGAAGTCTCTGTCCATCTCTTTGGTATGCAGCACAGCATTGGGGCCTAAAGCAGATCGTCCACATGCACTCATGAGAAAGAAAAAAACACCCCTGTCTTCTGGTGTTGTTCTGATCAAGGACTCACCCCACCTCCGGCCAGATTGCATCATGGGATCCCGTGAGGCTCCAGCAGGCCTAGTTGAGGACACAACTGCTCCCTCAGAGACTTCTTGTGGACACCACCACAGCCTGGTCCCTGCTTCCATGGAGACCACCAGAGTGAGCCCCTCAATGATCAAGTCTTCAGGATGCTGTGGAGTGAGCGAACCTCGCAGAGGTCCTCATTGCACATTCGTCCCACCCGTCATCTTGGCCACGCCCCAAGACAGGCTCAGTCTCCTAAAATAAATGTGCACTATTATTCTACAACTATGATTAGCTCTTTATTGCTAGCTAACTGCAACCTTATCATGCTAATTAAAACACATTTTATTTAGGCATTATTTTCTAACATGAAGAAACTCGTCTACACATCTGTGTAGTTATGGTTAGATTGGAGTTTTCAGTGGAAGAACATTTTTTGTTATTTTAATTAGGCTTGGGTGGAACTTGTGGAGTCTCACTCTGAGGAATTTCTCAGAGTTACATAAATCTCTGCAAGCGAGCGGGCAGAATCTCCGCAAGTGAGCGGGTGGAATTCAGACACATGCACTGTTCATGCTAATTTTTAGCAATGGGAGCTTGTTCCTCATTGTAAAACCAGCATAAAGAGCACCAAGCAGCATGACAGAGAGTGCTTCTTCTTTCTGCTGCTTGAGTAGATTTACTACCCAAACTGCACCTTTCTCAATGTGCATGGTTGTGATCTGGGGTGGCTGCCTCGCAAGGATCTCTCTAGGAGGTGTTCTACTACCTGAAAATTGTGCTAGGAACTCAAAGTCCTTCTTGGCAACTTAACATTGGTGAGCTGTGCATAAGAAAAAGCTTGGTTGGCTGAGTCTTGCCAGAACTCCGTGTTCCAAGCAGAATGTGGAGTGTGCAGAACTCAACAAACTCTGCCAGTAGAGCAGAATTTTTCACTCATCCCTAATTCCTTTTAGGTTGTTTAATGAATCTTCATCATACTTTCCAAAAAATGAATTCATCCAGTTCAGCTCCTTCCTGGAAAGCTTCAGAATGATCTGTCAAATGGAGGTCCAAGAATAAGGGGTGAAACAAAATGCATTGATTTCTTTTGTTATTGCCCATAGGAAATTTTGGAAAGTGAAAGAAAAAACGGGCTGACTGGAAGCAACCAAATTGAGCCCAACATTAGAAGGGGTATTCAGAAAGTATAATTTTTATTATTTGGTGTAAATCCTTCAGCCATTTTTAAGAAATGTGTGTTTAAAAAGGTGTGAAGAGTGATTACAAAGGGTTTAAAAATAGGCATATCTCGGTTTATGTAGGATGTTGGTGTCCTGATAAGCTCTGATTGACCACTTTAACCCCTTCTGTGCCCAGGACGTAATGGTTACGTCCTGAGGCACAGTGCTGCTGTGCCCAGGACGTAACCATTACGTCCTGTGCACAGAGCCCAGAGGGAGCGCTCTCGCTCCCTCTGTGGGGTTCCCCCCCACCCCCCCAAGTCAGGGATGGAAGGGGAAGCCCTTCCCCTCCCACCCCCGACCCCCCCAACCCCCCCTGTGACGTCAGCGCGCGAGCGCGCGCTGATTAGTCACAGGGTCTCCCCCATCGCGCTGGAAGCAGAGCTTCCAGCGCGATTGAAAAAGAAATGCTTTTGCATTTCTTTTTCAATCCCATGGGGGAGGCCCTGAGAGGCTTCAAAGGGAAGGAAATGTATTTCCTTCCCTTTGAAGTCTCTCACAGGTTTCAAAAGCCGGATTGCTTGCAATCCGGCTTTTGAAACCCCACTAGACACCAGGGATTTTTTTTTTTTTCTTGAAATTGGCAAAAGGGAGCGACCCCTTGGGCAAGGGTCGCTCCCAGGGGGGCATTTTTTTAGGAAGGCCTTTTCTGCCCCCCCTGGGGGCAGATTGGCCTATTATTAGGCCGATCTGCCCCCAGGGGGGGCAGAAACCTCTAGGCACCAGGGACCATTTTTTTTTTTTTTTTTTTTTTTTTTGTGATGAATTCTTTTTTTTTAGGTGGGGAGCGATCCCTTAGGCAAGGGTCGCTCCCCTACGGGGCAATATATATTTAGGCCATTTCTGCCCCCCTTGGGGGCAGATTGGCCTATTTTGATAAGGCCAATCTGCCCCCAAGGGGGGCAGAAACCATTAGACACCAGGGAGTTTGTTTTTGCGCGCGAATGTCACGCAACAAAGCGACCCCTTTGGCAAGGGTCGCTCCCAGGGGGGGCAATTTTTTGGGAAGGCCTTTTCTGCCCCCCCTGGGGGCAGATCGGCCTATTATTAGGCCGATCTGCCCCCAGGGGGGGAAGAAACCTCTAGGCGCCAGAGCAATTTTTTTTTTTGTGTTTTTTTTTTTTGTTCTTTTTTTTTTTTTAGAGATGGGGAGCGACCCATCAGGCAAGGGTCGCTTCCCTGGGGGGCAAATTGTATTTAGACCATTTCTGCCCCCCTGGGGGCAGATTGGCCGATTTTAGGTCAATCTGCCCCCAAGGGGGCAGAAACCACTAGGCACCGGGGATTTGTTTTTTGGCGCCAATGTCACGCAGGGGGAGCGACCCCGTAGGCAAGGGTCGCTCCCGGGGGGGGGTGGGGGTTGGGGGGGCAAATTTATTTTAGGCCATTTCTGCCCCCCCGGGGGACAGATCGGCCTATTATTAGGCCGAACTGCCCCCGGGGGGGGGGGCAGAACACTCTAGGCGCCAGGGCAATTTTTTTTGGGTGGGTTTTTTTTTTTGTTGTTTCTTTTTTTAGAGATGGGGAGCGACCCATCAGGCAAGGGTCGCTCCCCTGGGGGGGCAAATTGTATTTAGACCATTTCTGCCCCCCTGGGGGCAGATTGGCCAATTTTAGGTCAATCTGCCCCCAAGGGGGCAGAAACCACTAGGCACCGGGGATTTGTTTTTTGGCGCCAATGTCACGCAGGGGGAGCGACCCCGTAGGCAAGGGTCGCTCCCGGTGGGGGGGTGGGGGTTGGGGGGGCAAATTTATTTTAGGCCATTTCTGCCCCCCCGGGGGACAGATCGGCCTATTATTAGGCCGAACTGCCCCCGGGGGGGGGCAGAACACTCTAGGCGCCAGGGCAATTTTTTTTTTGTGTTTTTTTTTTTTGTTGTTTCTTTTTTTAGAGATGGGGAGCGACCCATCAGGCAAGGGTCGCTCCCCTGGCCCCCCAGGTGGTGCAGTCCTCTCAATCATATCTATGAAGAGACAAAAAAGCCACCCTGCATGGCTTTGTGTGACCTAATAGATATGGAGTAAGGCAAGACAGTGCCAAGCTTGTTAGCACATGCTTTGTCAATTACATTCATTGTTACTCTTGAATCAAGAAGAACTTCTGTGGCTACTTGACATTGAGGAGACTGGGCCATGATAATGGACACAACCCGATGACAGTTTTCTTGGGTCAAAAAATTGTCCCAGACCAGAATTTACCTTACAACGAATTAGAATCTCACTGACCAAGGAAGTTGATGTCTTCCTGAACCTCCAGGGTTACTTGCATTGTTTTGGTTTATTTAGACTTTGTCAGGCATTTCTTAGAGAAATGTCCTGCTTTGCCAAAATATTAGCAAACATTCTGCTTCTGATAACTCTCTTTTCTTCTATCAGTGCAGCACACATCCCTTGAACCTTCATAGGGTCTGACCCATTGATGGAGGGGTGATAATTATTATAGTTTTCATTTTGACCGGTGGCAGGTACTTTAGGGTCTGCCTCTAACCCTATAATTGAATTCACTACTAAGTCGATCAAGTCAACACATGCATCAGGAGTTTCAACTTATCGTGTCAGCATGCCCTTTGAGTCACTGTGAAGACCCAGATGTAAGAGAAAATAATGCTGCTTCTAGGGCCATTTCTTTTTTGTAACTAGTCACAAATAATATCCTCATAGCATCCTTGGAGGCAGCAAAGTTATACTGTATAGCAAAAGGTCATCTTACTCAACTAAGGATATTGACCAAGTTGCAGTATTGCCCTACAGTATGACAATATAAAGGCTATCTTGGATATATCATTGGGGAATGCAGTTGACCAACAGAAGAACTGTACGTATGTATTTTTATTTCATTTGCATAGCGAGCATCAGGGTCAAAGGCAAGAATTCAGTGAATGACTGAATAGATTAGGTAGCTGGGTTTTGAGACCATAGGTGTACAGTTACTGCATTATAATGAAGTATTTTTTAAAGTATTCAACTTCTTCCTAAATTGGAGCAGCTTTGGGGTTTTTCAAATGGATAGAAGGATGTTGTTTTAGATTCTGGGTGCAGACTTGAAAAAGGCATGCTTCCTCTGTTTTTTTCTTTAAATTTCCTAGCATCTAATTTTACAGACAAAGCTAAAGTACTGCTTGAAATTAAATTCTGTCTAAATTAAAAGTTAGTATAATTTTTCACATCTGGTTTTATGAAGTGTGGAAGAACCATACCCAATTTTTACCAGCTAATAATTCTGACTGGAAAAGTCGCATGAGGGTTTGGCTGCAGCAACAACCAAGCCCAATGCTCTGTTGTATTTTCTAGTGGCTTCTAATCTTCACCACTTTAATGGAGTCAAAAGTCATATTATCTAAAAAAAAAAAAAACAATATGCTCCTCCATCATGGATGGGATTTCTGAGCAGTCATCAAAATCCTTTAGCTCAATGTCCTCTACAAGCAAGGACATTCACCCCAAAATCTAGACACCATTGCAGTGGGTAACATTGCATGAACTTGCACTAAATCATTTTTTCCATAAATATGGGCATGTCAAGTTTCAGGATCCTTCCCTTCTCTTAATACCATCCACTTCATGGAGTATTATGCAGCAGCAGCACACCATGTGCAGAAGAAAGTTTGTATTTATTAAAAGAACATCACCTGGACCAACATTTTCTCTGACATAACACAGCACTTGCAGCCACTACAAATCTCAAGGGGATGGATAGGGAAGGGGATCGGGATGGGGGGAAATAAAAAAAACGTATGTTTTGCCTGTAAGTTAACCTCCAGGAAGGTCCTTTGCTGCTTGTAACTGGGAAACTATTCATTTTTCTTGACTCCTTTCATTGTCATTTGGTTTCTAGTTTCCCCATGGTGCATACCTCCATCCCTAATGCATTCAGAGTCTTTAAGCTCCTGTCACATGGTGCCTTCTCCATTTCACTGATGGTGTGGAAGGAATTCTTGTGGCTCCCTGCAGAGATCAAGGACAAAGTTCACTACAAGGTTTTACTCCTATTCTGTGAAGTTACTCTTTCTCTTTACTGATCTAGAATGAGTAGCTAGTGTCTGCAAGTTCACACAGTATAAGAGGAAGTGGTAAAAACTGAGCTTGTGGCCAGTATTTATGTACTAAAAGTGTGAATGCTTGTCAGATGTGTGTGATTTTTGTCAGGTGAATGTGATTTCCCTAATCTCTACCATTCAATGTTCTTTATGGCAGTGGAGGATACCTCCAGGTCCATTGCTGAGAAGTGTGTCTACATATTTATTATCTGTGACTTTACGGATATCATTTCATTTGTGTCAGTTTCTCTCACATCATGTAGGGGGTAGAGAATCATACTCCTACTACTGGGCAGAAATCTCTGCCCAGATTCATTAAACAACTTTCAGGCTGATTTTACCACCCATGCTAGGTGGAAATATACATGTGTGGAAACCCCTGCTAGTAGATTTCCCTCAGTAAATAGCACTCATTGACGTTTACAGTGTATTGTTTGATGAATGATATGCTGCTTTATTTCTCTTTGCAGTCGCCACCCATTTCTTCATTAATTGTACCACCTTGCTTATTGCACTGGTTTTGTGGATTCATGTGCCATTTTTCAGTTGGTTGATGTGAGAAAAGGCCACTTTTTAACATTTTGCCTGATGTTTGATGTAGCCCAGATGTTGTAGTGCCCAGGGTCCCTGCTAACCAGGTGCCCACGGCCCCTGCTAACCAAGTTTCCTGGGCTATAGCTCTTTCCCTAAAACTGTTGTGATGCATTGGCACAATTGTATAAACCCTTAACTACCACTATTAGTTCCTAGTAAATGGGTACCTAGGTACGCAGGGAATGGGATACAATGGGTGGCCCCTGAGGGCAGCATCACTGATTGTGCCACGCTCTAGGGCCATGCATTCAGATGTACCCAGCACTGTTATTGCAGGCTGAGTGCCCTGGTGCAAATCTGAAACACTAACCCAAAATAGCACACTGCCTGTGTGCCCTATCCACAATACACTGCATTTACTATGGGTAAGACACCCCTCTGGCAGGCCTTACAGCCTTAAGGTTGGGTGATCCATAGTATATGTGAGGGCATAGCTGCATGAGCAATATGCCCCCACTGTGTCCTTGCCAAACCTGGGACATAGTGAGTGAACAGAACAGCTATTTTAGCACATGTGCTGGACACTGGTCCACCCGAACTCCCCAGCTACACGATGGCCACTCTGATCCCTGGGTTGTTTGGTATCAAACAACTCAGAATTATATATCCAAACTGGTACCAGTATTGGGTTTATCTCTAAAAGTACCCAGGGGTCACATTAGACGTGCCCCCTGCAAAACTAACTACACTGGCATGGTTGCTGACTGGTTCTATCTAGCCTGCCACCTCCAGACACCCAATATACACACCTTGGGGTAGGACCCTGTCTTTGGTTTGTAAAACAATGGCCTTCCTGGATGGAGGAGCTAATACCCCCTCCCTCAGGAATGTGCATTGCCCCGGTGGTGAGCTTCAAAGGGCTTACCATCTTTGAAACTTGACCCCCATGTCCGCTGTTAGCAGCAGATGGTCAGCCTCTTTGCAAACCCCCACTTTTGGCAGAATCAAAGGTGGAAAAAGACTCAAAGGATGGGAGTTGCACCACCTGGCATCCACCCCCTCTAAGGTGTTGCCTGCGAGGTGGAAACTCCATTTCATTTTTTTTCATCTTAGCTGGAAGGAAGATAGACAATCAGGTTTAGGGAAGGGACCCTTCCCACAGGAAGTGGTCGCTATGGTGGGTGTAGCCCCCAAAGGGTAAGTGCCCCATTGGACACTACCAGGTACCCCCTAAATTAAATATTTAATGGACATCCCTAGACCAAGAAATCAGATTCAAAGGACACAAAGAAGAATAGCAAAAGATCCAAGGCAAAAGAACTGTGGATATGCTGCACAAACAAAAAGGTGCCATACCCTGCCTGCTGCACCCAGGACCCAATAATCACCTCTGAGGAGCTGCTGGACAACTGGACTGACCTCAAGAAACTCAGAGGACCTCCAGGATTCACCAATCACCCAAGAACTCTTTCCAGAGTGTAGGTACCACTCTGCAACAACTAAAGAACCAGCAACCCAGTGAGAGTCACTTCACTGACCGGTTGCTAACTCCTGAACCAGAAATTGCAGCCAGACCCAATGACACACCAAGAACTACAAGGATGAACCCTGCAAGTGTGTCCAGTATAGTGGCACTGTGCTCTCCAGTGGACGGACTGTAACAATACACTGGGTACTAGTCAGTTGAAGTCAGACACCAGGAAAACCAGCCTGCCCAGGGCTGAAAAAGGACCAGGTAGAAGCCCCAGTTGAGGGACTTCAGGAACACACTGGACCTCCTGCCAGAGTGCCCCTGTTGTCCTGGAAGTGACCCTTAAAGAGACTTACCTCCATATCCAAAGGGCATATTTGCGCACAGCTCCTGGATCACCATTTTGCTCTGCACCTAGCCGCCCTGTGCCATGCAACAAAGAACCTGCTGTGCCCTAAGGGTCCCTCACCGCTTGCAAACTTGATACTCCAAGGGGACACCAAAGACCCACCTCTAAAATGACCTGTGCAGTGCTTTTCCATGTGGTCCCTCGCAGTGGCCCTGCACCAGCTCCAGAGACATTTCCCAGCTGCTCTTGCCGGAACTGGGAGCCACCTGAACTTCTCCAGCTGGCACAGAGTGCCCACCGCCAACCTCGACCAAATTGCAAAAGGAGAACTTGGTAACTCAAATGTACGATTTTATGTGTATTTTTAAAGGTGACTTTACATTGATTCCTATGGTGCGTAAGTATGCACTGAAAGACTATGGTGGTCATTATGACATTGGCAGTAAATGCTACTTACAGCCACGCTGACGGCTGACAACATACCGCCGCTGTGGCGAATATCCGTTTGGCATATTATGACACACACACACCAAACCGACAGAATGCAGCCACATACACAAATCCGCCAGCTCAAAGTTCAGTGGTAAACTGTTGGTACCAGCACCCATACTGCTACGCCAACAGACAAACGCCCACCACATCATGACCCACAAATCACCACAGCAGACATTCAACAGTGATAAACCATTGGTGGTATACACGGCAGCACTCAGAAAGGACACCCAAATACTAAGCTACACTTCATTGGCCAATTCATAAAACACACACCTGACGCCCATACACACACCACACCCACCCACTCACACCACTATAAAACACACACACACATTACCCACAACTCTTTACGAATACAAATCATTGCCACCAAACAGACATCAAGACCACTGCGACAACTACACACACACCCATACATCCCTCACGCCCTCCACTACGCACAACCAATCACACTACCCAACACCCACACACTTACACACACAACACCCATGGCCCCACAAAAGGCACCCCGTTTTCACAGATGAGGAGTTGTGGGTTAAGGTGGAGGAAATAGTCAGGGTAGAGCCACAGCTGTGTAGAGTGCAGATACAGCAGATATCCATTGCAAGGAAGATGGAGCTATGGCCGAGAATCGTGGACAGGGTGAATGCCGTGGGACAGCATCCAAGAACAAGGGACAACATCAGGAAGAGGTGGAACGACCTATGAGGGAACATGTCAACATTTAACACTTATCACCCCAATACCTGCATGCCATCTCACACCCTCACCCTCACTTCCATCACTCCATTCCATCCCACACACTGCACCTACACATTTGATTAACCCCAATGCCAAGCCCTGTATGCCATACCAATGCATGGACGGCCCTCCCAGCACTGCATGGACACCCATCACAAAACCATTCACAGCATGGAGAACTAACAAGCACACAATACACCACTATACACAAACAAAGGTGGCATGGCAACAGCAACAATAGAGGGGAAGATAGGGATATACAACATGTCACAGGCATGAGGCATAATACATCACTTATATCCCCACAGGTGCCCCAGCCAATTCCAGTCCAGTACTAAACATGTGTCACTGGCAGGAGAGCAGCCCCCAATCCCTACTGCAACCTGCCCATCTGTGATGATCATCAAATTGTTGCAACCCTCTCCCTCCTTGTTCTCATGGGTCTGTCCCACCCCAGCCATTGAAGTGAATGGAGCTTTGCCACCTCCTCCCAGGGCCACTGTTTATGCTCCACAAAAGCAACCAGATCCATGGCTTTCTAAATCATCACTTCCTCTTCTGTGATGTCACTGCTGTAGCTTGTGCCTGCAGGTTGAAGAAAACCTCGCCGGGATGGCATTTGCACAGTAGGACATCTGCAAAGTTCACTTGAGTTCACCCAGGAGATTCAGCACACTGTCTCAGAGCAGTAATTTCATTAATTTTTCTTGACTCCTTTCATTGTCATTTGGTTTTCAGGTTCCCCATGGTGCATACCTCTATCCCTAATGCATTCAGAGTCTTTGAGCTCCTGTTACATGGTGCCTTCTCCATTTCACTGATGGTGTGGAAGGAATTCTTGTAGCTCCCTGCAGAGATCAAGAACAAAGTTCACTACAAGGTTTTTCTCCTATTCTTTGAAGTTACTCTTTCTCTTAACTGATCTAGTTCACACAGTATAAGAGGAAGTGGTAAAAACTGAGCTTGTGGCCAGTATTTATGTACTAAAAGTGTGAATGCTTGTCAGATGTGTGTGATTTTTGTCAGGTGAATGTGATTTCCCTAATCTCTACCATTCAATGTTCTTCATGGCAGTGGAGGATACCTCCAGGTCTATTGCTGAGAAGTGTGTCTACATATTTACTATCTGTGACTTTACGGATATCATTTCATTTGTGTCAGTTTCGCTCACATCATGTAGGGGGTAGAGAATCATACTCCTACTACTGGGCAGAAATCTCTGCCCGGATTCATTAAACAACTTTCAGGCTGAGATTTCCACCCATGCTAGGTGGAAATATACATGTGTGGAAACCCCTGCTAGTAGATTTCCCTCAGTAAATAGCATTCATTGACGTTTCCAGTATATTGTTTGATGAATGATATGCTGCTTTATTTCTCTTTGCAGTCGCCACCCATTTCTTCATTAATTATACCACCTTGCTTATTGCACTGGTTTTGTGGATGCATGTGCCACTTTTTAGTTGGTTGATGTTAGAAAAGGCCTCTTTTTAACATGTTAGCCCTCACCTTTTGCCTGATGTTTGATGTAGCCTAGATGTTGTAGTGCCCAAGGTCCCTGCTAACCAGGTGCCCAGGGCCCCTGCTAACCAAGTTTCCTGGGCTATAGCTCTTTCGCTAAAACTGTTGTGATGCATTGGCACAATTGTATAAACCCTTAACTACCACTATTAGTTCCTAGTAAATGGGTACCTAGGTACCCAGGGAATGGGATACTATGGGTGGCCCCTGAGTGCATCAGCACTGATTGTGCCACACTCTAGGGCCATGCATTCAGATGTACCCAGCACTGTTATTGCAGGCTGAGGGGGTCATTCTGACCTCGGCGGTAAAAGTCGCTTACCGCCGGCCGGAAGGCCGCCATAACACCGCCGCGGCCGCGGTAAACCGCCACGGTCATTCTGACCCGCAACTGGCAAACCGCCAAAAACCCGACATCCACAAAAATCCGCCACACCAAAGGTCAGCGGGAAACTGGCGATGACCAAACCTCCACCGTCACGCCAACAGAAATACGCTAATACCATTCCGACCCACAAATCCCCGCAGCGGTCTTTCAACTGCGGTATTCCATTGGCGGTACACACTGCCGCGGTCAAAATACACACACCTTTACAAAACACATCCACATTGGATAATTCGAAATACACACACCTGAGACACATACACACACCACTCCCACACACCCAATCCAGTATAAAACACACACCCACATCACCCACAAACCTCTACGACCACAATTGCGAGTGAAGGACAGAGAGAGAGAGCACTGCATAGAGTACACAATCACACAGAGGCAAATCACAACATCACCCACACACTTTCCACGCACAAAACACCATACACCACCACACTCACCACACTCTACAACACATACACCACCCCTCACCTCATCCACACCACCCCATGGCACCCCAAAGATACCCCAGGTTCTCTGACGCAGAACTCAGGGTCATGGTGGAGGAAATAGTTCGTGTAGAGCCCCAGCTCTTTGGGGCACAGGTGCAGCACACCACCATTGCCAGGAAGATGGAGCTATGGCAAAGAATAGTGGACAGGGTCAACGCTGTGGGACAGCATCCACGCAATCGGGACGACATCAGGAAGCGGTGGAACGACCTACGGGGGAAGGTGCGTTCCATGGTATCAAGGCACAACATTGCGGTGCAGAAGACTGGCGGCGGACCCCCACCTACTCCCCCAGAATTCACAGCATGGAAGGAGGAAGTCTTGCACATCCTGCATCCTGAGGGCGTCGCAGGAGTAGGCGGAGGAATGGACTCTGGTAAGTCAAATCTTCACTACTTCATTCCCCCCACCCCACCTGCATGCCAAATCATACCCCCACCCTCACCCCACCCCCATCACACCAACTCCTTGCTAATGGCTCACCATCACAACCCACCCATCCCAAAACCTAGCCCTGCATGCCTCCCCAAAGCATGGACACCCATCCCCAAAGCATGCCCACTGCACACACCCATCACCCCCACAAGCCACCGTCACAAAAGCCCCCACAAGGGAATGCCAGCACTGGGGGACACGGCCACCCACCCATTACATGAAATGCCACACACAGAAGCAATAACCATACTCTTATACCCCTGCAGGACCCGAACGCCACCACACCGCCACGGAGGGTCCAGAGATGTCCATCCCACCCCCAGAAGAGGCCCCCAGTGATGACAGCAGCTCTGTCTCCCTGGACCCTGATGACCAGCCCGGCCCATCGGGGACCTCAGGACAGTCGGTTCCCCACAGACAGCCACAGGCTACACCAGACCTAACCCCCTCTGGGAACACCAGCATAGCTCCCACCCAGCGGGCCCATGCCTCTGTCTCCAGGACACGTCAATCAGCGGTGTGTCCACCACTACAGGGCACCGAGGTTGACCCACCACCCCAACAACAACAGGGACCTGGGGGCAGTGGTAGTGGGCACACCGTCCAGGGGACAGAGGCCCAGGGAAACAGGGGAACTGGGAGGGCTGCTGTGCGACAGGGGGGGGACAGGCCCAGGGAACCGACTCTCCAAGAGGCCCTCTCCTCCATCATGGGAGCATACCACCACTCCCAGGAGACGATGGCTACGATACTGTCCAGGTTCCAGGAGATCCAGGTCATGCAGGATCAACAGTACATGGGGTTCAGAGAGCAACTGAGGAACATTAGTTCCACAATGGGGACCATCGTCGTGGCCCTAACCCAGATAGTCACCACATTGCGGGACCATGTGGCACAACAAAGGGCCTCTGTCACTAGCCTGGACCAGGAACAGCCTACCACCTCCGCCGGCGCTAGTGGACAGGAGGCCCCCACACAACGACAGGCCACCAGAACCCCACCTCCTGCAGAAGAAGAACCACCCCGCAAGCGGAACCTGAGATCTCACAAGAAGACAGAGTAGGATTGCAAGACCCCCGCCAGTAAACGATACCCCCTGATGTCATCCCACTGTCCCACATTGTCACCCTGTCCAACCTTGAACTGCCCCTGCTCCATCCTTCCACAGGCATATGGACAATGCACCTGTGCGACTGAGAACTGGACTCTGCCATGGACATTACTCCACCATCACCCATCCCCATTTTAAAATCATGTTCCATAAATTTAGCACTTGAATTAAATCACTTTTTGCACTAAAAAAATCTGGAGTCTGCTTGTAATTTGAACAAATGTATTAGACATAACGGTGCCAAAATGTTCAGTTACATTGTGATGACAACATACCACTGTCACACAGCTGTAGTCCATGGGCAAACAAAGCAGAGGTTACGCAGTGGGGCCCACAGCTCTGAAAACGGAAGGGAAAGTCACAACTCAGTTAACAGGAACTGGGGGGGAACTCAGACAGTAGAGAGGAAGGAGACTTTAAGTAAATGTAAAATGCCGTGGTTGATTCGTACCTGTGTGCTACTGAAAATACTGTTGTATCACTGTGTCCCTGTTGTCTGTGTCGTCCCCGTCGTCCTCCTCCTCTTCACTCTCCACAGGCTCCACAGCTGCTACAACACCACCATCTGGACCATCCTCCTGCAGGAAAGGCACCTGGCGTCGCAAAGCCAGGTTGTGAAGCATACAGGAGGCCACGATGATATGGCACACCTTCTTTGGTGAGTACATTAGGGATCCCCCTGTCATATGCAGGCACCTAAACCTGGCCTTCAGGAGGCCGAAGGTTCTTTCTATAATCCTCCTAGTTCGCCCATGGGCCTCATTGTACCGTTCCTCTGCCCTTGTCCTGGGATTCCTCACTGGGGTAAGTAGCCACGACAGGTTGGGGTAACCAGAGTCACCTATTAGCCACACACGGTGTCTCTGTAGCTGTTCCATCACATAAGGGATGCTGCTATTTCGCATGATGTACGCGTCATGCACTGACCCAGGGAACTTGGCATTTACATGGGAGATGTACTGGTCAGCCAAACAGACCACCTGGACATTCATAGAATGATAACTTTTTCTGTTCCTGTACACCTGCTCACTTTCACTGGGGGGAACCAAAGCCACATGGGTCCCATCAATGGCACCAATGATGTTGCGGATATGTCCAAGGGCATAGAAATCACCCTTCACTGTAGCCAAATCGGCCACCTCAGGGAAAACAATGTAGCTCCGCATGTATTTCATCAGGGCAGACAACACTCTGGACAAAACCTTAGAAAACATAGGCTGAGACATCCCTGATGATATGGCCACTGTTGTTTGGAATGATCCACTTGCCAAAAAATGGAGTACTGACAGAACCTGCACCAGAGGGGGAATCCCTGTGGGTTGGCGAATGGGGGACATCAGGTCTGGCTCCAGCTGGGCACACAGTTCCTGTATAGTGGCTCGGTCAAGTCTGTATGTAAGTATGACATGTCTTTCTTCCATTGTCGACAGGTCCACCAGCGGTCTGTACACTGGAGGATTCCTCCATCTCCTCGCAAGTCCCAGCGGACGGTGACTAGGAAGGACAACATGGAGCACAGAGTCAAGCAACCCACAGGTACGTAACCACAGCTTGCACAGTACACGATTCGCTATGCATTGAATGGCTTGTATGAGTGGCAATGCAAGGCCTAGGCCTGTGTGACACTGTAGAAATTCAGCCATGTGGGCCCTTGAAATGGCGGCTGCCTGACCTGTGAAGTGTGACAATGGGATGTGAGGTCAATGCGCTGGAGTGGCACACCGTGGCGGTAGGCGGTCGAAGACCGCGGCGCAAAGCAGCATTGGTTAACATAGAACCCTATGGGTCTCAGGAGCCAATGACGATGTGTGCCGGCGGTCGCGGTACGCACCGCCGCGGTACGCACCACCGCGGGCGTGACCGCCATTTTCTAACTGCTGGTCAATGCGCTGGAGTGGCACACCGTGGCGGTAGGCGGTCGAAGACCGCGGCGCAAAGCAGCATTGGTTAACATAGAACCCTATGGGTCTCAGGAGCCAATGACGATGTGTGCCGGCGGTCGCGGTACGCACCGCCGCGGTACGCACCACCGCGGGCGTGACCGCCATTTTCTAACTGCTTAATCACTCGAGACCTGATCATCCACAGGAGAGGACCTATACTGCAAGTGCTGCTGTGAACTCGGTCTAGAAGAGACAATGGCTGCTGTGACTGGGGAAAGGGCCCCTGCCTTCACATCTGAGGAATTGGATGAACTTGTTGATGGGGTCCTCCCCCAGTATGCGCTACTCTACAGTCCTCCAGACCAACAGGTAAGTACACTGGGAGCACGTAGTATGGGCTATGCCTGTGTTGAGTGGGGTGGATGTAAGATGGTGGGGAGGGGAGCGTATGAGGAGAGCAACGCACGACAGATGAGAGCATGTGCCACATGGCAAGGTTGGGGAGGGGGGGCCACTCACATCGACCATGCAGAAAAGTGATGATATTTCTTTTTCCACCCTGTCCATGTCACATAGGTCAGCGCCCATCAGAAGATCGACATTTGGCGTGCCATCGCCAAGGACGTCCGGGCCCTGGGGGTCCACAACAGACGGGGCAACCACTGCTGCAAGAGGTGGGAGGACATCCGCCGCAGGAGCAGAAAGACCGCCGAGGCTCTGCTGGGGATGGCCTCCCAACGTAGGAGGGGTGCCAGTCGTCAATTGACCCCCCTGATGTCCCGGATCCTGGCGGTGGCCTACCACGATTTGGATGGGGGTGTGAGGACATCACAGCAGACACAAGGGGGTGAGTAACAGCACATTCTGCTATATTAGCGCACAGTGGAGGCGTCTGGGTGGGGGAGGAGGGCTGTGGCTATCTCTAGGCCAGGGCGGTTTCTGTAGGCTAGGCCCCTCCGTTAGACATGGCCCTGTGCCCCCGACCCCCACCTCTGTAGGGTGCTAAGTACAGCTATCCATGGCCCGGGCTCACCTATGTGTGCATTTGTCGTCCATAGACTTGTAGGCCAAGTCACAATAATTGAGTAGTGTACCGCGAGTGCGTGGCGTAGTGCAGGGGACTTCTGTGTCTGTCCTCTCCGCCAACGGTGCCGCCAATGCATGCACTCAACATGTCTTTCTTTCTTTCTTCTCTCCCCCCCTTTTTTTTGGTTTTCCTGCTCATGTGTGCATTAGCATCATCAGGCGGAGGAGAAGCGGCATCGGCGCACGAGGGAGCTGCATCTCACATGGGCCCGGAGGGCCCTGCAACCGACTCGGACTTAACCAGTGAGACGGAGGGCGAGGGGGGCTCCACAACGGGGACCCATGGAGACGTCAGTGACACCGACACGTCCTCGGAAGGGAGCTCCCTTGTGGTGGCGGCACCATCCGTGCCCACCGCAAAAACAGGTGCAGCCGCCACCCAGCGCACCAGCTCCGCCCTCCCAGCAGCCCCTCAGCTTTCGCCCCGTGCCCGCTCGGCCAGGAAGCTGGCCATCTACTTCGCCCCTGGCACCTCAGGTCCTGCCCCAGTTACCCCTGCTGCCCTCAGTGAGGAGGCCATTGACCTCCTCCGGACACTCATTGTTGGGCAGTCTACCCTTTTGAATGCCATCCAGGGGGTGGAAAGGGAGGTGCATCGGAGCAATGCATACCTGGAGGGCATTCATTCGGGTCAGGCTGCCCATCAGCGATCGTTCAACGCTCTGGCCTCAGCACTGACGGCAGCAATTGTCCCTGTGTCTAGTCTCTCCCCTCCAACTTCCTCAACCCAGTCCCACTCCCCTGTTCCTCTGCCTATCCCAGACACACCTACAGACCAGCCTGCACACACCTCAAAACCCAAGGGCAGCTCATCCAGACATAAGCACCACAGATCACACAAGCATTCACCCAAGCAACATCCACATGCAGACACAGCAACACCCACTGCCTCCACTGTGTCTCCCTCCTCCTCGTCTCCCTCCTCCCTCCCTGTGACGTCTCCACTCACACCTGCATGCACACCACCATCAGCCAGTACGTCCATCACCACCACACCCACCAGAACAGTCCGCACACGTGCAGTCACCACCCCCACTACCATTTACACGTCCCCTGTGTCCTCTCCCAGGCGACCTCTGACCCTGGTTCTCAGGCAGGTCGCTCCCCTCACCGCCTCACAGCCTCCAGTGTGACCGCTCTCGCTCCTGTGCCCTGTGCTCCTGTGCCCTGACTGCCTTTTCCCGCCTCCAGTGACCTAGCGCCAGCGTCCTCTTCGTTGTGCCCGAGTGCCTGTGTCCGCTCTTTCTTCTGTACCCCGAGTGCCTGTGCCCCTGGTATTGTTCCACTGTATTGTATTGTTTTTACCTTTTTGCCCTTACTGTGTTCTTTTCTCTTCCAGCCTCGTCGCGTCACCCCATCGCCGCCCGTTTGTTTCCCGCCGCTACACTCCGGTAGCTCCGCCCCCTCGCTCCCCTTTGGCCACCCCGCTCCCACCTCCCAGCTGCTCCTCCCTCCCTCTTCCCCTCATATGGAGGCAGCGCAGCGTCTGCGCCGCTGGCGCGCCAAAGGCGCGCCAAAGGCAAGCCCGTCTGCGCCCGTCCGCGCCTGGACCGCGCCCAGCGCCAGACCCCCTGGCCCCCGCCACTGCGAGCCTACCCGCCGGACCTACGAAGCCGCCACCCTCATCGCACTCAACACCGGCCGGATCCCCGGGTGCTGCCGTGCCGCCCCAAGACGCACCCACGGACCCTTCACCTGCCAATCCTGCAAGTTCTCCTGCATCCAGACCCGCACCGCGCCCGCCAAACCAAGCACCAACAGCAACCACCTGAAGTGCATCCTGCTTAACACCCGCTCCATCCACAGACACGCCGTGGAACTCTGGAACCTGCTCGACACCACATCTCCAGACGTCGCCTTCCTCACAGAAACCTGGATGAACGCCTCCTCAGCGCCCGACATCGCCATCGCCATCCCGGACGGATACAAGATCACCCGGAGGGACCGCATCAACCAGACAGGAGGAGGAATCGCCATTGTCCACAAGAACACCAACCGCATCACGACCAACTCCGACGACACCCTCACAGCTGCCGAACATCTCCACTTCCAGATTCACACCGACCCCAAGACCACACTCAGAGGCAACCTCATCTATAGACCCCCAGGACCCCGCACACAATTCAGCGAAGACATCGCAGACTTCATCAGCCCTCACGCCCTCTCCTCCGCCGACTACATCCTCCTAGGGGACCTCAACTTCCACCTGGAGAACAACAACGACAACAACACCACCACCCTGCTGGACAACCTCGCCAACCTCGGACTCAAGCAACTGGTGAACACCCCCACCCACTACGCCGGACACACGCTTGACCCAGTCTTCTCCTCCAGCAAGTACATCTCCTTCAGCCACTCCACCGGACTCCACTGGACAGACCACAGCTGCGTCCACTTCAGCTTCAGAAAAACCACGACTCACCACCACCCGCAACAGGCTCCCCGCAGGAGCTGGAACAAGATCACCACCGACCAGCTCTCCACATCACTGAGCCAGAACCCTCCCGCCAGCTCAGCGGACCCCAACCAAGCAGCCAACAACCTTACACAGTGGATAACCAACTGCGCTGACAACCTCGCACCTCTGAAAACCCATCCCATCAGGCCCAACAGCAAGAAAGCCTCCTGGTTCAACAACGACCTCAAGAACTCCAAGAAGAACTGCCGCACCCTCGAGAAAGCCTGGCGAAAAAACCCGACTACAGACAACATGACCGCCCTCAAGTACGCGTCCCGTAAACACCACCAGCTGATCCACACCACCAAGAAGACAGCATTCAAAGAACAACTAGACAACAACGCACACAACAGCAAGGAACTCTTCAGCATCGTCAAAGAGCTCTCCAACCCCAGCGCCGGAAAAATGACATCACCCCCTCACAAGACCTCTGCGACTCACTCGCCTCGTTCTTTCACCGCAAGATCGCCGACATACACAACAGCTTCGGCGCACAGACCACGCACCCAACCACCAACCCGACGCCCCCAACACCACCCTCCGCGCCTGGACCCCGGTCAGCACCGAAGACACCATCCATACGATGAACACTATCCATTCCGGATCACCAACCGACCCATGCCCCCACCACGTCTTCAACAAGGCCGACTCCGTCATCGCACCTCATCTCCGGGACATCATCAATTGCTCCTTCAACACCGCCACCTACCCGGAGAGCTGGAAGCATGCCGAACTCAGCGCCCTCCTGAAGAAACCATCAGCAGACCCCACCGACCTCAAGAACTACCGCCCCATCTCGCTCCTCCCGTTTCCTGCCAAAGTCATCGAGAAGACCGTCAACACGGTCTGCCACTGCACCCTAGTGCAGCGCCTCAGCAACATCGGAATTCAAGAGAAGGCTCTAGAGTGGATCATCTCGTTCCTCACCGGAAGAACCCAGAGAGTCCGCCTCCCCCCGTTCAGATCCGAGGCCACCGGAATCATCTGCGGCGTACCACAAGGATCATCACTCAGCCCCACCCTCTTCAACGTCTACATGAGCCCCCTCGCAGCCATCGCACGCCATCACAACCTCAACATCATCTCCTACGCCGACGACACCCAGCTGATCCTCTCCTCACCAACGACCCAGCCACCGCCAGAACCAACCTGCACGAAGGGATGAAAGACGTAGCCGAGTGGATGATGAACAGCCACCTGAAACTGAACTCAGACAAGACAGAAGTCCTCATCCTTGGATCATCACCTTCTGCCTGGGACGACTCCTGGTGGCCCCCTGCCCTGGGCAGCGCACCCAAACCTACGGACCACGCACGCAACCTGGGCTTCATCCTGGACTCCTCCCTCTCGATGACCAGACAAGTCAACGCCGTCTCTTCATCATGCTTCAACATCCTACGCATGCTCCGAAAGATCTTCCGATGGATCCCCACCGAAACCAGGCACTCGTCACCAGCCGACTGGACTACGGTAACACTCTCTACACCGGAACCACAGTCAAACTACAGAAAAGACTCCAACACATCCAGAACGCCTCCGCACGCCTCATCCTTGACATCCCCTGACACAGCCACATCTCCGTACACCTGAGAGACTTGCACTGGCTCCCCGTCAGCAAGAGAATCACGTTCCGCCTCCTCCCCCACGCACACAAGGCCCTCCACGACCTGGCCCCCAGGTACCTCAACAACCGCCTGACCTTCTACACTCCCACCCGCCAGCTACGATCGACCAGCCACGCCCTCGCCGCCGTGCCACGCATTAGAAAAGCCACCATGGGAGGAAGATCCTTCTCCTACCTGGCAGCCAAGACTTGGAACTCCCTCCCCATCCACCTCCGTCTGACCCACGACCACCTCTCCTTCAGGAAGCAACTCAAGACCTGGCTGTTTGAGCAGTAGCGGTCCCCCCTCCCCCCAGCGCCTTGAGACCCTCCGGGTGAGTAGCGCGCTATACAAATTTTTTGATTGATTGATTGATCTGTCACCCCCTCTTTCAAACCACACAAACGCAGGCAGCCACCCACCCAACAGCCATCCACCTCACGACAGCCTCTGTCACAAGCACCTGCACCCAAAGACAGCACACTTGACTCTCCTACAACCACATCCTCTTCCTCCACTCCCATACCCATTACAACTACCCGTCCCTGTCTTTCTAAATTGATTTTCCTTTCCAACCTTGACCTCTTTCCAACAACTGACCCACCCCCTCCATCTCGTAAGAGTCCAACCAGCACCTCAGCCACCACAAGCCCTGCACCTACTAGGACCATTGTTCAGGGCTATTGGAGTCCACCAGCTCCTAGGGCAGGAACATCGGCCAGCAGCAAGGGGACAGCCAGCCCACCCCCTGGGAAAAGAAGCAAAAAAGTGAAGTGCCGGTGCCACAGGCCTGAGACGGCTGCCCCCAAGGACACCAGCCTTGCACCGTCACCTGGCACATCCACCAAGGGAGGCAAGGGCCCCAGAGATTCTTCCAAGGAGGGCAAGGGCCCCAGAGATACTTCCAAGGAGGGCAAGGGCCCCAGAGATACTTCCAAGGGAGGCAAGGGCCCCAGAGAATCGTCCAAGGAGGGCAAGGGCCCCAGGGATACTTCCAAGGGAGGCAAGGGCCCCAGAGATTCGTCCAAGGAGGGCAAGGGCAGCAGGGAGAAGAAGTCCGGCAGCAGGCGAGCTGCCCAGGAGGGACCCACCAGCCCCATTTGGGGTGTGACGGAGGACACCCACGGGCCCAGGACTCCAGCACAGGAGGGCCCCGCAAGCGATAGGTCAGATGGCGACTGAGCGGGAATGATTGCCCAGATCTGGTTCCCTAGAAACACAAGACAAGCACCGCTGAACAGGGCCCCGCCGTGAGAAGAACCGCTGAACAGGGCCCCGCCGTGAGAAGCACCGCTGAACAGGGCCCCGCTGTGAGAAGCACCGCTGAACAGGGCCCCGCCGTGAGAAGCACCGCTGAACAGGGCCCCGCCGTGAGAAGCACCGCTGAACAGGGCCCCGCCGTGAGAAGCACTGCTCCGCTGGGCCCCACCGTCTCTGCACCGCTCCGCTGGGCCCTTCCTGTCAAGCACCGCTCTGCTGGGCCCCGCCGTCTCTGCACCGCTCCGCTGGGCCCCGCCGTCTCTGCACCGCTCCGCTGGGCCCTTTCTGTCAAGCACCGCTCCGCTGGGCCCTTCCTCTCAAGCACCGCTCCGCTGGGCCCTTCATCTCAAGCACCGCTCCGCTGGGCCCCGCCATCTCTGCACCGCTCCGCTGGGCCCCACCGTCTCTGCACCACTCCGCTGGGCCCTTCCTGTAAAGCACCGCTCCGCTCGGCCCTTCCTCTCAAGCACCGCTCCGCTGGGCCCTTCCTCTCAAGCACCGCTCCGCTGGGCCCCGCCATCTATGCACCGCTCCGCTGGGCCCTTCCTGTCAAGCACCGCTCCGCTGTGCCCTTCCTCTCAAGCACCGCTCCGCTGGGCCCTTCCTCTCAAGCACCGCTCCGCGGGGCCCCGCCGTCTCTGCACCGCTCCGCTGGGCCCTTCCTGTCAAGCACCGCTCCGCTGGGCCCTTCCTCTCAAGCACCCTCCGCTGGGCCCTTCCTCTCAAGCACCGCTCCGCTGGGGCCTTCATCTCAAGCACCGCTGGCCCATTGGCAGGGCCGGATCTGTGTCGGGCAGGGCTTCACGAAGCACTATGGGCACCATGCCTCCTCCATAACCAGTGGAGTCTGTAATCCACCAGATGGACTGTGGCTTTGCACTCCCCAGGATGGTACAGTGGGCAATCCACCCACTGAAAAGACTTGTGAGACTGTGGCTTTGCACTCCCCAGGATGGTACAGTGGGCAATCCACCCACTGTAGAGACTTGAGAGACTGTGGCTTTGCACTCCCCAGGATGGTACAGTGGGCAATCCACCCACTGAAAAGATTTGTGAGACTGTGGCTTTGCACTCCCCAGGATGGTACAGTGGGCAATCCACCCACTGTAGAGACTTGTGAGACTGTGGCTTTGCACTCCCCAGGATGGTACAGTGGGCATGGAGGCCCCTCGTGGATCTGGCGTCGTGGACTCATGTGGCTGAGGTGCCCCCCCTGCCCTTCCCCCTGAGGTGCCTGTGGTTTTATTATCTGATGCCCCAGCAGTGTTCTCTCCAATGGAATCGGGTCTCGTGTGTGGGCTTTGCCCATGTCTTTATGCACATTGGCCCACGGACAATGGCATGTAGCCAATATGTGCCGGACTTTTGGACTATGTTCATATTCTTCATGTTGTGATTTATTTGTTTTAATAATCTCATATTTCACTTAAGTTCAAATATGCTTTAATATACTTCTATTTTAATGATCATTTTATTTTGTCTTTGAATTATTCCGGGGGGTTTGGGGGGTGTAAATCAGACTTGTTGCTCTGCATTGGTGTGTGGGGATTTGGGGGTGCGGGGGGGGGTCGCGTATGTGTGTGCCCGTAATCTTTTCTCCTCCCCCCTCCCCTGTGTCGTAGGTGCAGTACTCACCGTTGTCTCCTGCGGCGGCGTTCGTGCTCCTGGTAGAGGAGCAGGTAGACAATCACTGGTAGGATGTTTAATTCGGGTTCCATGCTGTCCAGATTCCTCGTGGAGTGTACAGAGGTGAGCGTTTTCCCGTTCGTGATCTGTTTCCGCCGTGTTTTTATCGGCGGGGCTCCCGCCCCGGAAAAGGTGGCGGATTGGTGGGTCGTGCTAGGGTGGGCGGTACATTGTCTGCCGCCTGTCTGTTGGCGGTGACCGCCGCGCTGTTTGTTTGCCCCGCCGTGGCGGTCGGAGTGTTAAAGTGGCGGGCTATGTTGGCGGTTCCCGTCAGGGTCAGAATTCAATTTTTTTTACCGCCTGCCTGTTGGCGGGTTGGCCGCCGCTTTAACCCCGACTGCCAGGGTTGGAATGACCCCCTGAGTGTCCTGGTGCAAATCTGAAACACTAACCCGAAATAGCACTGTCTGAGTGTTCTGCCCACAATACACTGCATTTACTATGGGTAAGACACCCCTCTGGCAGGCCTTACAGCCTTAAGATTGGGTGATCCATAGTGTATATGAGGGCATAGCTGCATGAGCAATATGCCCCCACTGTGTCCTTGTCAAACCTGGGACATAGTGAGTGAACAGAGCAGTGATTTTAACACATGTGCTGGACACTGGTCCACTAGAATTTACCAGCTACACGATGGCCACTCTGAACCCTGGGTTGTTTGGTATCAAACAACTCAGAATTATATATCCAAACTGGTACCAGTATTGGGTTTATCCCTAAAAGTGCCCAGGGGCCACCTTAGAGGTGCCCCCTGCAAAACTAACTACCCTCGCATGGTTGATGACTGGTTCCATCTAGCCTGCCACCTCCAGACACCCAATATACACACCTTGGGGTAGAGCCCTGTCTTTGGTTTGTAAAACAATGCCCTTCCTGGATGGAAGAGCTAATACCCCCTCCCTCAGGAACGTGCATTGCCCTGGTGGTGAGCTTCAAAGCGCTTACTGTCTTTGAAACTTGACCCCCATGTCTGCTGCTAGCAGCAGATGGTCAGCCTTTTTGCAAACCCCCACTTTTGGCGGGAACAAAGGTGGGAAAATACACAAAGGATGGGAGTTGCACCACCTGACATGCACCCCCTCTAAGGTGTTGCCTGCGAGGTGGAAACTCCATTTCATTTTTCTTCATCTTAGATGGAAGGGAGATAGCCAATCAGGTTTAGGGAAGCGACCCTTCCCACAAGAAGTGGTTGCTATAGTGGGTGTAGCCCCCCAAATGTAAGTGCCCCATTGGACACTACCAGGTTCCCCCTAAATTCAATATTTAATGGACATCCCTTGACCAAGAAATCAGATTCAAAGGACACAAAGAAGACTAGCACAAAGAAGATCCAATGCAAAAGAACTGTGAACCTGCTGCACAAAGAAAAGGTGCCATACCCTGTCTGCTGCACCCAGGACCCGACAATCACCTCTGAGGAGCTGCTGGACAACTGGACTGACCTCAAGAAACTCAGAGGACCTCCAGGAGTCACCAATCACCCAAGAACTCCCTCCAGAGTGTAGGTACCACTCTGCAACAACTAAAGAACCAGCAACCCAGTGAGAGTCACTTCACTGACTTGTTGCTAACTCCTGAACCAGAAATTGCAGCCAGACCCGATGACACACCAAGAACTACAGGGATGAACCCTGCAAGTGTGACAAGTTTAGTGGCACTGTGCTCTCCAGTAGACGGACTGTAACAATACACTGGGTACTAGTCAGTTGAAGTCAGACACCAGGAAAACCAGCCTGCCCAGGGCTGAAAAAGGACCAGGTAGAAGCCCCAGTTGAGGGACTTCAGGAACACACTGGACCTCCTGCCAGAGTCCTCCTGTTGTCCTGGAAGTGACCCTTAAAGAGACATACCTCCATATCCAAAGGGCATCTTTGCGCACAGCTCCTGGATCACCAATTCGGTCTGCACCTAGCCGCCCTATGCCATGCAACAAAGAACCTGCTGTGCCCTAAGGGTCCCTCACCCCTTGCAACCTTGACACTCCAAGGGGACACCAAAGACCCACCTCTAAACGTACCTGTGCAGTGCTTTTCCAAGTGGTCCCTCGCAGTGGCCCTGCACCAGCTCCAGAGACATTTCCCAGCTGCTGTTGCCGGAACTGGGAGCCACCTGAACTTCTCCAGCTGGCACAGAGTGCCCACCGCCAACCTCAACCAAATTTCAAAAGGAGAACTTGGTAACTCAAATGTACGATTTTATGTGTATTTTTAAAGGTGACTTTCCATTGATTCCTATGGTGTGTAATTATGCACTAAAAGACTATGGTGGTCATTATGACATTGGCGGTAAATGCCGCTTACAGCCACGCTGACGGCCGACAACATACCGCTGCGGTGGCGAATATCCGTTCGGCATACTATGACACACACACCAAACCGACAGAATACAGCCACATACACAAGCCAGCTCAAAGGTCAATGGTAAACTGTCAGTACCAACACCCTACCGCTACGCCAACAGACAAACGCCCACCACATCATGACCCACGAATTACCACAGCATGCATTCAACGGTGGTAAACTATTGGCGGTACACACGGCCGCACTCAGAATGGACACCCAAATACTAAACTACACAACATTGGAAAATTCATAAAACACACACCTGCCGCCCATACACACACCACACCCACCCACTCACACCACTATAAAACACACACCCACATTACCCACAACCCTTTACGAATACAAATCATTGCCACCAGACAGACATCAAGACCACTGCGACAACTACACACACACCCATACAACCCTCATGCCCTCCACTACGCACACCCAATCACACTACCCAACACCCACACACTTACACACACCACGCAACACCCATGGCCCCACAAAGGCACCCCCTTTTCACAGATGAGGAGTTGTGGTTCATGGTGGAGGAAATAGTCAGGGTAGAGCCACAGCTGTTTGGAGTGCAGATACAACAGATATCCACTGCAAGAAGATGGAGCTATGGCGGAGAATCGTGGACAGGGTGAATGCCGTGGGACAGCATCCAAGAACAAGGGATGACATCAGGAAGAGGTGGAACGACGTACGAGGGAAGGTACGTTCAGTGGCAGAAGGCACCAGCTCACCATCCAGAGGAATGGCGGTGGACCCCACCTCCTCCCCAACAGCTCAACAGCTCACAGCATGGGAGGAACAAGTCTTGGCATTATTGCATCCTGAGGGACTCACTGGAGTACCCGGAGGACTGGACACTGGTGAGTCAACATTTAACACTTATCACCCCAATACCTGCATGCCATCTCACACCCTCACCCTCACTTCCATCACTCCATTCCATCCCACACACTGCACCTACACATTTGATTAACCCCAATACCAAGCCCTGTATGCCATACCAATGCATGGATAGCCCTCCCAGCACTGCATGGACACCCATCACAAAACCATTCACAGCATGGAGAACTAACAATACACCACTATACACAAACAAAGGTGGCAGGGCAACAGCAATGATAGAGGGGAAGATAGGGATGTACAACATGTCACAGGCATGAAGCATAATACATCACTTATATCCCCACAGGTGCCCCAGCCAATCTCAGTGGAGAGGAGGAGCCACACCTATCTAGTCCCCAACAGAAGATGCCCCCAGTGATGACAGTAACTCTGGACTCGAGGATCTGGATCAACAACCTGGCCCATCAGGGACCACTGGTCAGTCGGTTACCCCAGCCCGCTCCCAGTCCACCACAAAGCCTCCCCCATCAGTTACCAAAACCACAGCACCCACCCAGCGTCCCAATACTGCTGTCCCCAGGACACATCAATCAGCGGTTTGCCCACCTGTACATGGACCCCAGTCCACATCTCATACCCAAGACAATCAGGGACCTGGGGTCAGTGGCAGTGGGCACACCGTTCAGGGGACAGGGGCACAAGGCCACAGGGACACTGGAAGGACCACTGTGCACCAGGGGGAGGACAGGCCCAGGGAACTGACTCTCCAGGAGGCACTCACCAATATCCTGGGTACCTACCAACATTCGCAGGACACGATGGGCCAGATCCTGAACAACATGCAGGAGAACAAGCAGCTGAAGGAGGAACACCATCAGGAGATCAGGGAGGACATTCAGGCCCTCAACGCTACCACTAACCAGTCTATTGACCAGCCCATGACAAGCGCTGCTGCTGGTGGACAGGAGGTCCCATTACAGGACCCACAGGCCACCAGTACCCTTCCCCCTGCAGAAGGTTAGGTGAACCATCCTGCAAATGTTCCCAGCGAACCAGATAGAAGCCAGAGACATTTGCGAAAACCAAGACCATTGCCAGGAAATGAGACTCTCCTGATTGTCCCCCTTTTGACCCAGCCTGTCACCTTGTCCACTTTGAACTGTCTTTGCTCCCCTTCCTATGGCCCCTTGGACACTGGGCATGTGTTACAAACAGAATGGAACAATACCCTGCCCTTTCCTCCACCATCTCCCCATTCCATTGCACTTAACACTCAATTTAATAGCATTACAATAAACACCCTTTAACACAATTTGAGTAACACTGTTTTATGTGTCTTAAATGTGCATTTGTGGGAACAGTCACATCGAGTGCAAATGATCTGAACACTGTGATAGCTGACAAATCATGACCTGTAACTGTCTGTAGTGATCACATCAGAACAATGTTATCGTATCACCAACATCTGGAAAATGAGAAGCCATAGGTGACAGTAATTTAAGATGCAAAGGAAGTGAATGCCATCATGCTACAGGCACACAGATGAATCAATAGTCACAGTAATGGTCAGTTCCACTGTCTCACTTGTGTGTCATTGGAAGTATTGTCGTATAACTAATGTTTTGTTTTCCTCATCCTCATCCTCTGCCCCCTCATCATCACTGTCCTCAAGGTCCAATGCCGCCACAGAGTCATCTCCAGTCCCCTCTTCCTGAAGAAAAGGCACATGTCGTCTGAGGGCCAGGTTGTGCAACATGCAGCATGCCACTACTATCTGGCAGACCTTTCTGGTTAAGTAGCACAGGGATCCACCTGCTAGATGGAGGCACCTGAACCTTGCCTTCAGGAGGCCGAAGATCCGCTTGATTATTGTTCTGGTTCGCCAATGTGCCTCATTATGACGGTCCTCAGACCCTGTCCTGGCATTCTTCACAGGGGTCAGCAGCCATGATTGGTTTTGGTAGCCAGAGTCACCTGTAAGTATGGAGGGACAACATTTAGCCTTACACAATCGTATGGGGAGAACACATGAAGGCATACACTGACATACAGTGGGTGGGGGATCTGGCTCACCAATTAGCCACACCCTGTGCCTCTATAGTTGGGACATCACATTTGGGATGCTGCTTTTCATCAGGACGAAAGCATCATGCACCAACCCAGGATACTTGGCAGTGACGTGGGAGATGTACTGGTCACCAGGCACACCATTTGCACAATCAGTGAGTGGAAACCCTTATGATTCCTGAACACCTGTTAATTCTGGCGAAGGGACTAACGCAATATGTATATCGTCAATCGCCCAAATTATGATGGGGATATGGCCCATTGCATAGAAAACTGCCTTCACAGTGGCCAAATCTTCCACCTGGGGGAAAGCAATGTAGCTGCACATGTGTTTCAACAGGGCAGACAAGACCCTTGGCAGCACGATAGAAAACATTGGCTGTGACATTCCAGCTGCCAAGCCCACTGTCACTTGGAAAGAACCAGTTGCCAGGAAATGGAGCACTGATAGCAGTTGCGCAAGAGGGGGATCTCAGTGGGATCATGGATACCTCATATCAGGTCAGGCTTCAATTGGGCACACAGCTCTGTGATTGTGGCCCTGTCCAGTCTATAAGTCAGTATAATGTGCCTGTCCTCCAGTATAGCCAAGTCCACAAGAGGTCTGTACACAGGGGTTCGTCTTCTCCTCCAATTTATCCCCAGCGGCAGGTATCCAAGGGACACAAGAGTGAGTAGGCTGTCTCAACTTGAACAATGGGACCACAACCTCAATGTACATGTTGCATTTATGTGATAGGACAGTGGGAATGGCAAGGTATGTGCCAATCTAGGCAGTGACGCACTAAATGTTAATCTAATGGTTGTCCATCACCATGACATGGCGTCCTGTATGTAGAGACAAGTGGAAGTGAGGTAACTCCACTGACATTTGTTGTCCTGGTGGAAGGCGGTCTTGCACCGCCGTGCAATTCCTCATTGAATAATATGGGGTACTATGTAGTACAGTGGCCAATGGGGATCTGCGCCGGAAGTGACGGTGTACACCACTGTGGATGTGACTGCTATTTTGAGGTTCTTCACTTATTTCCTGACCTTCAACAGGAGAACACCTACACTGCTTGTGCTGCTGTGACCTGTGTCTGAAACCTACCATGGCCCATGTGACTGGGGAAAGTGCCCATGCCTTCACTTCGGAGAAGTTGGATCGATTGGTGGATGGGGTCCTACCCCAGTTTGGACTGCTGTATGGGCCTCCAGACCAGCAGGTGATTACATATTGGGCATGATGCATGTGGGAAGGATGCATGGAGATGAGTGTGAAAGCATCGTGTCATCGGAGGGTGATGTCATGTGGTAGTGTATATGGTGTGCTCCAGGCAATGTGTGTGCCATTGGTGAAGGAAATGGGATTGGTGGGCCATATGTGTGACAGGCTGGATTGTATGTGTAATGGTGTCCTCCCATCTGTATCGCCTCTGCAGGTCAGCACCCATCAAAAGATGGGATTATGGCGTGCCATCGCCAAGGACGTGCAGACCCTGGGGGTCTATGGCAGGCAGAGCACCCACTGTCAGAATTGGTGGGAGGACCTGAGATGCTGGGCACGGCAGACTGCGGAATGTCCTCCCAACGAGGAAGGGGTGCCCTTCAGAACCTTACCCCCCTGGTGGCCTACCCAGAGCTGGATGGGTGCTTGAGGGCATCATAGCAGCCACAAGGGGGTGAGTACAGTGCCCGTTACAACATACATTTTTAGGTGGCATGGGATCCAGGTGGTGTGTGTCAGTTATTGGGTGCCCCTTAATGCCAGGCCAGACATCGCAGCGTGATCCAGCTCCAGGATAATGGATAAAAGGGAAAACAAGGTAACCAGCGAGGTTGCATTCCATGTCAGACAGGGCTTAGTGGGTCCCAGGAGGTGTGCAGTTGGCGGTGTTTGGCCCTCATCTTGCTGTGGCATCTAACCAAATCAATGGAAGTGCAATGCATAGTGCTCAATCCTGATACATGTGTGTGACAGTGCTGTGTCTGCCACCTGTGGTGTTGGTGCAGTAATTGACCCAGGGTTTCCTTTTTCTCTCTCCTCCACTTTATCTTCTGTCATCCTGTCTATGTGTGCTTTACCATCATCTGGCGGAGGAGCCTGGGGCAACGGCGACAGAGGAGCTGCATCTCACAGGACCCAGGTTGCAGAGTCCACCGATGCCAAGGGAACCAATGGGATGGAGGGTGAGGGGAGCACCACGGCGGGGACAGGAGGTGACAACACCGACTCAGATACCTCTTCCGATGGAATCTCCCAGATGGTGGCGGACACCTCTGTGACCACTCCAGCTGCAGGCAGAGCCGCCACCCCTTGTACCAGCACCGCACTTCCAGTAGCCCCTCAGTCCGTTGCCCGTGCCCACTTACCCAGGAGGCTATTTACCTCCTGTGGTCCATCTCTGTAGGGCAGTCAACCATTGTGAATGGCATCCAGGGGCTGGCATCCCAAATGCAGCAATGCAATGCATTCCTGGAGGGCATCCACGCTGGACTGGCAGCCCAACAGAGATCGATTCAGGCTCTGGCCTCCTCTCTGATGGCAGCCATTGTCCTTGTCCTTACCCCCCCCAACTACCACTTCCCAGTCCCAGTCTCCTCAACCCCAACCCATCCCATGCACACATACAAACTAGCATGCACACAAGACAACACAGAAGAGTGGCACAGTCAAACACAGGCACCACACTTCAACACACAAGCACTCATGCAAGCACCAGACAGTTGCAGACACAACCACATCCACTGCCTCCACTGTCTCCCCCTCCTCCTCCACCTCCCACACAGTCATATCCACACTCACATCTGCATGCACTGCTTCAACATCCACCCCCAGCATCACCACACCAAGCAGCACACACACCTCACCAGCAGACACCTCCACAACATCCATGCATGCATCCCCTGTGCCCTCTCCAACCCTGTCTGTCCCCCCAAAGGTCACAAACACAAGCACTCAGACACCCAACAGCCATCCACTTCACATCAGCACACTCCCCGTATACTCCCCATACACCTACACCCAAGTCCAGCAGATGTACTCCTCAAACTACCACTTCCTCAACTTCCACTCCTATCCCTCCTCCCTCTTCCCACCCCACCGTCCATAAAAACCTTTTCCTTGCCCAACTTGACTTCTTTCCTCCCTCCCTCCGTCCTGCCCGTAAGAGCAGCGTTCCAACGTCCCAGCCCCGCACCTCAGCCAAACAGTTCACGCGGACAGTGGAGGCACCTCCTAGTTGTGGAGCCCACTTGAAGTTGGATATGTCAATGTATGGCTGAAAGCATTAATTTTAGTTCCAAAAGCCCTAGACAGGACAAAACTGGCATTTGTAGCTGATGAGGTAACCTTGCTGCTAGGATAGATCTATAGCCCTGACCCGTTCCATGGTGCTACCTTCAGACATACCCACTTTATTTGTTTCTGAAAATCCACCAGCCAGGGAAGGCTAGAAGCTGTCGCTGGTCAGGACTCCACAGGGCAATACCTTTGTTGCAAAGCACCACTGCACCAGTTTTCAGTGTGGCAAAAAGTTCAAAGCAGGAAAAATGTGATGTATTTGGCCACTGAGTGTGCCCACCTGTATGGAATTCTGAGCACCTACTGATTACTGTGGCAGCTCTCATGTTCTCAGTGAAGAATTCTAGGTACAATGTTTCTTTTCAACCATGGCTCTTAGATAGTCCATTCTTCAGTGGGCAGTAAATCGTCTTGGAATCAGATGATCTTGTGTTTTTGTGTCTATGATGCAGGCAAACTGGAGGCAAACTGGAGGCTATCCACTTGACTTTGTAGAACAGTTGCAGGCCTTCAGTGCCAGCAAGAGTCTGGAGTTCTTCAGTCTTCTTCTTCCTTCAGTAGCTGTTTTTATTCCCAGGTCCAGAAATGTTCTGAGGAGATGCTAGTGAGGTGTCAATCTTATTCTCCTCTCTAGTCAGTGACTGGAGAAATTTCTACACACATCCCTCACTATACTTCATGCACTACGTCTACCTCACATTGCAGTACGTACTCTTTGGTTTATTGAGAATTTTTCCAGAAAGCCTATGTCCAAGATGCATGTCCCCTTCCTTCATTTGGAGAGTTCTGGTCCTTCTCTAACCATTATCCTGGTCAGATGTGGTACCCTTCTCACTGTCGGTTCACTCTGCTGGAGTCAATACCAAAGAGTTTGGGTGCAAACTGAAAAACTAATTTAACAACAGTACCAGAATTTTCTAATGGTCTAGGATGAGGCCTGCCAAGGGGGTAAGTGTAGCGGGACCTTGGGGCCTGAGGGATGTTCATCATGGTCTCGCAGGAGGCCAATAAGTGCCACAGGGGAAATACAACATGAGCCCTGTGCAGCAGACCCACTGTACAGAGGGTACAAGAGGGGATCTTGACAATTACATTTAATAAGCTGTAACTTCCAAATAAGAACACGTAACCAGTTCATGTTTGGTGTCTTTGGAATTATAATAAAAAATCCTCTTCTTTGTTGAAGGCAGATTTTAAAGTTGCCATTTAGTGCCTATAGCCTGCCTCTGGGTCACATGACTAAGTGTTTCTGAGAGTTGGGCTCTGTGTCTTCTTCTTAGACAGCCACACACAATTGGGAGCTTATGAATGCCTGGATGAGCCATCATTGGATGGATGGGAGGGTGACGCTGGGCAAAAACCTGTTTATGGGTGAATTGGCTGTGTCCTGCTTCCACACAAAGGGCTGCATACCCCCTGTAGTTAGTCCGATTCCAGTGCAGGGGAGGCGGGAAGCCTGTGGACTTCAAAGGGAAACCTCTAAAAGCTCCCCCCACTTCAAAAGAAGGCCTAGGTATAAATATTGGACCTCAAACATCAACCTTTCAGTACACATCTGGATAAAATTAGAACAAATAGGCCACAGCACACAGACTATATTGTCCAATCATATGGTGGGGATGATAGATCCCTGGTAGTGCGTTTGAAGGTTTAGAAGAAGTAAACGGTAAAGAGAAATCTTGAGTCTTGTCAGTAGACGGTGTCCTTTATTTGTAGACGTTAGAAATCAAAGTGTCATCATGAAAAAACAGCCAACACGTGTTTCGTCACACAAGTGACTTCATCAAGGCTGCAAGGAAATGGTAAATGAGAGCAAACATTGGTATATATATGCATGTGAAATCCAATAATGTGTTACTTGGTGACCAAGTCAATAAGGGTCCAAACACGATGCAGTGACTGGTGATTAGTGTCAGCATTTGCTTAAATGTGGCTATACATGGCCGAAGGGTTGTGAGAGGGACCGTTACTACAAAAATACATATTAAATATAGTGACTCAGTGTGAAGGTATGAATAAAATTGAAGGAAAAAGCTTATATGGATGGTGAGTATTTAAGTGTGAATAGGTGTGACTAGTGGAGTGGGACTAGAATAGATCAGGCATGAATATAGGTATATATAATAAACAAGAAAGATATAAACCAGGACATAGTCCGAAAGTCAAAGAGAAAAAGCCCCAATGAGGTAGGGGTATGTAATTCATACCTGGGCCGTGCGGCCAGAGTAGTAGAGAATAATCAGCTAAGTAGGCTGAAATAAAGAAAAGAATATCTGGGAGAAAAGAGAAAGGGATTAGATACGCAAAAGGCCTTCTAAGCGTGGGAAAAAGAGAATAAATAGTGTACATACCTTGTTAGGAAATTGTAACTAAGGGTAATGACACTGCCCGAGCAGCAACGGGTAGGTTGAGTGTTGATAACGTAGGTTGATCACGTAGATTGATAAAAGTATGAGAAGCCCTGATAAGCCTATGGTCAGACATATAAAGGTATTAAAACCAACATGAGAAACCATGGAAGCTAGAGTCATGTAACGGAAGTTATTATAACTGGAGCCATACGTGTAAGAGGTTAGGATACCAGTGTTAAAGTGGCTCTCAGGGAAACGAAAGGCAAGTCCGAGAAACAATGGAGAAACTCCTAAAGGTATCTAAAATTCACAAATAGTCAAAAGTAGCAGGGAGCCGGAGTCCAGAAAGGGCGCGCATTAAAGCAGCCAGAAATAGTGAGTAAGGTGAAGCTAGAGTGACTAAGAGACAGACAGAAGTTAAACCTTGGAAATAGGGTTGTAAATGGTGTGGGTTCCCGAGCAATAAATGCCAATAGTAGTGTTCATGACATGAAAGAGAGTGAATAGGTTCAAACGAGCGAATAGGTTCACATCTGGATACTCTGCCAGGAAGAAGGACTGCTGTGGTGCTGAAAGGACTGCCACTCTACTGGAATGCTGCTCTGAAGGACTGCCGCCCTGTCGTGCTGACCTGCTGCCCTCTTGTTTGGGTGAAACAGACTGGACCTGCATCTGTTAAACCAAGGACCCCATTATGACTCCAAGGATTAGTTCTCAGGCCTCCTGACTAGAGCCTCAGGGACAGATCCCAGCACCTGGACTCTGCCATCTGTGAGTCCTACCCTGCTAAGTGGTGTCACTCCAGTCCTGGGCCCTTAGAGTTGACCCTGAAGTACTGTGCCAGCCACATCTGGACTCAGCTGACCTGATGCACCACTTTGCTGTGCGGCATAACAGTGAGCAGAACCAATGCATTGCCTTTGCTGAGAGGTTTCTCTCAGTGCAAGGACTCTGCATCAACCTTGCAGCCCACATCAGAACCACTGATGTATGAAGTTTCCCTGACTCAGGCCTATGTGTCACAAATCTCTTGTCGAAAGCATCCTTGATGAGGACGCAGGTTCTTACATTGCAGCTTCGCAGAACCTCAGGAAAGATGCATTGCCTCAACTGTGCAACACACCCTTGACATTAGACTTTGCATTGCAAGCCCTCATCAACAGGATCCTCGCCAATGAGGCAGAACCTTGCATCACAGCTTTGCAGCACTTCGGGACTGACTCAACACCTCATCTGTGTGAAGCATTCTTGAAGTGGGACCATGAAATGTTTCGCGACCAGTATTTAAGGTTCTTTTTCTCAGCAGGCCTTACTGGGTCCCTGTAGCCAGACTGCACTGCAACACAGTTGACCTGAACTTGTGACTTTGGGCCTGATTTAGGGCCAGATGTATGAAAAAAGCCTTTTGCGATTTGGTAATAGCGATTTCTTAAAAATCGCAGATGCTATTACCGAATCGCAAATTGCGATACAGCCCCCATTCGCACCTATGGGCCTGTCGGCCCATACGTGCAAATTTTTTGCATTTCCCTAAATGCAAATTCCTAACTGGAATTCGCAATTTGGAAAATGCAAACCCCAGGGTGCTGGGGGCCTAAGGCCCCCTCTGCTGCACCCCAAAACAATTTTGGAAGACATGTAAGGTGCACACATGCCAAAAGGGCATGTGTGCGTTACATGTCAATTTTAAAAATGCATTTTTAATGCATTTTTAAAATGTGCACATGGTTACCACCAAGGTCAACTTGGTGGTAATAGCGATTCCTTAATGCCCAATTCGCATTAAGGAATTGCTTCATACATGTGCTTAAGGAATCGCAAATAAGGATTCCTTATTTGCAATGCCGCATTTAGAGAATCGCAAATTGTGATTGTCTAAATGGGGTCGCAATTTTAAGGAATCGCTATTTTAGCGATTCCTTTAAATTGTGTTCAGAATGCCTTTCATACATTCTGAAAAGCCTTTTTGCATTTGGAAACGGGCATTCGCACCGTTTGCGAAAGCAAAAAGGCTTCATACATCTGGCCCTTAGATCCTTACGGAGCAGGTTACTCCGTCACAAACGTGATGGAAATCCCATCCTCAGTATTAAGATTGCATAATAGCCTATGGGAATCATAATACGGTGGATGGGAAATCCATCACGTTTGTGATGGTGTATTCCCTTATTCTATTGAGCTAAATCATGTGTTTGTCCTGTTCCTGCAGGACCAGATATCCACAGTTGGCGCTTCTTGCTTTTTGGAGCTATTTTCACTGAAACCTTTAAAATCCAGTTCTACTGATAGGATTTCTGTTATTTTGCTCTTGTTTTGTTTATTAAAGATTAATCTAATTTTCTACGTGTGGTGCAGGATCCTTTTGTGATGTGTTTTCACTGTATTACTTTTTGAAGTGTTGCGGTTTCTACTTGAGTAGGGTTTTACCCCACTTCAACCAGCAACCCGATTTCTTACAAGTGCATATACAAGAGTAAACTCATTTTTAAGATGTTTTGTTCATGAATGGTTCTCGCTTATGTTTTATTGACAACCTCTGCATCCAGTGCAATAACAATATTTATCACAAAATATGTAAAAGCCTTTCACTATCTAGATCACATCGTGGAATGGAGAAAGCTAAATGGATGTAGACCATTTTACTTTTTTGCTAATATAAACGTTTATATATACATTTTCCTGCTAGTATAATCTTTTAAAGCAAGCACGCATATGAGGAATTTGAGCACATTTTGTAAATCTAATTCGATCTATTGTATTTAAAGCACGGATTGCTTACAAAATCTTTACCTATCAGTGAAAAGCACATCAACAATAGTAGACTATAAGAATATGCAAAAACTGTGATATAAAGATGGTTTTCGCTGAAAGATATACAAATTATTGTACAGACAAGAATATATACAGTCACAATGTTTCCAAACGATTTCGCCTTCCGAGAGCACTTCTAAAAGAATTGTCTGTGCCCATTTAAACCACAATCCTTTGCCGGAAAACTTGAACATTCCATAAAAAATTTATCCTTGCTTTAAAAGACTTCTGCTTTTCTGTCCTCTCTATTGTCAGACAAATTGAAGTGTGCACTCTGAAGGAGTGCGGCGGTGAACTGAGATTTTATTTACTCATTCAATTCTAATATTGAGAGAATCTGCTCTCACCGTTCAAAGGGTAGAGCAACAATGCAAGTGACATCAGGTCAGCCTGCACTTCACAGCTACCTGTGAGATAGAATTGTTCGCGCTGCAGATAGGAAGTGACTGAAACCTCTTTTTTGTCATCATTGTCTATTATGATTGATGGCTCTATGGTCATATTGAATATGCCCTTTTTAAATAATTCACAATGTCATCATCACCATAGAACTAGGTTCTAACTAGCCTGTTATTTTTTTACCTTTGTTCATTCAGTCTCTGAAGGTTAGGTGATGTTATTGGAGTTTGGTAGAACTGTAACCAATCAAAACATAGTTTCCAGTATGAAACAAAGGACGAAAGGCTTTTTAAACATTAATGTTAAAAATTTCCCTAATCAAATAAAACATAGACTTAACATTTTAAAATTAACTTTTAGCACTTGTGTTACACCGACGTTTGAAAAAGAAGTTAGCTGTCTTCAAACAGTAGGTTTATTTTTCATTTGTATAGAACTTAATTTCGAGGTTTCCAATAGTCATAATATATCTTTTAAAACCAATGTGGATCTGTGTTGCTCAATGAAAAAATGAATCCGCTTTTAGAAACTCAGGGCCTCATTACGAGTCTGGTGGTCAAGGACGCCAGATCCGTGGTAACAGTCGGACCACTGCACTCCAGGAGGTTTGACAGCCACATTACAACCCTGACTGTCGGACAGCCAGGGGACTACTGTCACTGCCAGTAATGTAGCTCCTGACGGGTAGACAGGGGTCTGAGTAGTGCTCAGCCATGGGGGTGTACTGTTCGTTACTCAGCTTTCCGTCAGCCTTACAATGGTGGGCATCCTGCCATGGAAAGGCTGGCAGAAAGCTAATGTCGGGGCCACAGGGGGGTCATGGGCATGGATAGTGCAGCCCCCCCCCCCTCCGCCCAGCATCATTAGAATCTGCACTGTCTGCTTTGTGCATTTCAAGGGCGCTGGTGTGGTACGGTATTGTCCTTGGCTCCCCTAAGCACTGTTTCTGCCAGTCAGCATGGCGGGAACGTCGTAGTACATGTTCCCGCCGGTCAGCCCAGCAGGAACACTGTAACACAACGGTGGGGGACGACACTGGCATGAGGGTGGCGTTCTCCCTGTGTCCCCGTTGTGGGACCGCAAAAAGTCATAATGAGGCCCTTAGTGCCTGATTTCAATTTTGGCAGATGTGGTTACTCCATCTCAAAAGTAACGGATACCCTGCTCACCGAATTACGATGTCTATAGGGTATAATGGAATCGTAATATGACAGATGGGATATCAACCACGTTTGTGATGGAGTAACCCCATCTGCCAAAATCTATATCAGGCCCAAAGCATTTAGGGGTGATAAAGTTTCATATGTCTTACCAGTTCCTGGGAAGCTCTAAAGTTCAGAAAATACTTTGGGAGAGCAAGTTCCCTAAGAAACAGGCCAGTAGGAACTGCCATTGAATGTTAACAAGCTACCAGCAGGGCCAGAAAGCATGCTATCTCGCCCAGTAACCAGTGCATTAGTCTGGCTGTGAACTCAATCCTGCCTGATCACCTGCACTAGAAAGTATCCTTTTGTTGCCCCCTGCAGTTTAGACTAGGCATAGGGCACATTTCCCTGTGAGTCCTAAGTGGACAAATTGTTTGTTTGGATGGATTTCCCTTAAGAAATGTATACTTCATCAACCGCTGGATCAATCCTTGATCAAGGGACAGGTTTTCTTTTAGGGTCACTCCTGCCCCGTATGTTTCACACAATCTGCATTCTATCTGCATTCCTGAAGAAGGCCAAACACAATCCATCAGTAAGCTGGTGAAAGGCCAAAGAATTGAGTTGAACAACACAGGGACTTAGATAAACCTGGAGTAAACCCTAAGAGAATGGAGATAAAAGTGGCAGGATGTACCACCTTAACTCTCACCAAAAAAGGAATATCACCCCTCTCAGTACAGAGGCCGTAGCCAGCTGACAAAGCAGTATCTGGTAGTTGGCAATGTCAGGAATTAAACAAATCTGGTATTCACAGCTGTTCTCAGTTCATTAATCACCAAGGCCACCTCTGATTTAATGCTGAAGCTGGGGCATAAACCTGCCTGTTAGGAGTTTAAAATGAAACTACTGTGAACAAATCTTTGAAGTTTTCAGGTGACAGCTGTCTCTATTTGTTTAGAACAGGCTTCTCCATCGAGTAGCTCTTGAGCTACAGGTATCTCTCCAGCTACTTGTAAGTAGCCCTCCTCTGGTGTAGCCAAGCCTACTAGATAAAAAATCTTTTCTTCGTTACAATAATTTAGGTATACCGAAATTGAGAGTGTCTGCTTCAGATGAAAATGTGCTTATTTTCAGGACTCATGAACTGAAATTTGGAGAAAAATTCCTGTATTTGGAAAATGTATTTAAATTGAATATTTGAACGATAAATCACATGATATGTCACTGGGAATTTTTTTTCCAAATGTTATTATTTTAGTACCAGTAGCATTGCAGCTACGGCCCATGCAAAAACGTTCCATATTGGCAAAGCCTAGTTTGCATTACTGCTAGCAACCGTGCCTGATGAAGTGAGTGGATTGCTAGTAGAAATACTTAATATGGTGACCACTAATGCAATTTTGTCTGATGTGGTCAATATTACAACACTATTAATATTAGAAGCTCTCAATGAGTTTCATTCAACATAAGTAGCTCTTATTACAGAAAAGTTTGGAGATCCCTGGTTTAGAGACACAGGAAAGCGATGAGATTGCCTGAGAAATGTCCTCAGATGCAATGGTATCATGGTCTTACATTCACTGTCTTTGGTTTCATGGGGATAGGTCCAGAGGAAAAGGAAGAATTGCTCATATTTAAATGCTAGGAGTTATTAAAACATTGATAACTTCTAGTATTTTTCTAGGGTATATATCCCTGGGTGAACCAAGTCATCTGATTTTACAAATCAGGTGACACATTAACTTACAAGCCAAGCAAAGCAGCACAGCAACCAATTTTGCTGTGCTGTATTGATTCAAAGGGAAAGAGCAGGACAGCACCCCTTGCACAATAGTACAAAGGTATGTACGAAATAGTGCACACATTCTTCAAACAACATTCGCTTCTTCATGAAATGTACCTGATAGATGAGGAAGTAACTAAGCTTTGGAGAAAATAGAGGGCAGAGATGTTTTTAGCCACAAACCTATCATACGCCAGAGCGGTCATTACTTATGTTGCCCTGGATGTACCTTTTCAGCACCACTACTTTAAGTCTGTCCTGTATAGTATGATTACTCCTTATAGTAGAAAATAAATTTCATTTTTGATCCTTGTATGATATGATTAGTTCTTACATTGATGTTCTTCTCATTTGCGGAGGGTGACTTCAATTACTGGACAGAAGTCTCTGTAGACATCTGTCCAAGGCCAACACAAAAACCTGGAATGACCAAAGCATTATCAGATGTTATGAATAATCTGGAATCCTTAGACATATGGTGAGTGTTACATCATAACTTTAAGGAATATTCATATCATTCATCAGTGCAGGAAACATATAGCAGGTTAGAATGCATCCTAGTCACTCACACACTAGTGGCCAAAATTGACACTCCTCATTACTTGTATAGGTTCTTGTCGGGTCACTATTTTCTTCAACTAAAATATGATACAGTAAACGCATGCATTAGGGTATCCCCTTTAGGCTTGCTCCCGGACGCCCTACAGGATTCAGGGTGTAACTTATAGACAGGGTCATTGATTAGCTGATATTTTGAGCACAGCAGGGCAGTCATTTCTTCCAGGACAAACAAAAGGAGGCTTTGAAGGTTGTACCGCAAGAGCAATGTTTAACAAAGATATGTGGGATCAAATAAAAGTTGCAAAACAATATAACACACGCACAAGAGGAACTGACACAACTTCAAACTCACATATCTATTGACCTGTAAAGGGATCAGCCTTATCTAAGGCAAAGAATAATATGTGCAAAAACTTGGATCACTGGATAATCTCACTTGCGGAAACCACAGACAAAGACTGCATATAAAAAGTGATGGTCCTGGTAAAATGTCGGTATGTTTGTGAAAAAGAGAATGACCCTCCTCTATAACATGTCTGGCCAGACCTTGTGGCTCCAAATCAGTTTCCTTAGAAACTATAGATTACACCTGAGCACCTTATTTAGGAACAGTTTACAAAAAGCTTCCCTCACAATGGAGACACTGATAAGCAGGTCAATGAGCACATATTAAATTTCTGTCTCTCATTGAAGAGTAAACTGCTGCAATAAATTAGAGCCTCAGCATGAAGGAACTTCCCTTGTCCCTTAAGGGTATGCTGGATGAAAAGACTCCTTGCTCCCTTCATTTTTCGTGGAGGCTCTGATCTGGGAGAAGGCTCCCAGATATGATTAAGGAAGCCACTGAAACCAGGACAAGGACCCCAAGACACTGGAATCATATAGACCTCTTTCAAAAATCAGCACTGATGTGAAAGTCCAATGCAAAACTCTGACGCGCAAAATCATCCCAGTGGTCACCAAGCTGGCTCACAAAGATCAATGTGGCTTTATTCTGGGATGCAACACACAGATGAGTTTACTGTGTCTAAATCATGTCATAGATATGACGACCTGGAAGGAGCACTCATGCTCTCACATATAGGAAAAGCTCTAGACACAATAGAATGGCACTACATCCATATGGTTTTAGAAAAAATGGGATTTGATCCGAAGATCAGGAGCTGGATTTAATTGGTATATACTGACCCAGTAGCCATGGTGAAGTTGTGGGGCTTGGTGTCTAATAGCTGGAACATAGAGAGGGGTAAGAGACAGTGGTGCCCTCTGTCACCATTATTGTTTGACCTGGCAGTGAAACCCTTTTTTGGTTGATCTCTGTTCATATATATATATATATATATATATATATATATATATATATATATATATATATACATATATAGATTGGGGAATAGAAGTATGAGATATTACACATTTCATGTCTGTCTGTACCTGACCCATCTGACAGAGGGGGTCACTATACTGCTATGTGAGCTATAAACACTTTATAATTCATCTAGATTAAATCTCAATTTTGCTATTCTTTTAGATGCATATGTGAGATTGTCCCCTCCCTGATACTTAGCAAATATAGCCATAACTTTCGAAACTGATAAATTATTATACTTGGGGCTGCAGATCACACACAATTAAAAAGCAATACTCCTTCAATATGAACAGAGTTCTGAAAGGGCTGAAACCTTGTGTTCACTTCTTGGACTTACTGCCAGTGCCAATGACATGCAGAGTGGCACTGAAATGCCTCCCATAATGTTTATATGCCCTAGAGAATTCTATATGTCCTAATCCTACATCAACATTCAAGGAAATTCACAAGCTAATCTTTTCATTGGTATGGATGAGGAAAAGGGGCAGTGTTCAGGTAGCACACTTGAAAAAAATGGCTTTTGAAAAAAGTCCTGCTAAACAACACCATAGACACAAAACAGCTTCTGCACTGCTTAATGCCAAGGTCATAACAATCAATAAATGAAGCTATGATTGCTAGAGTATCAGCATCCTCACTGGAAATGGCAGTCAAGAAAATCTTCAATTTTCACAATTGTTACAAATCTGGTGGTTTCAACCATTTTTCAAACTATTACTCAAAACATATCCATGGCACAACAGTGAGATGACTGGGGTCGCACACGGGGGCCTTTATTCTGTTGATACATTGATTACATTTAGAGATGCTTGCAATACATTTGAGGTTAGGGATGGAAAAACACTGCAATTACCAAACTGAAAACACTGTTAGAGAGACATGGACTGAGTTTTCTTCTGCTGCAACCATGTCTGAGGTGATGGAGGTGCTACTCTGGGTTGATGTGGCATTAAGCTGATGAATAGGTTAAGAAGGATAGAGTGAACCTCCCTTGAAAGGTTAGATAAGAAAGGAAGACTGATTTGCTAGAGCCTCTCTCAGGTATAGAAGGGGAAATTACTTTTGGCTGGGTATGTCGCGTAGGCTCTCATTATCCTAATGAGACTACTGGATTTTTGGGCAGCAAGATCGTTCGCAGAGTGGGGGACTGAGTCTAACCCACAGCGGAGGACCCTTGTCACCCCAAATCCGGGTTGAGCTCCGGCTAACTAGCAGTGCCTCATCTCTCCCAAAGGGAAGAGACAATTGGGCAGCCGAGCGCATGACATCCTAGTGCTTCCCAGGGGAGTCGTGGTCACTCAGATCTCAACCAGTTCTCTCATACACAGTGTGGTCTCATATATAAATGACAAAGGCAGTTTGAGTTTTAAAGATTGGTTTAATAAAACGACTGCATTTTAGATAACAAGGCGTGAGCCGCAATAACCAGAACCATACAACACAGTAGGGTTGAAATAGTAACGAGGAGAGTAAAACATAAGAATAAAGCTATCATAATGCAACTAGATTATGTTCTCTCTCCTAAGTTCTATTTTGAGCACAGCATGTTAAGCTCTAAGCCTGCCTTTCAGGTTCCCCTGGGAGGACATCGACCCTCATACCTGAGCAAAGGCCTGTGATCGGGATCAGCATCTGCAACAGGGCAGTCAGCACCTAGTTGTGGGTTCCTGGTCGGAATCTCTCTCTTACGTGTACTGGGAATAGAAAGTGTTTTTATACTATTGATGTGAACTAACACCCCGATGTTCCTGCATAAGAATGTGTACCGTCTACGAACCACAAAGACTAAACTTCTACCACGTCTATCGGCAATGTACCAGACTGTATCCTTGACTGAAGCACAGAGTGAGCAAGAATGTATTGTTTGCGAACTCAGTGCTGAATCAAGCTAAACAGTGTGATAGAAGGAAATAAAACAAGACTGTGAAACTGGATATAGTAGAATAACAGTGCGAGGCTAAATAAAATGCATCTAGGGCAAAGTGCACAGAGGCCTAACACGTTAAGAAAACGCGCATAAAGCTACATAAAAAATGGCTACACTACAGGTATACTTCACAGCCAGTAAGGCTTGATTCAAATTATTGCATTTTAATGTCCTACATTGGTCCTACCTTACCCTAGCAAAACTTCATAGAATATACACAGACAGATCTCCTGCATGCCTCAGATGAAGAGACAGTAATGCTAACAATGTTACATTCCTCCATATGTTCTGGGAATTTGTGCCAATAGGGGACTACTGGGAGGAAATAACTACAATTCTAAAGAGAGTGACATTTGTTAATATAGATACTATGTTAAAGACCCGTGTGTTAGGACTCATCGCCAAACCTAAGAAATACAAAATGTCATATTAATTTGCCATGTTGTGATAGGTACTGGGTAAATGGAATATAGCAATACATTGAATCTCCTCCAGGGCACCCACAACATTACCATGGCTAAAAAATACAACTGAGAGGATACTCCTTGAAGAATAGAGACTTAAAGAGATTAGGACAGATGAAAAAGCACACAAAGGTATCACATAGTTGGTAGGAATTATAAGTTCATGCTCCACAGTGATGAAGGCAGATGAAAGCATAGATGTGTACTGAATCTGAAAACTCTTGAGAATCCTTTGGTCACAGAACGTATCTTAATGTCTATTAATTGACCAGACTAGTGAACTATGTACAAGGTAAATACTGTATAATCTTGTGTATCTAATAAGAATGTATATAATGGCACATATTCCTACTGTGGGTGGCACACTGTATAGTTTTGAAATTAGCAGACCTCAATACAGGGAATACTTTGAATGCTATTGATTTATAATTGTAATTTTACAAGCTACTGATATTGTCTGGAGGGTCCAGATCTTCCCGCTTGCTGCCCCTGCACCTTAAAGACAGTTCATGTCTCCCAGGTGTGGGACCCAGGAAAACTCAGCAGCCTTCAAGGGACTCTAAGAACCATCTTGCATCATGCCATGGAGCAGGAAGAGGGGTCATATCTTCCCACCTGCCACACAGCACCTTGACAGCGGTGCACAGCTCATGCAGCATGGGACCCAGGAAAACTCTGCAATCTTCAGGGAGACTTTAAGATCCACCCTGCACTGCACTGTACAACAGGAGGAGGTACCAGACCTTTGTACCAGCCGTCCAGTGCCTTGAAAGCAGCCAACAGCTCCTGCTTCATGGGACGCATGCAGGCCTCACCTCAGCAAAGCCAGGACCAACGGTAGGCCTGATCATGCCCATTGGAGCCAGTCAGAGGCTGGGCTGGGATACCACCCTAACATCTATAAAAAGGTACGGGTAGTGCCTTTGTGCTTCCCACAAAAGTGACATTCGGCATCAAGTACTGATTGTCTGAAGGACTAATTAACTAGAAGTGCCATTTGGAATGTTATAATTGCTTCTTAAAATATTTTTTATGAGGGGGCGAGGTGTTTTTTGTTTTAATCTTGCAGGTCAGTGGAAGTGGTTAGCTTGATATTTGTTTTAGGAGCAATAGTGTCCTTAAAATCAGTATAGAGTACTGTGAAAAAGAAGACCTATATAGTTACTTTTGCCCTCCAAACTCTTCCGCTTGTGCATCTTAGTGCCACTGCCAACTGAGAGCTTAAGACGGCCCCAAAGAAAGTTGCTCCTAAGAAAGTGGTCAGTGAGAAGTAGCAGCTTCCCACCAGTGGCATGCGGACCTCAACATTTTTGGGGAGACGCGTGCCTGCCACACCAGCATCCAAGGAGGAACCTGGGAGCAGCACTCCGGCATCAACAGTAATACCCCAATCTAAGCTCAGGACCAGGTCTGTCAGTGAGGCAGCCACTGCAGTCATGGCGACTCCGTTGAGTTGTAACGCTGAATTGGATTTGTCCCTTTCGCAAAGTAGTACTACATCATTTCAGGAAAGAGAGCAACATTGACAGCAGCTGCAGCCAGCAATAGTAGATCTTCCCAAAGTTGAAGCAGAGCAGGAGGTTGAGCTTCCTGCAGAGCAAGAACCTCCTCTTTTAGAATCAGTGTCTCCCTGGTCACAAGCAAGAAAAAGGAAGGTTACTACTCATGATTGGGACATGGAGTGGACCCCAGCAGAGTCCGGGAGACACCAGGAAAGGCAAAGGAAAAGAAATGACTCAGAAAGCCTTCGAATCATTGAAGGGGATGTTGTTAAGGAAGATATTAACGATGAGCCAATCATTGTGGAAGCTGTCACAGAGCGGTCCGACATTACTATCCAACCTGCTCTGAGGGATGTGGCCCAGGCAGCATCGCTAGCTCCCATACTTGTAATGCCTAGCAGAGACCTGTACCAACCTGTACCTCAGTAGAAGCATGCACTGCATAGAGGCATGCAACACATCTACCTACCTTTAGAACTTCTTCAGGCATTGCTATAGGCCAAGTACGAAAGTACTTCTCCCCAGTTTGGGACTTTTTTACGATTAACAAACAGAAGGAAAACATTGTGATATACTCCATTTGCCATGGGAGTGTTTGTCGAGGTAAGCCTGGCTAATATTATGGTACTACAGGCATGACGACTCATATGAAAAAACATTATGAAATACAGTGGGAGGAGTATCTTAAAAAATTGCTCAATTGTTGGTGAAGGTTAGGATAGCCAGGAAACATTAGCTGTAACTTGTCAAATCACGGTGGAAGGCGAGGAAGAAGAGGCTGACATCCTCACACAAAGCAGCCTTGTCCCCAGCAGTGCAACAGAATCACCTGCCTCAGCGACTTCACAATGGCACGAGAAGATTCAGAGTCAGATGGAGACACCACAGGATACAGTGACTACACCACCACACACATCGAGTCTACCATCTACATCTCAAAATTCACCTGCGTCAGTGGCCCCATCAAAGAAGAATCCAGGCTACAATTATGGGCATGTTTAGGTAGGATGTGCCAGTAGAAAGCTGACAAAAGTATTAGTGCTGGTTATCCTCCCTTTTTCTTTTGTGGAAGGAGTGGGATTCTAAGAGTTTGTGTCAGCCATCTGCCCGAAATGGAAGGTTTCATTTTGGGCCTATTTTACCAGAGTTGCTGTTCCACCACTGCATCATGATGTGATGTAATAGGTCTGACAATCTTTGCACAAAGTGTTGCATCTGCTACAGGACCAGCTAAAAAAGGTGTCTTAAAGGTTTGCATTCAGAGGTATGAACGAAAACCCAGAAATGAATGCCTTGGTTGAGAGCCTAAGGTATCGCTTGACTTGTAATGCAAGGATGCAAAGCTACATTAGCTCATCCAAAGAGTACATGTGTGCCACCTTACTTGCTACAAAGTAAACATGCTACAAAAAAATCTTTAATCTTTTATTCCTTTTTCTGAAGGTGATGTTTCAAAATATTAGAGGTGGATTGTTGAGCAAGCCGGAGAACTGGAAGAAGATGGCTGAGTCCCACTCTACAATTCTTTGGTGCCGACTTCAACTTCCAGAGAGGGCAGTATTGTCTCTGTTTGTTCCAGCCAGAAGTTTGCGCCCTGTTTTCCAGTCCTAGTCCTGCCTTTGATTCAGCCTGAGCCTGTTCCCAGTTCCAGCTTCTGTCTCTTAGCTTGTCCCTTCTGTTTCCTCTCGGTATTTGTGTCTGGTAAGTGTTCTATCAGTCTTCACCAGTGTATAAGTATCCTCTTTTTACTGGGGTTGGCTCCTGGTCTCCAGGAGGCAATTCCAGCCCCCCTCCTTTTCTAGTGTTATACGTTGTCTTTTGTGCCTAACAGTGACAGTGTGCGATTGCTGTTGTTCCAGGAATCGCCACTGTGTATCCAGTGGACCCACAAGAGCTTGTCGTGTGTATGTAAGTACTATCCTTGTTTGTGCTCTAGGATCCAGAGACAGAATCACTTCTGCTGCCTGTCTATGGGGCTGGCAGGGTGACTATCTGTAAGAGCAAACTGCACAGAGGCATTGACATTCCCTGTCACTGCAGGAGGTTCTGCGCCTTACTCTATGTACAACCCCAGCGTGTTTGTCCATTAGTAATCCGTTTCCTATTTCTTCACACAAGGGTTGCTATGCTTTTACTTTCCTGTTTCCTGTGCCTGTCCATAGCCGTCCTTTCCGTGTATGCCTTTAGCTGCTCTTCTGCCCCCGTACACTACCTCTTTCGGATATTCGGTGTCCTCAAGGGGTGTCCCAACCAGAGTCCTGATCAGACCCACCCAAATCTGTGACATTGGCTTGGTTTTAAGTGGCAGGTCTTAAGTCCACTGAGTGTTTTCTTTTATGTGTGTGAGTACTGTGTGACTACAGTGGTACTGCATGAGCATTGCATGTCTCCTAGATAATCCTTGGCTGCCTATCCACAGCTACCTCTAGATAGCCTGGCTTCTAGACACTCCTTATACTACACTAATAAAGGATAACTGGACCTGGTTTATGGTGTCAGTACCATAGCTACCCACTACACACCAGGCCAGCCTCCTACAGAAGGAGAAAGTTATCACCTTAAAAAGGAAACCATGATGCTGGCGAAGACTCTGAGGCCTAGTACTCACCCAGCTCTGTGGACTAGAGAGAGGTGTGTTGATTTGGGAATTGTTGCTGAGTGTCTGTTTGCTGCAATACTTCCTCAAACTTGAATCTACTCTTAATGTTCTTGCTCTGCGTTTGAGTCTTCTTGGTACACTCTTGGCTCCTTCTAAAGCTTACCTGGCTTCCTTTTTTCCTCCGCCTTTACTCTGTAACACACTTACTGTTTTTCAATTCACAGGCTTTCTCTTGATGACAGCTCAACACTCCAGCTCACCTACCAAACGGGTTCAATCAGGAACCCAAGAGTGACTGACATTTCAAGAAGATTGGAGATGCACTGCCCAATTTAGTAATAGAGGACCATTTTCCATTTAGCAATCACAATTTTTAGAACTGGGTGTAGAACTTCAATCCTCCATAATTTGTATTTTTCAAACCTAAAGGACATAACATTTAGATATATACTATCTTGTGTCTCTCTGTGGCAGAATGACTGTTTGTAATGCGTTTGACTGAACTGTTTCAAAATTAAACCTTAATTGTTCCCTTCCACAACAGATTTATGATAATGTGCTCCTCAGTGCCCCAAAGAATATTAATGTGATTTCTTTTGTGCAAATTTTGTCTTTGTCACCCCTTTTTCCAAATCCCCTTTCCATCCATTCATTGATCCCCTAATTATCTTCCCCCAGGCTGTGTGATTTATTGAGTTGTGACTTAATTTTACACCATAGATGGATCACACACATGCTGGGGAGGATGAGGTGAAAGCAACACCAACTCACTGCATGACCTTCAATTACCTGAGTAATATCCCACACTGGCCCCATCAACATAATCATTATGGTCTTGTGTTGTGTGTTGCTTAAGTGTTTAACTTTGTCCAACCACTCCTGGCTCTGAGCCTACTTCTCCTGGCTCAAGGATTTCATTTCCTAAGTTTAGTTTTTAAATACTAGCTCTCCATTGCTCAGAAGAAGCTTATACTTCTAGTTGTTGTTATCATATAAGGTCTTCTTTGTTATGTGTCAAATACTGGCATTGTGGTAGTTGAGTCCCTGAGTCTTCCTAAAGTTATGATATATTAATAATGACCCACTAACTCTCTGTCTTCTTTAAATCTAGTTGAAAGTGATGGATAACCCTTTGATTAATCCTGCAGTTGGAGTTTGCATAGGTGAGAGTGATACTTTGTGTCCTACCTGTTTGGCTAATAGCCTGCTATACCTAATACCACACCCTCAAGTTAAGATGACACCTTGGGAAAACTCTGCAATATGAAAACTGTGGTAAAAGCCCTTGCTTTACCTATTCAGGTAAGTGAACAACAATGGATTCAAGTTAACATGTTTAGTTAGTTTTTAGCTTCTACTGAAGAAGATGCTGTTTCTCTGTAGCTAGTTTTTTTTTACAAAATAGGCAACGCAATTACCCCCCTATTTGTCAATATACGTACAGAGGGCAGTAGAGCAAGGGTATAAGTAAATAACATACACTTTTTAGAAGATTTTAAAAAACAGGCTACAATAAAAGACAGCAGTGCAAACTAAAAAAGTAAAAACAAACATTTGAGACCTAAATGAAGCAAAATAAATGTTCTCCTTTAATTTTTGACCCACAACATGGTCACTCCTCTCCCCAAGCAAATAGACTCATCCCCAAAAAGTCCAATGAAAGTCCAAAGTGAAACTCAGTTCCAACTCCCTCCACATCCTTTCCACCCACCAGTCCCTCCCACAAAAAAGAAAAACATTTAAAACGAGCTCAGAGAAGAGCATTGTCAGTTTGAGCCCAGAGTTGTTCAAGGCTGGCTTGCTCATGGCAATCTGGCTCACAATATGGTCCAGCTGCTGCAGGATGTGCTAGAGTAATGCCCTGTCAGAGCAGGAAGGGTTGCAGCAGGTGAAGTCAGGGCCTCATATAGCTTGCAGTGAAGCCTTCAATGTGATGTCTGGGAGGCTAGAGACTGGGGCTGAAGTGCTGCTGATAAACCCGGTCATAGGTCAGAAGCAGCGATTTCCACCTCTTTATCCCCCAGGACCACCAGATGCCAGAATTCAGCCTGGATGTTTTCCCGGTCTCTGCAACCACAGACAGGCTGCTATAGCCTGCTTGGTGGGTGGTGGTGGTCGACCAGCAGGAGTAGCTATATTGAGAAAAACAAAAATTAAAAAGACAAATTGTAAACAATGCTCTGAGCATTCTTTAAAAAAGTAAGTAGTTGGTGGCACAGTAGTAGTACATTGCTGGTCCCCTAGAAACATTGAAATTTGATGTGATTATGATTAGGAAAGTCACAGGCAAACTTTATTTCGTTATCCACACATGCCTCACATAAAAAACACTGACTGCTTGGTTGAAAAGAATTAAGGCAGATTAACACCAGGTTAAAAAACAGAGATTGTTTTATTTTTATTTTTAAGGATTTTCCAGTAACTATTCAGACACGTTTAGTGGACAAATAAAAATAAATTACCTCTCATGTATGAATAAGGCATTATGTACTATGAAGTACAAGTTGTTGTGCCAAATTAATGGAGACATGAAAGCCAGAACTTCAGATACTTTGCTACTGTCTGCAGCCAGGTGTAGTTGACAAGTATCTGTCTTTAATTCCTATTCCCCTGCTGTTCTCCAAATGCCTGTTACTATGTTTCTACTCTGAATCCAAATAGGCAGATTAATACATCACACATGTCACGTATAGGATGCATATATATCATCCTGTCTTCCTTAGTTAGATATTGGGGAAAACGAAGCACTGCACTACAAAGAAAGGAACGGGCTAGCTAGATTGTATTTGGTACATTCGTCACAGAGAATCCATTATGCCAAACTTAAAATGAAATCAGGCACTAACTAGTCCCACCTACTCACTGGCCTCACCCACCACCACAAAATTAATTTCAACAAATTAATTTGGTGGGCAGTAAGGAAAAGAAACTTGACATACTCTACAGGAGGGTAAGGCAAAGGGGTTAGGCGGGCAGATAGAGCTTCTGCTCTAGAGTAGAGGGTTGTCATTGATCATCAATTCATCATGTGCTTAAGCTTTGGCTTATTCAGTCACTGTAATAGACAAAAGTCTAAAGCAAAAATCTGAACGGGTATAAAATAATTCTGACTAGGAAACCACAAAATATAGTTTGGAAACATGGCCATGGACACTTTTTTTAGTAGGCTGGGACAGAAGAACTTAGGAAAGAATTAAGGAATGAAGTACAAAGGGAGGTGACTGAGTGGGTGAAGGGAAACATATCTTGTGTGTTCAGTTTGCAATGCATTGAAAACTTTGTAAATGCTGCATTAACAAATTGAACCATACTGCACTTCTTCTGTCATGGGTGGCAAAATGCCATGGACAGGGAGGGGGTTGATGATGAGTGGGATACATATCTGCCTCACTTAACAAATACAATTGGGCAAGGGATTAAACTAAGTTACTACTCACTTTGAACCATCACTTTGATAGCCATCCATAAAACAAAGTAAGCAAAGCAAGTGCCCCTCTCCAGAAGAACTTCCTTATTTATTCAGCCAAGCTATTATTCAATCATCCTTTCATTCTCCCTACAATACTTACCAATAGCACATAGGTTAACAATCATGAGTCGCCACAATGCCCTTGTAGCTAGTGAGTATCATAGTAGTTGTCAATAAGCAAGCAAAGTGACTTACCACTGCCTATCCCTGCTGCCTCTTATCTACCTGCTCCTTGTGGTCCGGGAGTGGAACTTGAGCTGGCTGCACGCTGGGTGGCTAGAGAGAAACATTACACATTTTTTACGTGCCAGATATGCCTCCCCTTCATTTTTTTAATAAGAAAAAAATTCAACCGTGATACATCACAACAGTTAAGGTACCACTGCAGCATCTTCTGTCACAAATATCTCTCTGAGCATTTTGTTGTTTCACAATGTCAGTAAAGTCAGGTAGTCAAGCCAACCAAACACTGTTCCTAATGGAGGGGCAGAGCTAAATAGCCTCTGATTATGATGACTTTGACTCATTAAAGTGCAATGAAGGGGTAGAATAATAATGGTCAATGAAAGACATATGGGGCCTGATTCTAACTTTGGAGGACGGTGTTAAACTGTCCCAAAAGTGGCGGATATACCACCTACCGTATTACGAGTCCATTATATCCTATGGAACTCGTAATACGGTAGGTGGTATATCCGCCACTTTTGGGACGGTTTAACACCGTCCTCCAAAGTTAGAATCAGGCCCATGGTGTTGGCTGGCAAATGCAATGGGACCTCATACTTTCCAGCCATGCTGCACTGTCATGGGAACTGCTGGTATACCTTATAAATGAAGTACACAGCACAACATTGGGGGTTAGGGATGGTCCATGACCAAGACCACTCTCTTATTAACTGTTAGAGCATCAGCAAGAAAAAGAAAGCCTTCTAAACAAACATTTTATTAAAGAAATAGTACAGACCGAAAAAAGTCAGCTACCAAAATCATAAATCCCATGAAATAACTATAAAAGGGTCATAGGAATTAAACTAATATTGGATTGGGGACTTGGAAAAAAAACAGACCGTATATAATAAGTACCACACAGGTCCATCACACCAACCCACAGTTGATGCACCGCTGGGCAGATATCAACAACCACAAACAGGACCTGCTTAACCTGATAGGCATAGAGATTCCGGGCCTCAAAGAGTACTAACTATATTATTTTGTTTGTGTTCTACAGTGCTAACTTTATTTTCCGAATAGCATGTTGCTCATACACAGAGGTAAGCTGCACTTACTTTACGTTAAGAATATTATTATGTGATCCAGTTAGAGCTAGGCAGGTGCTTAGCACTACCTCATGGTACATGTTGGTGCTCACTTTGGTTGATTATTAAAGAAGCCTTTGCAATGCAATGCAATAGTAGGACTTATAGGGGTGAGCAGAACCCTCCGCAGAGGCACTGGTGGTCGGTGCCTTTTCACCAGCTCTTCCGGGACCCGCCTCATCGCTGCCCCTCTTATTGCCCTTGGGTGCTGATGTAAGAAATTAAGAAGATAAAAAAAAATAGATTAGTGGTACGCCGCAATGTCCACAAAATTGTTATAACAGGCAAATGCAGCAACATTGTAGTTATCTAAATCAGATCATGTATGGTACTAACATCGACTATCGTTAAGGTGGTTCTACTATTCCTAAAAATCCTATTCTAAATTTTCTTAACAAAACCTGCAGTAAGAACTAATGAATTGCAAGGATTAATCTTTTATTCTATTCTTATTTCTCAACTCCCTCGATGGACCAACTCAGTCTTCCTTTCATGCAATGCATAGATGCACACTAGTCCTACCCATCACTGTGAAGTTGCTTGGGACTGTATGAGCTACATAAAGGAAGTCACAGGGAATTAACATGGTGACAGGAAATCAGAGGAGTTTGCATTGCAAAGGCTTCTTTAATAATCAGCCAAAGTGAGCGCCAACATGTACCATGAGGTAGTGCTAAGCACCTGCCTAGCTCTAACTGGATCACATAATAATATTCTTAACGTAAAGTAAGTGCAGCTTACCTCTGTGTATGAGCAACATGCTATTCGGAAAATAAAGTTAGCACTGTAGAACACAAACAAAATAATATAGTTAGTACTCTTTGAGGCCCGGAATCTCTATGCCTATCAGGTTAAGCAGGCCCTGTTTGTGGTTGTTGATATCTGCCCAGCGGTGCATCAACTGTGGGTTGGTGTGATGGACCTGTGTGGTACTCCAAACACACTGGCATATCCTCCTCCAACTCAGCTGATGCTACCGCAGGGGTTGACCACTGCCTGTCCTGCCACCAGCATGGAGGGGATGGGGTGCTGGACGTAGAAAACTAGTGCTGCCACCTCTCCCACACAAAAGATGGACCAGGGCTGCATCCCTTGGTGGTTCTACCGCCCACAAGGTAGATGGCTTCTGCTGGCTGTCCAGGGGGGCCTGGAGCTACCCCTCCTCTGTTCACCAGTGTGACTCTGCTCTGCCATGGCACTGAGTGGTGGGGTGAAGAAAAGAAACAGCAGAAAGAAGGAAGAAATAACTAAGTAAAGGGAAAAGTAAAGAAAAAAAAAAAAAAGGAAAAAGAGTAATAATTACTCTGCAAAAAGAGGGGAGGGTGCAGAAAACATTTTGGGGAATAAAGATAGGGCCACTAGTAGCTATGGGTTGGGTGGGATTTCTATAACACACAGCCCTTTCATACCTAAACAGATCAAAGTTCTGTCATGGAATGTAGCTGGAATTGGAGCAAAGCTGGCTGAGCTAGAATGGGGGATGCTTATAAACGGCCGAGATGTGTGCCTTTTCCAAGAGTCTTGTAGTAAAGCTCCAATATAGAAGAATGGGTTCACATCATATTGCATAAATGCTGTTAACTCAGGAAAGGGAAGATTATCAGTGAATCTAGTAATATGGGTTGAGACACCACATCAATGTACAGTTAGATCCATTCCAGTTCACTCTTAAGCTATACTGGCAGTTAGGGTGGATCTTCCTTCAGGTAACTCCTTGAAAACTTTCACTGTCTATCACTGAGTCGAAACCCGTAATGCTGATTCTAAGGCATAAACGTGCTTGAGAATACTCTTTTAGAGCTTAATGGAAAAAGAAATGTAATAGTGGCAGGAGATCTAAGCACAACCATTGAACTGTTGGCAGTTGTCCCCTCAGCCTCAATATATAAACAACATAATAAGTGGAGAATTCTCCTTTTAGAGCTTCCCCCGGTGAAATGGAAGCCAAGGGCAAAACAATTGCTGCCATTGGTGTTCATCTGGGACCTAAGAGCAGCAAATGGGAGAAATTCTTCAGATAATGAAGGTAGACACCGGCTATTCCAGTTGAATATGTTACTTTCTGCTTGATATGAAGTTATGGCCTTCTTTGCATGATTTGATCAGTACAGAAAGGGTCAATAGTGATTGTAATGCCTTGAACATGACCCTATCAGGAAACATTTTTGTGAGACCTCAGACTACCGGTAGCTCATCTGCGGCTGAAAGTTCACATACCAAAAATGGAAAGGCCATCCGGTGGCAATGGATAGTTAAGAAACCCAAGGCTCTTGGAGCATCACTCTCATCTCCCGAGCAAGGGTATCAACCTAACAGAAAGATCATTAATCACTTTTCTCATCTATTAAAGATATTTCAACTCAGGAAAAAAGGGGGTGTCACTAAAACCGTGAAGGAAGTACCGTGTTGTGATAAAGCATGTAGGACAGCAAAAGCAGGCTTAGTAGCCATGTCCAAAGCAAAATATAGGAGTGATCTAATGATAGGTACGGCAGCATATGAGGGGAACTGGCCAAAGCTAAGAGAGTCTGGGAGTATAGCCAATAGGAAAACTTACATGGATCAATGAATAATAAAGACAAAAAAACATTATGGAAAATAGCTGTGATGAGAATTAAATATACTGCTACATAAATTCTCATTATCCTAATGAGGCTACTAAATTTTGGTGGCAGAATCACATAGACTGTGGGGTACTAAGTAAAATTCTACACCATGCAACGCCTGTCGGCCTAATACGGGTTTTCCAGCAAACTAGCAGCACCTTTTCTCTACCCAAGAGTAGGGATGATTGTGGCAACCGGGTGCATGATGAGAAAGACTCCTCAGGGGAATCGTGAACGATCAGATCTCACCCCGTTCTATCGGTTACATTAGTCTCAAACAGGCAAAGACCACAGAGGCAGAATATAGTTCAATAAGGATTTATTGAAGAAAAGGCATCTTATATAAAATGGCATGTATTACAATAATTAGGATGGAAAACACAATAAAAGCAAACTTGAAACAAGGAAAGTGAAACATAAAAACAGACCCATCATACTGTCACTAGGAGTGATATGTAGTTCTCCTACGTACACTATGAGGGTCATTCTGACCGGCCGCCAGGGCCACCGACCACGGGAGCACCGCCGACAGGCTGGCGGTGCTCCAATGAGCATTCTGACCGCGGCGGTTCAGCCGCGGTCAGAAGCGGAAAGTCAGCGGTCTCCCGCTGACTTTCCGCTGCTCATTGGAATCCTCCATGGCTGCGGAGCGCGCTCCGCAGCCATGAGGATTCTGACCCCCCCTACCGCCATCCAGTTCATGGCGGGAAAGCCGCCATGAACAGGATGGCGGTAGGGGGGGGTCGCGGGGCCCCTGGGGGCCCCTGCCGTGCCCATGCCGATGGCATGGGCACGGCAGGGGCCCCCGTAAGAGGGCCCCAAAATGTATTTCACTGTCTGCCTTGCAGACAGTGAAATACGCGACGGGTGCAGTAGCACCCGTTGCACCTTCCCACTCCGCCGGCTCGATTACGAGCCGGCATCCTCGTGGGAAGGTCGTTTTCCCCTGGGCTGGCGGGCGGTTTAACTGGAACTGCCCGCCAGCCCAGGGGAAAACTCGTAATACCCGCCGCGGTCTTTTGACCGCGGCGCGGTAATTTGGAGGGCGGGATCCTGGCGGGCGGCCTCCGCCGCCCGCCAGGGTCATAATGAGGCCCTATATTAGAGCGCAGCATAATAAGCCTTAATTCACCCTTCAGGTTCCCCCCTGGGAAGACATCATCCCTCATAACTGAGTAAGGAAGCCTGTAGTCTGAAGAGACACCGTCCCCATGTAGACGAGGAGCTTGGCAGTCTCAGCAAGCAGCTGTAGCGAAGAAATGAGAAATCAGCAATCAGCATGCAGTCGTGGTCATCTGGCTGGAATCTCCCTTAACATGTATGGGTCAAAGGAGTGTTTTTATAATAAAATAATTGACATTCTAAGCAAGGGTCACCATGTAGGAATATGTGCATTTCCATGAATGTTGGAGACACAGTGTACCACTTTAGCCGGCAACCCTGTCTGACTGCAGCCTTGAAGAAAGCACAAAGTGAAATGAATGTCCTACTGAGCACATAATACTTTCCTAGGCAAAAGACCAATTAGATAGAGAGAAATAAAACAATACTGCAAATGTGGCTGTTGCTAGAAAAATAAAGCAATGCTGAATAAAATGTTTCTAAAATCATGGGTCTAAAATTTGGCTAAAATAGCTATACAACACCTTCCACTTGCCGGTTCAAAGGTGGTTTAAAAGATTAAAATAAAATGAAGCCTAATAAAATCTGTCAATGAAGCATACAAACATAAACGTCAATTATGCCAAGTTAAAAAACACTTGAGCAGGAAGGAAAAGAAGGACAATTTAAAACTTCAATAGTGGCGTCAAAGAAAGCCAAATTCAAAGGTCAGTGTCAGTTTGAAAATCACCAATTATCTCAGGGACAATTGACGCTAGGAAATGTTCCACTTCAGCAGGTGGTAAAATATCAAGCTCATCGCCAAGGAAAATCACTGAGCACTTGTGTTCCAAAGCCTGAACTCCAGCTAAGGCAGCAGCATTCCGTCTTGTGCCCAATGTTAAGTTAAGAGTCGCTGTATCCACAAAGGGCAACTCATAGACAGCTTCCTGTAGCAAAATGCACTCTCAACCCGCATGTCTAGTAATGAGCCCTCACTGAGAACATCAACAGATCAGCGTTCAATGAAATTAAGTGCTGTGTAGAAAGACAGACTTCCAATGCACATTCGAAAATGCACCAAAGGTATCGAAGAACGGGCTGCACAAAATCCAAAACCAGTCAGAATGACAAAGGCCAGTCACACTCCAGTTGTTCCAGGAGTGGAGCTTTGAAATATTGCATCATGCATTCATGACACAGTTGCGCTGCTGGGAGCGCTTTTAGTCCTCCTTGCTGTAAAGGGACAGCCATTGCGCAGAAAAAGTAGCACCAGCAAGATACCACCAATTATGGCCAAAACAATCGAAAATACCCCGATAATACTTGAAAATATTGAGTGTATGGCTGAAAGTATTAAGCCAAATATAGAGGAGAAGGTGTGAACCAAACCAGAACCAACAACCTTTACAGAAATAGGAAATTTCCAGTAGTACTGGACGCATGGAATTTTCATCCCACAAATTCACCAAAGTGTCTCTGAAAATTTGTGCCTAAAAGGGAGTGAATCTCTGCCGATGACCTTGCAACTAGGAGCGCATAGGTCTGCGTGCAAATGTAAGCCCCACATTCTTTTTAAACAATAAAGCCTTGAGTCTGCTCAACTTGTCAAAATTCACATCGGAAGTAGCAATATGTGGCCAAATGTCTGCTACTCCTCTTTGTTGTATAAGGGGAAAAATGACATTACCGCAACATGTTACAGTTTGGGAGACCGAAACGACATAAGCTCTTCCGGCTCACATTCCACAACAGCTCTCACTGTTAAGGAGAACATAGCTGCCATTTGAGAGCACCTGGAATCCAAGTCTAATCAAGGGGACTGGAACTCCCTTCAGATAACAAGCCAGATTAATTGCGGAGGCATTACATGCCCCGTGCAAGGCCTCCCTTTACAAACCATCGAATGGCTCACAGAAGCCTTGTATTTCCTACCGATAAGAAAGGCCTCCTTCTTGCCATTGAAACATTTGTATGAAAAGGAATCTCCCACACCTTGTGTTTGTAACTTTCTCCCAGCCATTCATACCTGCCTATTGGAATGTGTTTCAAACAGGATGTAAATTGAAGTGTTAAAATAGGCAGATTTATAACCCCATGTATTAGCCATTGAGCAGATGGTATTTTAGCCACAGTAAAAGGCAACTTTTCTCATTTTTCTATGTTTAGCATGACATAAGTTGCTTCTTTCTTAGCCATTATTTGTTGTTGTCATATTAAATTAAATGCTGAAAATATGTCCCTTGCGCTAACGTGTTGCCAGGGAACACAACCTGCTTTCAGTGTTTGGAGTGTTCAACCTGTAGGAAAGTACCGTCTTTCTTGGTATGGTTCCTCCCTTTTTCTGCCTGATGTCAGTGTGCTTGACTGTGTTCACTGGGATCCTGCTAACCAGGACCCAAGTGATTATGCTCTCTCCCAAAACTCTGTATTTCAACCCACAATTGGGACACTGGTGCCCCACTGTAAGTCCCTAGCTATCCAGGGAATGGAGTTCCAGGGATCCCTATGTGCTGCAGCATATATTTTGCCACCCATAGGGAGCCCAAGCAAAGGGTTCTGCAGGACTGCCATTGCAGCCTGTGTGAAACGGTGCAAGCACCCTTTCACTGCCAGTTTTTACTGCACCAGGTCGCTTATAAGTCACCCCTCTGGCAGGCCTTCTAGCCCAAAGGGCAGGTTCCAAAGTACCTGTATGTGAGGGCACCCCTGCAGTAGCAGAGGTGCCCCATGATCTCCACACCCATTTTCCAGACTTTGTGAGTGCAGGATGCCATTTTACGCGTTTACTGGACATAGGTCAATACCTATGTCCAGCTACATAATGGTAACTGAAATGTAGGCATGTTTGGTATCAAACATGTTGGAATCATACCCCAATGCTTTTGCAAGCAATGGTTGTATTATTCCATGCACTCTGGGGGCTACTTAGAGACTCCCCAGTATTGCCATTACAGCCTTCTGAGGTTTTCCAGGCAGCCCAATCCGCCTCCACCTCACAGACATGTTTCTGCCCTCCTGTTGCTTGAGCAGCTCAAGTACAGGAAGGCAGAACAAAGGATTTTGTTTGGGAGAGGGGAGTTACACAGTCTCCCTTTGGAAATAGGTGTTACAGGCTTGAGAGGTATACCCTCCCCAAGCCACTGGTAATGCTTTGAAGGCCACATTTGGTGCCCTCCCTGCATAATCCAGTCTACACCGGTTCAGGGACCCCCAGTCCCTGCTCTGGCACGAAACTGGAAAAAGGAAAGGGGAGTGACCACTCCCCTGTCCATCTTCACCCCAGCGGTGGTGCTTAGAGCTCCTCCAGAGGGTCCCTGGGTTTTGCCATATTGGATTCCAGGTTGTAGGGGAACTCTGGGAGCATCTGAGTTGCCAGTGCCAGCGGGTGACATCAGAGTTCCCCCCGATAGATTGACACCCAGCTAGATGTCAGGGCTATTTAGGGTCTCTCTCTTGCATGGTTCCTCAGATTTGGTTTGCAAGACTCCAGCAGGATTCCTCTGCAACCTCCACTTCGACTTCTGACCAAAGAAACTGCATCTGGATGCTCCAGGACACGACAAGCTGCAAAAAAAAAAGTAAGATGCCTCCTGCAACATTATATCCACAGCTCCTTCCAACAACTGCAACATTTACCTGGTAGTGCATCCTCTGAGGACAGCCAGTCTTCAGCTTGCACCAGAAAGAAGAAGGAATTTCCTTTGTGGTGAAGGAGTCACTCCCTGCATCTGTGGGCACCAACTGCAGCAATGACCGGCTAAGGGATCCTGCATCATGGGTGGTACCTGAAGTTGTCCCGACGGTCCTGTCTTCCAGCTGTCCAACCTGGGTGGAAGTAAGCCTTTGCCTGCCCACACAGAACAGTACCCCTGTGCATTACGTCCTTTGCAGCTGCCAAGGCTTCTTGGCATCTTTTCCAAGGGATCTTCAGGAATCTTGAAGCTCCAGCTCCAGCCCCAGCACTCCATTCTGCGATGCACAGCTCACTGAGTACTTCTCCGGCGGAGTGGGATCCCATTTCATACTGTTTCATGAGCCCCTTCTTTGGCTCTTGTGTCCCTAACCTGTGAACTCCTGTGGGTGCTGCCTGTGCTTCTGTGGGATCTCTGTGTTGCGGAGGGCCTCCTCTGACTCCCACTCCTGTGTCGAGTCAACCTGTTCCTTCTTGCACTCCACTTTTTTGCTAACCACAAGTTTTGTGTGTGCCAAGGCTTGTTGGTGAAATTCGAAGATGAAAATCCAACTGCAATCCACCTGCCAGGCAATGGTTCAACCACAGGGTGGTGACTCCGGGTTGAATGATCAGGTTCAGGGGGTAAACTCTGACCTGATAGGGGGTAGGAGTGCTCCCAAGAAAGTCCTGGTGCGCCAGGCAGTGGTTCAACCGCAGGGAGGTGACTCTGGGTTGGATGACCAGGTTCAGAGGGTAAACTCTAACTGAGTGGGGGGTAGGTATGCCCCCCAGGAAGTCCTCGGTTGCCAGGCAGTGGTCCAGTCTCAGGGTATAGAACATGGACTGGAGGATCAGGTGCAGGGGGTAAACCCTGACCTGAAAGGGGGGGGCGGTTTGCCCAATCACCCCCCCAGTGTGATTTCAAAGGATACTCTCCCGGAGAGGGGGGTGCAGAACCCTGAGAGTAGGGGAAGGGGGGAGAGAGACTCACCCCTGACCCCAGTGCAATCTAAGGGTACAAACCCTGGATTGGAAGGCCAGGTTCAGGGTGTCCCTCCTGACCTGTAAGAAGGGGCTACTGCTAACAGTGCCCTTACCATGTTGTCTTCTGGGGGTGCCACTCCTAGTTGGGGGGAGCAGGACCCCAGAAGGGTGGGCAGGGGGAGGGAAGCCTCACCCCTGGCACAACCTGAAGGTACAGACCCCAGGTTGGAGGACCATTTGCAGGTTAACAACCCTGCACTGGTGGACGTATTGTGCAGGACTGCTTCTACAAGCACCCTGACAATTTTTGACTATGGGGGTGCCACTCCTGGAGGGAGGGTACAGAGCCCCAGAGGGAAGGACCAGGAACAGGTTTTCATTCCTGACCTGGTGGAAGGGAGAGTGGTCAAAGGGTGCCAGGCACCTGGGGCTACCGCCCCCCACTCTCCACAGCCACAGTGGTTGGAGAGGCCTGAGGTCGGCTCTCATCCCTGACAGTTGTCAGAGGTCAATGTGGCTTCCTGTCCTGGTGGACAGAGTTTCCCATGGGGGGGGCGAGAGTCACACCCCGGGGGTGGAGTGGGCAACACCACTGTGTTGGCCCTGGAGGTACTATCTGTCCATTGGGATACATCTGTGAGCAAATTAAAGTTAGGTCCTGCACAGATGGTATCTGCAGATGTGGAGTAGGGTTCCCCATGGGTTAGCTTAGTGGGCCCTGAGAGTATGGACAGAGGGATACAACTGGAGTCAGGAAGATGTAGAACTGGAACATGCCCCTCTGGTGTGGGCCTGGGTCCCTGTTCTATCGCCCCAATCAGGGAAATACATGAAGATATTGGTTGTTCTCCCCTGGCTTCAGGCTGGTAGGGGGTCATGTTGGACTTTTTTGCTTATGCAGGGTCATCCCCAATCTTTTTGCCTCCTGCCTACTATTTTTTCTGACCTGTTGCTATTGGCATTTGAACTCTGAGCATTTTACCACTGCTAACCAGAGCTAAAGTGCATTTGCTCTCTGTGTAAATTGTATTGTTTATTGGTTTATCCATAATTGGCATATTTGATTTACTAGTAAGTCCCTAGTAAAGTGCACAAGAGGTGCCAGAGCCTGTAAATCAAATGTTACTAGTGGGCCTGCAGCACTGGTTGTGCCACCCACATAAGTAGCTCTGTAGTTATGTCTCAGGCCTGCCACTGCAGTGTCTGTGTGTGCAGTTTTAACTTTAAATTCGGCTTAGCAAGTGTACCCACTTGCCAGGCCTAAACCTTCCCTTTTCTTACATGTCAGATACCCATAAGGTAGGCCCTAGGTAGCCCCAAGGGCAGGGTGCAGTGTATGGTTAAGGTAGGACATATAGTAATGTGTTTTATATGTCCTGACAGTGAAATATTGCTAAATGTGTTTTTTACTGTTGTAAGGCCTGTCCCTCTCATAGGTTAACATGGGGGCTACCTTTAAATCTGATTAAAATGTAGATTCCCTTTGGGAGCAGATGGACATGTGGAGTTTAGGGTCTCTGAGCTTACAATTTAAAAATACATCTTTTAGTAAAGTTGATTTTAAAATTGTGTGTTTGAAAATGCCACGTTTAGAAAGTGAGCATTTTCTTGCTCATACCATTTCTGTGACTCTGCCTGTTTGTGGATTTCCTGTCTGGGTCAGTTTGACAGTTGGGCTGGTTGCACCTCACACTAGACAGTGAGACAAAAGGAGCTGGGGTGTAGTCTGCATTTCCTGATCAGCCATCTGTGCTAGGAGGGAGGAGTGGTCACTTACACCTGAAAGGGCTGTGCCTGACCTAACACACCGCAGTCTCTGACCCCCTGGTGAGTGTCTGGGGCCTGGCCTGGGCAAGGCAGGATTTCACATTCAAAAGAGACTTTACTTTGAAGTAGGCCTACTTCAAAGGAGAAATTGGGTATAAGAAGGGCACCCAAAACCACAGACTTTATAACACTTCTGGAAACAAGAGGAACTTCTGCCTGGAGAAGAGCTGAAGATCTGAGGAGAAGTGCTGCCCTGCCTGTGACTGTGCTTTGTGGAGCTATCCTGCAGTTGCTGCTTCCGCCAGAGTAAGAGGGCAAAGACTGGGCTTTGTGTGCCTTCCATCTTGTGAAGAAATCTCCAAGGGCATGATTTAGAGCTTGCTTCCTGTTGTTTGAAGTCTCAGGGACAGCAAAAACTTCTCTCTGCAAGCACCTGGAGTTTCTAGAGAGACTCCAGCTCTGACAAGTGGTGCCCTATCCAGTCCCTGGGCCCTTGAAAGGAAAGCTGGTGAAAATCCAAGGAAATTGACTTTGGATGACTTCGGACCCACGCCGCTGCTGAATCCAGTGACGCCGCCTGCACCCGACTCCGTGATCTTCGCTGGAACGCAACGACCTTCGCAGGCCCGATGCTGCTGCAGCCCCATTGAAGTCCACGACTCTGTGGAAGTCGCCGCACCACGTTGTGACCGACGCCGCTCGAAGTGCGCGGATTCAACGTTTCGCACAGACGCCCTAATCCCCAACTTCGCTCATCGACTTGTTATCACTCTTCACCAAAGGTACTGTACTTGGGGGTCTACGCGACTCTGTCTCCGGTGCCGCTGGTGTCGGCTTGTTGGGAACAACTCCGTCACGACACCGTGTTAACACCTCATCGAAGCATTTTGTGTTTCTAAGCGCTATTTGGAGTTTAATCTTTAAAAATTCATAACTTGACTTGTGTATGTAGGATTTTTATCATTTTGGTTTTGTTTTGTTTAGATAAATATTTCCTATTTTTCTAAACTGGTGTTTTGTCATTTTGTAGTGTTTTAATTAAGTTACTGTGTGTGTTGGTACAAATACTTAACACCTAGCACTCTGAAGTTAAGCCTACTGCTCTGCCAAGCTACCAAGGAGGTAAGCAGGGGTTAGCTGAGTGTGATTCTCTTTTACTCTGACTAGAGTGAGGGTCCTTGCTTGAACAGGGGGTAACCTGACTTTCAACCAAAGACCCCATTTCTACAAGCCATCAATAGCCAACCGAGAAACAAAGAATAAATTAATTTTGTATTGGTCAATAAAATATGTTGACTTTCCATCGCTGGCAATTTAAAATAATCGGATTTTTAACATTGTGCCCAGAGAAATATGCAACTTGTTCAGTATATATTTTAGAACTTCACACTGGTGTAGTCTGACAGTGTTCCCACTGTTTGTAAATACAAATTGTCTTTGGGGTACCTGCTCTGTGAATAATATAATGTCCATAATAATTCTAACAGAACATAGCTCCATAATTTTCTTTCGATTGATACACAGCCTCATTTTCAAATACAGTATGAAACTGTAAATCAGACATCATGGAATCAACTGTTTTCACATCCCAATCATCAGAAACCACTCTGGGTGTAATTACATCGTTCATGGAAAGTTTGAATAAATATGGAATTTGAATGACCTCCGTTGGGCCATATATGTCTAATAAGACTTTATCCCAAACAATCCCATCAGGAATCGGTACAGCAGAAATGTTCGCTAGGGACAAGTCTCTATGGACTTTGATGGGAAGAAAAATGTGATTTTAAGACCTCGTCCACCAGTTCAACTGTAGAGCGTTCAGGAAGGAAATGATCATGTATAAGTATGAAAAAAACAATGACAAACTCAATCTAAAGGACAAAGGCAAGTACAGTTAGTAGGAGCCATATATAGTTCCACGGAGGAGTGAAATTGTTATTTTGAGCCAAATTATCAGCTTACATGCGCTTGATAGTTCTGTTGCAGTAGAGGCAGACGAGTCATTGATGTCGACAAAATATCCAGAAGCATTTCATGCAAAAACTGGTGCCATGTTTGGAAGAGGAGATCTTGCAGAAGACTCCTTCGGTGGTTCATAGTAGATTATGACATTTGTGTGAATAGAAGTTGAATAAAACTGATCAATATTTTTGGTGTTATGTGTTGTAGATGTTAGTGGAACCAAAGAAAGTTCATTTTCTACCCTCCCCAACCTCGGAGAGGTGTCAGCATTGTTGTGTAAAAACTGTAGAGGAACACCCTGGTCTGTAGTGAGAGGGATTTGGGTACTACCCAGGGGTCCCCTAGGTCCGCTGGGCAGGATTGGTCATATGGTGTTGCTTGATGTTGTCAATGGTGCCAAAGCAATTTTCTTTAGAACCAGGTAGTGGTGGTAAACTGACAGTTCTGGTACCGTGTATTCCCAGGTCTGGTACCGTTGCACAATAGGAAGGACCAAACTCTTTTTTCACTGCAATCTTTTCAAGCAATAGTTCCCCAACTTTTGGAATCCAGCTGGTAGATGTTACTGGTACATCCTATATTCCCAAGGAGGCGGCACTGGCAGATGCGTTGTTATCACAGAACTGTTGTAAGTTCTGCAAGATAGTGATGTGTTCATTTATGTTAAAAGGTGTTTCTGCCACCTCCATGCCAGGACCATCAAGGTCTGGAACATACATTTGTGTTCCGAATAGGCATTCACATGAAGTACGCCCCCCAGGGCCTCTTTGGGCAGATTGTTAAGTGCATTCTGGACGCCCCACAGGTGTATAAGCCAACTATGACCCATGCCTAATACTTTGGCTGTTAAAGATTGCTTTAAATCTCAGTTTAGTCGCTCCACAACACTATTTTCCTTGTGATGAAATGGAGACGAGTAATGTAGTTAGACTCCTAAAGCAACCATGACATCCCTTAAAGCCCTTGAGGCAAAAGCAGGGCCCTCGTCTGAGTGGAAAGCTGCAACAGCATATGTGTCAATAAAGGCTTGCAAATCTTTAATAACAGTTTGAGTGTCAGTCGAGCATTGTGGCCAAACCCATAGAAATCTGGAGCATGAGTCAACAGCGACTAAGATGTATTTGTATGCACTACCATGTGTCAGGGGAACACAATGGTCCAAGTACACACATTTTAATGGTATGTTGAAAATTAGGAGGGGTGTCTGTGGTATGCGTTTGATGGTGGATCCTTTTATTTACTGGCAGATGTCACAACAAAGGACATACTGCTTGGTCTGTTTATAGAGACCTCATCACCAGGAACGTGCTTGTAACAGTGAAATTGCAGCTGCCACACCAGCATGGGCAGAAGCAACTCCCTTATGTGCTGTTGTGACCAATTCTGGTCTTGGGTCTTTATTTGGAATAACATGATTTCCCACCCCTGGTATAACTTTTAGGGCTGTATTGAGGCATGATACGCGGTAGGAATATTTAGAAGGATATGCTTTTGGCAACGACGTGCCGTCAGCTGAAGCTTGCACAGCTGCCAATGTTTTATCATCCAATTTTGTTCTAGAAAGAGTTACTGCAACAACTGAACCTGTAGCTATTGCTGATAAGGCTGCTTTATCAGCCAAGGTGTTGCCTGCAACATATATTTCAACACGCTGATGTCCTAGTGTATGTTCAACATAGACGTTAGGTAGCGTTTCTTCTAGATCAGCTACTTTCCCCCAGAGAAGTCTGTGTTTAATGGTGTTTCCTTTTGAATCTCTGAACCCATTCTGGAGCAAGTAATACAGATATTCATTCAAGAATTCAAATCACAGACAATCAGTGTCATCTGCTCAGGATCCCTATGTTCCAGTGCCATCACCAGAGTCTTGAGCTCTGCAAGTTGTGCAGTGCAGTCCCCTAGGGTCTGTGTGTAAGTATGTTGTGGATGGAACTTGCCATCTTTCATGTATCCACTCACGACTGCCGAAGCGTGGAATATTGAAGTTTGGTGCCTGTAGATGGTTGGGCTGAAGCATCAGTATTCAAAATTGTCTGATATTGTTCAATAGGCAATGTGTTTGCTGATACAGGATATTCAAGTTCATATTGCAAAAACTCCTGGGTTTGTAATTTTTAGTAAAAAATAAAGTCAACATTAGTGGCCGTCAGAGACGTTGCCCATTGGATCCATTGTGCATGTAATGCTTTAGAGTAAGGAACGCTAGCTTTGGTAACAGTCTCAAGGGCTGGGATGACAGATATGACAATTATACGTTTCCCCTGGGCAAGAGCTCTTTCTTTTTTAAGGACAACCATCTGAACAGCAGTAAGAATTTTCTCAGTGGGAGCAAAGCATTGTTCAGCTGTAGAGTAAAGCTGTGATTTGAATGCAATCAGGATAGTCTCGCCCTCATTGAAAGTTACATAAGTGAAACCAATGGCACCAACAATTACTCTGATGACCAGATGTTTTTTATTATCCCTTGTGTGTAGGTGTTGTGCTGCAAGCATGTCTGTTTGGAAAGCTCTAAGAAAGCATGTGTGTTAGACTGTCCAAAAGTTACTGGAAAAGTCAGGACATATTAAGTCATATAATGGTTTTATACGTGATGCGTAATCTGGTATGTAAGTTCTGCAAACATTTGGGAAACCCATAGGGATTGGAGTCTTTTAATGGTATTTGGAGGTTTTAACTGTGCAAATGTTTCCAAGATTTTGTGGTGCTAGGCTCTTTCCTTCACTTGATAGTTCGTATCCCCAAAACAGGACACAAGTGGAGGCTTTTTTTGTCTTTTTGAAATTGAATTTATAGCCAAATTTGGCAAATCCCACAACAATGCGTGCTACCCATCTTAGATATTGCAGTGATTCATCATCCGTGAGATAGATATCATCTACATAGGACAATGACTCAGGGTCAATGTCGTGCAATATTGAAGTTACACGAGCCGCAAACAGTCCTGGACTGTTCTTATACCACTTTGGTAAACAACATAATTTTCTGGGAGCCTAGTGTGCTGAAACTTGTTAGGTCTCTACTCTCAGGTGCTACATTTTGGCAGAAGAAACCATTGGAGGTTGTAGTTGTGCATATTTTTCTAAAAATTGTGGCACAAAGCTCTTGCCTTTGTACAACAGTTCGTATCTCAAAAATAGGATACTAAGGAAGGCTTTTTTTGTTTTCTTGAAGTTAAATTTGTAGCCAAATTTGGCAAATCCTACAATAGTATGGGCTACCTGTCCTATATGTTGCATCAGGTCATCGTCTGTAAGGTAGATTTCATTCACGTTTGTCAGCGCCTCAGTGTCAATGTCATGTAAAATAGATGTAACACAAGATGAGAACAGTCCTGAACTGTTCTTGTACCCTTGTGGGAGTCTTCAGACCTAAAGAGCTGAATCTTGTTTGGTCACTACTTTCAGGTGCTATGTTTTGGCAGAAGAACCTGTTTGAAATATCCGGGTGGTTTTGTATTTTTTGTGCACTATATTGTTTATGAGTGCTGTGTGCATTTTGTATAGCAAATGTGTGTGTATGACTATTTAAATGTCTATCGTCTAAAACTATTCAATATGAATGGTCCGGTTTAGCAACAGGGAACAATAGATTGTTCATTGGTGAGACACAGGATTCAATTACACCCTGGTACTCTAATTGTTTGAAGATTTCCCTCATGGGTGCTTTAACTTCATTTGTTATTGGATATTGGGGTTGAGGTTGGGATTTAATTGGTATTACGTGATGGGGGAATTTTAATCCCTCCCTATGTGGTTGTGGTATAATGCAGGTCCCTGCACCACTGCCCAATCAATGGCATGTATTCCCACAAGCTTTCTGAGAGTAAGGGGCAAGAGGAATTTTTTAATAAACTCTTTTCCATGTGGGAGATCATGAACAATTTCTGGTGGCCACTCTTTTCTGTCCAGTAAAATGTCATAAATGGTGACGATGCAGTCCCAAAAGATAGAGGGGGTCATTCCGACCCTGGCGGTCATGGACCGCCAGGGCCGGGGACGGAGGAAGCACCGCCAACAGGCTGGCGGTGCTTCAGGGGCAATTCTGACCGCGGCTGTAAAGCCACGGTCAGAAAAGGGGAACCAGCAGTTTCCTGCCGGTTTTCCCCTGCCCCAGAGAATCCTCCACGGCGGCGCTGCAAGCAGCGCCGCCATGGTGATTCCGACCCCCTTCCCGACATCCTGGTCCTGGCGGTAAAAACCGCCAGGAACAGGATGGCGGGAACGGGTGTCGTGGGGCCCCCTAACAGGGCCCCATTAAGATTTTCAGTGTCTGCAAAGCAGACACTGAAAATCGCGATGGGTGCCACTGCACCCGTCGCACACCAGCAACTCCGCCAGCTCCATTCGGAGCCGGCTTCATCGTTGCTGGGGCTTTCCCGCTGGGCGGGCGGGCGGCCTTTTGGAATGACCCCCAGAGTCTATTGTGGGTTCAATGTCTCCCCCTAACTCTATAGTTACTTTAGACACCATGTCGGGTGTGGAGACACACATGTTTTCAGTCTCAACTTGTAAGAAGTCATCATTTGCTTTCACTGCCAGATGCTCTTGAAGATCCCAACAAACTATTGTGACCTCTGCTGCACTGTCTAGCAGTGCCAGTGCCCACTTCCTGTTCTTCAGTAAAGCCCTCTTCCTGAGTAGCATGTCATATTGCAACTGCTGCCACTATTTTCTTTTTGATGTCTCTCTTCTTGCTGAACAGGAACTTCAGATGAGCATTGTGAGTCCTTTCTCGGTTTCACATACTCGGTTTGCTGCTCTGACCACCCACCTCTCTCACTGCATTTTTCCGGTGAGTCCTGAAAGGAACAAAACTGGTGTGTTTCTGTATATTGATTTCTGTCAGGCATTTTTATATTATCTCTATTTCTAAGATTATATCTATTTTGAGGGGTCTCCGAATGCAGAGATTCTCCCCTTTCTTTTTTAGGTGTTTGTTGTATTTTTTATCTCAGCATTTTTTAGAACCTTCAGGTGCTTGTTTAGTAGAATCTTTATTAGATCTACCTTTATAATTGTGGTTTAATTGGTCTGACCCCCAGATTATCTCGACCAATGCCAGAGTACTTCTCAGCGATAATCTTTGGCAGTTTAGGTTCTTGATCCTGTACAGGAACGTCCCAGAGCCGCATGCGCACTGCTAGTACAACTTCTTCCCCTTTAATGTTACTTAATGTAATTGAAGACACAGTGGCAAAATTTCCCATTAATTGCATCCTCAATTCCAGGGCCGGGACAGCCCCGTATTCATCTTGAATTTGTTTTAACACCTCTGGAAGATTGTCAAGAGTTGGATTACAATGTTTGGTAGTATAGATCAGGGCAAATATTGTGCCCCATGTGTTGCAGTTATCTACTGTGGGAACCATCCCAAATGGCAAGCACATAGTGAGGATTCTATGTTTATCCTGAGCACCGATTTCTAGAAAGACTGCTTCCATTGCGTTTATTTTTGGAGCTAACCAAAATGGAATTTCTTCCCGTTTGGCAGGTACCTTACCCATGATCGAATGAACAGTTGCAGGGTTGCTGCCTGGCATAACTGCATGTGGTTGCATTCGGGCAACATGTGCTAGGTTAATATTTAATGTCTGCATTACAAACTGTAGTAATGTTCTGTGTGTTTCTGTCAGTTCTGTATATAAGTAGTATACCTCGGCTACAGCTAGGTTGCTGCATCAAGGTGCTGTGTATATGTGGCCAATAAAGGCCAGGTCAGACCGTCATTGCTCAGTGGACCTAACTTCACATGTAATATTGTATGTGGTAGGGCGCCATCAAGCCAATTATTATGGTCTTGATAAGATAGAGATATTTCTAAATATGCATAAGCTCTGTATTGTGCAGGTATGTTTGCAGGTGTATAGTGATGAGATGTGTTTGTGTTCCCATCAAATGCTGGAAAAGTGACCCAAGAATAAAATGTTTCTGTTTTGTAGGCTGGATGGGCCTCAACAACAAATGTGACTTGACTCCCCTGGGCCATTGGGCCAATTGCCAATAAGTGTGCAGTAAGGGGCGGTCATTGCAGGTTAGCCATGTTAATGGTAAAAAGATTTTTCTTCAGAGATAAGGACAAGTGGAGATTAATCCTTTTAAAGTTCAAGTTTGAACAACCTACAGATTTAGATAGGTGCTATCTACTTAGCTAAGAAGGAAATCCTCAATACCACAGACGTCTCTTTATATAGTTTTGAGGTGTCTTTAGCCTTTACTGAGACTTGAGATACTTAGGAGGATCTGATAATTAGTGTTTGACCAAATGTTCATGGTGCCATATCACCTAGGTTCTCATTATCCTAATGAGGAGACTAGATTTGGGTGGCAAAATCACAAAGACAGTGTGGTACTAAGGCTCATATTTATACTTGGTTTGTAGCGAATTTGCTTCATTTTTTTTACGCTAATTTAGAGCAAATCTAACTCCATATTTAGACTTTGGCGCTAGATGCGTCTAGTGCCAAAGTTATGGAGTAACATTGTTTTCTGGACGTGAAAACCTACCTTGCATCAATGAGATGCAAGGTAGGCTTTCACGTCCAGAAAAGGATGATATGGCCTTTGCACCATATTTATCCCCCATACTAAAATCCAGCACAGGGGAATGGGGGCCTTAAATAATGGCACCAAGCTTGCTTAGTGCCAATATTTAACCCCTGTGTACGGGCAGGCGAAAGGGGACCTGTAGGCATATTTCCATGGTCAGAGACCATGGAAAGTGCCCACAGGTGCTCTTCCCTGGTCCCAGGCATTTTTCTGCTCCAAGGACGCTAACAGGGCATTAGCGCAGCTAGCGCCATTCCATAAATATGGGGCCCGCCGGTGTTTTGGAATGGCACTAGCCGGTCACTTTACTTTTTCATGCAAAAAGGTACTAATACAGTTTTGCGTGAAAAAGTATAAATCTGGCCCTAAGTACAATTCCACACCATGCGATACCTGTCGACCTAATCCAGGTTTTCTGGCTAACTAGCAGCACCTCATCTCTACCCAAGAGTAGGGATGATTGTGGTAACCAGGTGCATGATGAGAAAGACTCCTCAAGGGACTTGTGGTTGATCAGATCTCACCCCTCTCTCTCAGTTGCACTAGTCTCAAACAGACAAATATAACAGAAGCAGAATACAGTTCAATAAGGATTTATTGAAGTAACTGCATCTTAGATAAAATGGCATGTATTGCAATAACTAGGATGATAAAACACAATAAAAGCAAAATAGTGAAAATGAGAGTGAAACACTAAAACAGTCCCACCATACTGTCACTAGGAGTGATATGTAGTTCTCCTACCAAAACTATGTTAGAACACAGCATAATAAGCCTTAATCCACCCTTCAGGTTTCCCCCCTGGGAAGACATCATCCCTCATACCTGAGTAAGGAAGCTTGTAGTCTAAAGAGACACCGTCCCCATGTTGACGAGGGGCTCGGCAGTCTCAGCAAGCAGCTGTAGTGAAATATCAGCAATCAGCATACAGTTGTGGTCATCTGGCTGATATCTCCCTCGAATGTTTATGGGACAAAGGAGTGTTTTTATAATAAAACAGTTGACATTCTAAGAAAGGGTCCCCACATAGGAATATGTGCGTTTCTATGAATGTTGGAGACACAGCATACCCCTTTTGCCGGAAACCCTATCTGTCTTCAGCCTTGAAGAAAGCACAAAGTGAAATAAATGTCCTACTGAGAACATAAAGCTTTCCTAGGTGAAAGAACAAATAGATAGAGAGAAATAAAACAACACCACAAATGTGGTTATTGCTTGAAAAATAAAGCAATGCTGATAAAAATGTAACAGGGCTAAAGTGCAGAACAGCAGGCCTAGTTTGCTAAAATAATGCGGATAAAATATGGCTAAAATAACTATACAACAGTATTCGTAGGGAATTGAAATATATTTTTTGTCCAGCCACAGGTTGGGTGGTCCATTTTATCAATCTATATTCGGGGTGGAGGAACCATGTTGGGATGCTGTTGATCGATCCCTTGGCCAACAAATTGGAAAACAGGAATACCTGGGAATTTGGGTTGAGCAAAATCTTAGTGGCAATAAAAACTAGCTTAGCATCTACAGCACTTGGGCCTGATAAGATATCTACTGAGTTTTACCTGGCCCACCCTGATGTGTAGGGCCCTGATAGTAACCATCTATCAAACTTGATTTTGAACGGTATGGAGATACCGTAATCTCTGCAGACAGCAGAGATTATATCTATATTTATCAAAGGCCAGCGTAACGATCCTAACAACTATCAGCCAATTAGTTTGGTAGATGCATTGCAAAGGATTTTCACCAAACAGGAGCTAGCACATCTCCGAGAGTAGATGAAGGATAATGATGTAATTCCGGAGGTGGTATAAGTACTATTGATCAGATTTTTTTATTAAACTATTTATTAGAAGACTGCTGCAATCAACGGGGCTAGGCTGTGTGTCACTTTTGTTGATTTGCTCGCAGCCTTCAACCTGGTAATAAGGTAATAAGGGCAAAGCTATTTTTGAATGGGAAGGGTGTTCCTAAAAAACATTCTTGTGCTGCAGAGAACTAGGGTCGAGTCAGGTGAGGGGACCAGGGCCAACTAACTGACCCAATAGGGATCAGACATGGAGTTCGAAAAGGCCGTTCCCTGGCCCCAACCCTGTTTACATTGTATATAAATAGGGTTATGTGGATGACTCACCAAAATTGGCAGCGAAGGGAATGCCTGCCCTGCTTTTTGCTGATAGCACCCTTCGGCTTTCCAAAACTCCCCAGGATTTACAGCAGCTACTGACTAATTTTCAATCAATTAATCAATCAGCATTTATAAAGTGCTGATTTTCACCCAGTGGGTCTCAAGGCGCTAGCTGGAGGACATGGGCCAGTCAAAGATCTGGAACTTGAGGTCCTTCCTGAACTGAGCCAGCCAGGGGGACTGCCTGAGGTGGAGTGACATTGTATTCCAGGCCTGAGCGGTGATGTAGGAGAAGGACCTTCCCCCGGCTGTATACTTCCTGACCCTGCGGATTGTGTGTATGGCCAATTGAGCAGAGTGTAGTTGCCTGGAGGGTGTGTAGAAGGAGAGGAGGTGGTTGAGATAGGCAGGTCCGATGTTGTTTAGGGCCTTGAATGCGTGTTTCAAGAGCTTGAAAGTGATGTGTTGGTTTATGGAGAGCCAGTGTGTGTCTCCCAGGTGGGAGGAGATGTGGCTGTGGTGGGGAATGTCCAGGATCAGTCTGGCTGTGGCATTCTGTATTCTCTGGAGTCTAGTGTGGAGTTTCTTGTTGATTTCGGCATAGAGAGCGGCACTGTAGTCGAGTTTATTGCTGATGAGTGCATAGGTGACTGTATTTATTGCATCAATGGGTATCAACTTGAAGATCTTTAGGAGTAGGGGGAGAGTGTAAAAGAATGCAGATGAGATGGTGATAACTTGTTGACTTAGCGGGTCATGGAAAGTGATAAGTTGAGGATGATGCCAAGGTTGAGTGCGTGGTAGGTAGGAGACAGTTCTGAAGGCACTAGGCCAACAGGAGTCATCCATGCAGTGGTGGTGGGGCTCAGGATAAGGATCTCTCTTTTGCCCAAGTTGAGCTTAAGGCAGGTCTCTCATTCAGTCGGTGACTGCCTTCATTCAGTTGTGAAAGTTCTCTTTGGCTGTTGATGGTATGTCAGTGAGGGAGAACATGAGCTTTGTGTTGTTGGTGTATGAAATGATGTTGAGCCAGTGGTGACTGGTGATTTTGGCTAGCGGGATCATGTAGCATTTGAAGAGTGTGGGGCTCAGAGAGGATCCCTGTAACACTCCACATCTGCATCAATGTGTTAAATGCAGAGCGGAGGTTGGAACTTAACAGCTCAAAGACTCAATATATGATCTTTAACCCTTCAAAGTCAAAGAACTGTACATGCAAATGTACGTGGCAAAGGACCCAATTGAATTGATTCCTAACTTTGAATTCTTGACAAACCCCTAATTTAAGTTGGGCTTTACAAATGCAAAAATCCGAAATAACTTTAACACAGCATACTCTGAATATATCCAAAATTCACAAAAAGAATGTACCTAGGATAGCTGCCTGGCCTTGAAAATATAAAATGTTAATGCTTTGGGGGCAACCCTGTATGGCTTGTAAACATGGGTGTGTGCGAATACCAGCATACTGAGAGTGGTAGCAAAACAATGTATAAGATCAGTTTTGACACTTTCACTGAGTACTCCTTTGACTCATGTGTACTTGGACATGGCATTCAAGAAAATTGCACAGAAAATTGAGTGCAGGCCTTTGATGTATTGGCACAGCTTTTGGACCTCAACGGCTTTAACATGTCGAGCATATCACAAGGGCTTAAGGGATCTCATGTACCCTACCTCTATTCTGAAAATACTGTGGTTAAGCTTTGTTAAAGCATTACTGGAGAATTTGGGCCTGGAGAGATTTTGGTTATGCCCAGAAGAATTAAATTCACTCCCCAGTGAGGCTCTAAAAGCCTTGTACTTGGAATATGTGTCTGTCCAAACCAGTTACAGCTGTAAAGGATCAATGACGGTGGAGTTTATTGATTTAAAACCATTTTCTTTTCTATGAGATCATAATTGATTAAATTTATCCTCCTGTTGCTCATAAATTGCATATGCAATGTATATACAAATCCCTACTCACAAGATCTTTCAGCGGTAAGTGGGCTGATCTTTCACCTGGGTGAGATGGCCGTCCCATTTGTGACGGAGTATCTGAGACAATAATACATTTACTATTCTTTTGTCCGGCTTATGGATATCATGGAGCTAAATGGAGTGCACCTTTGTGTAGGATATTTGGCACAAGCCAATGTACTGAGGCTCATAGAATTCTAAAAAAAACTAAAATTGTGGTATTATCTATCTCAATATCCCTTATGTGGGCTTGGATTTGGCAAAGTAAGGCCCATATATATACTTTTTTTGCGCCGCATTTGAAACATTTTTTGACGCAAAAGTGATGCAAACCTACAAAATACAATTATATTTTGTAAGTTTTTGCTGCTTTTGTTTAAAAAGATGATGCAAATGAGGCACAAAAAAGTAAAAAATGGGCCTAATTGTTTAGAAGCTAGAGGGTAATCAAAGACCCTATGTTCATTGTATAGGTGTTTTGAATATAGCCATTTTGCACATCTTTAAAAACTAAAATGATTTATAGTCTGATCTCATATGGAAAATGTGCACTTGATCACTCATTTGCACAGGCCTATTTGCACAGCAGAATAAGGGAGTATAGGTATGTTTTGCATGAGATTACTGCTACTTCATCTGTATAATGTTTAAATTTTTGATGGTCTTATATGTATAGCTTTTCATTCAGAATAGCATTGTTGCTTTGATTGTGTTTTTATGTGCACTTTTATGATCCTCAGTGATCGAACAAAGTTATTATAATGACGATTTGACAGATTGTGCTGCATATAGTGGTAGTATAGAAAAATTAAATTTCTAAAAAGTGAAAATGATAGATAATGATACTGTAGGCTTATTGAATAAACTGCATGGTAGTGCCTTGTCTGCTGTAAAACAACATTCATACAGATGAGGACTGGCAGGACTCAAGTGCAATAAGCTTTAGAGTACAACGCACTTCTCAGGTCATGGGACTATATTTTCAACCAGCTGAAAACATGGCAGAATTACTGTGGTGCTAAATCCTAGACCTTGTAAATATTGAATATCCAAAAAGCACATCGCAATGCACAAACCCCGTTTTGCGATGCGGTAACCTGGTTACCGAATCGCAAAACGGGTTTGCGACTCACTATTAGGAAGGGGTGTTCCCTTCCTAATTGCGACTCGCAGTGCAAAGTAGGATTGTTTTGTGACCGCGAACGCGGTCGCAAAACAATCGCAATTTGCACCCATTTGAAATGGGTGCTAACCCATTTGCAAATGGGAAGGGGTCCCAATGGGACCCCTTCCCCATTGTGAATGTCACTGTAAACATTTTTTCAAAGCAGTCAGTGGTCCTACAGACCACTGCCTGCTTTGCAAAAATGAAACGAAAACGTTTCATTTTTTGTTTTTGTAATGCATCTCATTTTCCTTTAAGGAAAACGGGCTGCATTACAAAAAAAAAAAAACTGCTTTATTGAGAAGCAGTCACAGACATGGTGGTCAGCTGTCTCCAGCAGGCCACCATCCCTGTGAGGGCCGCCATTCCCAAGGGGGGGTACAAATTGCGACCTACCTCATGAATATTCATGAGGTTGGCATTTGCGACCCCCTGGTGAATCACAAATGGTGTCAAGGACACCATCCTACATTTGGATTTGCGACTCGCAAATTACAAGTCGCTCTGACTCGCAATTTGCGAGTCGCAATTGTGAACCTACGTACATGTGGCCCTTAATTCCTAAACAAAGCATTTAAATATAATTTTATGGTGTTTAGAGTGATTCTCACAAATGGTTGTAGAATCTTCTGATGTTCAAAGAATTAGCCACAATTGGAAATGAAAAACAGACTGGGCTCTATTCGAAAGGTAAACTTAGACCAAAAGTCTAAGTTTAGACCAAAAGTGTAAACTTAGAACAAAAGTCTAACTTTCTAACTTTAATAGTAGTAAAATAAGATTTTTGTTCTAAGTTTAGACTTTTGGTTTAAAACTAAACCAAAAGTGTAAATGTAGACTAAAAGTCTAACTTTACTAGAAGTAAAGTTAGGCTTTTGGTTCAAGTTTAGATTTTTAGTCTGAACTTAGACTTTTGGTCCAGGTTTAACTTTGTGAATCGGGCCCACTATGTCCTACGTCCATGAAAGCTAGTGATGTAACTGGTCCTTTGTGAGAGATTTAATAACACTCTCCTGCCTAGTTTAAAAAACGTCCAAAAAGTGGGCCAAATCTAATCCTCCATTGCAACTGCCAGATGTTTCTTTGAGCTCTGTGAAAATGTAGTTCACGACGGAACCTAGAGACATAGATTTGAGTTTTGGAAATTTAACTTGTCAGTTTATCTGAAACAACAGATGTGACAGCTGTTTTTTCAGGGTCAGATTCATTTCAAGTATTTTCACCCCTAACAACTCACTCAAAATTTTCAGACAAAAAATTAGAGATCATGTTGTTGTCTTGTTTAAAGGGTATCTAATGAATGTGTTATCCAAACTGCACAGTGTGGCTACAGTGTGACTTTGACTCACAGCTTCATATTAAGGTGGTTGATAACTGAGATGTGGAAATAACCAACAAAGGGTGAGTTACTACATATATTTTAGACAACATGACTCATATTGTTTGACAAAGCAAAGTGAGGAATCATATTGGTATTTTGAGTGCTAATTCAATTTAATATTCAAAAATCTTTCTAAATATTTGATGCAAGATTGAAACCTGCCAGGTCATGGGTATTGCAACAGTGATGAAGGTAAACAACAGTGTCAGATACCTTGACCGGTAGTCTGGTCCTCCCTACATAATATTAATGATATTCCATTAGGTTCAGGTGCCGCATTCTAGTCTTTAACATTCTGATACATTTACAACTTGGCTCAAGACAAATAAAGGAAACATAAAACCAATGGATAGATTCATGTCACACACTCAGAGGTACAGGATCCCTTGCCCTATAATGCTTACTCCTAACTTGCTCTGCTCTGGTAAGATGCTCACAGAATTCATGTAGATAAATTGAATCCATGGATTAGGAGCAGTTCTCATCATTGCATCATTGTTTCTCTGTATATATAACACACATGTATATATATATATATATATATATACGCACACACACATATATATATATTATATATACATTTTTATATTGTTTTGTTGTTCCAATTATTCTATCAACATGCTGAATATTATCTTGTTTGTGTTTAGAAGTTCTTTTTATTTAATTTGTGCTTCACATTTCTAAGCTCAGATGGGTATTTTAATGGCAACTGGCAACCCTTGTGTACTTTCCCACTATGGCTACAATTCTTGTAAATGTTCTATCATAGAGACCCAGGATTCACCCACATCATATTTTGCATTGCTGAGGAGACCACTATGGTTTTAAGCTAGTCCATTTTACACTGTGTTAGAATAATTTTGGTTCTTAAACACCATTTTATTTGTTTTACCTGTCTCATACATGGGGCATATTTATGAGCCCCTAGTGCCACTGGAGTGCCACTTTATGTGATGCTCCAGTGGTGCTAACCTCTGCTCCATATTTACAGGGAGGAGTATGCCACTTTTTGTGGTGTTACACCTCCTTGTAAATATAGACCCCTCTGATGCAGTTATCTGCTTCGGTGGGTCATGCAATGGGTGTTGCTGTGGGTGTACCACAGCAACACCCATTGCATTTTGACGATGCCTCAGATTTACAATATTTTGTAAACCTGAGGCAGCACCAAAATCTAACGCCACCCCCAGTGGTGGTGTTAGCAAGGCACAACGAGGAGGAATTATTTCATTCCTCCTAGTTTTTTGCTTTTTCTATGCGTGCTGCATTCTGCAGTACACATAGAAAGAGCAGAATGCTAAAAATGATTGTTTATGTGAAGGAAGTTATCCCTTCCTGCACATAAACACTCATTTGGAAATGACGCTCTGGCACTTCTGTGTGTGCTGCAGAATGCAGCACACATTGAAGTGCCAAAGTGACATTAGTGATTGTTTATGTGCGGAAGGGGACAACTTCCCGCACATAAACAATCCAACCCCTCAAGGCAGACATCCTTGCAAGGATGCCTGCGTTGGCAGCTAAATTTAGCTCCAGCGCAGGGGACAACACAGGGGTGTGCCGTATTCACTTAAATACAGAGCATCCCTGTGTTGTGAAAATGACAGAGCCCGGCGCTGCCAATTTTTTTGCAGCGTCGCGTTCCATCACTTCTCCATACATATGGGCCCAGGATTAGATTCTTGCTGTAGAAGCAGAATTCCTTTATTTACTTAGATATTTATTTTAAAGTTCAGAGAAAAGTGGTCACTTTTCACCTCTGAGTATAATAATGAACTCTTATACAAATCCAGCTAGTGATATGTATGAAAGATGATTCATTGGAAGATCTGTGTGTGACCTTCCATTTAGGGATCACACACCTAAATTAGGCAGAGAGTCTAGAAGGGATGTGCCTAAATTATCCCCATGCTGTATGGGCATTCAACAGTCAGCACCAAATCAATAACAATTTTGTTCTAACGTGTCTGATGGTGTCCTGGCTATGGGTGTGCTGAGAGTCACCAGAGATGGTGAGCATCTCTGTAAGATACGGAGTAGTGCTGGTCATAATGGCTTTGTAAATGATGCACTTGGTTTTGAGGAAGATGAAGGCTGGCAAAGGGAACCAATAGAGTTCAATGAAGATGGGCTGGTGTGATCCTATTTTTTCAGGCCCTGGATGAGATGTCCTGTGGCATATGGGATGCGCTTTAGGGTGCCAGTGTGGAATTTAGGAAGCCATGGAGAAAAACATTACCTCCATCCATATGCAAGAGTTCAAGGGCTTGAACAGAAGTTCTGAAGTTAATTTCTATAAGAAACAGTTACATTTTCTTTAGAAGAGAGAACTGGTACCAGGTTGTCTTTCGTATTTGGGATTGTGTTCCTCGAGGGTGAGGTTAGTGCCCAGGATGAATCCAATTGACTTGGCATTCAGTAAGAGCTGGATTTGCAGTCATCAAAATTCAATGTACTGTTTCTTGTTTGTTGTTCCAGATAATTAGTAGGAATTCTCTCTTGGTTTCTCTCTTGGTTTATGTTGGACCTGACATCCTTGATGTGATTTCCACTAACATTTTGCCTTCCAGTCTCCTGTATTTTGCTGACTTCATTTTTGCCGGCTAAGACTGTACTAAAGTGCTTGGCCTTTGTCTTATAAACATAGTAACATTTGGTTACACCCAACTGGCATATTTAATTTGCTTGTAAGCCCCTAGTAAAATGGTAATAGCTGTACCAGAGCATGTATATTACATGCTACGAGTCTGCCTGCAGCACTTATTGTGCAACCCACTTAAGTAGCCCCTTAAACATGTCCCAGACCTGCCTTTGCAGCCTGTGTGTGCAGATTTAAACTGTCATTTTGGTCTGGTAAGATATCCTTCTTGTCAGGCCCAAATCTTCCTTTTTAACATATATGTCACCCCTAGAGTACACCCTATATAGCCCAGAGGGCAGGGTGCAGTCTATTTAAACCGTTGGACATGTACTTTTAAGTTTTACATGTCTTGATAGTGAAATCTGTTTTTAACTAATGTAAAGCCTATTTCTTTCATGGGAAAACATTGAGTTAACTTATTATGTTTAATAAATGCTTACATTTTATTGGTAACAAGTAAACCTTTCATGCTTGATGTCCACAAATGTGTCATTACAAATCCTCTTTAATGGTAAAGTGTGATATTAAGTTATACATTTGAACATTATACTCCTAAAATATTGGCATTTTCATGCCCTATCTGTTTGGTGCCTGTGGACTATTCCTGAGTCACATGACTGGGTGTAGTTGCAAGTTGTACTTTGTTTATACCTCCCAAGTAGTGACAAAATAAACAGATTAGGCATGCTTGGATGGGCCATCAACTGGCAGGATGGGGGGCGTAGCTGGGCACAGCCTCACTTGCAACTTAAAAGGCCTTGCCCTGCTTTCAATCAAATGACTTGTCAGCACTGCATTGGTCATGCAGCCAGCCTGGAGTCAGACCCAGCTCCAAAATATACTCCTGGACCTGTGAATACTACAGATGAAGGACTGCTGTGCTGTTTTGCTACCTCGCTGCCAGAAGTATCGTCACTCTGCGGATCTGCTATTCTGCTACTCTGTGTTGTGCTACCCTGCTTGCTGAGAAGCAAGACTGGACTTCCATCCTTCATCCCAGGCTGAAGTGAATTGTCATCAGAATGACCTCTTGTTTTGAGCTATAGGGACATGACAAACTCCAGAGGCTCCCTGTAACTGCCCAGCTGGCCTCTACTGGAGTGAGTTCCTATTTGTGCCATGATCTTGATGCCTGAGCAGCCAGCAAACGCGACCACCAATGACACCCGTCAGCACGAGAGTTGCACTTCGCACTACAGTATCAACAGCTGTTAGTGGATGCCCACAGAAATCTCCAGCAATGACCGTCCAAGACGCTTGACCAGATCTTCATGCTACAGCGACAACTGCCCCTTACACCCAGACTGCTCTTCGTGCTACATCGACAACTCTCCCTGTTCCTCATTCCTTCTTCTACCTCACATAGAACATTTTGAGCTGGACTTAGAAGGTAACTCTTTTAGTGGGATCTATATCCATACCACACTCCATTGGCCTGAACTTGTAGCTTTCACCCAACCTCGCATGCCCAGAGAGCCATAAGTAGCGCTTTATGCTTTTATGCACTTTACTTGACTGAAATCTATGAAACCGCATATCTCCGGTTCTACTGATTGGATTTTTGTCAATTTTGAGGTCAAATAACTTAATAAACTGTATTTTTTTTTTAAATGGAATGACATTTTTCTTGTGTTGTGTTTTTACTTCATTGCTGTTTGTGTGTTGCATACATATTTACAAATTATCTCTAAGTTAAGCCTGACTCCTGTTGTGCCAGCTATCAGAGGGTTAGGCACAGGTTAATTTGGGGTTTATTTGTGTTTTACCCAGACAGAGATTGCAGTTGCTGCTTGAGCAGGGTTTCATCCACCTCAAGCTGTAACCCTGTTTCCAACATTGGTATTCAGTGTTGCAATTTGGACTTCTGTTTGTGCTATGCCATTTGGTGATTTTGTGATACACAAAAATCCCAGATAAATAATTTAATACTATTCTGAATTACTTTTAAATTCTCCTTGGTTAGCCTTTTTTTAAATTCCCTTTCATTCTTCTTGACTGTTTGGCCTGAAATCACACCTGAAAAAATTGAGTTTCAGCTTGCCGACATTGATGCCTACAATGTGGCTGAGCTCTATGAGTTCTGTATGGAGAGGGGACTTCCAGCCAAGGGCAACACCAGAAAGCTGGAGCTCCAAAAGGTTCTGAAAGCCTGGGAAGAAGTCCACAAGTCACTACTTACAACAACAGAAGGTGATGAGGATATGGACAGGAAAGCAGAGGATCTGGACACCAGCCCTGAGGTATAGCATTCAGCCAAGGGGGATTACTTGTATCCTGAATTGTTGCTCCCTTCAAGAGCAGAGAACAGGTTGTCTTCTCAAGGCCTGTCCCCAGAGGAGCTGTTGAACAGGAAGGCAGAGAGGGAGTTCCAGCTACAGATAGCCAAGCTCAAAATGGAGGAGAGGAAGACAGAGGATAAATGAACCTTGGAGGAAAAGATACTAGCCATGGTGGAGAGGAAAATGGCCCATGAGCTAAGTCATCAGAGCTAAAAGAAGTGGAATCCAGCAATATTTGTGACAGCATACCTGCAGGGCCCTCTGGAGAAAAGAGGCAACACATCCTACCAGATCTGGTGCCTAATGTTTTTGTGGGAGGTGACATCGACAAGTGGTTTGAAGTCTATGAAGTTTTTCTGGAGATAAATACGGTCCCTGAGGAGGATTGGGGGCTAGTCTGCAGAGACACAACCATAGTGAAGGGAGGGACACCCTACTGGCCCTAGAGAAGGAAGGGGCATGATGGGTTAACCCCCCATTAAGGACCCCTTTGTCACAATGTATGGCCTCAGCCCAGAAAAGTACAGACAGAAGTTCAGGGACAGCCAGACACTGCCCCATCAGTCCTTGGTGGAATATGTAGATTGTTTTTTCAAAGTACTGGATGGTTAAGTTATGAACAGTGAATTAAAAGATTACCAGGGCTGTACAACTTGGTGGCAAGAGAGCACATGTTCAGTCTTGGTTTCCAGACCTGTGCCAGCTCCTGATTGATAGCAAGCTCACAGACCCCACAGAATTTGCCAAGGAGGTGGACAGCTAGCTCTGCACCAATGTCCACAAGAAGGTAGATGGGGTGGATCACCTCAGGGTGGGCAGGGTTCCCACTTGATGAAAGAGGTGGAGACAATAATAAAAGCAAATAGTTCACTAAATGCCACCTAAATAGTCCCACATTTCAGGACTCTCAATCACCACATGTACATAAGAAAAGTTATTTCCCTGAGCATAAATCCTCAGGGAAGTCGACCTCTATGTACTATGAGTGCCTCCAGGTTTGGCACTTCAAGGGTAATGCCAAGTGACCAAAGCAGACACAAAATCAAACTGGTGGGCAGATACCGGGCTGGCTAATGTAGCACTTGGGGAGGAGGTTGCCCCCGTTAGTATGGAAAATAGAGCAGAGCTTACCCTAGTGTCCCTGGGGGATAGAGCGATGGGTCAATAGCCCATATCCTTAATAATACTAAGAAATATAGGCAGTAGGTCACAATCAATGGGCAGAGGGTGGAGGCTATGAGAGGCACAGGAGCCAGCATAACATCTGTCAGGTGTCTTCTGATATCCTAAGGGCAGGTAGTCCCTAATGTAGTCAACCAAGCTGTAGTAGCTGACAACCATGAGAGTCAGTATCCAATGGCTCCTGTTCCCTTCGAATGGGGGGTCTCAGGTTCCTTAAGGATAGCTGTGAGTTAATCCATGCCTGTGGATTATCTGCTCAGTAATGACCTGGAACACACCATATGAAAAGAGTTGGAACACCAGTCCCGTCTGAAGATGTTGGGGATACCTGAGTAAACGTGCCTGACCACACAGCCCATGGCCACCTGAGAGGGTAGATAGTAGGGCCTGGAGCCTGGAGAATTGGCTCAGGTTCCTTCCAAGAAGAGAAAGGTCAAGGGACATGGGAAAACCACCCATCAAATTCTCACGTTCCGGGGAAGTCGGAAACTGAGGGTGAAACCCTGGAACCTACATGGGATGTTCCACCTAGAAATCCTTCCTGAAGTGACCAGTTGTCAGACGAAAGGAGGTCCCACCAAAGATAGGTTCTGGGGAATTCAGAAAGAGTGCCCTGCTCTAGAGGGCCAATGGCAGGAAGCTAAGGCCTAGGTGGCTGAAGACACCTCTGGTGATCACCTAAGTTGCTGGGAGAATGGTCTCTTGTATAGTGAGTCTAAGGTTTCCTGGCACAACCCCTGTGTTAGTGGTCCCACAGTGGAGCTGGCTCATGATGTTCCCCTGGCTGGTATCTAGGACAGGTCAAGAATTCTGGCAGGCTTGATTCCCACTTTCATTGGCCTTGGATGAAGATGGCCTCAGATGCATTCAGCAGGACATGTCCCACCTGCCACGCCATTGGGAAGTCAGGAGAAAAGCTCAAGGCTCCACCGGTTTTCCTTCCAGTCATTGGCACTCCCTTTGAGAGGATGGGCATCAACAATGTTGGGCCTCTGGACACCAAGACAGCCCTCATCAAAAAGGTTGATCCTGATCTTGGTGGACTATGAAACCTAGCACCCCTAGGATATACCCCGAGGACAGTGACTGTGCCAGTGGTGGCCAGGGCACTGATAGGGAAATTTACCCATACCGTACACCAAGAAAGTAGTATCTAATCAGGGTACCAACTTCATGTTAGTGTACATGAAGTCCACATGAGCAAAGGGGCTTATTGAGAGATTCAACAAGACCCTTAAAGGCATGATCAATGGCCTGTCAGAGTCTTTGATGCAGAATTGGGAAGTCCTCTTGCCGTGCCTGTTCTTTGTGTACAGGAAGGTGCTGCAGAAGTGGGTTGAATTAGGCTCATTTAAGTTTTTGTATGGGCAACAAGTGGGAGGATGCAAGGATGAGGCCCTCTAGGCCAGAATTCAAACCATTCTGGCTTGGGAACTGCCCCAAAACCCAGACAGCGATGAGGGTCTTCCTGGGCCTCATCGGGCACTACAGGAAATTTCTCAAAGGATATGACACTGTTGTTGCTCCCATGATAGTGCTGACGTCTTAGAAACAGCCAAGATAGCTGATCTGGACAGAGGTGTGCCAAACTGCTTTTGACACCCTGAAGAAGGTCATGTACACGGCACCCTGATTTCTCCCAGGAGTTCATTGTGCAGACAGATGCCTCAAAGCATGGCATAGGAGCTGTGCTCTCATAACTAAGTAAAGAAATCCGAGATCAACCAGTAGCCTTCATTAGCAGGAGGTGACTTTCCAAAGAATAGATATGGAATGTAATAGAAAGGGAAACATTTGTAGTGGTTTGGGTACTGAAGAAGATGAGACTATACTTGTTTGGGGCTCACCTTTGGGTTCAAACAGCCCAGAGACCCCTCAGATGGCTAATTCAGGTGAGGGGTAAGTATTCCAAACTGTTGAGGTGGTACACCTCCCTACAGGAAATATACTTTATGGTGAAACATCGCCCAGGAACTGACCATACCAATGCTGATGGTCTCTTCAAGTTCTTTTACCTTAGCAGCAAGAACTCACATAAGGGTGGGTAGTTGTCTCTGCTCTCAGCTTGGTGGTACACACGTTGAACATGACATACTTGGCCTGGTTTTCTTCTGTTTTGCCTTCTAGCCTCCTGTTTTTTCTCACTTTGTTTTGCGGGTGGTAGGTCTCTTCTCACTTTGCCACTGCTAATCAGTGCTGAGGTGTTTATGCTCTCCCCTCTAAACATGGTAACATTGACTTTTACACAATTGGCATAATTAATTTACTTGCAAGTCCTTAGTTAGGTGGTACTACATGTATGTAAGACCCGTAAATGAAATGCTACTAGTGAGACTGAAGACCCTATTCTGCAACCCACCTTAGTAGCTCTTTAACCCCTTCGCTGCCAGGCCTTTTCCCCCTCCTGTGCCGAGCCTTTTTTTGGCTATTTGGAGCAGTTCGCGCTTAGGCCCTCATAACTTTTTGTTCACATAAGCTACCCACGCTAAATTTGCGTCCTTTTTTTCCAACATCCTAGGGATTCTAGAGGTACCCAGACTTTGTAGGTTCCCCAGAAGGAGGCCAAGAAAGTAGCCAAAAAACAGTGAAGATTTCGTTGTTTTCAAAAAAATTGGAAAAATGGGCTGCAGAAGAAGGCTTGTGGTTTTTCCCCTGAAAAGGGCATCAACAAAGGGTTTGCCGTGATAAAATCACCAGCTTCCCAGCTTTCAGGAACAGGAAGACTTGAATCAGAAAACCCAATTTTTCAACATAATTTTGGCATTTTACGGGGACATACCCCATTTTTACGATTTTTTGTGCTTTCAGCCTCCTTCCAGTCAGTGACAGAAATGGGCATGAAACCAACGCCGGATCCCAGAAACCGCAACATTTTTGAAAAGTAGACAAAAATCTGAATTCAGCAAGGGGTCATTTGTGTAGATCCTACAAGGGTTTCCTACAGAAAATAACAACTGAAAAAGAAAAATATTGAAATTGAGATGAAAAAAACATCAATTTTTCTCTACGTTTTACTCTGTAACTTTTTCCAGCAATGTCAGATTTTCGAAAGCAATATACCGTTACGTCTGCTGGACTCTTCTGGTTGTGGGGATATATAGGGCTTATAGGTTCATCAAGAACTCTAGGTACCCAGAGCCAATAAATGACCTGCACCCTGCAGTGGGTTTTCAATCTATGCTGGGTATACAGCAATTCATTTGCTGAAATATAAAGAGTAAGAAATAGCTATCAAGAAAACCTTTGTATTTCCAAAATGGGCACAAGATAAGGTGTTGAGAAGCAGTGGTTATTTGCACATCTCTGAATTCCGGGGTGCCCATACTAGCATGTGAATTACAGGGCATTTCTCAAATAGACGTCTTTTTTACACACTGTCTTACATTTGGAAGGAAAAAATGTAGAGAAAGACAAGGGGCAATAACACTTGTTTTGCTATTCTATGTTCCCCCAAGTCTCCCGATAAAAATGATACCTCACTTGTGTGGGTAGGCCTAGCGCCCGCGACAGGATATGCCCCAAAACACAACGTGGACACATCACAGAAAACAGAGGTGTTTTTTGCAAAGTGCCTACCTGTAGATTTTGGCCTGTAGCTCAGCCGCCACCTAGGGAAACCTACCACACCTGTGCATTTCTGAAAACTAGAGACCTAGGGGAATCCATGATGGGGTGACTTGTGTGGCTCGGACCAGGTTCTGTTACCCAGAATCCTTTGCAAACCTCAAAATGTGGCTAAAAAAACACATGTTCCTCACATTTCTGTGGCAGAAAGTTCTGGAATCTGAGAGGAGCCACGAATTTCCTTCCACCCAGCGTTCCCCCACGTCTCCCGATAAAAATGATACTTCACTTGTGTGGGTAGGCCTAGCGCCCGCGACAGGAAAGGCCCCAAAGCGCAACGTGGACACAGCCAAATTGGTGAAGGAAAACAGAGGTGTTTTTTGCAAAGTGCCTACCTGTAGATTTTGGCCTGTAGCTCAGCCGCCACATAGGGAAACCTACCAAACCTGTGCATTTCTGAAAACTAGAGACCTAGGGGAATCCAAGATGGGGTGACTTGTGTGGCTCGGACCAGGTTCTGTTACCCAGAATCCTTTGCAAACCTCAAAATTTGGCTAAAAAAACACATGTTCCTCACATTTCTGTGGCAGAAAGTTCTAGAATCTGAGAGGAGCCACGAATTTCCTTCCACCCAGCGTTCCCCCACGTCTCCCGATAAAAATGATACCTCACTTGTGTGGGAAGGCCTAGCGCCCGCGACAGGAAAGGCCCCAAAGTGCAACGTGGACACAGCCAAATTGGTGAAGGAAAACAGAGGTGTTTTTTGCAAAGTGCCTACCTGTAGATTTTGGCCTGTAGCTCAGCCGCCACCTAGGGAAACCTACCAAACCTGTGCATTTCTGAAAACTAGAGACCTAGGGGAATCCAAGATGGGGTGACTTGTGTGGCCCGGACCAGGTTCTGTTACCCAGAATCCTTTGCAAACCTCAAAATTTGGCTAAAAAAACACATGTTCCTCACATTTCTGTGGCAGAAAGTTCTGGAATCTGAGAGGAGCCACGAATTTCCTTCCACCCAGCGTTCCCCCACGTCTCCCGATAAAAATGATACCTCACTTGTGTGGGTAGGCCTAGCGCCCGCAACAGGAAAGGCCCCAAAGCGCAACGTGGACACAGCCAAATTGGTGAAGGAAAACAGAGGTGTTTTTTGCAAAGTGCCTACCTGTAGATTTTGGCCTGTAGCTCTGCCGCCACCTAGGGAAACCTACCAAACCTGTGCATTTCTGAAAACTAGAGACCTAGGGGAATCCAAGATGGGGTGACTTGTGTGGCTCGGACCAGGTTCTGTTACCCAGAATCCTTTGCAAACCTCAAAATTTGGCAAAAAATACACATGTTCCTCAAATTTCTGTGGCAGAAAGTTCTGGAATCTGAGAGGAGCCACAAATTTCCTTCCACCCAGCGTTCCCCCACGTCTCCCGATAAAAATGATACCTCACTTGTGTGGGTAGGCCTAGCGCCCGCGACAGGAAATGCCCCAAAGCGCAACGTGGACACAGCCAAATTGGTGAAGGAAAACAGAGGTGTTTTTTGCAAAGTGCCTACCTGTAGATTTTGGCCTGTAGCTCAGCCGCCACCTAGGGAAACCTACCAAACCTGTGCATTTCTGAAAACTAGAGACCTAGGGGAATCCAAGATGGGGTGACTTGTGTGGCCCGGACCAGGTTCTGTTACCCAGAATCCTTTGCAAACCTGAAAATTTGGCTAAAAAAACACATGTTCCTCACATTTCTGTGGCAGAAAGTTCTGGAATCTGAGAGGAGCCACGAATTTCCTTCCACCCAGCGTTCCCCCACGTCTCCCGATAAAAATGATACCTCACTTGTGTGGGTAGGCCTAGCGCCCGCAACAGGAAACGCCCCAAAGCGCAACGTGGACACAGCCAAATTGGTGAAGGAAAACAGAGGTGTTTTTTGCAAAGTGCCTACCTGTAGATTTTGGCCTGTAGCTCAGCCGCCACCTAGGGAAACCTACCAAACCTGTGCATTTCTGAAAACTAGAGACCTAGGGGAATCCAAGATGGGGTGACTTGTGTGGCTCGGACCAGGTTCTGTTACCCAGAATCCTTTGCAAACCTCAAAATGTGGCTAAAAAAACACATGTTCCTCACATTTCTGTGGCAGAAAGTTCTGGAATCTGAGAGGAGCCACGAATTTCCTTCCACCCAGCGTTCCCCCACGTCTCCCGATAAAAATGATACCTCACTTGTGTGGGTAGGCCTATCGCCCGCAACAGGAAATGCCCCAAAGCGCAACGTGGACACAGCCAAATTGGTGAAGGAAAACAGAGGTGTTTTTTGCAAAGTGCCTACCTGTAAATTTTGGCCTTTAGCTCAGCCGCCACCTAGGGAAACCTACCAAACCTGTGCATTTCTGAAAACTAGAGACCTAGGGGAATCCAAGATGGGGTGACTTGTGTGGCTCGGACCAGGTTCTGTTACCCAGAATCCTTTGCAAACCTCAAAATTTGGCTAAAAAAACACATGTTCCTCACATTTCTGTGGCAGAAAGTTCTGGAATCTGAGAGGAGCCACGAATTTCCTTCCACCCAGCGTTCCCCTACGTCTCCCGATAAAAATGATACGTCACTTGTGTGGGTAGGCCTAGCGCCCGCAACAGGAAATGCCCCAAAGCGCAACGTGGACACAGCCAAATTGGTGAAGGAAAACAGAGGTGTTTTTTGCAAAGTGCCTACCTGTAGATTTTGGCCTGTAGCTCAGCCGCCACCTAGGGAAACCTACCAAACCTGTGCATTTCTGAAAACTAGAGACCTTGGGGAATCCAAGATGGGGTGACTTGTGTGGCTCGGACCAGGTTCTGTTACCCAGAATCCTTTGCAAACCTCAACATTTGGCTAAAAAAACACATGTTCCTCACATTTCTGTGGCAGAAAGTTCTGGAATCTGAGAGGAGCCACGAATTTCTTTCCACCCAGCGTTCCCCCACGTCTCCCGATAAAAATGATACCTCACTTGTGTGGGTAGGCCTAGCGCACGCGACAGGAAAGGCCCCAAAGCGCAACGTGGACACAGCCAAATTGGTGAAGGAAAACAGAGGTGTTTTTTGCAAAGTACCTACCTGTAGATTTTGGCTTGTAGCTCAGCCGCCACCTAGGGAAACCTACCAAACCTGTGCATTTCTGAAAACTAGAGACCTAGGGGAATCCAAGATGGGGTGACATGTGTGGCTCGGACCAGGTTCTGTTACCCAGAATCCTTTGCAAACCTCAAAATTTGGCTAAAAAAACACATGTTCCTCACATTTCTGTGGCAGAAAGTTCTGGAATCTGAGAGGAGCCACGAATTTCCTTCCAAGCAGCGTTCCCCCACGTCTCCCGATAAAAATGATACCTCACTTGTGTGGGTAGGCCTAGCGCCCGCGACAGGAAACGCCCCAAAGCGCAACGTGGACACAGCCAAATTGGTGAAGGAAAACAGAGGTGTTTTTTGCAAAGTGCCTACCTGTAGATTTTGGCCTGTAGCTCATCCGCAACCTAGGGAAACCTACCAAACCTGTGCATTTCTGAAAACTAGAGACCTAGGGGAATCCAAGATGGGGTGACTTGTGTGGCTCGGACCAGGTTCTGTTACCCAGAATCCTTTGCAAACCTCCAAATTTGTCAAAAAATACACATGTTCCTCACATTTCTGTGGCTGAAAGTTCTGGAATCTGAGAGGAGCCACGAATTTCCTTCCACCCAGCGTTCCCCCAAGTCTCCCGATAAAAATGATACCTCACTTGTGTGGGTAGGCCTAGCGCCCGCGACAGGAAATGCCCCAAAGCGCAACATGGACACAGCCAAATTGGTTAAGGAAAACAGAGGTGTTTTTTGCAAAGTGCCTACCTGTAGATTTTGGCCTGTAGCTCAGCCGCCACCTAGGGAAACCTACCAAACCTGTGCATTTCTGAAAACTAGAGACCTAGGGGAATCCAAGATGGGGTGACTTGTGTGGCCCGGACCAGGTTCTGTTACCCAGAATCCTTTGCAAACCTCAACATTTGGCTAAAAAAACACATGTTCCTCACATTTCTGTGGCAGAAAGTTCTGGAATCTGAGAGGAGCCACGAATTTCCTTCCACCCAGTGTTCCCCCACGTCTCCCGATAAAAATGATACCTCACTTGTGTGGGTAGGCCTAGCACCCGCGACAGGAAATGCCCCAAAGCGCAACGTGAACACAGCCAAATTGGTGAAGGAAAACAGAGGTGTTTTTTGCAAAGTGCCTACCTGTAGATTTTGGCCTGTAGCTCAGCCGCCACCTAGGGAAACCTACCAAACCTGTGCATTTCTGAAAACTAGAGACCTAGGGAAATCCAAGATGGGGTGACTTGTGTGGCTCGGACCAGGTTCTGTTACCCAGAATCCTTTGCAAACCTCAAAATGTGGCTAAAAAAACACATGTTCCTCACATTTCTGTGGCAGAAAGTTCTGGAATCTGAGAGGAGCCACGAATTTCCTTCCACCCAGCGTTCCCCCACGTCTCCCGATAAAAATGATACCTCACTTGTGTGGGTAGGCCTATCGCCCGCAACAGGAAATGCCCCAAAGCGCAACGTGGACACAGCCAAATTGGTGAAGGAAAACAGAGGTGTTTTTTGCAAAGTGCCTACCTGTAGATTTTGGCCTGTAGCTCAGCCGCCACCTAGGGAAACCTACCAAACCTGTGCATTTCTGAAAACTAGAGACCTAGGGGAATCCAAGATGGGGTGACTTGTGTGGCTCGGACCAGGTTCTGTTACCCAGAATCCTTTGCAAACCTCAAAATTTGGCTAAAAAAACACATGTTCCTCACATTTCTGTGGCAGAAAGTTCTGGAATCTGAGAGGAGCCACGAATTTCCTTCCACCCAGCGTTCCCCTACGTCTCCCGATAAAAATGATACCTCACTTGTGTGGGTAGGCCTAGCGCCCGCAACAGGAAATGCCCCAAAGCGCAACGTGGACACAGCCAAATTGGTGAAGGAAAACAGAGGTGTTTTTTGCAAAGTGCCTACCTGTAGATTTTGGCCTGTAGCTCAGCCGCCACCTAGGGAAACCTACCAAACCTGTGCATTTCTAAAAACTAGAGACCTTGGGGAATCCAAGATGGGGTGACTTGTGTGGCTCGGACCAGGTTCTGTTACCCAGAATCCTTTGCAAACCTCAAAATTTGGCTAAAAAAACACATGTTCCTCACATTTCTGTGGCAGAAAGTTCTGGAATCTGAGAGGAGCCACGAATTTCTTTCCACCCAGCGTTCCCCCACGTCTCCCGATAAAAATGATACCTCACTTGTGTGGGTAGGCCTAGCGCCCGCGACAGGAAAGGCCCCAAAGCGCAACGTGGACACAGCCAAATTGGTGAAGGAAAACAGAGGTGTTTTTTGCAAAGTGCCTACCTGTAGATTTTGGCCTGTAGCTCAGCCGCCACATAGGGAAACCTACCAAACCTGTGCATTTCTGAAAACTAGAGACCTAGGGGAATCCAAGATGGGGTGACTTGTGTGGCTCGGACCAGGTTCTGTTACCCAGAATCCTTTGCAAACCTCAAAATTTGGCTAAAAAAACACATGTTCCTCACATTTCTGTGGCAGAAAGTTCTAGAATCTTAGAGGAGCCACGAATTTCCTTCCACCCAGCGTTCCCCCACGTCTCCCGATAAAAATGATACCTCACTTGTGTGGGAAGGCCTAGCGCCCGCGACAGGAAAGGCCCCAAAGCGCAACGTGGACACAGCCAAATTGGTGAAGGAAAACAGAGGTGTTTTTTGCAAAGTGCCTACCTGTAGATTTTGGCCTGTAGCTCAGCCGCCACCTAGGGAAACCTACCAAACCTGTGCATTTCTGAAAACTAGAGACCTAGGGGAATCCAAGATGGGGTGACTTGTGTGGCCCGGACCAGGTTCTGTTACCCAGAATCCTTTGCAAACCTCAAAATTTGGCTAAAAAAACACATGTTCCTCACATTTCTGTGGCAGAAAGTTCTGGAATCTGAGAGGAGCCACGAATTTCCTTCCACCCAGCGTTCCCCCACGTCTCCCCGATAAAAATGATACCTCACTTGTGTGGGTAGGCCTAGCGCCCGCAACAGGAAAGGCCCCAAAGCGCAACGTGGACACAGCCAAATTGGTGAAGGAAAACAGAGGTGTTTTTTTGCAAAGTGCCTACCTGTAGATTTTGGCCTGTAGCTCAGCCGCCACCTAGGGAAACCTACCAAACCTGTGCATTTCTGAAAACTAGAGACCTAGGGGAATCCAAGATGGGGTGACTTGTGTGGCTCGGACCAGGTTCTGTTACCCAGAATCCTTTGCAAACCTCAAAATTTGGCAAAAAATACACATGTTCCTCAAATTTCTGTGGCAGAAAGTTCTGGAATCTGAGAGGAGCCACAAATTTCCTTCCACCCAGCGTTCCCCCACGTCTCCCGATAAAAATGATACCTCACTTGTGTGGGTAGGCCTAGCGCCCGCGACAGGAAATGCCCCAAAGCGCAACGTGGACACAGCCAAATTGGTGAAGGAAAACAGAGGTGTTTTTTGCAAAGTGCCTACCTGTAGATTTTGGCCTGTAGCTCAGCCGCCACCTAGGGAAACCTACCAAACCTGTGCATTTCTGAAAACTAGAGACCTAGGGGAATCCAAGATGGGGTGACTTGTGTGGCCCGGACCAGGTTCTGTTACCCAGAATCCTTTGCAAACCTGAAAATTTGGCTAAAAAAAACACATGTTCCTCACATTTCTGTGGCAGAAAGTTCTGGAATCTGAGAGGAGCCACGAATTTCCTTCCACCCAGCGTTCCCCCACGTCTCCCGATAAATAGATACCTCACTTGTGTGGGTAGGCCTAGCGCCCGCAACAGGAAACGCCCCAAAGCGCAACGTGGACACAGCCAAATTGGTGAAGGAAAACAGAGGTGTTTTTTGCAAAGTGCCTACCTGTAGATTTTGGCCTGTAGCTCAGCCGCCACCTAGGGAAACCTACCAAACCTGTGCATTCTGAAAACTAGAGACCTAGGGGAATCCAAGATGGGGTGACTTGTGTGGCTCGGACCAGGTTCTGTTACCCAGAATCCTTTGCAAACCTCAAATGTGGCTAAAAAAACACATGTTCCTCACATTTCTGTGGCAGAAAGTTCTGGAATCTGAGAGGAGCCACGAATTTCCTTCCACCCAGCGTTCCCCCACGTCTCCCGATAAAAATGATACCTCACTTGTGTGGGTAGGCCTATCGCCCGCAACAGGAAATGCCCCAAAGCGCAACGTGGACACAGCCAAATTGGTGAAGGAAAACAGAGGTGTTTTTTGCAAAGTGCCCTACCTGTAGATTTTGGCCTGTAGCTCAGCCGCCACCTAGGGAAACCTACCAAACCTGTGCATTTCTGAAAACTAGAGACCTAGGGGAATCCAAGATGGGGTGACTTGTGTGGCTCGGACCAGGTTCTGTTACCCAGAATCCTTTGCAAACCTCAAAATTTGGCTAAAAAAACACATGTTCCTCACATTTCTGTGGCAGAAAGTTCTGGAATCTGAGAGGAGCCACGAATTTCCTTCCACCCAGCGTTCCCCTACGTCTCCCGATAAAAATGATACGTCACTTGTGTGGGTAGGCCTAGCGCCCGCAACAGGAAATGCCCCAAAGCGCAACGTGGACACAGCCAAATTGGTGAAGGAAAACAGAGGTGTTTTTTGCAAAGTGCCTACCTGTAGATTTTGGCCTGTAGCTCAGCCGCCACCTAGGGAAACCTACCAAACCTGTGCATTTCTGAAAACTAGAGACCTTGGGGAATCCAAGATGGGGTGACTTGTGTGGCTCGGACCAGGTTCTGTTACCCAGAATCCTTTGCAAACCTCAAAATTTGGCTAAAAAAACACATGTTCCTCACATTTCTGTGGCAGAAAGTTCTGGAATCTGAGAGGAGCCACGAATTTCTTTCCACCCAGCGTTCCCCCCACGTCTCCCGATAAAAATGATACCTCACTTGTGTGGGTAGGCCTAGCGCACGCGTCAGGAAAGGCCCCAAAGCGCAACGTGGACACAGCCAAATTGGTGAAGGAAAACAGAGGTGTTTTTTGCAAAGTACCTACCTGTAGATTTTGGCTTGTAGCTCAGCCGCCACCTAGGGAAACCTACCAAACCTGTGCATTTCTGAAAACTAGAGACCTAGGGGAATCCAAGATGGGGTGACATGTGTGGCTCGGACCAGGTTCTGTTACCCAGAATCCTTTGCAAACCTCAAAATTTGGCTAAAAAAACACATGTTCCTCACATTTCTGTGGCAGAAAGTTCTGGAATCTGAGAGGAGCCACGAATTTCCTTCCAAGCAGCGTTCCCCCACGTCTCCCGATAAAAATGATACCTCACTTGTGTGGGTAGGCTAGCGCCCGCGACAGGAAACGCCCCAAAGCGCAACGTGGACACAGCCAAATTGGTGAAGGAAAACAGAGGTGTTTTTTGCAAAGTGCCTACCTGTAGATTTGGCCTGTAGCTCAGCCGCAACCTAGGGAAACCTACCAAACCTGTGCATTTCTGAAAACTAGAGACCTAGGGGAATCCAAGATGGGGTGACTTGTGTGGCTCGGACCAGGTTCTGTTACCCAGAATCCTTTGCAAACCTCAAAATTTGTCAAAAATACACATGTTCCTCACATTTCTGTGGCTGAAAGTTCTGGAATCTGAGAGGAGCCACGAATTTCCTTCCACCCAGCGTTCCCCCAAGTCTCCCGATAAAAATGATACCTCACTTGTGTGGGTAGGCCTAGCGCCCGCGACAGGAAATGCCCCAAAGCGCAACGTGGACACAGCCAAATTGGTTAAGGAAAACAGAGGTGTTTTTTGCAAAGTGCCTACCTGTAGATTTTGGCCTGTAGCTCAGCCACCACCTAGGGAAACCTACCAAACCTGTGCATTTCTGAAAACTAGAGACCTAGGGGAATCCAAGATGGGGTGACTTGTGTGGGCCCGGACCAGGTTCTGTTACCCAGAATCCTTTGCAAACCTCAACATTTGGCTAAAAAAACACATGTTCCTCACATTTCTGTGGCAGAAAGTTCTGGAATCTGAGAGGAGCCACGAATTTCCTTCCACCCAGCGTTCCCCCACGTCTCCCGATAAAATGATACCTCACTTGTGTGGGTAGGCCTAGCACCCGCGACAGGAAATGCCCCAAAGCGCAACGTGGACACAGCCAAATTGGTGAAGGAAAACAGAGGTGTTTTTTGCAAAGTGCCTACCTGTAGATTTTGGCCTGTAGCTCAGCCGCCACCTAGGGAAACCTACCAAACCTGTGCATTTCTGAAAACTAGAGACCTAGGGAAATCCAAGATGGGGTGACTTGTGTGGCTCGGACCAGGTTCTGTTACCCAGAATCCTTGCAAACCTCAAAATTTGGCTAAAAATACACATGTTTCTCACATTTCTGTGGCAGAAAGTTCTGGAATCTGAGAGGAGCCACGAATTTCCTTCCACCCAGCGTTCCCCCACGTCTCCCGATAAAATTATACCTCACTTGTGTGGGTAGGCCTAGCGCCCGCGACAGGAAATGCCCCAAAGCGCAACGTGGACACAGCCAAATTGGTGAAGGAAAACAGAGGTGTTTTTGCAAAGTGCCTACCTGTAGATTTTGGCCTGTAGCTCAGCCGCCACCTAGGGAAACCTACCAAACCTGTGCATTTCTGAAAACTAGAGACCTAGGGAATCCAAGATGGGGTGACTTGTGTGGCTCGGACCAGGTTCTGTTACCCAGAATCCTTTGCAAACCTCAAAATTTGGCAAAAAATACACACTGTTCCTCAAATTTCTGTGGCAGAAAGTTCTGGAATCTGAGAGGAGCCACAAATTTCCTTCCACCCAGCGTTCCCCCACGTCTCCCGATAAAAATGATACCTCACTTGTGTGGGTAGGCCTAGCGCCCGCGACAGGAAATGCCCCAAAGCGCAACGTGGACACAGCCAAATTGGGTGAAGGAAAACAGAGGTGTTTTTTGCAAAGTGCCTACCTGTAGATTTTGGCCTGTAGCTCAGCCGCCACCTAGGGAAACCTACCAAACCTGTGCATTTCTGAAAACTAGAGACCTAGGGGAATCCAAGATGGGGTGACTTGTGTGGCCCGGACCAGGTTCTGTTACCCAGAATCCTTTGCAAACCTGAAAATTTGGCTAAAAAAACACATGTTCCTCACATTTCTGTGGCAGAAAGTTCTGGAATCTGAGAGGAGCCACGAATTTCCTTCCACCCAGCGTTCCCCCACGTCTCCCGATAAAAATGATACCTCACTTGTGTGGGTAGGCCTAGCGCCCGCAACAGGAAACGCCCCAAAGCGCAACGTGGACACAGCCAAATTGGTGAAGGTTAAGAGAGGTGTTTTTTGCAAAGTGCCTACCTGTAGATTTTGGCCTGTAGCTCAGCCGCCACCTAGGGAAACCTACCAAACCTGTGCATTTCTGAAAACTAGAGACCTAGGGGAATCCAAGATGGGGTGACTTGTGTGGCCCGGACCAGGTTCTGTTACCCAGAATCCTTTGCAAACCTGAAAATTTGGCTAAAAAAACACATGTTCCTCACATTTCTGTGGCAGAAAGTTCTGGAATCTGAGAGGAGCCACGAATTTCCTTCCACCCAGCGTTCCCCCACGTCTCCCGATAAAAATGATACATCACTTGTGTGGGTAGGCCTATCGCCCGCAACAGGAAATGCCCCAAAGCGCAACGTGGACACAGCCAAATTGGTGAAGGAAAACAGAGGTGTTTTTTGCAAAGTGCCTACCTGTAAATTTTGGCCTTTAGCTCAGCCGCCACCTAGGGAAACCTACCAAACCTGTGCATTTCTGAAAACTAGAGACCTAGGGGAATCCAAGATGGGGTGACTTGTGTGGCTCGGACCAGGTTCTGTTACCCAGAATCCTTTGCAAACCTCAAAATTTGGCTAAAAAAACACATGTTCCTCACATTTCTGTGGCAGAAAGTTCTGGAATCTGAGAGGAGCCACGAATTTCCTTCCACCCAGCGTTCCCCTACGTCTCCCGATAAAAATGATACGTCACTTGTGTGGGTAGGCCTAGCGCCCGCAACAGGAAATGCCCCAAAGCGCAACGTGGACACAGCCAAATTGGTGAAGGAAAACAGAGGTGTTTTTTGCAAAATGCCTACCTGTAGATTTTGGCCTGTAGCTCAGCCGCCACCTAGGGAAACCTACCAAACCTGTGCATTTCTGAAAACTAGAGACCTTGGGGAATCCAAGATGGGGTGACTTGTGTGGCTCGGACCAGGTTCTGTTACCCAGAATCCTTTGCAAACCTCAAAATTTGGCTAAAAAAACACATGTTCCTCACATTTCTGTGGCAGAAAGTTCTGGAATCTGAGAGGAGCCACGAATTTCTTTCCACCCAGCGTTCCCCCACGTCTCCCGATAAAAATGATACCTCACTTGTGTGGGTAGGCCTAGCGCACGCGACAGGAAAGGCCCCAAAGCGCAACGTGGACACAGCCAAATTGGTGAAGGAAAACAGAGGTGTTTTTTGCAAAGTACCTACCTGTAGATTTTGGCTTGTAGCTCAGCCGCCACCCTAGGGAAACCTACCAAACCTGTGCATTTCTGAAAACTAGAGACCTAGGGGAATCCAAGATGGGGTGACATGTGTGGCTCGGACCAGGTTCTGTTACCCAGAATCCTTTGCAAACCTCAAAATTTGGCTAAAAAAACACATGTTCCTCACATTTCTGTGGCAGAAAGTTCTGGAATCTGAGAGGAGCCACGAATTCCTTCCAAGCAGCGTTCCCCCACGTCTCCCGATAAAAATGATACCTCACTTGTGTGGGTAGGCCTAGCGCCCCGCGACAGGAAACGCCCCAAAGCGCAACGTGGACACAGCCAAATTGGTGAAGGAAAACAGAGGTGTTTTTTGCAAAGTGCCTACCTGTAGATTTTGGCCTGTAGCTCAGCCGCAACCTAGGGAAACCTACCAAACCTGTGCATTTCTGAAAACTAGAGACCTAGGGGAATCCAAGATGGGGTGACTTGTGTGGCTCGGACCAGGTTCTGTTACCCAGAATCCTTTGCAAACCTCAAAATTTGTCAAAAATACACATGTTCCTCACATTTCTGTGGCTGAAAGTTCTGGAATCTGAGAGGAGCCACGAATTTCCTTCCACCCAGCGTTCCCCCAAGTCTCCCGATAAAAATGATACCTCACTTGTGTGGGTAGGCCTAGCGCCCGCGACAGGAAATGCCCCAAAGCGCAACGTGGACACAGCCAAATTGGTTAAGGAAAACAGAGGTGTTTTTTGCAAAGTGCCTACCTGTAGATTTTGGCCTGTAGCTCAGCCGCCACCTAGGGAAACCTACCAAACCTGTGCATTTCTGAAAACTAGAGACCTAGGGGAATCCAAGATGGGGTGACTTGTGTGGCCCGGACCAGGTTCTGTTACCCAGAATCCTTTGCAAACCTCAACATTTGGCTAAAAAAACACATGTTCCTCACATTTCTGTGGCAGAAAGTTCTGGAATCTGAGAGGAGCCACGAATTTCCTTCCACCCAGCGTTCCCCCACGTCTCCCGATAAAAATGATACCTCACTTGTGTGGGTAGGCCTAGCACCCGCGACAGGAAATGCCCCAAAGCGCAACGTGGACACAGCCAAATTGGTGAAGGAAAACAGAGGTGTTTTTTGCAAAGTGCCTACCTGTAGATTTTGGCCTGTAGCTCAGCCGCCACCTAGGGAAAACTACCAAACCTGTGCATTTCTGAAAACTAGAGACCTAGGGAAATCCAAGATGGGGTGACTTGTGTGGCTCGGACCAGGTTCTGTTACCCAGAATCCTTTGCAAACCTCAAAATTTGGCTAAAAATACACATGTTTCTCACATTTCTGTGGCAGAAAGTTCTGGAATCTGAGAGGAGCCACGAATTTCCTTCCACCCAGCGTTCCCCCACGTCTCCCAATAAAAATGATATCTCACTTGTGTGGGTAGGCCTAGCGCCCGCGACAGGAAATGCCCCAAAGCGCAACGTGGACACAGCCAAATTGGTGAAGGAAAACAGAGGTGTTTTTTGCAAAGTGCCTACCTGTAGATTTTGGCCTGTAGCTCAGCCGCCACCTAGGGAAACCTACCAAACCTGTGCATTTCTGAAAACTAGAGACCTAGGGGAATCCAAGATGGGGTGACTTGTGTGGCCCGGACCAGGTTCTGTTACCCAGAATCCTTTGCAAACCTGAAAATTTGGCTAAAAAAACACATGTTCCTCACATTTCTGTGGCAGAAAGTTCTGGAATCTGAGAGGAGCCACGAATTTCCTTCCACCCAGCGTTCCCCCACGTCTCCCGATAAAAACGATACCTCACTTGTGTGGGTAGGCCTAGCGCCCGCAACAGGAAACGCCCCAAAGCGCAACGTGGACACAGCCAAATTGGTGAAGGAAAACAGAGGTGTTTTTTGCAAAGTGCCTACCTGTAGATTTTGGCCTGTAGCTCAGCCGCCACCTAGGGAAACCTACCAAACCTGTGCATTTCTGAAAACTAGAGACCTAGGGGAATCCAAGATGGGGTGACTTGTGTGGCTCGGACCAGGTTCTGTTACCCAGAATCCTTTGCAAACATCAAAATGTGGCTAAAAAAACACATGTTCCTCACATTTCTGTGGCAGAAAGTTCTGGAATCTGAGAGGAGCCACGAATTTCCTTCCACCCAGCGTTCCCCCACGTCTCCCGATAAAAATGATACCTCACTTGTGTGGGTAGGCCTATCGCCCGCAACAGGAAATGCCCCAAAGCGCAACGTGGACACAGCCAAATTGGTGAAGGAAAACAGAGGTGTTTTTTGCAAAGTGCCTACCTGTAGATTTTGGCCTGTAGCTCAGCCGCCACCTACGGAAACCTACCAAACCTGTGCATTTCTGAAAACTAGAGACCTAGGGGAATCCAAGATGGGGTGACTTGTGTGGCTCGGACTAGGTTCTGTTACCCAGAATCCTTTGCAAACCTCAAAATTTGGCTAAAAAAACACATGTTCCTCACATTTCTGTGGCAGAAAGTTCTGGAATCTGAGAGGAGCCACGAATTTCCTTCCACCCAGCGTTCCCCTACGTCTCCCGATAAAAATGATACCTCACTTGTGTGGGTAGGCCTAGCGCCCGCAACAGGAAATGCCCCAAAGCGCAACTTGGACACAGCCAAATTGGTGAAGGAAAACAGAGGTGTTTTTTGCAAAGTGCCTACCTGTAGATTTTGGCCTGTAGCTCAGCCGCCACCTAGGGAAACCTACCAAACCTGTGCATTTCTAAAAACTAGAGACCTTGGGGAATCCAAGATGGGGTGACTTGTGTGGCTCGGACCAGGTTCTGTTACCCAGAATCCTTTGCAAACCTCAAAATTTGGCTAAAAAAACACATGTTCCTCACATTTCTGTGGCAGAAAGTTCTGGAATCTGAGAGGAGCCACGAATTTCTTTCCACCCAGCGTTCCCCCACGTCTCCCGATAAAAATGATACCTCACTTGTGTGGGTAGGCCTAGCGCCCGCGACAGGAAAGGCCCCAAAGCGCAACGTGGACACAGCCAAATTGGTGAAGGAAAACAGAGGTGTTTTTTGCAAAGTGCCTACCTGTAGATTTTGGCCTGTAGCTCAGCCGCCACATAGGGAAACCTACCAAACCTGTGCATTTCTGAAAACTAGAGACCTAGGGGAATCCAAGATGGGGTGACTTGTGTGGCTCGGACCAGGTTCTGTTACCCAGAATCCTTTGCAAACCTCAAAATTTGGCTTAAAAAACACATGTTCCTCACATTTCTGTGGCAGAAAGTTCTAGAATCTTAGAGGAGCCACGAATTTCCTTCCACCCAGCGTTCCCCCACGTCTCCCGATAAAAATGATACCTCACTTGTGTGGGAAGGCCTAGCGCCCGCGACAGGAAAGGCCCCAAAGCGCAACGTGGACACAGCCAAATTGGTGAAGGAAAACAGAGGTGTTTTTTGCAAAGTGCCTACCTGTAGATTTTGGCCTGTAGCTCAGCCGCCACCTAGGGAAACCTACCAAACCTGTGCATTTCTGAAAACTAGAGACCTAGGGGAATCCAAGATGGGGTGACTTGTGTGGCCCGGACCAGGTTCTGTTACCCAGAATCCTTTGCAAACCTCAAAATTTGGCTAAAAAAACACATGTTCCTCACATTTCTGTGGCAGAAAGTTCTGGAATCTGAGAGGAGCCACGAATTTCCTTCCACCCAGCGTTCCCCCACGTCTCCCGATAAAAATGATACCTCACTTGTGTGGGTAGGCCTAGCGCCCGCAACAGGAAAGGCCTCAAAGCGCAACGTGGACACAGCCAAATTGGTGAAGGAAAACAGAGGTGTTTTTTGCAAAGTGCCTACCTGTAGATTTTGGCCTGTAGCTCAGCCGCCACCTAGGGAAACCTACCAAACCTGTGCATTTCTGAAAACTAGAGACCTAGGGGAATCCAAGATGGGGTGACTTGTGTGGCTCGGACCAGGTTCTATTACCCAGAATCCTTTGCAAACCTCAAAATTTGGCAAAAAATACACATGTTCGTCAAATTTCTGTGGCAGAAAGTTCTGGAATCTGAGAGGAGCCACAAATTTCCTTCCACCCAGCGTTCCCCCACGTCTCCCGATAAAAATGATACCTCACTTGTGTGGGTAGGCCTAGCGCCCGCGACAGGAAATGCCCCAAAGCGCAACGTGGACACAGCCAAATTGGTGAAGGAAAACAGAGGTGTTTTTTGCAAAGTGCCTACCTGTAGATTTTGGCCTGTAGCTCAGCCGCCACCTAGGGAAACCTACCAAACCTGTGCATTTCTGAAAACTAGAGACCTAGGGGAATCCAAGATGGGGTGACTTGTGTGGCCCGGACCAGGTTCTGTTACCCAGAATCCTTTGCAAACCTGAAAATTTGGCTAAAAAAACACATGTTCCTCACATTTCTGTGGCAGAAAGTTCTGGAATCTGAGAGGAGCCACGAATTTCCTTCCACCCAGCGTTCCCCCACGTCTCCCGATAAAAATGATACCTCACTTGTGTGGGTAGGCCTAGCGCCCGCAACAGGAAACGCCCCAAAGCGCAACGTGGACACAGCCAAATTGGTGAAGGAAAACAGAGGTGTTTTTTGCAAAGTGCCTACCTGTAGATTTTGGCCTGTAGCTCAGCCGCCACCTAGGGAAACCTACCAAACCTGTGCATTTCTGAAAACTAGAGACCTAGGGGAATCCAAGATGGGGTGACTTGTGTGGCTCGGACCAGGTTCTGTTACCCAGAATCCTTTGCAAACCTCAAAATGTGGCTAAAAAAACACATGTTCCTCACATTTCTGTGGCAGAAAGTTCTGGAATCTGAGAGGAGCCACGAATTTCCTTCCACCCAGCGTTCCCCCACGTCTCCCGATAAAAATGATACCTCACTTGTGTGGGTAGGCCTATCGCCCGCAACAGGAAATGCCCCAAAGCGCAACGTGGACACAGCCAAATTGGTGAAGGAAAACAGAGGTGTTTTTTGCAAAGTGCCTACCTGTAGATTTTGGCCTGTAGCTCAGCCGCCACCTAGGGAAACCTACCAAACCTGTGCATTTCTGAAAACTAGAGACCTAGGGGAATCCAAGATGGGGTGACTTGTGTGGCTCGGACCAGGTTCTGTTACCCAGAATCCTTTGCAAACCTCAAAATTTGGCTAAAAAAACACATGTTCCTCACATTTCTGTGGCAGAAAGTTCTGGAATCTGAGAGGAGCCACGAATTTCCTTCCACCCAGCGTTCCCCTACGTCTCCCGATAAAAATGATACCTCACTTGTGTGGGTAGGCCTAGCGCCCGCAACAGGAAATGCCCCAAAGCGCAACGTGGACACAGCCAAATTGGTGAAGGAAAACAGAGGTGTTTTTTGCAAAGTGCCTACCTGTAGATTTTGGCCTGTAGCTCAGCCGCCACCTAGGGAAACCTACCAAACCTGTGCATTTCTGAAAACTAGAGACCTTGGGGAATCCAAGATGGGGTGACTTGTGTGGCTCGGACCAGGTTCTGTTACCCAGAATCCTTTGCAAACCTCAAAATTTGGCTAAAAAAACACATGTTCCTCACATTTCTGTGGCAGAAAGTTCTGGAATCTGAGAGGAGCCACGAATTTCTTTCCACCCAGCGTTCCCCCACGTCTCCCGATAAAAATGATACCTCACTTGTGTGGGTAGGCCTAGCGCACGCGACAGGAAAGGCCCCAAAGCGCAACGTGGACACAGCCAAATTGGTGAAGGAAAACAGAGGTGTTTTTTGCAAAGTACCTACCTGTAGATTTTGGCTTGTAGCTCAGCCGCCACCTAGGGAAACCTACCAAACCTGTGCATTTCTGAAAACTAGAGACCTAGGGGAATCCAAGATGGGGTGACATGTGTGGCTCGGACCAGGTTCTGTTACCCAGAATCCTTTGCAAACCTCAAAATTTGGCTAAAAAAACACATGTTCCTCACATTTCTGTGGCAGAAAGTTCTGGAATCTGAGAGGAGCCACGAATTTCCTTCCAAGCAGCGTTCCCCCACGTCTCCCGATAAAAATGATACCTCACTTGTGTGGGTAGGCCTAGCGCCCGCGACAGGAAACGCCCCAAAGCGCAACGTGGACACAGCCAAATTGGTGAAGGAAAACAGAGGTGTTTTTTGCAAAGTGCCTACCTGTAGATTTTGGCCTGTAGCTCAGCCGCAACCTAGGGAAACCTACCAAACCTGTGCATTTCTGAAAACTAGAGACCTAGGGGAATCCAAGATGGGGTGACTTGTGTGGCCCGGACCAGGTTCTGTTACCCAGAATCCTTTGCAAACCTCAACATTTGGCTAAAAAAACACATGTTCCTCACATTTCTGTGGCAGAAAGTTCTGGAATCTGAGAGGAGCCACGAATTTCCTTCCACCCAGCGTTCCCCCACGTCTCCCGATAAAAATGATACCTCACTTGTGTGGGTAGGCCTAGCACCCGCGACAGGAAATGCCCCAAAGCGCAACGTGGACACAGCCAAATTGGTGAAGGAAAACAGAGGTGTTTTTTGCAAAGTGCCTACCTGTAGATTTTGGCCTGTAGCTCAGCCGCCACCTAGGGAAACCTACCAAACCTGTGCATTTCTGAAAACTAGAGACCTAGGGAAATCCAAGATGGGGTGACTTGTGTGGCTCGGACCAGGTTCTGTTACCCAGAATCCTTTGCAAACCTCAAAATTTGGCTAAAAATACACATGTTTCTCATATTTCTGTGGCAGAAAGTTCTGGAATCTGAGAGGAGCCACGAATTTCCTTCCACCCAGCGTTCCCCCACGTCTCCCAATAAAAATGATACCTCACTTGTGTGGGTAGGCCTAGCGCCCGCGACAGGAAATGCCCCAAAGCGCAACGTGGACACAGCCAAATTGGTGAAGGAAAACAGAGGTGTTTTTTGCAAAGTGCCTACCTGTAGATTTTGGCCTGTAGCTCAGCCGCCACCTAGGGAAACCTACCAAACCTGTGCATTTCTGAAAACTAGAGACCTAGGGGAATCCAAGATGGGTGACTTGTGTGGCCCGGACCAGGTTCTGTTACCCAGAATCCTTTGCAAACCTGAAAATTTGGCTAAAAAAACACATGTTCCTCACATTTCTGTGGCAGAAAGTTCTGGAATCTGAGAGGAGCCACGAATTTCCTTCCACCCAGCGTTCCCCCACGTCTCCCGATAAAAATGATACCTCACTTGTGTGGGTAGGCCTAGCGCCCGCAACAGGAAACGCCCCAAAGCGCAACGTGGACACAGCCAAATTGGTGAAGGAAAACAGAGGTGTTTTTTGCAAAGTGCCTACCTGTAGATTTTGGCCTGTAGCTCAGCCGCCACCTAGGGAAACCTACCAAACCTGTGCATTTCTGAAAACTAGAGACCTAGGGGAATCCAAGATGGGGTGACTTGTGTGGCTCGGACCAGGTTCTGTTACCCAGAATCCTTTGCAAACCTCAAAATGTGGCTAAAAAAACACATGTTCCTCACATTTCTGTGGCAGAAAGTTCTGGAATCTGAGAGGAGCCACGAATTTCCTTCCACCCAGCGTTCCCCCACGTCTCCCGATAAAAATGATACCTCACTTGTGTGGGTAGGCCTAGCGCCCGCAACAGGAAACGCCCCAAAGCGCAACGTGGACACAGCCAAATTGGTGAAGGAAAACAGAGGTGTTTTTTGCAAAGTGCCTACCTTTAGATTTTGGCCTGTAGCTCAGCCGCCACCTAGGGAAACCTACCAAACCTGTGCATTTCTGAAAACTAGAGACCTAGGGGAATCCAAGATGGGGTGACTTGTGTGGCTCGGACCAGGTTCTGTTACCCAGAATCCTTTGCAAACCTCAAAATTTGGCTAAAAAAACACATGTTCCTCACATTTCTGTGGCAGAAAGTTCTGGAATCTGAGAGGAGCCACGAATTTCCTTCCACCCAGCGTTCCCCTACGTCTCCCGATAAAAATGATACCTCACTTGTGTGGGTAGGCCTAGCGCCCGCAACAGGAAATGCCCCAAAGCGCAACGTGGACACAGCCAAATTGGTGAAGGAAAACAGAGGTGTTTTTTGCAAAGTGCCTACCTGTAGATTTTGGCCTGTAGCTCAGCCGCCACCTAGGGAAACCTACCAAACCTGTGCATTTCTAAAAACTAGAGACCTTGGGGAATCCAAGATGGGGTGACTTGTGTGGCTCGGACCAGGTTCTGTTACCCAGAATCCTTTGCAAACCTCAAAATTTGGCTAAAAAAACACATGTTCCTCACATTTCTGTGGCAGAAAGTTCTGGAATCTGAGAGGAGCCACGAATTTCTTTCCACCCAGCGTTCCCCCACGTCTCCCGATAAAAATTATACCTCACTTGTGTGGGTAGGCCTAGCGCCCGCGACAGGAAAGGCCCCAAAGCGCAACGTGGACACAGCCAAATTGGTGAAGGAAAACAGAGGTGTTTTTTGCAAAGTGCCTACCTGTAGATTTTGGCCTGTAGCTCAGCCGCCACATAGGGAAACCTACCAAACCTGTGCATTTCTGAAAACTAGAGACCTAGGGGAATCCAAGATGGGGTGACTTGTGTGGCTCGGACCAGGTTCTGTTACCCAGAATCCTTTGCAAACCTCAAAATTTGGCTAAAAAAACACATGTTCCTCACATTTCTGTGGCAGAAAGTTCTAGAATCTTAGAGGAGCCACGAATTTCCTTCCACCCAGCGTTCCCCCACGTCTCCCGATAAAAATGATACCTCACTTGTGTGGGAAGGCCTAGCGCCCGCGACAGGAAAGGCCCCAAAGCGCAACGTGGACACAGCCAAATTGGTGAAGGAAAACAGAGGTGTTTTTTGCAAAGTGCCTACCTGTAGATTTTGGCCTGTAGCTCAGCCGCCACCTAGGGAAACCTACCAAACCTGTGCATTTCTGAAAACTAGAGACCTAGGGGAATCCAAGATGGGGTGACTTGTGTGGCCCGGACCAGGTTCTGTTACCCAGAATCCTTTGCAAACCTCAAAATTTGGCTAAAAAAACACATGTTCCTCACATTTCTGTGGCAGAAAGTTCTGGAATCTGAGAGGAGCCACGAATTTCCTTCCACCCAGCGTTCCCCCACGTCTCCCGATAAAAATGATACCTCACTTGTGTGGGTAGGCCTAGCGCCCGCAACAGGAAAGGCCCCAAAGCGCAACGTGGACACAGCCAAATTGGTGAAGGAAAACAGAGGTGTTTTTTGCAAAGTGCCTACCTGTAGATTTTGGCCTGTAGCTCAGCCGCCACCTAGGGAAACCTACCAAACCTGTGCATTTCTGAAAACTAGAGACCTAGGGGAATCCAAGATGGGGTGACTTGTGTGGCTCGGACCAGGTTCTGTTACCCAGAATCCTTTGCAAACCTCAAAAGTTGGCAAAAAATACACATGTTCCTCAAATTTCTGTGGCAGAAAGTTCTGGAATCTGAGAGGAGCCACAAATTTCCTTCCACCCAGCGTTCCCCCACGTCTCCCGATAAAAATGATACCTCACTTGTGTGGGTAGGCCTAGCGCCCGCGACAGGAAATGCCCCAAAGCGCAACGTGGACACAGCCAAATTGGTGAAGGAAAACAGAGGTGTTTTTTGCAAAGTGCCTACCTGTAGATTTTGGCCTGTAGCTCAGCCGCCACCTAGGGAAACCTACCAAACCTGTGCATTTCTGAAAACTAGAGACCTAGGGGAATCCAAGATGGGGTGACTTGTGTGGCCCGGACCAGGTTCTGTTACCCAGAATCCTTTGCAAACCTGAAAATTTGGCTAAAAAAACACATGTTCCTCACATTTCTGTGGCAGAAAGTTCTGGAATCTGAGAGGAGCCACGAATTTCCTTCCACCCAGCGTTCCCCCACGTCTCCCGATAAAAATGATACCTCACTTGTGTGGGTAGGCCTAGCGCCCGCAACAGGAAAGGCCCCAAAGCGCAACGTGGACACAGCCAAATTGGTGAAGGAAAACAGAGGTGTTTTTTGCAAAGTGCCTACCTGTAGATTTTGGCCTGTAGCTCAGCCGCCACCTAGGGAAACCTACCAAACCTGTGCATTTCTGAAAACTAGAGACCTAGGGGAATCCAAGATGGGGTGACTTGTGTGGCTCGGACCAGGTTCTGTTACCCAGAATCCTTTGCAAACCTCAAAATGTGGCTAAAAAAACACATGTTCCTCACATTTCTGTGGCAGAAAGTTCTGGAATCTGAGAGGAGCCACGAATTTCCTTCCACCCAGCGTTCCCCCACGTCTCCCGATAAAAATGATACCTCACTTGTGTGGGTAGGCCTATCGCCCGCAACAGGAAATGCCCCAAAGCGCAACGTGGACACAGCCAAATTGGTGAAGGAAAACAGAGGTGTTTTTTGCAAAGTGCCTACCTGTAGATTTTGGCCTGTAGCTCAGCCGCCACCTAGGGAAACCTACCAAACCTGTGCATTTCTGAAAACTAGAGACCTAGGGGAATCCAAGATGGGGTGACTTGTGTGGCTCGGACCAGGTTCTGTTACCCAGAATCCTTTGCAAACCTCAAAATTTGGCTAAAAAAACACATGTTCCTCATATTTCTGTGGCAGAAAGTTCTGGAATCTGAGAGGAGCCACGAATTTCCTTCCACCCAGCGTTCCCCTACGTCTCCCGATAAAAATGATACGTCACTTGTGTGGGTAGGCCTAGCGCCCGCAACAGGAAATGCCCCAAAGCGCAACGTGGACACAGCCAAATTGGTGAAGGAAAACAGAGGTGTTTTTTGCAAAGTGCCTACCTGTAGATTTTGGCCTGTAGCTCAGCCGCCACCTAGGGAAACCTACCAAACCTGTGCATTTCTGAAAACTAGAGACCTTGGGGAATCCAAGATGGGGTGACTTGTGTGGCTCGGACCAGGTTCTGTTACCCAGAATCCTTTGCAAACCTCAAAATTTGGCTAAAAAAACACATGTTCCTCACATTTCTGTGGCAGAAAGTTCTGGAATCTGAGAGGAGCCACGAATTTCTTTCCACCCAGCGTTCCCCCACGTCTCCCGATAAAAATGATACCTCACTTGTGTGGGTAGGCCTAGCGCACGCGACAGGAAAGGCCCCAAAGCGCAACGTGGACACAGCCAAATTGGTGAAGGAAAACAGAGGTGTTTTTTGCAAAGTACCTACCTGTAGATTTTGGCTTGTAGCTCAGCCGCCACCTAGGGAAACCTACCAAACCTGTGCATTTCTGAAAACTAGAGACCTAGGGGAATCCAAGATGGGGTGACATGTGTGGCTCGGACCAGGTTCTGTTACCCAGAATCCTTTGCAAACCTCAAAATTTGGCTAAAAAAACACATGTTCCTCACATTTCTGTGGCAGAAAGTTCTGGAATCTGAGAGGAGCCACGAATTTCCTTCCAAGCAGCGTTCCCCCACGTCTCCCGATAAAAATGATACCTCACTTGTGTGGGTAGGCCTAGCGCCCGCGACAGGAAACGCCCCAAAGCGCAACGTGGACACAGCCAAATTGGTGAAGGAAAACAGAGGTGTTTTTTGCAAAGTGCCTACCTGTAGATTTTGGCCTGTAGCTCAGCCGCAACCTAGGGAAACCTACCAAACCTGTGCATTTCTGAAAACTAGAGACCTAGGGGAATCCAAGATGGGGTGACTTGTGTGGCTCGGACCAGGTTCTGTTACCCAGAATCCTTTGCAAACCTCAAAATTTGTCAAAAAATACACATGTTCCTCACATTTCTGTGGCGGAAAGTTCTGGAATCTGAGAGGAGCCACGAATTTCCTTCCACCCAGCGTTCCCCCAAGTCTCCCGATAAAAATGATACCTCACTTGTGTGGGTAGGCCTAGCGCCCGCGACAGGAAATGCCCCAAAGCGCAACGTGGACACAGCCAAATTGGTTAAGGAAAACAGAGGTGTTTTTTGCAAAGTGCCTACCTGTAGATTTTGGCCTGTAGCTCAGCCGCCACCTAGGGAAACCTACCAAACCTGTGCATTTCTGAAAACTAGAGACCTAGGGGAATCCAAGATGGGGTGACTTGTGTGGCCCGGACCAGGTTCTGTTACCCAGAATCCTTTGCAAACCTCAACATTTGGCTAAAAAAACACATGTTCCTCACATTTCTGTGGCAGAAAGTTCTGGAATCTGAGAGGAGCCACGAATTTCCTTCCACCCAGCGTTCCCCCACGTCTCCCGATAAAAATGATACCTCACTTGTGTGGGTAGGCCTAGCACCCGCGACAGGAAATGCCCCAAAGCGCAACGTGGACACAGCCAAATTGGTGAAGGAAAACAGAGGTGTTTTTTGCAAAGTGCCTACCTGTAGATTTTGGCCTGTAGCTCAGCCGCCACCTAGGGAAACCTACCAAACCTGTGCATTTCTGAAAACTAGAGACCTAGGGAAATCCAAGATGGGGTGACTTGTGTGGCTCGGACCAGGTTCTGTTACCCAGAATCCTTTGCAAACCTCAAAATTTGGCTAAAAATACACATGTTTCTCACATTTCTGTGGCAGAAAGTTCTGGAATCTGAGAGGAGCCACGAATTTCCTTCCACCCAGCGTTCCCCCACGTCTCCCAATAAAAATGATACCTCACTTGTGTGGGTAGGCCTAGCGCCCGCGACAGGAAATACCCCAAAGCGCAACGTGGACACAGCCAAATTGGTGAAGGAAAACAGAGGTGTTTTTTGCAAAGTGCCTACCTGTAGATTTTGGCCTGTAGCTCAGCCGCCACCTAGGGAAACCTACCAAACCTGTGCATTTCTGAAAACTAGAGACCTAGGGGAATCCAAGATGGGTGACTTGTGTGGCCCGGACCAGGTTCTGTTACCCAGAATCCTTTGCAAACCTGAAAATTTGGCTAAAAAAACACATGTTCCTCACATTTCTGTGGCAGAAAGTTCTGGAATCTGAGAGGAGCCACGAATTTCCTTCCACCCAGCGTTCCCCCACGTCTCCCGATAAAAATGATACCTCACTTGTGTGGGTAGGCCTAGCGCCCGCAACAGGAAACGCCCCAAAGCGCAACGTGGACACAGCCAAATTGGTGAAGGAAAACAGAGGTGTTTTTTGCAAAGTGCCTACCTGTAGATTTTGGCCTGTAGCTCAGCCGCCACCTAGGGAAACCTACCAAACCTGTGCATTTCTGAAAACTAGAGACCTAGGGGAATCCAAGATGGGGTGACTTGTGTGGCTCGGACCAGGTTCTGTTACCCAGAATCCTTTGCAAACCTCAAAATGTGGCTAAAAAAACACATGTTCCTCACATTTCTGTGGCAGAAAGTTCTGGAATCTGAGAGGAGCCACGAATTTCCTTCCACCCAGCGTTCCCCCACGTCTCCCGATAAAAATGATACCTCACTTGTGTGGGTAGGCCTAGCGCCCGCAACAGGAAATGCCCCAAAGCGCAACGTGGACACAGCCAAATTGGTGAAGGAAAACAGAGGTGTTTTTTGCAAAGTGCCTACCTGTAGATTTTGGCCTGTAGCTCAGCCGCCACCTAGGGAAACCTACCAAACCTGTGCATTTCTAAAAACTAGAGACCTTGGGGAATCCAAGATGGGGTGACTTGTGTGGCTCGGACCAGGTTCTGTTACCCAGAATCCTTTGCAAACCTCAAAATTTGGCTAAAAAAACACATGTTCCTCACATTTCTGTGGCAGAAAGTTCTGGAATCTGAGAGGAGCCACGAATTTCTTTCCACCCAGCGTTCCCCCACGTCTCCCGATAAAAATGATACCTCACTTGTGTGGGTAGGCCTAGCGCCCGCTACAGGAAAGGCCCCAAAGCGCAACGTGGACACAGCCAAATTGGTGAAGGAAAACAGAGGTGTTTTTTGCAAAGTGCCTACCTGTAGATTTTGGCCTGTAGCTCAGCCGCCACATAGGGAAACCTACCAAACCTGTGCATTTCTGAAAACTAGAGACCTAGGGGAATCCAAGATGGGGTGACTTGTGTGGCTCGGACCAGGTTCTGTTACCCAGAATCCTTTGCAAACCTCAAAATTTGGCTAAAAAAAAACATGTTCCTCACATTTCTGTGGCAGAAAGTTCTAGAATCTTAGAGGAGCCACGAATTTCCTTCCACCCAGCGTTCCCCCACGTCTCCCGATAAAAATGATACCTCACTTGTGTGGGAAGGCCTAGCGCCCGCGACAGGAAAGGCCCCAAAGCGCAACGTGGACACAGCCAAATTGGTGAAGGAAAACAGAGGTGTTTTTTGCAAAGTGCCTACCTGTAGATTTTGGCCTGTAGCTCAGCCGCCACCTAGGGAAACCTACCAAACCTGTGCATTTCTGAAAACTAGAGACCTAGGGGAATCCAAGATGGGGTGACTTGTGTGGCCCGGACCAGGTTCTGTTACCCAGAATCCTTTGCAAACCTCAAAATTTGGCTAAAAAAACACATGTTCCTCACATTTCTGTGGCAGAAAGTTCTGGAATCTGAGAGGAGCCACGAATTTCCTTCCACCCAGCGTTCCCCCACGTCTCCCGATAAAAATGATACCTCACTTGTGTGGGTAGGCCTAGCGCCCGCAACAGGAAAGGCCCCAAAGCGCAACGTGGACACAGCCAAATTGGTGAAGGAAAACAGAGGTGTTTTTTGCAAAGTGCCTACCTGTAGATTTTGGCCTGTAGCTCAGCCGCCACCTAGGGAAACCTACCAAACCTGTGCATTTCTGAAAACTAGAGACCTAGGGGAATCCAAGATGGGGTGACTTGTGTGGCTTGGACCAGGTTCTGTTACCCAGAATCCTTTGCAAACCTCAAAATTTGGCAAAAAATACACATGTTCCTCAAATTTCTGTGGCAGAAAGTTCTGGAATCTGAGAGGAGCCACAAATTTCCTTCCACCCAGCGTTCCCCCACGTCTCCCGATAAAAATGATACCTCACTTGTGTGGGTAGGCCTAGCGCCCGCGACAGGAAATGCCCCAAAGCGCAACGTGGACACAGCCAAATTGGTGAAGGAAAACAGAGGTGTTTTTTGCAAAGTGCCTACCTGTAGATTTTGGCCTGTAGCTCAGCCGCCACCTAGGGAAACCTACCAAACCTGTGCATTTCTGAAAACTAGAGACCTAGGGGAATCCAAGATGGGGTGACTTGTGTGGCTCGGACCAGGTTCTGTTACCCAGAATCCTTTGCAAACCTCAAAATGTGGCTAAAAAAACACATGTTCCTCACATTTCTGTGGCAGAAAGTTCTGGAATCTGAGAGGAGCCACGAATTTCCTTCCACCCAGCGTTCCCCTACGTCTCCCGATAAAAATGATACGTCACTTGTGTGGGTAGGCCTAGCGCCCGCAACAGGAAATGCCCCAAAGCGCAACGTGGACACAGCCAAATTGGTGAAGGAAAACAGAGGTGTTTTTTGCAAAGTGCCTACCTGTAGATTTTGGCCTGTAGCTCAGCCGCCACCTAGGGAAACCTACCAAACCTGTGCATTTCTGAAAACTAGAGACCTTGGGGAATCCAAGATGGGGTGACTTGTGTGGCTCGGACCAGGTTCTGTTACCCAGAATCCTTTGCAAACCTCAAAATTTGGCTAAAAAAACACATGTTCCTCACATTTCTGTGGCAGAAAGTTCTGGAATCTGAGAGGAGCCACGAATTTCTTTCCACCCAGCGTTCCCCCACGTCTCCCGATAAAAATGATACCTCACTTGTGTGGGTAGGCCTAGCGCACGCGACAGGAAAGGCCCCAAAGCGCAACGTGGACACAGCCAAATTGGTGAAGGAAAACAGAGGTGTTTTTTGCAAAGTACCTACCTGTAGATTTTGGCTTGTAGCTCAGCCGCCACCTAGGGAAACCTACCAAACCTGTGCATTTCTGAAAACTAGAGACCTAGGGGAATCCAAGATGGGGTGACATGTGTGGCTCGGACCAGGTTCTGTTACCCAGAATCCTTTGCAAACCTCAAAATTTGGCTAAAAAAACACATGTTCCTCACATTTCTGTGGCAGAAAGTTCTGGAATCTGAGAGGAGCCACGAATTTCCTTCCAAGCAGCGTTCCCCCACGTCTCCCGATAAAAATGATACCTCACTTGTGTGGGTAGGCCTAGCGCCCGCGACAGGAAACGCCCCAAAGCGCAACGTGGACACAGCCAAATTGGTGAAGGAAAACAGAGGTGTTTTTTGCAAAGTGCCTACCTGTAGATTTTGGCCTGTAGCTCAGCCGCAACCTAGGGAAACCTACCAAACCTGTGCATTTCTGAAAACTAGAGACCTAGGGGAATCCAAGATGGGGTGACTTGTGTGGCTCGGACCAGGTTCTGTTACCCAGAATCCTTTGCAAACCTCAAAATTTGGCTAAAAATACACATGTTCCTCACATTTCTGTGGCTGAAAGTTCTGGAATCTGAGAGGAGCCACGAATTTCCTTCCTCCCAGCGTTCCCCCAAGTCTCCCGATAAAAATGATACCTCACTTGTGTGGGTAGGCCTAGCGCCCGCGACAGGAAATGCCCCAAAGCGCAACGTGAACACAGCCAAATTGGTTAAGGAAAACAGAGGTGTTTTTTGCAAAGTGCCTACCTGTAGATTTTGGCCTGTAGCTCAGCCGCCACCTAGGGAAACCTACCAAACCTGTGCATTTCTGAAAACTAGAGACCTAGGGGAATCCAAGATGGGGTGACTTGTGTGGCCCGGACCAGGTTCTGTTACCCAGAATCCTTTGCAAACCTCAACATTTGGCTAAAAAAACACATGTTCCTCACATTTCTGTGGCAGAAAGTTCTGGAATCTGAGAGGAGCCACGAATTTCCTTCCACCCAGCGTTCCCCCACGTCTCCCGATAAAAATGATACCTCACTTGTGTGGGTAGGCCTAGCACCCGCGACAGGAAATGCCCCAAAGCGCAACGTGGACACAGCCAAATTGGTGAAGGAAAACAGAGGTGTTTTTTGCAAAGTGCCTACCTGTAGATTTTGGCCTGTAGCTCAGCCGCCACCTAGGGAAACCTACCAAACCTGTGCATTTCTGAAAACTAGAGACCTAGGGAAATCCAAGATGGGGTGACTTGTGTGGCTCGGACCAGGTTCTGTTACCCAGAATCCTTTGCAAACCTCAAAATTTGGCTAAAAATACACATGTTTCTCACATTTCTGTGGCAGAAAGTTCTGGAATCTGAGAGGAGCCACGAATTTCCTTCCACCCAGCGTTCCCCCACGTCTCCCAATAAAAATGATACCTCACTTGTGTGGGTAGGCCTAGCGCCCGCGACAGGAAATGCCCCAAAGCGCAACGTGGACACAGCCAAATTGGTGAAGGAAAACAGAGGTGTTTTTTGCAAAGTGCCTACCTGTAGATTTTGGCCTGTAGCTCAGCCGCCACCTAGGGAAACCTACCAAACCTGTGCATTTCTGAAAACTAGAGACCTAGGGGAATCCAAGATGGGTGACTTGTGTGGCCCGGACCAGGTTCTGTTACCCAGAATCCTTTGCAAACTTGAAAATTTGGCTAAAAAAACACATGTTCCTCACATTTCTGTGGCAGAAAGTTCTGGAATCTGAGAGGAGCCACGAATTTCCTTCCACCCAGCGTTCCCCCACGTCTCCCGATAAAAATGATACCTCACTTGTGTGGGTAGGCCTAGCGCCCGCAACAGGAAACGCCCCAAAGCGCAACGTGGACACAGCCAAATTGGTGAAGGAAAACAGAGGTGTTTTTTGCAAAGTGCCTACCTGTAGATTTTGGCCTGTAGCTCAGCCGCCACCTAGGGAAACCTACCAAACCTGTGCATTTCTGAAAACTAGAGACCTAGGGGAATCCAAGATGGGGTGACTTGTGTGGCTCGGACCAGGTTCTGTTACCCAGAATCCTTTGCAAACCTCAAAATGTGGCTAAAAAAACACATGTTCCTCACATTTCTGTGGCAGAAAGTTCTGGAATCTGAGAGGAGCCACGAATTTCCTTCCACCCAGCGTTCCCCCACGTCTCCCGATAAAAATGATACCTCACTTGTGTGGGTAGGCCTAGCGCCCGCAACAGGAAATGCCCCAAAGCGCAACGTGGACACAGCCAAATTGGTGAAGGAAAACAGAGGTGTTTTTTGCAAAGTGCCTACCTGTAGATTTTGGCCTGTAGCTCAGCCGCCACCTAGGGAAACCTACCAAACCTGTGCATTTCTAAAAACTAGAGACCTTGGGGAATCCAAGATGGGGTGACTTGTGTGGCTCGGACCAGGTTCTGTTACCCAGAATCCTTTGCAAACCTCAAAATTTGGCTAAAAAAACACATGTTCCTCACATTTCTGTGGCAGAAAGTTCTGGAATCTGAGAGGAGCCACGAATTTCTTTCCACCCAGCGTTCCCCCACGTCTCCCGATAAAAATGATACCTCACTTGTGTGGGTAGGCCTAGCGCCCGCGACAGGAAAGGCCCCAAAGCGCAACGTGGACACAGCCAAATTGGTGAAGGAAAACAGAGGTGTTTTTTGCAAAGTGCCTACCTGTAGATTTTGGCCTGTAGCTCAGCCGCCACATAGGGAAACCTACCAAACCTGTGCATTTCTGAAAACTAGAGACCTAGGGGAATCCAAGATGGGGTGACTTGTGTGGCTCGGACCAGGTTCTGTTACCCAGAATCCTTTGCAAACCTCAAAATTTGGCTAAAAAAAAACATGTTCCTCACATTTCTGTGGCAGAAAGTTCTAGAATCTTAGAGGAGCCACGAATTTCCTTCCACCCAGCGTTCCCCCACGTCTCCCGATAAAAATGATACCTCACTTGTGTGGGAAGGCCTAGCGCCCGCGACAGGAAAGGCCCCAAAGCGCAACGTGGACACAGCCAAATTGGTGAAGGAAAACAGAGGTGTTTTTTGCAAAGTGCCTACCTGTAGATTTTGGCCTGTAGCTCAGCCGCCACCTAGGGAAACCTACCAAACCTGTGCATTTCTGAAAACTAGAGACCTAGGGGAATCCAAGATGGGGTGACTTGTGTGGCCCGGACCAGGTTCTGTTACCCAGAATCCTTTGCAAACCTCAAAATTTGGCTAAAAAAACACATGTTCCTCACATTTCTGTGGCAGAAAGTTCTGGAATCTGAGAGGAGCCACGAATTTCCTTCCACCCAGCGTTCCCCCACGTCTCCCGATAAAAATGATACCTCACTTGTGTGGGTAGGCCTAGCGCCCGCAACAGGAAAGGCCCCAAAGCGCAACGTGGACACAGCCAAATTGGTGAAGGAAAACAGAGGTGTTTTTTGCAAAGTGCCTACCTGTAGATTTTGGCCTGTAGCTCAGCCGCCACCTAGGGAAACCTACCAAACCTGTGCATTTCTGAAAACTAGAGACCTAGGGGAATCCAAGATGGGGTGACTTGTGTGGCTCGGACCAGGTTCTGTTACCCAGAATCCTTTGCAAACCTCAAAATTTGGCAAAAAATACACATGTTCCTCAAATTTCTGTGGCAGAAAGTTCTGGAATCTGAGAGGAGCCACAAATTTCCTTCCACCCAGCGTTCCCCCACGTCTCCCGATAAAAATGATACCTCACTTGTGTGGGTAGGCCTAGCGCCCGCGACAGGAAATGCCCCAAAGCGCAACGTGGACACAGCCAAATTGGTGAAGGAAAACAGAGGTGTTTTTTGCAAAGTGCCTACCTGTAGATTTTGGCCTGTAGCTCAGCCGCCACCTAGGGAAACCTACCAAACCTGTGCATTTCTGAAAACTAGAGACCTAGGGGAATCCAAGATGGGGTGACTTGTGTGGCCCGGACCAGGTTCTGTTACCCAGAATCCTTTGCAAACCTCAACATTTGGCTAAAAAAACACATGTTCCTCACATTTCTGTGGCAGAAAGTTCTGGAATCTGAGAGGAGCCACGAATTTCCTTCCACCCAGCGTTCCCCCACGTCTCCCGATAAAAATGATACCTCACTTGTGTGGGTAGGCCTAGCACCCGCGACAGGAAATGCCCCAAAGCGCAACGTGGACACAGCCAAATTGGTGAAGGAAAACAGAGGTGTTTTTTGCAAAGTGCCTACCTGTAGATTTTGGCCTGTAGCTCAGCCGCCACCTAGGGAAACCTACCAAACCTGTGCATTTCTGAAAACTAGAGACCTAGGGAAATCCAAGATGGGGTGACTTGTGTGGCTCGGACCAGGTTCTGTTACCCAGAATCCTTTGCAAACCTCAAAATTTGGCTAAAAATACACATGTTTCTCACATTTCTGTGGCAGAAAGTTCTGGAATCTGAGAGGAGCCACGAATTTCCTTCCACCCAGCGTTCCCCCACGTCTCCCAATAAAAATGATACCTCACTTGTGTGGGTAGGCCTAGCGCCCGCGACAGGAAATGCCCCAAAGCGCAACGTGGACACAGCCAAATTGGTGAAGGAAAACAGAGGTGTTTTTTGCAAAGTGCCTACCTGTAGATTTTGGCCTGTAGCTCAGCCGCCACCTAGGGAAACCTACCAAACCTGTGCATTTCTGAAAACTAGAGACCTAGGGGAATCCAAGATGGGTGACTTGTGTGGCCCGGACCAGGTTCTGTTACCCAGAATCCTTTGCAAACTTGAAAATTTGGCTAAAAAAACACATGTTCCTCACATTTCTGTGGCAGAAAGTTCTGGAATCTGAGAGGAGCCACGAATTTCCTTCCACCCAGCGTTCCCCCACGTCTCCCGATAAAAATGATACCTCACTTGTGTGGGTAGGCCTAGCGCCCGCAACAGGAAACGCCCCAAAGCGCAACGTGGACACAGCCAAATTGGTGAAGGAAAACAGAGGTGTTTTTTGCAAAGTGCCTACCTGTAGATTTTGGCCTGTAGCTCAGCCGCCACCTAGGGAAACCTACCAAACCTGTGCATTTCTAAAAACTAGAGACCTTGGGGAATCCAAGATGGGGTGACTTGTGTGGCTCGGACCAGGTTCTGTTACCCAGAATCCTTTGCAAACCTCAAAATTTGGCTAAAAAAACACATGTTCCTCACATTTCTGTGGCAGAAAGTTCTGGAATCTGAGAGGAGCCACGAATTTCTTTCCACCCAGCGTTCCCCCACGTCTCCCGATAAAAATGATACCTCACTTGTGTGGGTAGGCCTAGCGCCCGCGACAGGAAAGGCCCCAAAGCGCAACGTGGACACAGCCAAATTGGTGAAGGAAAACAGAGGTGTTTTTTGCAAAGTGCCTACCTGTAGATTTTGGCCTGTAGCTCAGCCGCCACATAGGGAAACCTACCAAACCTGTGCATTTCTGAAAACTAGAGACCTAGGGGAATCCAAGATGGGGTGACTTGTGTGGCTCGGACCAGGTTCTGTTACCCAGAATCCTTTGCAAACCTCAAAATTTGGCTAAAAAAAAACATGTTCCTCACATTTCTGTGGCAGAAAGTTCTAGAATCTTAGAGGAGCCACGAATTTCCTTCCACCCAGCGTTCCCCCACGTCTCCCGATAAAAATGATACCTCACTTGTGTGGGAAGGCCTAGCGCCCGCGACAGGAAAGGCCCCAAAGCGCAACGTGGACACAGCCAAATTGGTGAAGGAAAACAGAGGTGTTTTTTGCAAAGTGCCTACCTGTAGATTTTGGCCTGTAGCTCAGCCGCCACCTAGGGAAACCTACCAAACCTGTGCATTTCTGAAAACTAGAGACCTAGGGGAATCCAAGATGGGGTGACTTGTGTGGCCCGGACCAGGTTCTGTTACCCAGAATCCTTTGCAAACCTCAAAATTTGGCTAAAAAAACACATGTTCCTCACATTTCTGTGGCAGAAAGTTCTGGAATCTGAGAGGAGCCACGAATTTCCTTCCACCCAGCGTTCCCCCACGTCTCCCGATAAAAATGATACCTCACTTGTGTGGGTAGGCCTAGCGCCCGCAACAGGAAAGGCCCCAAAGCGCAACGTGGACACAGCCAAATTGGTGAAGGAAAACAGAGGTGTTTTTTGCAAAGTGCCTACCTGTAGATTTTGGCCTGTAGCTCAGCCGCCACCTAGGGAAACCTACCAAACCTGTGCATTTCTGAAAACTAGAGACCTAGGGGAATCCAAGATGGGGTGACTTGTGTGGCTCGGACCAGGTTCTGTTACCCAGAATCCTTTGCAAACCTCAAAATTTGGCAAAAAATACACATGTTCCTCAAATTTCTGTGGCAGAAAGTTCTGGAATCTGAGAGGAGCCACAAATTTCCTTCCACCCAGCGTTCCCCCACGTCTCCCGATAAAAATGATACCTCACTTGTGTGGGTAGGCCTAGCGCCCGCGACAGGAAATGCCCCAAAGCGCAACGTGGACACAGCCAAATTGGTGAAGGAAAACAGAGGTGTTTTTTGCAAAGTGCCTACCTGTAGATTTTGGCCTGTAGCTCAGCCGCCACCTAGGGAAACCTACCAAACCTGTGCATTTCTGAAAACTAGAGACCTAGGGGAATCCAAGATGGGGTGACTTGTGTGGCCCGGACCAGGTTCTGTTACCCAGAATCCTTTGCAAACCTGAAAATTTGGCTAAAAAAACACATGTTCCTCACATTTCTGTGGCAGAAAGTTCTGGAATCTGAGAGGAGCCACGAATTTCCTTCCACCCAGCGTTCCCCCACGTCTCCCGATAAAAATGATACCTCACTTGTGTGGGTAGGCCTAGCGCCCGCAACAGGAAACGCCCCAAAGCGCAACGTGGACACAGCCAAATTGGTGAAGGAAAACAGAGGTGTTTTTTGCAAAGTGCCTACCTGTAGATTTTGGCCTGTAGCTCAGCCGCCACCTAGGGAAACCTACCAAACCTGTGCATTTCTGAAAACTAGAGACCTAGGGGAATCCAAGATGGGGTGACTTGTGTGGCTCGGACCAGGTTCTGTTACCCAGAATCCTTTGCAAACCTCAAAATGTGGCTAAAAAAACACATGTTCCTCACATTTCTGTGGCAGAAAGTTCTGGAATCTGAGAGGAGCCACGAATTTCCTTCCACCCAGCGTTCCCCCACGTCTCCCGATAAAAATGATACCTCACTTGTGTGGGTAGGCCTATCGCCCGCAACAGGAAATGCCCCAAAGCGCAACGTGGACACAGCCAAATTGGTGAAGGAAAACAGAGGTGTTTTTTGCAAAGTGCCTACCTGTAGATTTTGGCCTGTAGCTCAGCCGCCACCTAGGGAAACCTACCAAACCTGTGCATTTCTGAAAACTAGAGACCTAGGGGAATCCAAGATGGGGTGACTTGTGTGGCTCGGACCAGGTTCTGTTACCCAGAATCCTTTGCAAACCTCAAAATTTGGCTAAAAAAACACATGTTCCTCACATTTCTGTGGCAGAAAGTTCTGGAATCTGAGAGGAGCCACGAATTTCCTTCCACCCAGCGTTCCCCTACGTCTCCCGATAAAAATGATACGTCACTTGTGTGGGTAGGCCTAGCGCCCGCAACAGGAAATGCCCCAAAGCGCAACGTGGACACAGCCAAATTGGTGAAGGAAAACAGAGGTGTTTTTTGCAAAGTGCCTACCTGTAGATTTTGGCCTGTAGCTCAGCCGCCACCTAGGGAAACCTACCAAACCTGTGCATTTCTGAAAACTAGAGACCTTGGGGAATCCAAGATGGGGTGACTTGTGTGGCTCGGACCAGGTTCTGTTACCCAGAATCCTTTGCAAACCTCAAAATTTGGCTAAAAAAACACATGTTCCTCACATTTCTGTGGCAGAAAGTTCTGGAATCTGAGAGGAGCCACGAATTTCTTTCCACCCAGCGTTCCCCCACGTCTCCCGATAAAAATGATACCTCACTTGTGTGGGTAGGCCTAGCGCACGCGTCAGGAAAGGCCCCAAAGCGCAACGTGGACACAGCCAAATTGGTGAAGGAAAACAGAGGTGTTTTTTGCAAAGTACCTACCTGTAGATTTTGGCTTGTAGCTCAGCCGCCACCTAGGGAAACCTACCAAACCTGTGCATTTCTGAAAACTAGAGACCTAGGGGAATCCAAGATGGGGTGACATGTGTGGCTCGGACCAGGTTCTGTTACCCAGAATCCTTTGCAAACCTCAAAATTTGGCTAAAAAAACACATGTTCCTCACATTTCTGTGGCAGAAAGTTCTGGAATCTGAGAGGAGCCACGAATTTCCTTCCAAGCAGCGTTCCCCCACGTCTCCCGATAAAAATGATACCTCACTTGTGTGGGTAGGCCTAGCGCCCGCGACAGGAAACGCCCCAAAGCGCAACGTGGACACAGCCAAATTGGTGAAGGAAAACAGAGGTGTTTTTTGCAAAGTGCCTACCTGTAGATTTTGGCCTGTAGCTCAGCCGCAACCTAGGGAAACCTACCAAACCTGTGCATTTCTGAAAACTAGAGACCTAGGGGAATCCAAGATGGGGTGACTTGTGTGGCTCGGACCAGGTTCTGTTACCCAGAATCCTTTGCAAACCTCAAAATTTGTCAAAAAATACACATGTTCCTCACATTTCTGTGGCTGAAAGTTCTGGAATCTGAGAGGAGCCACGAATTTCCTTCCACCCAGCGTTCCCCCAAGTCTCCCGATAAAAATGATACCTCACTTGTGTGGGTAGGCCTAGCGCCCGCGACAGGAAATGCCCCAAAGCGCAACGTGGACACAGCCAAATTGGTTAAGGAAAACAGAGGTGTTTTTTGCAAAGTGCCTACCTGTAGATTTTGGCCTGTAGCTCAGCCGCCACCTAGGGAAACCTACCAAACCTGTGCATTTCTGAAAACTAGAGACCTAGGGGAATCCAAGATGGGGTGACTTGTGTGGCCCGGACCAGGTTCTGTTACCCAGAATCCTTTGCAAACCTCAACATTTGGCTAAAAAAACACATGTTCCTCACATTTCTGTGGCAGAAAGTTCTGGAATCTGAGAGGAGCCACGAATTTCCTTCCACCCAGCGTTCCCCCACGTCTCCCGATAAAAATGATACCTCACTTGTGTGGGTAGGCCTAGCACCCGCGACAGGAAATGCCCCAAAGCGCAACGTGGACACAGCCAAATTGGTGAAGGAAAACAGAGGTGTTTTTTGCAAAGTGCCTACCTGTAGATTTTGGCCTGTAGCTCAGCCGCCACCTAGGGAAACCTACCAAACCTGTGCATTTCTGAAAACTAGAGACCTTGGGGAATCCAAGATGGGGTGACTTGTGTGGCTCGGACCAGGTTCTGTTACCCAGAATCCTTTGCAAACCTCAAAATTTGGCTAAAAAAACACATGTTCCTCACATTTCTGTGGCAGAAAGTTCTGGAATCTGAGAGGAGCCACGAATTTCCTTCCAAGCAGCGTTCCCCCACGTCTCCCGATAAAAATGATACCTCACTTGTGTGGGTAGGCCTAGCGCCCGCGACAGGAAACGCCCCAAAGCGCAACGTGGACACAGCCAAATTGGTGAAGGAAAACAGAGGTGTTTTTTGCAAAGTGCCTACCTGTAGATTTTGGCCTGTAGCTCAGCCGCAACCTAGGGAAACCTACCAAACCTGTGCATTTCTGAAAACTAGAGACCTAGGGGAATCCAAGATGGGGTGACTTGTGTGGCTCGGACCAGGTTCTGTTACCCAGAATCCTTTGCAAACCTCAAAATTTGTCAAAAAATACACATGTTCCTCACATTTCTGTGGCTGAAAGTTCTGGAATCTGAGAGGAGCCACGAATTTCCTTCCACCCAGCGTTCCCCCACGTCTCCCGATAAAAATGATACCTCACTTGTGTGGGTAGGCCTAGCACCCGCGACAGGAAATGCCCCAAAGCGCAACGTGGACACAGCCAAATTGGTGAAGGAAAACAGAGGTGTTTTTTGCAAAGTGCCTACCTGTAGATTTTGGCCTGTAGCTCAGCCGCCACCTAGGGAAACCTACCAAACCTGTGCATTTCTGAAAACTAGAGACCTAGGGAAATCCAAGATGGGGTGACTTGTGTGGCTCGGACCAGGTTCTGTTACCCAGAATCCTTTGCAAACCTCAAAATTTGGCTAAAAATACACATGTTTCTCACATTTCTGTGGCAGAAAGTTCTGGAATCTGAGAGGAGCCACGAATTTCCTTCCACCCAGCGTTCCCCCACGTCTCCCAATAAAAATGATACCTCACTTGTGTGGGTAGGCCTAGCGCCCGCGACAGGAAATGCCCCAAAGCGCAACGTGGACACAGCCAAATTGGTGAAGGAAAACAGAGGTGTTTTTTGCAAAGTGCCTACCTGTAGATTTTGGCCTGTAGCTCAGCCGCCACCTAGGGAAACCTACCAAACCTGTGCATTTCTGAAAACTAGAGACCTAGGGGAATCCAAGATGGGGTGACTTGTGTGGCTCGGACCAGGTTCTGTTACCCAGAATCCTTTGCAAACCTCAAAATGTGGCTAAAAAAACACATGTTCCTCACATTTCTGTGGCAGAAAGTTCTGGAATCTGAGAGGAGCCACGAATTTCCTTCCACCCAGCGTTCCCCCACGTCTCCCGATAAAAATGATACCTCACTTGTGTGGGTAGGCCTATCGCCCGCAACAGGAAATGCCCCAAAGCGCAACGTGGACACAGCCAAATTGGTGAAGGAAAACAGAGGTGTTTTTTGCAAAGTGCCTACCTGTAGATTTTGGCCTGTAGCTCAGCCGCCACCTAGGGAAACCTACCAAACCTGTGCATTTCTGAAAACTAGAGACCTAGGGGAATCCAAGATGGGGTGACTTGTGTGGCTCGGACCAGGTTCTGTTACCCAGAATCCTTTGCAAACCTCAAAATTTGGCTAAAAAAACACATGTTCCTCACATTTCTGTGGCAGAAAGTTCTGGAATCTGAGAGGAGCCACGAATTTCTTTCCACCCAGCGTTCCCCCACGTCTCCCGATAAAAATGATACCTCACTTGTGTGGGTAGGCCTAGCGCCCGCGACAGGAAAGGCCCCAAAGCGCAACGTGGACACAGCCAAATTGGTGAAGGAAAACAGAGGTGTTTTTTGCAAAGTGCCTACCTGTAGATTTTGGCCTGTAGCTCAGCCGCCACATAGGGAAACCTACCAAACCTGTGCATTTCTGAAAACTAGAGACCTAGGGGAATCCAAGATGGGGTGACTTGTGTGGCTCGGACCAGGTTCTGTTACCCAGAATCCTTTGCAAACCTCAAAATTTGGCTAAAAAAACACATGTTCCTCACATTTCTGTGGCAGAAAGTTCTAGAATCTTAGAGGAGCCACGAATTTCCTTCCACCCAGCGTTCCCCCACGTCTCCCGATAAAAATGATACCTCACTTGTGTGGGAAGGCCTAGCGCCCGCGACAGGAAAGGCCCCAAAGCGCAACGTGGACACAGCCAAATTGGTGAAGGAAAACAGAGGTGTTTTTTGCAAAGTGCCTACCTGTAGATTTTGGCCTGTAGCTCAGCCGCCACCTAGGGAAACCTACCAAACCTGTGCATTTCTGAAAACTAGAGACCTAGGGGAATCCAAGATGGGGTGACTTGTGTGGCCCGGACCAGGTTCTGTTACCCAGAATCCTTTGCAAACCTCAAAATTTGGCTAAAAAAACACATGTTCCTCACATTTCTGTGGCAGAAAGTTCTGGAATCTGAGAGGAGCCACGAATTTCCTTCCACCCAGCGTTCCCCCACGTCTCCCGATAAAAATGATACCTCACTTGTGTGGGTAGGCCTAGCGCCCGCAACAGGAAAGGCCCCAAAGCGCAACGTGGACACAGCCAAATTGGTGAAGGAAAACAGAGGTGTTTTTTGCAAAGTGCCTACCTGTAGATTTTGGCCTGTAGCTCAGCCGCCACCTAGGGAAACCTACCAAACCTGTGCATTTCTGAAAACTAGAGACCTAGGGGAATCCAAGATGGGGTGACTTGTGTGGCTCGGACCAGGTTCTGTTACCCAGAATCCTTTGCAAACCTCAAAATTTGGCAAAAAATACACATGTTCCTCAAATTTCTGTGGCAGAAAGTTCTGGAATCTGAGAGGAGCCACAAATTTCCTTCCACCCAGCGTTCCCCCACGTCTCCCGATAAAAATGATACCTCACTTGTGTGGGAAGGCCTAGCGCCCGCGACAGGAAAGGCCCCAAAGCGCAACGTGGACACAGCCAAATTGGTGAAGGAAAACAGAGGTGTTTTTTGCAAAGTGCCTACCTGTAGATTTTGGCCTGTAGCTCAGCCGCCACCTAGGGAAACCTACCAAACCTGTGCATTTCTGAAAACTAGAGACCTAGGGGAATCCAAGATGGGGTGACTTGTGTGGCCCGGACCAGGTTCTGTTACCCAGAATCCTTTGCAAACCTCAAAATTTGGCTAAAAAAACACATGTTCCTCACATTTCTGTGGAAGAAAGTTCTGGAATCTGAGAGGAGCCACGAATTTCCTTCCACCCAGCGTTCCCCCACGTCTCCCGATAAAAATGATACCTCACTTGTGTGGGTAGGCCTAGCGCCCGCAACAGGAAAGGCCCCAAAGCGCAACGTGGACACAGCCAAATTGGTGAAGGAAAACAGAGGTGTTTTTTGCAAAGTGCCTACCTGTAGATTTTGGCCTGTAGCTCAGCCGCCACCTAGGGAAACCTACCAAACCTGTGCATTTCTGAAAACTAGAGACCTAGGGGAATCCAAGATGGGGTGAATTGTGTGGCTCGGACCAGGTTCTGTTACCCAGAATCCTTTGCAAACCTCATTATTTGGCAAAAAATACACATGTTCCTCAAA